>NC_064614.1:317028418-317635204 GCF_023898315.1 Schistocerca nitens | reverse complement strand
GAAAACAGACTTGACAGGTAAGAACAGAACTAAAAGTAATTTATCTGATTGATATAGCACTGTATTGACGTATCAGATAGAAAGTAAGGAACGTGGATTATGAGATTTTGTTTCTGATGGGGCCCTGTACCATATCAAAAGCATTAATAGCAAATAGGAAAATGTATAAGCATTACAAAACTCCCTTAACTGTCTGTATATAAAATGGGATAGAAACAAAGGAGAAGATCATGACACACTAGAAGTTGTGCCAGGTTTATAAAGCCATTCCAAACACGACGAAAAACTGAGTGCTTGGTGATAACAATGATTCACTAGATTGGTTGAAGGCGGACACCAGCTAATACCAAAAGAGCTTGTAGAACTAATTACAATATGTGGGCTGAGGAAGGCATTTGCCCAAAACCGGAGCAATGTTTTATTTGTCCTACTTCACAAGAAAGTAGGCACACGAGACGCAAAGAAACTATACATCAGTGTCCCCTCCATAATGTGCAAGACATACATCGAACATATAGCCAATTACATTGGAAAACAATGGAATTTAAGTAGGCAAAAAGGAAGCTGGTTTCAGAAGTGGATGAAGCACAGCAGGCCTCCGTAAGGCTAGACAAAAAGTTTAGTATGGAGAAATAAGTATCGGCTACCACTTTTCGTGTAACTCATATTTTGTTAAAGCTTTTGACTCGGTTTCAAATAGATCTGGACTTACAGTCCTCGAGAAAATGCGTAATGATCCAACTTATTTTAGAATACTGAAGCATCTCATCTACGTGATCAAAATTATACAGACACCTATTTGCAGACATTAATATGAGTTGTGTGCATCCTTTGCCTTCATGGCAGCTTGAATCCTGCTGGGGACACTTCCAATGAGCTGTCTGAATGTCTGTAGAGGAATGGCAGTGCACTCCTCCTCAAGATCCGAACTCAGAGAATGTTACGTTAGAGGCTGAGATCTGAAGCCAACTCACTGTTCTAACACATACCAAAGGTGTTCCACTGGATTCAGTCGGGATTCCGCGCATGCCAGTCCGTTTCAGGAATGTTATTGGCCACAGACCACTGCCTCAGGTGTTGGTTTATTGTAATGTGCGTTGTCATGCTGATAGCATCGATCATCGTCTCCGAACTGTCCCTCTACAGTACGCGGTACACATTGTTGTAATATGTGTTCACATCTTTCCTCCGCATTTAGCGCTTTTCAAGCGCAGTAAGGAGACAGCAGCCTGATCAAGAAAAACACCGCCGTACGGTAACAACGCATCCTCCATTAATTCATTACACCTACGGAACTTTCATCAATTGTAGGAGAAATAATCGGATCACTGAACTAAGAAAACTATGACAAATACCTGTTATCTTCTTTATCTTTTGACCTCTCTTTCCCACATTTGCACGTATACAAGTTGCATAGGTTCATTCCCGTCTTTACCACCTGTAATAAATGTCTTATTAAAGCCAGAGGCGTTTCTCTTTATTTTAAAGCATCTCCAGTGGTCACTGTAAAAAATATGGTTTTTTCTTCTAAAAATTTTGTTTCTTTTGGTCATTAACAGTTTACATACATTACTTATTACTATAAACAGTTTTCATTCTTTTAGTTACGTATGTCTTTTTTGTCTGTTTCATTCTTCTTCATCTTCCATGTGCATATGTTGAGTATCTGCATCTGCACACCGCACTTTCACTGTACTTAACTTAGGCACCCATGACCTCAGCAGTTAGATATTCTCACGATCACTGCACTTCACTCATTTACACTTCTCCGTCGGGAATCATCACTGTTTCTCGTCATTCTGCGTGTTTTGTTTTGTTATTGCGGGATTCGTTCGTGTTTGTGTTTGTTTAGGTAGACGTCGAGGCGTCTGCTATCGCTCGGTGTTTTCCAAGTAAGTTGGTTGGTTGGTTGATTTGGTGAGGGGACCAAATAGCGAGGTCATCGGTCCCATCGAAAGAGGGAGGGATGGAGAAAGAAGTCTGCCATGCTCTTTCAAAGGGACCATCTCGGCATTTGACTGAAGCGATTTAGAAAAATCACGGAAGACCTAAATTAGGATTTGAACCGTCGCCTCCCGAATGCGAGTCCAGTGTACCAACCGCTGCGCCATCTCGCTCGATTTTCGACTAGGAAGAGATTTTTCCGTCTGGGAGGAAAGGGGGGAGAGAGAGAGACACAGAGATTACATTTTAAATTTTTTTTACGTAATTAATTTATTTTATTTATTTTCTTTTTTAGAGTGGGGGTCATTATCTTGGTTTGTTTGTTGGTGTGTGTGTGTGTGTTTGTGTGTGTGTGAATGTAACTAACGTGTGATGGCCACTGTGTATGTAAATTATGGCTCTATTATCGTACAGTTAAAAAAAATGTTCAAATGTGTGTGAAATCTTATGGGACTTAACTGCTAAGCTCATCAGTCCCTAAGCTTACACACTACGTAACCTAAATTATCCTAAGGACAAACACACACACCCATGCCCAAGGGAGGACTCGAACCTCCGCCGGGACCAGCCGCACAGTCCATGACTGCAGCGCCTCAGACCGCTCGGCTAATCCCGCGCGGCTATTATCGTACAGTGGTGGATGATCTAGGGACGGGATATTGCCTAGTTTACCGTATTATTTTGTGATGTCTGTGGGGATGTTCTTTTTCACAACCACTGCACAACAAGAGAACAACATCGAAATTCGACAGACAAGCTGATACACTGTCACCTACGGAAATAAACTGACACACAGGATTGGGAACACGCTCCAGAGACAAAGAATAAAAATAGCACATCAAAGTAACAAACTCTATACAGAAATGTCTAAAAAAGGAAGATCAAATGGACACTACCAAAAACCTGACATTTACCAGCTCCAGTATAACATCTGTGATGTTGTATAACTAGGACAGACAGGCAGAAGTTTTGAAATGAAGTATAAGGAACATGTCAATATGGCACCAGCCATTCATTGTTTGCTGAACACCTCAGTGACGAAAACCACCACCATACCGCGATAGACATGAAAGTAGTCAGATTCACCAATAAGACACATCTGCTACTCCTACAAGAAAACTTTGAAATTCAATAAGCAATAACAGAGAAGAAACACATAATAAATGACAAGACAGGCAGCAACCATCAGACGCTGTTTAAACTAATAAAACATTTCTTTGGGAAAGAACAACCCCCATAGACCCCGCAATATAATATCATCAAGTAGGCGATATCTCCAGCCTAGATCATCCACCACTGTACCATAACAAAGCAATAACTTATGCACACCATAGCCAGGACATGTTAGCTCCCTTCGCACGCACACACACACACACACACACACACACACACACACACACACACACTCACTCACACTCACAAACAAAGATAAAAACTGCCACTTAAAAAAGTAAATAAATAAATAAAAAAATAATGAAGTGTAATCTCTCGTCCACACCCACACACACGCTGTCACTGTCTCCCTATTACTCTCTCTCTCTTCCTAGTCGGAAAATATAAACACTCACAGAGCGATAGCAAACGCCTTCACCACTATCAAAAACAAACAAAACACGAACCTATCCCGGAACAGCAAAACAAAGCTCGCGTACTGACCAGAGACAGTGATAATACGCAACGCAGAAGTCTAAATATGTTAAGTGCAGTGAAAGTACTGCATGCAAATGCATATACTCAACACATACACGTGGAAGGAACACTCAAAATAATGGAACATACAACAAAAAACAGTGAGTAACGAAAATAATAAAAAAAAGTTTGTAGTAATAAGAAAAGCATGCGAACTGTTAATGATCAAAATATATAAAACTGTCATATGAAAAAACCATAATGTTACAGTGCCCACTGAAGGTGTTTTAAAATAAAGAACAACTCGTCTGGTCATAATAAGACTTTTATTAGGGTTGGTAAAGACGGGAAAAATACTTGTTGATGGAATCTGCTAACCCACCTCCTCTTAGCTGCGGATACTGAACTGTTTGTTTTCAGTGCAGACAAACTTCAGCAAGGAATGGGATCACTTAATATAGCCAAGTCTAGACTCAGTTACAATAAAACAATAACACCAACAACCAACAAACTAGTGGAAGCTTTTATTTTAATTTTATACTCAGGGCACTTTGAAATGGACAGAAAAAGAAATAAACAGAAGAGTAGAAATGCTCTGGAGTAGTTTTAGTAAACTCTGAAAAGTGTAGTTTACAGTCAGTATGTATTATGTTTTGACTTATAGTTACGAGACATGTAATTTTATTATATTAACCGTTCAAAAACTGTCTCTCCTCAGTAAGCGACTGTGCCAAGCATGTCGATAATTACTGGGAAAAACAGGAAGACTAACAAACGTGTCGGGAACATACTAAACTGAAAGACAAAATGGCGAATGTAATGCTAATGAAATCTAAGTTGGCAGAACAAGAAGTCTTCATGGAACCACGGAAAAAGTATGAAATAATTATGATTTCTTTTTTTGGTAGCGAGTTAGTATAGATGAGTTGGCTGATAGTTTTTAATTATCGAGTAACTCCAGAATGTATGTAAACTGTTTTGTTAAAAAGGCTAGTTAGATATTTCATTTTTGTGATGCTTTTAAGATTTGTTAACAGAACTATAAGTCATTTGATGATTTGCATTTATGTTGGCTAAATGAAGTTAGATAATATTTGCTGTTTAAATCTCATTGTTTGTGAATCAATTGTGAGTAATGTAACTTGAACTGTCAGATGTTTTTGAAAACACAAACTTAGCTTGCAATATAATTTTGCTAAAAAAGCTGAGTGTTAGTAATTCACCATAATCAGTACCGCCTCCCAGTCCAGGTCACATATTTTTCAAAGAAGTTGGATTATATTGAATGTTCTCGTTTATCAGCCAAATGTATTTCATGTGCATTTCAAGATTTATGGCCAGCATTGCACACTGCTGAGCCTGTAGCTAGCATATTTTTCTTTTTTTTATTTCACGCTACTCGGTTGCTGCTTTAGAGGTTAGAAATTTTAATTTATTTGCTATGTGCACAGGAACCAAAATTATCAGTTTTGAACCGGGCCAGATGATTCAGTGCCTAAGTGGGTGAATATATTTTGCTGTGACTGTATTTCTTTATTGGTATTGGGAGTTGCATTAGCCTACCCAATCGATTCGTGTAAAGTTTTGCTGACAAGAAGACAGAATAAGCACACCATTTGCAGTTACAACACACCACACGATAATTCGAGTTCTGTATCCGTTCCATAGTTTAAACGTTCATTCAACGTAATCGTTAAGTTTATTATTTCATCTTTAAAGAGCGTTACAATGTGTGTTGCCAATAGAATTGTTAACAAAGAATTAATAAAGTAAAACTTCGTGCATGATGCGGTAGTTTTTCAGGGATCGCAGTATTTGACCTTATACCACCTGAACTAAATGTCGTACAATGATATCATTTTGCTGGTACAATCCACCTGTATATCTGAATGCTGTCTGCAATATGAGTTTGTAATACAATTAGTAGTAGGGAAGTAATAAAATATCATGCTTCATTTGGTAGTTTTACTGCATGAACCACGAAACTGTAGTAAGCCACAAACTTTATTCCTTTCATCATTTTGTGGGGATTCTCAGGGAAAAATGTTTCGTGAAACTCTGAAAACAGTTGTATAGTTGGTTCAAGTCACCAAGCACTCTGTTGATGAATGAAGTATGGGTATTTACATGTCGTCGGCTACACTGCTGTTTCACTCCCTACCCCCACCCATTTGGTAGATACGTGGTGCTTAGCGTCACAGCGATTTTCTTAGTCATTAAGTGACACGTGTACCAAAATCGGTTGAAATCGGTCCAGTGGTTTAGGAGGACATCTGAACTATACATACATACATACATACACATATACACACAATCATACGTAGAGCCATTCTTATAACATGTATTTATATTACAGCGACGTGAACAGCAACGAGGCTCTTGTAGACATACTTTGGTGGCCCTTCTCTCTTTTCAAAGGTTCTTGACATTTAATGTTGCGGTCCTATGGCTAAAATAACTGTGTCAAGATGTACAGATTTCCAAGAGATGCAAATTCACGCAATGTTATCAAAATACTGTTTGTGGCGTGAAACCTTATTAATTCTTGTGCAGAAGGTCTCTAGAGGAGATGAAATGCACGATTCGAATTGTTAAAAGTTTTTCCAGGATCTTAACTTTTGCGTGTAGAAGTCTTATGGGCGGAACTTGGTGATTTCTGTGCTGCGTTCTTTTTCAGATTTAGCTCTTTCCCATGGGTTTGGAAACATCCGGTTCGAAGGCAATGATTGTATTTTCTTGTAACAAATTGGATGAACGTGTTGAATATTCTGGATGTCAAGTAAGGGTGTTTGAACCAATATCCTCCAAAATGTGAATCCACTGTCTTACCATCGGTCTCGATTCATGACGCTCCAAACTACAGAAATTTATCGTTGGAATGGTCGAATAACTGGGGGTCTGGTGCACATATAAGCATAGTGGCACAGAAGGGTCAAAAAGTCCTAGTAAGGTAAAATAGAGTGATATGTTATACCACTGTGTGTTTCTTGAAATGATTGCAAGGGCGAATTCAGCTACATTCGACTTAAGTCTACTTATCGGTTTTTTCTTCCACAAACGTTTATTTGTTTTGCTAACACCAAACATGTAAACCTGTCTCTGGATTGAAATATTGCTTTCCTATATTTAGTAACATGATGGGTAATTTATTCACTTCGTGTAACTTTTTGCCGTCGTGGTGTATTGTGAACACACAGTTCTTTACTCATAAAGTAAGATCTCCAACTTTTTATGTAAGACTATTTCCTTGCTAAGTTTCGTGCAGCTTACCCACTTCCACGTCTTCATTAATTCAATACCGCCGCAAAATCTGTCCTTTTGCGCCTTGCGCCGAGTCACGCAGTTGCGACCATTATACTCGTCCGCTCCACTCGAAAAGTCACGTCTTTATTACTCTACCCTAATCATTTGACACCGAACACTCACCTAATTGTACATCTCGACAAGCAGTGGTACTGAAACAAGCTTACGTTTTGACATTAAGGCCTTTAGCAATTCAAAAAATAACCTTAGTTGACAGTTTCCACAGTTTTTGGAAAATGTCCCTGTTTTGTTGCCCACGGAAATAACTCTGAAAGCAATTAATTTTATGTTATTTGCCCCTTCAGTTTTCTTTATTTCATGACACTAATGTCGGATGTTTCTGGACGTACCATGTATGATTCAATGACAGGACGACGTACGATAAAACGTAGCAGCCCTACGCGAGAATAACAATGCTTTTTAACACTTAGATACAGTTACGGAACTTATTCTACCCATATGATAGATAATGCGAGAGACAGCAGTTCTGATGCTTGCTTTATTGGCTGTATGGGCTGTTCCGCCTATACGTTTACCCAAGTGTCGCTGGTTCGGTTATCAAAATAGCCGTAGGGGGAAATCTAATAAGCGAGATATAGTTTTCTCTCTGTATAAAGGACCCATGGTGTTTATGTACAATAAGAATGCCACTGTTAAAAAACTCCGTCGCTGCGCCGTAGTTAGTGTGATCTGTAGTATCACTCAATGATCCATTTCCCCTATATCATGGAGAATGCGGTAGGTGGCAGTTGTTTCTTTGGTTCGCAAGTGCTCTTCGAGAGCGTCGTGTGAGTCAGTCCTGTGTCTAGCGTTATCTCACCTAGAACATAGTGTATACGCGTTTCAAGTGACATAGAAATAGTATGCTCAGCCCCACTGACTTCCGAATGCTCTGCCACGAGATATCTCGATAGGTCCTGACGTCCTCCGCTAAGGCATTTTACATCTTCCCTGTTTCCTTCCATCTTCTTCCATAAGAAATCGGGAGTTTAGGCAAGCTTTTGGACATGTATCATGGCAATGACATATGCAGGTCCTGCCTGAGTAACAGTTCATCTTTTGAAAATATAATAATTCGAAGATGGTATCATCTCTCACTGTAGAAAGGCGACAAAAAGAGCTATTAACATATTCAATATCTAATGGTCGATGTGAGAAAAAACGCTGAATGTGTAGCACACCCCTTAGCTTACATATAATATCACTCTAAACGATGTTGCACATATATTGTTTTACTGAAGACGACGAGGATGAAGTTCACCGTTTTCCTCTGTTAGCCTAGGCCGACTGACGGGCGTCGTGTCACGGTTCGCGCGGCTCCCCCGTCGAAGTTTCGAGTCCAGACTCGGGCATGGGTGTGTGTGGTGTCCTTAGCGTAAGTTACGTACTTTAAAGTAGATTAAACAGTGTGTGAGCCTAGATTGATGACCTCAGCAGTTTGCTCCCATAGGGACTTACCACAAATTTTCAGTTTCCAACTGATGACGCAACTCACAGTGATTAAGCCGATCGAGCCCCATGTGATCCATTTTTGTGTCGGCTAGCTAGCGCCACAGACGTTTGGCAAAGTCATTTCCTACGACGTGACTCAAACGATTCTTGTTTCCCAGCCAAGGCGTTCAAAATTATAACACAGTAACAAGCAGGGCATGAATAACGAAGATATATTTTTGTTACGTGTGATTGCGGATGAGTTGTGACGACGTAGAGTTGTTTCCAAAGTGGACAGACGGAGAAAAAGTATAAAGAACAAGCGATATAACAAATATGAGGAGAACAATAGCCTTTTCAACAGAGTGACTATTAGGTCATTCACTAGGCATCGACGGTTGGTTAACTTTCTACTGAACACGAAAAATGATAGACGGAAACACAGACACAACCATTGTTTTCCATTCGTGGTAGATGGCGCTGTAATCGACAGATCTCAAGTGCGTCTGTTTTTGCATTTAAGAACCGACGCATTTGATACTACATCTCATTTGCGATATAAACGTAAACCTTTGTGTTCTAACGGTTGATAGTTATGTTCTAAATTTACTTTAGTGTTGCAGATTTGATTTTACAGTACAGTATGGTTAACGGTTTCTTTGTCTGGTTAGAAGCTAAGTTTCGCGTGACCAAGGAACGACGTGGATGTTACATTTTTCTTTCCCTCCGGGGATACTTGATATCACTGAGTCCCGTCACTTCTCACGATTGTGCTGCTTTATTTCTGTGAGCCCCCTTGCCACTCATGTTTGGAGATTCTTGATTTCGGTGAGCATCCATGTCAGGTGTACCGGTCACTACCATTTCATGGACGTTTTATCTTATTATAGTGGTTGTGGTTTGTATTCCACCGGTACTCACATAGCGGCCAGCACGAGAGTTATGGCGGTTGGATAGAAACACACAACTAAATCAGTCATCCTGACGTCGGGATATGAGGGCGGCCATCGAAATGAAGCATTCCGATGGTTTGGGGACTCAGCACGGTCAACCTCGTAGGAAATACATTTATGACACTGCAGTAACGTGTGAACATCACTGTCAACCGTCAGAACATAAAGGCTTACATTTACACCGTAAATGAAATGTAGAGTCAAACTCATCGGTTCTTAATTACAAATGGCTCTGAGCACTATGGGACTTAACATCTGAGGTTCAAAAATGGTTCAAATGGCTCTGAGCACTATGGGACTCAGCATCTTAGGTCATAAGTCCCCTAGAACTTAGAACTTCTTAAACCTAACTAACCTAAGGACATCACACACACCCATGCCCGAGGCAGGATTCGAACCTGCGACCGTAGCAGTCCCGCGGTTCCGGAATGGAGCGCCTAGAACCGCTCATCCACCGCGGCCGGCGTTCTCAATTACAAAAGGCATATTCGATATTTGTCGATTACCGAGTCATCTACCGCGATAGGGGAACAATGGTAGGAGCAAATCGTACTTATTTCTGGCGTAGAAGTCGAATATGCTATAAAATGCTGAAGGGGGGGGGGGGGGGAGGGGTAGGGGGCTTGTTACTGGAAAATACAAAGTTGATCCCGCACAAGCAGGTGTGGTGGTTAGGAGGTGGCCAATTGTAGCACAGACGTTCCACTTACTAATAATAGCTTTTCAACTACGTCATCCTCTTCGTACGACGCATAGTTTTTGAGATATTTGGTTGGCTGAAGTCAAAACAAACACCCTGCTCGTAATGTATATTCTTCCTAAGAATCGTCCGGCGCATTTTGCCTGGCGTTTCAGGAGATAATTGTAACTTCATGTTTTACAATGTACACTGGAGTCAGGCCAAAACAAATAGGCTGCAGTTCATCACGTCCTTCATGCGACCCCCAGTACCGAAGAAACGTCGGGTTTCTATTGTTCCAAACGAAATGTTTTTAAAAATGGAATTTTACGTGCCTATTCGTTAGAGCGGTCCCCAACTAGTCTAGCGCGATATTCAGTTTAGCGCTATGTATTAACAGAGAAAAGTAAGACAAGACGAGTGACCAGTACTCTAGCAGCGACGTCACCGCTCTAGCCCTCGTGGGCTGCTGCTGCTGCTGCCATACAGCGGCACTGTTCAGTACTAACGGGTTTAATACAACCATATACGCAGAGATAAAAAATATCAAGATTAAAAAAAATGAGATGACGTGAAAGGAGTTGAAAGCTACCCATCGTATATAAAATATTGATATCGTCTGAGTTTCCTGTGGAACGGATTTTCGCCGTATAACGTGGACTTTTTCGAAGTTGCGAGTTTCCTTTGGAGGAAACAATATCTGTTATTCTCTACCTCTCACGAAAAGCAAAGCCGGCCATAGTCACATTAAAAGTTAATTGAACTTGGCCATAAACTGTATAGTAGAGTGCTCAACCGGAATTTTGTCGGAATTCAGTACGGCCAATCCAGGGTTAAAAGTTCACATTATCGTTACAGAACAGTTGCGGAGTAAAGAGCTCGGGAATACTCGATGGTCAGTCGCAAGGCACATTAGGGAGAGGTTTAGCATGCTAACTTGATTCCACGTTACGTTTTATTCACAGAATAGAGCGAACTTAAGCGAACAGTTAATAGTACAGAGTTGTATTACTATGGTTCCCGAAGGAGTGCCTGTTTTCACACACAGTTTGTCATCGGTGTTCAACGAGGATCCTGTGAAGTGAAGAACGTAACGTGGACACTGAAGTGCTACAAAAATTCCAACGGAAAGGAAAGTTATAATCTCCAGCGCTGATCGAGTTCTGAAAACAAGTTTGCGACACACACTGGAAAGACATCACGAAACTTGAAAAGGTTTTCATGAAGTGAATCGTGACCGGATAAGAAGCAAAGTCGACCCAAGTTGAATCAGGTTAAACGATAAGAAGATTATCACTAGCGAGATTTCCGTAAAAAGGCTTCCGACACATGAATTAACTATTATAGGAACTTCATAACACGATAAATCTGACTAACTCGCATCCAAAATCATATGCCAAGTGCACGCAGCAGTGGCGGAGCATACTCGCTAGACTCCTGAACAGTGACTCATAACTCTGAGCAAAAGATAACCTGTACCAACTCTGTGGACAGACAGGAGAAAAAGAAAAAAAAAAAGAATAACTTGGCGGTGGCGAAGTGACCAGTCGACAACGCGAATCTGCGCTGGTGCCACGCGTCTCCTCCCAATCAGCAAACAGCAGACACTACCTCTGGTTCTTCCGTTCCGAATTTCCCTAGCGACTAACGTCTAAAATCTGAACAACCATTCTGAATGCACGTTGGTTCCAGAGACGAATTGCGAAGCTGCGTGTTACGAAAAGGAGGACAGGCGCACGGCTAAACTGGCGCCGCGGGGACTTATACGCAACCGTCGTTCCCAAGCCTTGCTACAAGGCGAAATTTACCTACGTGCGTGCATCTGCAATTACACCCACATTCAAATAATCTGTTTCTACATCTACATACTTACTCCGCGAGCCACCGTACGGTGCGTGGCGGAGGATACCGTGAGTCAGGCTACAACTGCCGCCTGGTACACATCTGGAGAGCGACAAGATACATATTTAGCTTCTTCTGTGTTTTCTGAATAGGGTATTTCTGAAATTTCTTGCGTGTTTTTCTGTTTAAGAAGTTTAATGTGTGTTTCATAACTGTAAATGTAAATGCAGGCAATCTGTATCCCACTAGTTATTCGTTTGTTTGGTTTGAGATACATGGAGCTTCGTTTCAGCCTAATAAGCGTTAGTCAGTCTCCGACTATCGCCTGGTGCACACTTGGAGAACTTATCTGTGTTTTCTTAGTAGTGTAATTCTTATATTTCGTACCTGTTTTACTATTTAAGAGTGTAATCTCACGTTTTAGTAATTATAATGTGTAGAGTCAGGCAGTCTATAGCACAGTTGGCTGTTCTTCCGATAGCTCATTAAGTCGTCAGCCTCCATTGGTGACACATCAGTAGGTTAGCAAGTTGCAAATTTAGGTTTCTCTGTGTGCTTTTATATTTCACTTCTTCAGTTAGCCCTGATGGGATGGATAGGATATGTGCCTGCTATGTGGAGATTCTAGAGCTGGTCACAGTTCGCGACCAGCTGAATGTGGTTTTGGTTACGGTCATCCGTCTTCAGTCTGCTGCCTCTAGGTTTAGAGGTAATGGAGAATCTGGGGCATTCCATGGGACACTTTGTCGTTTGTTTCGACAATGGGCTCTTCTGCCAAAGCACCTTCCGGTATACCCAGCATGGTGGATCCACCCTCAATGCAGGCTGAGTAGCAGGTGGTGATACATTTTCGAAGTGGAGGGCCAATGTGGAGGCTGACCATCTAGTCTTGCATATCGCCCTTTCAGGTGACAGGTGGCCGTTCCTTCAGCAGGATCCAAGCAGGTACATGTGGGCAGGGGTTTGGTAGTTATTGGAAACTCCAACATTATGTGTGTTTTGGAACCCCTTGCGGAGATAGCACTCAGGGACAGAAGGAAAGCCAGTGTACACTCAGTATATCTGTTAGGGATGTTGAAGAGGCCTTTCCTACTGCTATCGAGTGTGAAGGGTGTAGTCTTCTGTGGCTCACGTCAGCACTAACAATGCCTGCCACTTGGGTTCTGAGGCCATCCTCAGTTCATATAGGCGGCTGGCGCAAGTGGTGAAGGCTGATGTCCTCGCATAGGGTGCAAGCAGGGCCCACCGTTTGCAGTTTTGCTCGCAGAGTTTATCGGGTCGTTTGATTTGAAGCCATGCGGAGGGTCTCAACCAAAGTTTTCGTCGACTCTGTGACGATTTTGTCTGCAGATTTCTGTACCTGCATTATCGAGTCGGATATTGTAGAAAGCCCCTTGATAGGTCAGCGACACTACACAAAGGATCAGCTACTCAAGATACAGGGTACTTGTGCAGTTCAAATAGGCTAGGCAGTAGTTTGAGGTAATCTGACGAACACTCGCCAGACGACAGGCAAGTAGCAAACTTACACCGCGTTCAGAGAAAAAATATTTCGAATAATCAAGCAGTCACCATGTTTAGGAAAGGTAGGTAAAGTATATGGGACGCTGGATATCAAGTGCAATGAAAATGAGAATAAAATTCAATTAGATCGGTTTCTGGCGTGATCTTTCCCCTTGGAATTATAAAAAATCTGAGAATACACGGACAGGAAAAAGATATCTTGCAGAACTTAATACAATTAAAAAGATCTCATGAAATATGAAAATATGGAAATATGGAAGGACTGCCGCCTATCAGCGAGCTCAGACCAGTCGATACTTGCTGAAAGAGGAACAGAGCCGGATCTAAGAAATTAAAACATATTAATCGCAATAACTTCCAAACTGAAATGCTTCTGGCCCAGGCCGACAGACTTCATCGATGTGTGGTCGATGGCTCGTAAATTAGATCCGAGGCTTCAGGAAGGATCAGCTTTTGATTGGTCTTGACCCGACCTATCATTTGTCGACCACACGCGATAATCGAGACAGAGAAATGACCTTTAAATTTACTGGGGTAACAGAGATCAGTCGTAGAAACCTTGATATTTTCCCTCTAATAATCGAGTAAACAAAGGAAACATTCATAAATTACGCTATTGTGGCAGTTCTATATCTGGAAGGACCATCTCAATTGGTGTCTGGGCCGTCAGTAAAAATAACAAGTTTCTGGGGTACAATTCTACATTCCTACAACTTTTTTTGCAGAAATTATATTTACTGTGTTTGTGAAAAATTCAAAATACACTGCTACAGATTACACATAAATGTTATGGGTTACCTTATGAGTGGCCTAGTGAGCCAGTTTCAAAGCCAAGGGGGGGGGGGGGGGATACAAGTGTAGCAATCCTAGTTTGTCTGAATGACCGATTCACTTCATCTGCTGGGAATGGTAACTTCCAAGTCTCTAAAGTTCAGTAAAATATCTGTCCGGAATGAGATCCCCGGTGGACCGATGCTTGCTTGAACATGAGCTCAAAGTGCTCGTTTGATCTACTTTCGCGCATCCGTGACGTTTACCGTTTCAAAAACTGTCATTTGAGCTATCAAAACTGCGCCTTACGAAGAGAATCAAGGAAGTCCGTAAGTAGAAACCAAAAATTTAATTTATTCGTACGAAGCTTGCAATACCTACCACATAGCGTACTGGTATAAAATGATATTTTTGAAGTGCTCTGAAAAACCAGTAGACTTCTCAATGCAAGTGAATGTAATGCTAATACTAATATTAAAACTAATCCTAATAGTAACAATAACAATAGTAATAATAACAACAATAATAAATTTTGAATTAGTTTCAGGAAGTACTGTCAATATTTGCCGTGATACGTGCAAAATTGCTGAAATTATCTTCTTCAGAGCTGCAGACACTACTCGATCACTAAATAGTGCATATAAGTCAGTGCCTGTTTATGCGATGTAGTGTCGATGATCCATAGACCACTTGCAAAAGTAACTGACGATATCGTTGGCTCGACACGGGGAACACGTAACAATCGTCTGCTACGGGGCTCAACAAAATACGTTTAACTGTGGGTTTCAAAACCCTTGTGCCTGCACCAGCATTGTGTATTGTCAAGATTCTCCACAGATCGCAGCCTATCCTCCTTTATTGAGCAGGCAAACCTCCGATCTGCTCATTCCGTGCTGGTATGAGGCATAGGCATCAACCACTCGATAACAGCAACTTGTGGTTTCAACCATTTCCCGCGGATGGTCGCGACAGTAGCACGCGAACAGCCGGCTGAAGGATTAGAAGTGTTTGTACTAGTCGTCGCTGACAAATAGTTATCCACGCCTGAGATCTGTGTTACACTGGAAGAGTAGTCGTACAGATAGTGACCTCTTCTACTCCGGAACCGTTTACTTCGGTGACTACGTACAATCCGAGGCTTCAGTGGCACACTGCGTCACAACCCTCGTCATCGTGAAGCACGGTCTCAGGGGGGTTAGTCTGTCATTTTCGATTCACTGCAGTTTTAATTTTCCTGAAGTCGTTCTGTCACTGTGTGACAGCAGTGACAGGAAAGCTAGCAGCTGTACTGCTGCGCAGATAAGGCGGCTGCACTGCCCATCCTGAACAGAGAAAGACAGAGAATACTCTGCAGCGTCACTCTTTGTTTCCGATCCATGCCACACTCTCCAGCTGTTACCTACCCTAGTTACTGGCAACGCTCGGAAAAGCGCTGCATTGAGCCATTGCTGGTGCTTGTGACTCTCCATAGATAAAGTTATATACTTGGGAAACTATCAGTGTCACTTGCTAAGGTTATATTTGCCTAGTTTGATTTCTGGGATCCGTAACAAACATTACAATGGCTGATTAACTTTAGATATGGTAAACTGACCAGATATGAAGGGAGCGATGATGGCTTTATAAAGAAAAAATGCTGTTATGGGGTTTGAAAAACTATTTAGTCAACATATTCCTCCATGACTTCAAAATATTTATGTAGCATTTTTGTTCCTGGTTCTTAAACACATTTAAGAAAAGAAAAGATTTCGACTGTGCGACAAGCCACTATCTGCAACCCTTTTGGCTTCCTCAGTGTTCAGAAATAGTCTTCCCTTGAGATGTTCCTTGATGTTTGGGAAAAGGTAATACTGTGAGAGGTAGACCAAATCAGACGATTAGGATGAATGTTCGAGGACCTGAAATTGAAGATGTGCCACTTTTTACTGTTATGATGGGAACCTTGTGAGGAGAGGCATTGGCTTGCAGAAACAAGACTCCTTTTCTCAGCTTTCCTCGACATTTGGAGACCAACTGTTGTTCCAGGTAGCCGAAAGGTTCAATATAGTACTTTTGCGTGATGATTTTACCATGTTGTATGTAGTTAGTAAGTATAATTCCATCTTTATCCCAAAAGACTAATGAAAGCTACTTGTTTGCTGATCTTTGAGTCTTGAACTTCTTAGGTAATGGAGAACCACTTGTCTGGATTCTTTGGACTGTTCTTTGGTCTTTGGCTCATAATTATATGTCAAATTTTCAACTATAATGATGAGACGATGCAAAAATACCCACAGATGCAGGCGACATAGGGCCTAAACGGACTGTGAGGCCACCACTCGTTGACACTTTTAGTATACATTGAATCATTTGGGAGCCCATTTAGCTGAGAGCTTTCTCCTGCCAAAAATTCTATGAATAATTTGACCGACACGTTCTTGGGATATGCCCTGGGTCGCTGCTATCTTTTTAGCAGTTATCCTCCGATATTCCAGGATCATGGGACCAACACCATCGACGATTTCCGGAACTATGACTCGAGTTGGCCTTCCAGGACGTTCTTCATCTTTGGTGTTGAAATACCCTGTTGTAGATGCATGAACTCAGTTCTTCATAGTGGAGTAGAGAGGGCATTTACAACCCAATGTAGTAGACGTATCAGTATCCTGAGGTGACAAAAGTCATGGGATAGAGATATGAACAGGTACAGATGGTAGTTTCGCATGCACAAGGTATAAAGCGGCAGTCCATTGGCGAAATTGTCATCTGTACTTCAGTGATTCATGTGAAATGGTTTCCAACGTGATTATGCTCGCACAACGGGAATTAACAGCCTTTGCACGCGGAATGTTAGCTGCAGCTAGATGCATGGAACAATCCATGTCGGAAATCTATAGGGAATTCAGTATTCCGAGATGCACAGTGGACAGAGTTTGCCGAGAATACCAAACTTCAAGCATTACCTCTCACCATGGAGAACGCAGTGGCGGACGACCTTTTCTTAATGAGCGATAGCAGCCGCGTTTGCGTAGAGCTGTCAGTGTTAACAGACAATCAGCACAGCCTAAATAACAAAAAAGTCAATGTGGAACGTACGACGAACTTATCCGTTAGGACAGAGTGGCGAAAATTGACGTTAATGGGATTTGCAGCAGACGACCGGTGTGAATGCCTTTGCTAACAATACGACACTCCTGCATTCACCTGGTCCCCTGACCACACTGCTTGGACTGTTAGGCCCGTTTCACACTGGGACACTGGTGACGGTCACCAGCGGCGGTCACCGACAGAGAAACATTCGTTTGAACTAAAGCATTCACACCATGATACTACACTGCCCCACCGAGCCACTGTGACCCAGCAGTGACTCACCCTCGCCACATGTGACGGACAAGGTCACTTTGTTCACAGCAGTCACCGCCAGACATGCTTTAGTTTCAATGGGAGTGATCACACTGGGACACAGATCACAGACAGAGAGCTGTAAATTTGCCAGTCGACAAGCAGTCATTTCTGAGACAGTGACACGAAACACTTATTGTGCATTATACTGTACACGCTGTAGCGATGAGTTTAGATTTGACGTAACACGGGAGATTTTATAAGTGAAGTAGAAAGTCGTCCTGCTATTTGCGTTGTGAAAAGCGATGACTACAGCAACGAATGCGTGGCAAGAAATTATAAAGAAGTTTGTGACTGATTTCAATGAAAAGAGCATGGATGAGAAAAACAAAGTTGGTGAGTGTATGTTCTTTTTTCAATTTTAGGACCTGATTTTTCGGACCATAATATGCTAGCGAAATTTAGTTGCTACCACTGTACGAATCCATTTCACTGACTAATCTGTTGGCAATACCTGCATTGTCAGACACCAGTGATCCATGAGTGTTCACCACAGTCACCACAGACACCATCACTGGCGACCGTCACGAATGCCCCAATGTGAAACAGGCCTTAGGGGACTGCAAAACGGTAGCCTGGTCACATGAATCCCGATTTCGGTTGGTAAGAGCTGATGATAGGGTTAGAGTGTGGCGCAGATCCCTCGAAGCCATGGACCCAAATTGTCAAAAAGGCACTGCGTAGGCTTTTGGTGTTTACATAGATCTGAACGGATCATTGACTGAAATTGGTTTAGCGATTTGTTTGTAGAACATTCCGGATAATTCGAGCGAATGACATGGCCACCCTCATCGCCCGACACGAATCCCACCGAAAATTTATGGGACACAATCGAGAGGTTAGTCAGTGCACGAAAGCACACTTTCGCAATTATGGACGGCTATAGAGACAGCATGAAGGCTACTTCCAACCATTTATTGAGTCCATACCACCTCGAGTTACTGCACTACACAAGGAGAAAGGATGTTCGACGCGACATTAAAAGGTATCCCATGACTTTTGACACCTCACTGTAAGCTGCAACGCTCGGGTATGGACCGCACTGAGGCACTGTTTATGGTACAGATCCTCCCTAGAAAGTGTACTTGGAAAACCACCGCTATTACATGTTAAGCTAATACTTGACGTGCTTGGTTCATGTCAGCTATAACGAATGCTACAATGCCCGAGTAGCTTTACCATACCTAATCTGACCTGCTAGTTAACTCAAAACAGTCATCTCAAAGTACACGTTATAGGCTGAAGCGGCAGACTGACTCTATTGGCCGTTGCGTCACTTGAAACACCGATCCTTGCCGCAGTGCATTTGCCTCACCACCCGCCTTCTCGCGTTCACACGAATATAGCATACAACCGAGCACGCCATCAGGTCAGCTAACATCGAAACTTGCTCCTTGTGACGGGGGCTTTGGACGAAATTTCAGGACTCTTTATTTGTCGAGTCGGCTTGAAGAGGGAAGCCGGCCGCAACGTGGCTCCAGTGACAGGGATGGTCGGCCCGATGACCACGGCTGCCGGCGGCTATTGTGGCGCAGGGCGGCTCCGCCCACGCCAGGCGACGGTGCGTCATCCGTCTGCCGCGATGCGTTCCGGTTAGTTAGGTGTGATTGTCCCGGGGCGCGGCCGCGTAAATCTAGTCGGCCGGACTGCGTCGACCCGGGCGGAGCCGATTCGCCCACCTAACTCAGGCGGCTAACGCGGGCCGCGCCGGGGCGCTTTCCCTCGGCGCGCGCGTCCACCTCCGGGAAATATTTACGGCGCCGATCCGGGCGCCCGTGTCGTACAGGGGCCCGGCCATTAGGGCGCCGTCCCGGGCCGTAAGGAGCGGCGACCGGCAGCCGTACGGCGGCCGTGCGTGTCCGAGCCGCAGCCACAGCCGGATTACATCTCTCCCCGCCTGTCGCGCAGTCCCTACACGGCGTGCTGCCGTATCTCCCTGCCCTCAGCCGGTTCTTTTCCTGACAGCGCCCGTTGCTGCGCCTTCAACGCCGCTCTTAAACAATACCGTGGGCGGCTTTAACACTCGACTGCTGGCCGCACCAGTGCCGGAGAAATGGAGGCAGCAAGTGCTCTTGTCAGTGAAGATACCGTAGTGGAATATACTCGTTTTTCCATTGCCTTTTAAGCCTATCTGTTACGGTGTGCAGCCCGCAGAGTGGTGTGATGCTGCTTTTCACATTACTCCAGCCTCTACAAATGTTATTACAGCCGGCCGTTGTGGCCGAGCCGTTCTAGGCGCTGCAGTCTGGAACCGCGCGACCGCTACGGTCGCAGGTTCGAATCCTGCCTCGGGCATGGATGTGTGTGATGTCCTTAAGTTAGTTAGGTTAAAGTAGTTCTAAGTCTAGGGGACTGATGACCTTAGAAGTTAAGTCCCATAGTGCTCAGAGCCATTTGAACCATTTTTTTTCCTTGTTATTACACCTGCTTGACCATGGAAACCTACACCGTCTGATAAGAATCTAACGCGCAATAATATCCAGATCCCGATTAGTGGCTATTAATATCGGGTTTGTGCACCCTTCGCTTTTATGACGGCCTGAACTCTGCTGGGAACACTTTCAGTAAGGTGCCAGATCTTCTGTGGAGGAATGAATGGAAGCCCGTTTTCCTCAGAGATCGGAACGAGAGTGTTGCACGTTGGTGTCTTGAGCGAAGTCGCCGTTCTACATAATCTCAAACGTGTTCCATTGGGTTCAGGTCGAAAACCTGGGCACGGTATTTTACTTCTGGAAGGTTATGTTTCACAAACCAATGCTTCACAGATGCTGTTTTATGACAGGGTGCACTTGTCATGCAGATACAAACAACGATCGTCTACGACGTGTTTTTCTACTGTACACAGTACACAACGCTGTAAAATGTGTTCATAATTTTCCGCATTTAGCGTTTGCTTAAGTAAATTAGACGAACACATCCTAATGACGAATAAGACTCCTGTACGGTAACACCATCTCCACCGTACTTCGCCATTGGCACTACTCGTGATGGTAGGTACCATTATCCAGGCATTCGCTAAACACAAACCCATCCATCGGATTGCTACAGGGTGTAGCGTTTCCAGTCATACAGCCGGCCGCTGTGGCCGAGCGGTTGTAGGTGCTTCAGTCCGGAACCGCGCTGCCGCTACGGTCGCAGGTTCCAATCCTGCCTCGGGTATGGATGTGTGTGATGTCCTTAGGTTAGTTAGCTTTAAGTAGTTTCTAAATCTAGGGGACTGATGACCTCAGATGTTAAGTCCGATAGTGCTTAGAGCCATTTGAACCAGTCGTACACCGACCAATGGAGCCGCTCTCTACTCCACCTCAAGCGTCGCTTACCATTGGCTACAGGAGCATGTGGCTCATAAGGAACAGCTTCATCATTGTATAGCATTCTTTTTAACTTCCTACCCTCAGTCATTGAGCTACACTGCTAGTAACACGAATCAACATCTGCAGTGCTCGGCGTTCCCTGTCCATCAGTACAAGAGGTCTGCTTCTGCTTACCGCTCCTCTACTGACAACAAGATAACCCCTACCCCACCTCCTTTTATACAAGCAAGCCCGCCTCTAGCGGTCAATTCCGCATTAGATAGGGGTGTCCAGATACTTTTGATCAGGCAGTTTTCATTCACTTCAACCTGCCTACTGCACTTCAGGTCTTGATCACCCTCTTTAACTCTTTTGTATAATTCGAACTCTATCCTATAATTTATTTCCTGGTTGCTCCTGTTCGTTTTTATCCAGCCTGCGATGTTGAACTGGTCCTGCTCATCATTCTAAATCTGTTCTGATCTGAGTCTACTTAGGTGGCCTGAAGCATTGTGAGACGATCCATGACGGCAGGTATTTTCCAGCACCTTTCGGAAAGAAAACTTGAAAAATCCTGGCAGGAGACGGTCTTCCCAGGCAAGTACCTTTTTGCAAGCATAGAAACAACCAGACGAAATGCCCGCATTCGGATGCTGAAGGTGACAGTCAAAAAGGTCTGGATGTAAAATAAAATCGTGGAAGCCGAAGACGGCCTACGGCCCTAAACGTGGTTCGGGTGGAGGGGAGGGGGGTGGAAAGTGGGAAAGTGTTATGCTCTCTGGCACGGAGGTGGTAATTTAAAGTGTTTAACCTTCTGAAATCGCTTGTTATTTATCACTTGCAATATACCGTGCTACTTATATATACAGGAAGACTGCAACATTAAAATGTGCCCTGTGGATAGGCGAACAGTCCGGTTCCGGTTTCTCTAGGACATTGTTGCTTTTTAGCGAGTGTGCTCGTGCTAAGTAGATACAGGCGTATCAGATTGCAGAGCCAATGAAGATCACTTGGTAGGGTTTAATTGAAGCCAATAAACTTCACTCGTTTTCATGAAAATAAGTTGTGTTTTGGCGTGACTTTTTCCCTATTGATTTAAACATGTTTCCTTCAGAAACACCTAATTTAATTCGACTGTTTCTTGTAAAAGATGTGGATACCTTTTGCTTCGTGTGTTTTCTTATTTCTAACATAATTTGGAACAGTAATTCCAGTTATTTTTTTTCCAAATTCACAAACGCTATTAATGTAGGTTTTCCTTTCTTCAGCCTGTCTTATAAGATGAGCCGTAGGATCAGTATTGATTCGTGTGTCCATAAATTACTCTAGTACTCAAAAATAAATCCACAACCATAAAGTGAATAACCTTCGTGATCCTGCTGCAAGCGAACGATATACTACAAGGTGTATTTCACATATCTGTTGCACGGTACCATAAAAGCGGGAAGTCTCTAAGGACAAATCAAATTTCTTCCAATTCTCATAAGTGCAGGTAAATAGTGTTTAGCCAACTCCTTATGCAATGTTTTATTCGATTCATTAAGTGTCTTACGGTATGATGTTCACCTACTGCATAGTTAAATAAAAAGTTGGAGGCCCTCACAAAGAATAGAGTCGAAGATCCAAAGCAGAGGCTTGGTGTGTTAATTTCGGTTTGGGATTTATTTGTCTGATTTGTCGTCTGAATCCCTTGTCGTTGGTGGTCGTACATGGAAACAGCTGGAAGGTCTTATCGATGACGAGATAATTAGAGGCGGCCACAAACTCGGATTGGGGAAGAATTTAAAGGAAAACTGGTCATGTTTGAGTGAAAGAAATTTTAAGTTTGTATTGTATCATTGGTCTCATTACTGCATGAGATGTAGGTTTAGCAATATTTGCAACAACTGTGGGAATCGTGAACGTCTTCGTTTCGGTTACCTGTTTATAGGCCTATATGTGGAAGCTGTAGCTGGGATTCCGGTCATAAGTATAAAAACATGGAACTATGAGTCAAAACTCGGCATGTTCCACATAATTTTCGTCAGAGAGAGATTTATTTTTTACTTAGCTGGTGTTGGAAAATTTTGTTACAATGATGTAAGAGAAAGTAACGTTGTGCAGGATGAAGGGCATACCTGTATTGCAAGGCGGCACTGGGATGGGGCTCTAGTCAATCTGTTTTGCCACTGACATGCACTGAGTATCCTGTCTCAAGGTGCAAGTCTCCCAGTACGGTCCAGGTGTGTTTAAGGGAACTGTGTGCACGGAAACGGAAGGAAAAGGTTGTGCGCAACACGTGGATGGTAACAGTGTGCCCTAATGAAACATTACTGATTACTAAGTAGTGATAGGGACTATCACTTATTGTAATGAAACAACGGTTACAGATCACGTACATTTATTATTTATGAATTCAGTGATTGTTCGATTAAATACTCGTTACAGGAGAATGAGTTCTAAGTCCTACACTCATGAGCTTGTGATAATTGTGGATCTTCAGAGGGAAAAGGCTGGAAAAGTTCTCATAAAATAGACCGAACGAGAAATAAATCATGTTCACCGACTGATAATCAAGAAATTTTTAAGTGCCGGTGATGATTGCATCAGAAGGTTAGCGAGTAAAGATAAATATAACCCCAAGGAGTAAAATCGTCCCGTATGAATTTCGTATGCCGTTACTGCAACGCTTAAATCATTTGCGCGAGACGAGGCGAGGTGAGGTTGCAAGTTGGGCCGGGCGCTAGCATGGCTCAGCCCGTCTGCTCGTGAGTTGCCTTCTTCGCTCACGGTGAAGAAGACCGTTTTTGTGCATCTCGATCACCAAGGTCGTCGACTATGGCTCCAGGGGGGACTTGTTTTCTTCGGCTCCCGGCGAGGAAGAGTTCAGTATGGTTCCCAGCGAGGAATTACCTGACACTTTTCTCTCCTACTCCTTGTCGGTGTAAGCCCACGAAAAACTGCCATCCTGGATAATCACAGGCCTAATACTTTATCTCGCCACTCCGAAACCTTCTACAGTTTTATTCTGGATGCTTCAGCGTCGATTTTTTTGGATATTTCGAACGCCGATCGATCCTCTCGCCTCTCAGCTGCAACTTGCGAATGCCGCTCTAAGATACATCGATATTCCCAAAGATTCCGAGTTCCGACATATCAAGTGGTGTCCCATCAGACATTTTGGCAAGATATCAGTAGCCCGTCGGCTACTGCACAATATTGCGATGTTATCGCGCGGGACACCCAATTTGCGTCGGTGGTCTGTCGCTGGAAAAAATTTCCGTATTCATGTTCGGCAACCGGCGACGACAGGACGAGTTAGCTAAACACAACATGCAAGCGCATTCTTTCCTGGGTGTGGCTAATTTTTGAAACATGCATGCCGCGCTCTGCTGCGGTGAAAGGGACAGCGGGCCGCCGAGCCCTGGATGGCTGGTGTTGTCTCCCAGCGCGCGTCCGCTCAGCCACCTCATCCACTGAAGTGAGGCCGAGCCTTGTGGAAACTGTGAGGGCCTCTTTTCACTGCCCTCGAACGACCAGAATAAATTTAGCATGCACTTTATAATTAAGAGACGTTAAAAATATCCTCTACAACCATCAGCCCTCCCACGGATAATACCGCTCTTTAGCACATACTTCGGAATTTATTGCTTAATGGGACCTGTCGTATCGATGGATTAAGTGTGTTGAGTCTACAACGACACTAAATTGCAGATTTTCTAGTCAAGAGAATACCATGTTTTGTTTTTGATAAATAGATGCATCAGGTCTTTCATGACTCGGTTTGTGACACCTTGAACAGCCATTTAAACATATTTTATTCTAGTAATCGACGATCACAGTGAGTCGCTTAACAACAAAAAGCAGCAAACAACATCCCATTTTCCTTGCCTCAATATATGGCAACTGTGACAGCATTAGTCAGTTAGTAAACCTGTCACGGCCTAGCTAATCTTCGCTGCATATGAAACTATTCTGTATAGCATATAAGGGAGTAGCCGGCCGGGGTGGCCGAGCGGTTCTAGGCGCTACAGTCTGAAACAGCGCCACCGCTACGGTCGCAGGTTCGAATCCTGCCTCGGGCATGGATGTGTGTGTTGCCCTTAGGTGAGTTAGGTTTAAGTAGCTCTACGTTCTAGGGGACAGATGACCTCAGAAGTTAAGTCCCACAGTGCTCAAAGCCATTTGAACCACATAAGGGAGTATATAAATGATTCCATTTTAGGGCGTTGCTGCAGCTTATATACAACGTACCGTGACTCCGATGCTGGTATATAGGTATATAACCACGACATGTGGCCAAGGAACTGGGGGGTAGTCATCTCGTTCAGACGTGCGTGCGGTAAATGCGGAAACTTGTGCTGTGGCGTCGTTATTACCAAATGTGTCCACAAGGACCAATGTGCTGTTTTTTTCTTCCTTTTTTTTTTCTTCCGAAGGACAGCCACCGGTGGACACACATCGGAGCATGAAGAAGGCGTATGGGACAGCATGTCTCTCGAAAACCACCTTTATGGAATGCCGCACGACGTTCCAGGCGACAAGGGGTGCTGCTGCTTCATGATAACGCACCTTAAAATATCGCAAACATCATAACGCACAAGTTACACCAACTTAAGTCTGATACACTCAATCATCAGCCCTATACTCATGGTCTCTCCCCATGCGGTTATCATGCCTTCAGCCCCTTAAAAAAGGATTGAGAAGTCAATGATTCCTGACGGACGAGGATGTTCAAAAGGCACTTAGGGACTTCTTCATGCAGCAGGACACTCTATTTTACCAAACGGGTATCTTCCAACTCGTGTGTCGGTACGATGATTGCTTCAGAGCTCACGGCGAGTTTGCCTGATGTGCGTACAGATTCTGGACTGTACGCCATTCGAACTGAAACTTTTTGATCGACCCTTACATTTCGTATTAGAAGATATGCTCAAAATTTATGGTATCTTTCCCAGTCTGTTTATTCTTGAAGTCAGTTGTTGGATACCAAATCGCTATAAATTGTTTGTGTCGCATAGACAGTATAGCGAAGAATCGAGAGTCCTACAGAATACTCCAGTAAGTATCAGCGTAGAATTACAGGAGCATCTCACAAGCAGCTGACCAGATGGGTGACTACACACTTCCGTTATACGCGAACAAACAACCTCGAATCTACGAAAACATTCCAGAGATCCTAACGCTCTCCCTCTAATTGTGTTCCTTCACCAGTGGCTGGAAAGTTTCTCAGAAGACACGTAGACGTCCGTATGTCTTAATGTTACTCAGCATAGTAAGCTATCTGTTGTTATTCAGCCAGCACTCAGACCTTTGTAGTCTAACAACTGTCCCAAGTACTGTTTACACACTATGTGAACAAAAGTATCAGGGCACCTGGCTGAAAATGACTTACAAGTTCGTGGCGTCCTCCATCGGTAATGCTAAAATTCACTGTGGTGTTGGCCCACCCATAGCCTTGATTACAGCTTCCACTCTCGCAGGTATACACATTCAGTCAGGCGCTGGAAGGTTTCTTGCGGAATGGCAGCCCATTCTTCACGGAGTGCTGTACTGAGAAGAGGAATCGTTGTCTGTTGGTGAGGCCTGACACGAAGTCGGCGTTCCAAAACATCACAGAGGTATTCTATAGGACTCAGTTCAGAACTCTGTGCAGGCCAGTGCATTACAGGGATGTTATTGTCGTGTAACCACTTAGCCACATGACGTGCATTATGAATAGGTGCTCTTCAACAGTGGGAAGCAAGAAGGTGCTTAAACCATCAATGTAGGCCTGCGCTGTGATAGTGCCACGAAAAACAACAAGGGGTGCAAGCCCCCTCCATGAAAAACACGAGGGCCGGCCGCGGTGGTCTAGCGGTTCTGGCGCTGCAGTCCGGAGCCGCGGGACTTCTACGGTCGCGGGTTCGAATCCCGCCTCGGGCATGGGTGTGTGTGATGTCCTTAGGTTAGTTAGGTTTAAGTAGTTCTAAGTTCTAGGGGACTTATGACCTAAGATGTTGAGTCCCATAGTGCTCAGAGCCATTTGAACCATTTGAACCATGAAAAACACGACCACACAGTAACACCACTGCCTCCGAATTTCATTGTTGGCACTACACACTCTGGCAGATGACATTCACTGGGCATTCGCATACCAACACCCTGCCGTCGGATCGCCACGTTGTTTACCGTGATTCGTCACTCTACACAACGTTTTTCCGGATTTCAATCTTCCAATTTTTACGCTGCTTACACCAAGCGAAGCGTCGTTTGCCGTTTACCGGCGTAATGTGTGGCTTATGAGCAGCCGCTCGATCATGAAATTCAAGTTTTCTCATCTCCTGCGTAACTGTCATAATACTTGCAGTGGATCTGATGCAGTTTGGAATTCCCGTGTGATGGTCTGGATAGATGTCTGCCTATTACACATTACAGCCTTCTTCAACTGACTGCGGTCTCTATCAGTCGACAGACGAGGTCGGCCTGTACGCTTTTGTGCTGTACGTGTCCGTTCACGTTTCCACTTCACCATCACATCGAAAACAGTGGACCTAGGAATGTTTAGGAGCCTGGAAATCTCATATACGGACGTATGACACAAGTGACACCCAATCACCTGACCACGTTCGAAGTCCGTGTGTTTCGCGGAGCGCCTCCCGCTGCTCTCTCATGATGTCTAATGACTACTGAGGTCGCTGATACGGAGTATCTGGCTGTAGGTGGCAGCACAATGCACCTAATATGAAAAACGTTATTTCTCTGGGGAGGTGTCCAGATTCTTTTGATCACATAGTGTAGTTTCAGCGACGTTTTTCTTAATGATATTATTAGTCAACTAATGATAAAGCAAGGAATCAATGAATCACCGCAGAATCTTTGCCATTTCAGGAATTCTTCTCTTCTTGGCCTGCAAGTCTGTGATCTCCCCTTTTCCGTAACTTTGTCACATCATTGCATCTACAAAAAGAGTAGTCAGCGGAAATGGCACAGTTTCTTTTAAAATTATTGGTGGTGGTGGTTAGTGTTTAACGTCCCGTCGACAACGAGGTCATTAGAGACGGAGCTCATGCTCGGGTTAGGGAAGGATTGGGAAGGAAATCGGCCGTGCCCTTTCAAAGGAACCATCCCGGCATTTGCCTGAAGCGATTTAGGGAAATCACGGAAAATTAAAATTATTGATTTATCACTCGAGAAGAAGTGATGTAGGCTTATTGAAGGCGTTCCTTTTATGCTCCTTTCTATCGTACAGTACTGACACAGTGTCAGCGTTTGTATGGTGAATACAACCTACACGACGTGGAAGTCACCTCGAGAAGACAGTAATGATAACTTGACTCGTCTGTTGCTGGTGACAGCTTTGTTGGTACAAATCAACTTCTGTATATTATTTTTCAATCAAGAAGTTGTTATACATCTTCCGTTGCCTAGCTAAAGATTTTGTTACACTTTTATTATCAGTAGCAACAATATTTGTTCTCTTAATATTGACGTATTTATAAGGGGTGCTCGATAAATAATGTAACACTTTTATTTGGAAAGCAGGTTGTTTTTATTAAGGATTCTAATACACCATATTATTTCCCACTCTTTTGGCTACAAAACCTTACTTTTTTAACATAATCTCCGTTCGGTGCGACAGCCCTACACCAGCTTACTGGGAGGACCTGTATGCCCGCGTGACGTCACTCCACTGATCGGCATCGCAACCAACGTCTTTCTGCATCATTAACCTACCCATGATCCGCGTACTGTTTCCCGCGGAGTGCGTCCTGACGAGTGTGTCATCCCTACCAACAGGCACACCCAGGTGAGCAGCGAGGTGCTAGACTCTATCCCATAGATGATCTGAAGGAAAGTATCCCCACTTTCCAATATTGTTCCAATATTGTAGGAGTCACAGCTGTGTGCAGCCGAACGGCATGCGGGAGATCGGACAGATTTTCGCGAACTTGTTGCGATGCTGACAGACGCCTCGTCCACCACTCACCGCGCTTTTGTTCACAGCCTGGTCTCCGTAGACATTCTAAAAGCACTTACCAATATCTCTGCTTGGAACGCACCTCCGTTACAGACGCCATTTTGAAAGTTTAGGTATAGCGCTGCCACCTATTGGAATTTCAAGAAACTCTAAGGGGACTTGCTTTATTTTATATTTCAATCACGAAGTTGCACGTCTTTCGTTTCCCACTTGAAGATTTTGTTACTATTCTGCTATCAGTAGCAGCAATGTGTATTTTAGCCGGCCGGTGTGACCGAGTGGAACTAGGCGCTTCAGTCTGGAACCACGCGACCGCTACTGTCGCAGGTTCGAATCCTGCCTCGGGCATGGATGTGTGTGATGTCCTTAGGTTAGTTAGGTTTAAGTAGTTCTAAGTTCTAGGGGACTGATGACCTCAGATGTTAAGTCCCATAGTGCTCAGAGCCATTTTTTAACGTTTATTTTCTCACAATTGACGTACTAAGTTTTTGCAATTTAGGTTCTCAGTGAAAAGCGTAAACTATAGTTATCAACAGCGCGGGATTCGCCGAGCGGTCTCAGGCTTTGCAGTCATGGACTGTGCGGCTGGTCCCGGCGGAGGTTCGAGTCCTCCCTCGCGCATGGGTGTGTGTGTTTGTCCTTAGGATAATTTAGGTTAAGTAGTGTGTAAGCTTGGGGACTGATGACCACAGTAGTTAAGTCCCATCAGATTTCGCACACATTTCATTACATAGTTAGCAGAGGTAATTATGGTTTTGATGGATAGTGATTGGGCTGTCATCACTGCAGTCAGTAAATGAAATCCAACAACAAGATAAATATGCCATGTATTCTTCTTCCAGTCTTCTTTCATTTGTAGCCACAACATGTCACGCGAAATCTGCCCTGAGGGGCCTGTAATCTGCAGGTGCAGGGCGTCTGAGGCACAGCGCAATTTTGCTGCACAGTACTCGCACGCCCTCTAAGACACAGGTAATAACCCAACGCAACTCCCCTGAGCTATTGTTGTATGTACGAAGCGATCGCGTCTCTTCAGTTATTCGCAACGCTTCTCGTTTCGTTCGCTCGGGGAAGCAATTACGTGCACCGCCAATTCGTACCTGTCCAGCGGATAATATATTTCTCACGCGGCGCAGAGCTCTTCGCCATTCTTCTAGCGTCTCTCCGTACACCCCGGAATAACTCAGCACACCAGCTGACCGCAGGCAGTTCGCAAACACACGGGGAGGAGAACGGCCGGCGCGGATTACGACTGCGTGGCAGAGCGCGTGGCCGAGGCGTGGCCCACCGGCGCGACCCCGCGACCCCAGACTCTGGCCGTGCGAAACACGAGACAGCAGGCACTGTGCGCTGGGCGGCGGGGGCCGTGCAAAGAGCAGCGCCGCCGCGTGGGCGGCGGCGCTTACCCAGACGTAGGCGCGGTGGCGGCTGGGCGTCAGATTTCACGGCACTCTGCCGAGTGTAAATTACCTGCATTTAACTGTCGTGCTCTCTCTAAATAGGGCAATACACTGACAATAACTGCTCTCTTTCAGTGTCTGGTCTGTCAGGATCAGATGGTTCAAATGCCTCTGAGCACTATGGGACTTAACATCTGAGATCATCAGTCCAGTAGACCTTAGAACTACTTAAACCTAACCAACCTAAGGACATCACACACACCCATAACTGACGTAGGATTCGAAACTGCGACAGTAGCGGTCGCGCGGTTCCATACTGAAGCGCCTAGAACCGCTCGGCCACACCGGCCGGCTGTCAGGATCATATAGTAAGCATGTAAGGCATAGTTAGCTGATTTTACTGACAAGGGAACCTCCCCATCGAACCGCCCCCCCCCCCCTCCAGATTTAGTTATAAGTTGGCACAGTGGATAGGCCTTGAAAAACTGAACACAGATTGATCGAGAAAACAGCAAGAAGTTGTGTGGAACTATGAAAAAATAAGCAAAATATACAAACTGAGTATTCTATGCGCAAGATAGGCAACATCAAGGATAGTGCGAGCTCAGGAGCGCCGTGGTCCCGTGGTTAGCGTGCGCACCTACGGAACGACAGGACCTTGGTTCAAGTCTTCCCTCGAGTGTGCCGGCACGGTAGCTCAGCGTGTTCGGGCAGAGGGCTAGCTGCCATCTGTAATAAAAAAAACTGAGTTAATCGATTAACAACGAACTTAAACGGATGTCTTAAGACGTCCGCCCCGAGCAGATGCAACGAACAAAAGCGAACAAAATGAGATTAGCCAGCACGGTAGCTCAGCGTGTTCGGTCAGAGGGTTAGCTGCCACCTGTAATAAAAAAACTGAGTTAATCGATAAACAACGAACTTAAACGGACGTCTTACGACGTCCGCCTCGAGCAGATGCAACGTTCAAAAGCGAACAAAAATGAGATTAAAAGAAATACAAAAAGTGTAGAGTTTAATTTTTTATTTTTCAGACAATTATTATCTCTCCGTCCGTCCGTCCGATGGATTTGACGATCTACACACGGAAAAATTTGAAAACGTTAAAAATATATGTTTTGACAGAGCACAGGGAAAACTGTGCGACTTCGAAACTGTTGCATTCATTTGTTGCAGTTTATGTGACAAACTCATGTTTTTATCACTTTTTTGGGAGTGATTATCACATCCACAAGAAAACCTAAATCGGGCAAGGTAGAAGAATCTTTTTACCCATTCGCCAAGTGAACAAGTTAGGTGGATCGACAACATATTCCTGTCATGTGACGCACATGCCGTCACCAGTGTCGTATAGAATATATCAGACGTGTTTTCCTGTGGAGGAATCGGTTGACCTATGACCTTGCAATCAACTGTTTTCGTTTTCCATTGGAGAGGCACGTCCTTTCGTCTACTAATCGCGTGGTTTAGCGGTGCGGTCGCAAAACACAGACACTAAACTTATTACAGTGAACAGAGACGTCAATGAACGAACGGACTGCCGGCACAGTAGCTCAGCGTTTTCGGTCAGAGGTTTAGCTGCCCTCTGTAATAAAAAAAAAGAAAAAAAAACGAAAAACTGAGTTAATGGATCAACAACGAACTTAAACGGATGTCTTACGACGTCCGCACCGAGCAGATGCAACGAACAATAGCGAACAAAATGTGATAAAAAAAAGGACAGATCATAACTTTGCGAAAATAATCTTTTCACTCGAGGGAAGACTTGAACCAAGGACCTCTCGTTCCGCAGCTGCTCACGCTAACCACAGCGCTCCTTAGCTCACACTCTCCTTGATGTTGCATATCTTGCCCATGGACTTCTGAGTTTGTATATTTTGCTTATTTTTTTCATAGTTCCACACATCTTCTTCCTGTTTTCTAGCTTGATCTGTGTTCAGTTTTTCAAGGCCTATCCACTGTGCCAATTTATAACTAAATCTGAGGGGGGGGGGGGTGCGATGGGGAGGTTCCCTAGTGAGAAGCAGAAACTATTGTTGTTTCAATCGTAATTCTAAGTTAAACACCGACACTTAAAACTATGCTGGAACACATCAAACATTTGAAATACACTCTCTCCTCCCCCTCTAACCCTCTCGGCCCCCCCAAAAAGAAGCCAGCGGGTTTAAGTCATGGGACATTGGAGGCTATGGTACTGGCGAACCACGACCTATACACTTACCTCAGTTTAATGCCACCTATTCCCGTACACAAGATATACGAGGGTAGGAACTTACAGAATGGTAACTATTTACTCACAACCGATTCAAAAGAGTTACATGTAGGCACCTGTTACTGTCCTTCAAAGTAGTCACCAGTGTTGTGTAGAACCGTTGCCAGCGATTTGGAAGGCGTAGTATACCGTTAGCAGAGCCTGTTCTGTTGATGGTGCGAATGGAGCGATCTAAAGTTATGGTGATTCTCGTGTGCGACTGTGATGGTGTTATCCCATTACATTCCTTCACGGCTGACCGTCAATGGACGGTATTACTGTTCGATTTTGGAGCATCACGTGCTACCAGCTTTGCGAAAGAAGCGGTGGCACTTTCTGGCCAACCTACCCATCATTTTGCACGACAATGCATGGGCGCAACTGCGTAAGCTGTGGCTGCTCTGTTCGGTCGATGGGACTGGGAAGTACCGTACCATCCACCATACTCCCCGGACTTAAGTCCCTGTGACTTTGATAATATTCCGAAGGTGAAGGAACCACTTCATGGCATTCGCTTCAGAACTCTTCCAAAGATTAGACAGGCAATAGACCACTCCATTCGCACCATCAACAGAACAGACTATGCTAACCGTATACTACGCCTTCCACATCGCTGGCGACGGTTCTCCACAACGCTGGTGACTACTTTGAAGGACATTAACAGGTTCAAACATGTAACTCTTTTGTATCGGTTGTGAGTAAATAGTTGTCACTATTTAAGTTAGAACTGGTTTTCACTTTAAAAACAATTTTTTTGTAATGGGAAGTAAACAGACGTATTTCATCGACGCTGGGCGTCGTTTGAAAGGCGTGATCATAGTATTTAACTTAAAATTACAATTGAAAACTGCTTCTGTACTGTATATAGGGTAGAAGCAGTTCTCAATTGTATTTCTAAGTTTTAGTTTTTGCCATGCGTAGCTGTAGTCAGCCCAAACGAATATTGCTAATCACGTCTTTCATACGACGACCAGGTATTTTAGGTACCCATTTAATACGGCGGCCCCGAATTATCCGGTATAAGCCAGCACGGGCCATGGGCACACGAGTCGCCGCTGTATTAATGGTTATTCATCGTATTTTGATATTCCTGTTAGTGTATACTGCTAAAAAGAAAAGCGCACTGGACTAATTTGGCTGCGTTCTATCGAAAGGGCACGTAAAATTGCACTTTAAAAATAATTTTGTTTGTAACGGGGAATAAACCGGCGCTCTCCGTCGACGCTGGGCGTCACGTGTAAGACGTGGTGAACAGTATTTGTTTGGGCTGCCTCTAACTAGACATTTCCAAACTAAGTCTCAAATATCTGCCAAAACAGCAGAGAATTAGGTTAGGTTAGGTTAGTGTTTTAACATCCCGTCGACAACGAGGTCATTAGAGACGGAGCGCAAGCTCGGGTTACGGAAGGATTGGGAAGGAAATCGGCCGTGCCCTTTCAAAGGAACCATCCCGGCATTTGCCTGAAACGATTTAGGGAAATCACGGAAAACCTAAATCAGGATGGCTGGAGACGGGATTGAACCGTCGTCCTCCCGAATGCGAGTCCAGTGTGTTACCACTGCGCCACGTCGCTCGGTCAACAGCAGAGAATGCGCTCCAGATGACTCGTAGGAAAGTCACCAGGTGTGTATTATATACATTAAAAAGCTAACCCATTTACAGTTCTTTCAAACTGGGTGTGACCACGATGCGTGGAAGGAACGAGGAGAGTAGAACATAAACTGTGACCCTGACCCCAAAACCGAACCTAGGATCTGTGGGTGCATCGAGCAGTTACAGTGCCTTTTTCAGCTGGGTCTATTTCAAAAATCAATCTACTCTGTTACTTAACTAATGTCACAGTTCATCTGACGGCTTTGAGAATAATGTGGAAGACACCTTTATTATTCAAAAGTTAAGATGGACAGGGTACGCCCTTCTCGTAAGTGATGAGAGACTTTTTTAACATATCCCTTGTATGTACTCCCTATCCACGCGATATTCGTCTATGACGCTACAAGCAGCAACTGAAGAAAGTCTTTTAGAACCTAAATATAAACTCACTTACCCGGCTGCTTTGGTAGTTCATATGTTCTAGCGCTTAGCCATCTCTGCTGCAGTTGATCTATTCAAATACAGTAACAGAGATGACCATGAGATAGAAAAGTAACAGGAATCGTTCAACGGAGGGAAGGCTACTGGACCTGACGGGATACCAATACGATTTTGCACAGAGTATGAGAAACAACTTGCCCCCTTCTAGCAGCAGTGTACCGTAGGTCATTGGAGGAACGAAGCGTTTCTGATGACTGGAAACACGCACAAGTCATTCGTGTTTCCCGAGAAGGGTCGTCACACATACGCACACAACTAGAGGCCAATGGATCTGACGTCAGTAAGTTGTAAAATTTTGTAACTTTTTTATGTTCGCGTATTACGATGTATTTGTAGACTGAAAATCTCCTCTCAACATCGGTTTCGAAAACAACGATCTTGTGAAATCCAGCACACTCCGTTCACGCACGAGATGCAGAAAATGGTGGATAAGGGCGCCCAGGTACATGCCCTGTTTTTTGACTTCCGCAAGACATTCGATACACTTTCGCACTGCCACCTAATGAACAAAACACGAGCGTGCGGAGTATCTGAAAAATTGTGTGACTAGATTGAAGAGTTTCTAACAACCGGAACACAACATATCTTTTTCAGTAGAGGAATTCTTCAGACGTAAAAGCGACTTCAGGCATAACCAGAGGGAGTGCTGTAAGTCCATTACTATTCATAACACGAGTATATACAGGATGGTCTATTGATCGTGACCGGGCCAAATATCTCACGAAATAAGCGTCAAACGAAAAAACTACATAGAACGAAACTTGTCTTGCTTGAAGGGGGAAACCAGATGGCGCTATGGTTAGCCCGCTAGATGGCAGCGGTCAAACGGATATCAACTGCGTTTTCTTAATCAGGAACCCCCATTTTTATTACATATTCGTGTAGTACGTAAAGAAATATGACTGTTTCAGTTGGACCACTTTTTTTGCTTTGTGATAAATGGCGCTGTAATAGTCACAAACATATGGCTCACAATTTTAGACGAACAGCTGGTAACAGGAAGGTTTTTTAAACTAAAATACAGAACGTAGGTACGTGTGAACATTTTATTTAGGTTGTTCCAATGTGATACGTGTACCTTTGTGAACTTATCATTTCTTAGTACGCATGCTGTTACAGCGTGATTACCTATAAATACCACATCAATGCAATAAATGCTCAAAATGATGTCCGTCAACCTCAATGTATTTGGCAATACGTGTAACGACATTCTTCTCAACAGCGAGTAGTTCGCCTTCCGTAATGTTCGCGCATACATTGACAATGCGCTAACGCATGTTGTCAGGCGTTGTCGGTGGATCACGATAGCAAATATCATTCTACTTTCCCCACTGAAAGAAATCCGGGAACGTCAGATCCGGTGAACGTGCGGGCCATGGTATGGTGCTTCGCCGACCAATCCACCTGTCATGAAATATGCTATTCAATACCGCTTCAACTGCACGCGAGCTATGTGCCGGACATCCATCATCTCGGCAGTACATCGCTGTTCTGTCATGCAGTGAAACATCTTGTAGTAACATCGGTAGAACATTACGTAGGAAATCAGCATACATTGCACCATTTAGATTGCCATCGATAAAATGAGGGCCAATTATCCTTCCTCCCATAATGCCGCACATACATTAAGCCACCGAGGTCGCTGATGTTCCACTTGCCGCAGCCATCGTGGATTTTCCGTTATCCAATAGTGCATCTTATACCGGTTTACGTTACCGCTGTTGGTGAATGACGCTTCGTCGCTAAATAGAACGCGTGCAAAAAATCTATCATCGTCCCGTATTTTCTCTTTTGCCCAATGGCAGAACTGTACACGACGTTCAAAGTCGTCGCGATGCAATTCCTGGGTCGTCGCCATGCAATTCCCGGTGCATAGAAATATGGTACGGGTGCAATCGATGTTGATGTAGCATTCTCAACACCGACGTTTTTGAGATTCCCGTTTCTGGCGCAATTTGTGTGCTACTGATGTGCGGATTAGCCGCGACGCAGCTAAAAGACCTACATGGGCCTCTTCATTTGTTGCAGGTCGTGGTTGACGTTTCACATGTGGCTGAACACTTCCTGTTTCCTTAAATAACGCAACTATCCGGCGAATGGTCCGGACACTTGGATGAAATCGTCCAGGAAACCGAGCAGCATACATAGCACACTCCAGTTGGGCATTTTGATCACAATAGCCATACATCACCACGATATCGACATTTTCCGCAATTGGTAAATGGTCCATTTTAACACGGGTAATGTATCACGAAGCAAATACCGTCCGCACTGGTGGAATGTTACGTGATACCACGGACTTATACGTTTGTGACTATTACAGCGCCATCTATCACAAAGCGAAAAATGGGGTCAAATAAAACATTCTTATTTCTTTACGTACTACACGAATATGTAATAAAAATGGGGGTTCCTATTTTAAAAAACGCAGTTGATATCCGTTTGACCTATGACAGCAACATCTAGCGGGCCAACCACAGCGCCATTTGGTTTCTCCCTCCAAGCTAGACGAGTTTCGTTCTTTGTAGTTTTTTCGTTTGATGCTTATTTCGTGAGATATTTGGCCCGGTCACGTTCAATGGACCACCCTGTACAAATAACACAGTAGACTACATCGGAAGCTCAGTGAGGCTTCTCGCAGATGTTGCTATTGTATACAGAGAAGTCGTAACGCTAGAAAATTGTAGCGAAATGCAGGAAGACCTGCAGAGGATTGACGCTTGGTGCAGGAAATATTAACTGACCCGCAACATAAGCGAATGTAATGTATTGCGTATTTATACACGGGAAGATCCATAATTGTATGTTTACACAATAGCAGAACAATCACTGGAAGCAGTTACTTCCAGAAAATATCTAGGAGGATGTGCACGAAGCTATAAAAACTAATCGCAGGAAAGGCAGATACCAGACTGAAATTCATTGAGGGAATCCTCCAGAAATCTAATCCATCACGGAAAGAGGTAGCTTACAAAACCGTCGTTGGATCAGTACTTGAACATTGCTCATCAGTATGGCATCCTTAGCAGATAGGATCTATACAGGAAATAGAGAAGATCCAAAAAAGGGCAGCACGTTTTCTTATGGGATCATATAGGAAGGACGAGACCGTCACGGAGATGATGAAACGTATTCCGCTGGCAGACTCTGCAAGAGAGGCGTTTTGTATCACGTTATGTTTTGCTGCTAAAGTTCCAAGAGCTTATGTTGCTAGAAGAGTCAACAAATACACTCCTGGAAATTGAAATAAGAACACCGTGAATTCATTGTCCCAGGAAGGGGAAACTTTATTGACACATTCCTGGGGTCAGATACATCACATGATCACACTGACAGAACCACAGGCACATAGAAACAGGCAACAGAGCATGCACAATGTCGGCACTAGTACAGTGTATATCCACCTTTCGCAGCAATGCAGGCTGCTATTCTCCCATGGAGACGATCGTAGAGATGCTGGATGTAGTCCTGTGGAACGGCTTGCCATGCCATTTCCACCTGGCGCCTCAGCTGGACCAGCGTTCGTGCTGGACGTGCAGACGGCGTGAGATGACGCTTCATCCAGTCCCAAACATGCTCAATGGGGGACAGATCCGGAGATCTTGCTGGCCAGGGTAGTTGACTTACACCTTCTAGAGCACGTTGGGTGGCACGGGATACATGCGGACGTGCATTGTCCTGTTGGAACAGCAAGTTCCCTTGCCGGTCTAGGAATGGTAGAACGATGGGTTCGATGACGGTTTGGATGTACCGTGCACTATTCAGTGTCCCCTCGACGATCACCAGTGGTGTACGGCCAGTGTAGGAGATCGCTCCCCACACCATGACGCCGGGTGTTGGCCTGCGTGCCTCGGTCGTATGCAGTCCTGATTGTGGCGCTCACCTGCACGGCGCCAAACACGCATACGACCATCATTGGCACCAAGGCAGAAGCGACTCTCATCGCTGAAGACGACACGTCTCCATTCGTCCCTCCATTCACGCCTGTCGCGACACCACTGGAGGCGGGCTGCACGATGTTGGGGCGTGAGCGGAAGACGGCCTAACGGTGTGCGGGGCCGTAGCCCAGCTTCATGGAGACGGTTGCGAATGGTCCTCGCCGATACCCCAGGAGCAACAGTGTCCCTAATTTGCTGGGAAGTGGCGGTGCGGTCCCCTACGGCACTGCGTAGGATCCTACGGTCTTGGCGTGCATCCGTGCGTCGCTGCGGTCCGGTCCCAGGTCGACGGGCACGTGCACCTTCCGCCGACCACTGGCGACAACATCGATGTACTGTGGAGACCTCACGCCCCACGTGTTGAGCAATTCGTCGGTACGTCCACCCGGCCTCCCGCATGCCCACTATACGCCCTCGCTCAAAGTCCGTCAACTTCACATACGGTTCACGTCCACGCTGTCGCGGCATGCTACCAGTGTTAAAGACTGCGATGGAGCTCCGTATGCCACGGCAAACTGGCTGACGCTGACGGCGGCGGTGCACAAATGCTGCGCAGCTAGCGCCATTCGACGGCCAACACCGCGGTTCCTGGTGTGTCCGCTGTGCCGTGCGTGTGATCATTGCTTGTACAGCCCTCCGGAGCAAGTATGGTGGGTCTGACACACCGGTGTCAATGTGATCTTTTTTCCATTTCCAGGAGTGTATAATGGTTCCTCCTATGTATATCGCGTGAAAGGACCCTGAAGATAAAATTAGAGAGATTCGCGGCTTACCAGCAATAGTTCTTCCCTCGAACTACTCGCGACTGGAACAGGTAAGGGGAGAAGTGACAGTGTGTACACAAAGACCCTCCACAATGCTCCGCAAGGTGGTTTGCGGAGTATAGATGTAGATGGAGAAAGCAGGAAGCTCTACTAAATCCGAATATGTTCTCCAAGCGCATACTATGTCAACATGCGTCTCATCCATTTATATCTTTGTATAGAGACCAGTATCATGTGACGAACGGCAAACATTTACTGCACTTACAAATGAAATACCGGATGTTGAAAGAAGAGCTTCACAAATGATGAAATGTATATTTTGTCGGTGGGAGAGCGCACAAGTATTTAAAATTTCAAGAGCTGACGTATCAACAGTAGTCTAAAATATGTATATTCGTTGTGCATCTAGCTTAAAAGGATGCAGATGGCTCGCAATAATCTTCGAGCATGTCGAAACAAAGTAGTACCTCTTGCGGATTCCTTGACGCTAATTGGTCAACAGTTTGAATCGGACATCACTGCTTTGTTTCGACATGCTCTTTCCTCAACTTATTTTGTGTTTAACCAGGAATATTTGGAACAGTCTGACGGTGTCGCCATGGGCAGCCTTCTGTCTCCTCTGGTGGCTTACCTTTTTGTGGAGGATTTTGAGGAGAGGGCACTTGAATCAGCGGTTTGTAAACCAACTGTTTTTGGAGATACGTTGATGATACTTTCATAGTGTGGGCCCACGGAGAAGATAAGTTAATGGCGTTTTTTCATCATCTTATCTCCATCCATGAGAATATTCGATTTACTATGGAACTAAAGAAAGATGTTTGCCTTCCATTCCTGGATGTTTTGGTTAAACGGAAGTGTGACCGCTCGGTGGGACATTCTGTTTATCGTAAGCCCGCTCACACTGGTTTGTACTTACATTCTTCAAGTTGCCATCGCCCATTCCAAACCATGAGTGTACTTAAAACCCTTGTGCACGGGGCACGTACGGTGTCGGATGCAGAGAATTTGCCTAAGGAACTTGCACATTTAGGAACAGTGTTCAGAGACAATGGACACTCGACCCGGCCAACTAACAGGGCCTTCTGAACTAGAGCCAGGAACCGGGAAGTGGATAAAGAGGAGACCGCGCCAACCAAGTCCCTAGCTTTTCCTCCCTTCGTTGGAAATATCTCCATCAAAACAGCAAGGATTCTTAATAATTTTCATGTGAAAGTGGTTTTCCATCCACCTTCTAAGATTTCGGATTTGCTGGGATCAGTGAAGAATGATTTGCTACTGCGGAAGGCGGGAATTTACAAAATGCCATGCTATTGTGATATGGCCTATATAAGACGGACAACGCGTACAATGGAAGAGACTTGTACGGAACATCAACGTTGCACTCGCCTAATACAACCTAGTACGTCTGCAGTTGCGGAACACTGTGTTTCCAACGGATATTCAATGAAGTACGACAAAACTTCGATTTTGGCCACAGCAACAACTTTTTGGGACTCCATTATCAAAGAATCCGTAGAAATACGCATCGCGGGAAATCTACTGAACCGTGACAGTGGTTACCAGTTGAATAACGCGTGGATTCCCGTCATCTCCGAAATTTGCTCCAGACGAAGACGCCAGGACACTTCGGTAGCTGCGGCCAGCCTTGCAGTTCCACCAGCGAGGGCGCTGTCGCTGGGCGGTGTGGTCCTTCTGTCTCCGCAACTGCAACGCATGTGCGGCAGTGCCATCAGCGCACTATATAAGACGGAGCGGAGAACGTCTTCGTCAGTCCTAGTCTGGCTCACCTGAAGATGGCTGGCAGTTGTCTAGCCGAAATATCGTGCAATGAAGTTTACGACGACCGGCTGCAAGCCCGAAATCTTTTTGAACAGTTGATTCGCCGGGAAAATTTCAAATTTTACAACAAAGGCGTTTGCGTCAGTGTATTTTCCCATCTTCGGCCGGTATCGTCGTCAGAATGATAACCCAGTCGTCTCTGTTCCGCGCACACGCTTTCTTTATCACATCACGCACTCTCAACGTCTCCAGGTGGCATTCAGTCTCCCGGCGGGTAGTGAGTGAACACAGTGTTTGGGTTCATCAGTGTATAATAAGAGGTAATCTCTACACGACATGGTGTTACTATCTGTAAAGCACATCTTGTGGGAATCATACACTATGTCTTCTCTAATTGCTGTTATTTCATTTGTAAATTGCGAATCTTCCTCAGGTAAAGCGATTCGTCTTGCTGCGTTTATTCAGAGTTCCTTAAATCGTCCGTGTAGTTATAGATAAAATTTAGTCACTCGTGTTTCATAACAGTAATGCTTGATTATCTTTCACTATGTTTGTCATCTGTAATGTATGAAAGACGTTTCAAAGGTCAGCTAGGCAGCAGGAATAATTTATCCTACTAATATGTATTTTGTGTAACTAAAGGTTATAACGTTCTCTAAGGGTGGGTGCTTTCCATCACAAGAAGAATTCTATGATTCCCTTTTTTTTGCATTTGTATAGCTGATATTATAACATTTTAATAATATATTTAACTTGCTACACACGACATTCCTAAAGGCTTAGCTGAAAGATCTTACTTGCACATGTCAGCTGTTTCCAACGGACGTTCTGATTTTTCGTTTTGTGACGTACGTTGTGTCCATGTGCCACACATTGTGAACAATTTTCCTCTGTGAACAGAATAAACGTATCTGACAACAACTAAGTCTAACACGAATAATTAATAGTAGGATGGCAGAATGTATGAACATTGTATATTTATTGTATTTGATGAGTAACGGCATTCTATAGTTTATGTTGCGGAAACAGTGCGGTTTTTTAGGGGATTACGTGGAGGCTGCACGTCGTCTCTCCGCTAGGAGCAGCTTTGGAGTGCTGTCATGATAGCAGTAAAATGAAGTACTTATTCTGACTGTAATTTTTTTCAGTTCTACTAGCTGCACAGACTTAGAATGTACGAAATAACGTACTACTTGGAACCCGCTACTGGCAAAATACCTAACATTATATCACCTGCTAGACAACTTGAATTTGAGGCAATGAACCAGATTTTTTACAATTTTATTGGAGCAAGCGTGCGGGGGCGTTGTAATATAATAACCGTCACTTTACTAGGTGTGCCTAAATACGTGCTAAATTTCTTTTCCTGTAACGGTTGTCAATGCAAAGTGGCATCTCCTTTCCTTGTACAAGAAGTGCATTTGTTGGTGCTGTCGAAATTGAAATCCAAGGAATCCTCCCTGCTTTGTATCGTAGTTTCTCTAGTTTCTGTAATACACAGCCGGCCGAAGTGGCCGTGCGGTTCTGGGCGCTGCAGTCTGGAACCGAGCGACCGCTACAGTCGCAGGTTCGAATCCTGCCTCGGGCATGGATGTGTGTGATGTCCTTAGGTTAGTTAGGCTTAATTAGTTCTAAGTTCTAGGCGACTGATGACCTCAGAAGTTAAGTCGCATAGTGCTCAGAGCCATTTGTAATACACATTTTCGAGTGATAACAATATCCTGTATTCGCTATCGTTAATTGGACTGAATAGTCGTTTTATTTTGGATGTCCATACATAATGAGATAGTAATTTTATTAATGTGATGATACTGATTAAGCGAGATATTATGATTGACAAATTGTTTGTCTTTCACGTAAAAATTCTTATCCTTATTTATTGACTGTTTCTGTTCATACAGATGAGATTAATTGTGAGTGTCTTTAAGAGCGTATGTAAAAGTGTTGTTTGTAAGAAAGTTCCTGTTACGCAAACGTATGTGATGTAATAAATTATAGTAAATAACTTTTCATGTACTATGCCCAGTTGGGATTAAACATCATCTGTCTTTAAGTGAAATAGAAATACAGATACAGTTGATGTGGAGTGTTTTATTGAAATTGATGTATGCTAGAGTTCACTGTTTTTTGTGAAATTCTGTTAAGTAAGAAGGTGGAGGAGCAGGAATTTAGACTGTATCGGAAAAAAGTTTGTACGAAGTGAATGCAGCTGATGTGAAAAGTGAAGTACGTTTGAGGCAAGCCCTCGCGTGATTAAATTGTCGTGACGTTGGCTTCTAGCTTACGAACATTTTAGCAAGATATATGATTTCGAGAAGTAGTGACAAAACGGTTGCCACTAAGCATTAATAATCTTCTTGGGGAGGGCGCTCGTGTGCGAACGGACTGTAGCTGTTGGATGAACTGTTTGTATGGTTACTTATTATGAGACCTGAGCACTCGGACTGACAACTTAATCAGAATGTTAAGAAATATGGCGAGGGCATAAAACCAAGTTTTATGTGAAGTGACTTTGCAGGTTACATGCACGAGCACAAACAAATATACTGTCACGCGGGGGCTGTCTGCTACTGTAATATTGTATCTATTTGAAAGCCACACAGTAAATCCCACCCAGCAGCTCCACTGAATCATTTAAAATTTTATTTTTAACGAAATTTTTGGATGAACTACATTCAGGAACAAGATTCGAGGTGGCTTAACATTTTCGATGTAGTTGTCAAGGACCGCTGTTGGTAACAACGACGTTCAGCTCCTGTGACGAGAGAGGAGTAGAGACCACGCAGCATCTCACCGCAGAAACTGGCAATGTCGGTAAGATAAGATGATACATTGCAGGTCACAGAAACAAATAATAACGAAAGCTAGCTGTTGAGTTACGGACAAAAACATTGCTGTTAATTTTCGTAGTGAATGTTACTTTTTAAATCACCAGAAATAAAGAATTAACCTTACGCTGTAGAAAATATTTTAATGTAATATGCCAAATTGTAGATAGAGTCTGTAACAGTGGAACTTGTTGCAACTCTAATTAGCAGATATGTTTGGTCTGATACTACATACTGAAAACTTTCTCTCATGAGAAACTTTGTAGGACCAGAATTATTAAATTCACTGTAGTGATGTCTACGAGTAAATAATAAATGTTTTGTTGCTTAACCTTACCATATTCTCAGTGCGTCCTCGTAACACAAAATTATTAACAAATTAAGTTACTACCAGAATCCTTCACGCAACCTTAACTCCGTACAGATCAGTTTTATCCTCAGTTTATGAGTACATTTACTCCCTAGGTTACCACATACTTTAATTTCACTTTAAGTTTGTCCATTGGACTTGCGTATTTAAATGGACGTATGAATGTATATAGTCTACGTAGTTCAAAGACAACTCTAGCTGCTTATTCGAGTAAAAGAAAGAAGCAACGTTCCACTGTGTCGAGACGTGGCACGCAAATTACGGAACTGCAGCTTTCCTTTGGACATTGCATGTTCGAAGTCCTGCTTAATAACAGTTTCTGGGTTTTTGCCTGTGAACTTCAGCCATGTAAAACGCTCTCGCACACCTTACAGTCGCAAGTGTACCAATCGCACCTACAGTGGTTATCTGCGGGCAGCATGACATTAAACGCAGGTGAGATTGCTGGACAGAGGCACAGCACAGCTCTTCCATACTAACCAAGGGCAAATAGCAGTATGAGATTCTTTCAATGTGGATATTGATTTACGAATATTGCTAGACTAAGCAGTTGTTGTTGTTGTTGTTGTCTTCAGTCCTGAGACTGGTTTGATGCAGCTCTCGATGCTACTCTATCCTGTGCAAGCTTCTTCATCTCCCCGTACTTACTGCAACCCACATCCTTCTGAATCTGCTTAGTGTATTCATCTCTTGGTCTCCCTCTACGATTTTTACCCTCCACGCTGCCCTCCAATGATCCCTTGATGCCTCAGAACATGTCCTACCAACCGGTCCCTTCTTCTTGTCAAGTTGTGCCACAAACTCCTCTTCTCCCCAATTCTGTTCAATACCTCCTCATTAGTTATGTGATCTACCCATCTAATCTTCAGCATTCTTCTGTAGCACCACATTTCAAAAGCTTCTATTATCTTCTTGCCCAACTGTTTATAGTCCACGTTTCACTTCCATACATCGCTACACTCCATACAAATACTTTCAGAAACGACTTCCTGACACTTAAATCTATACTCGATGTTAACAAATTTCTCTTCTTCAGACACGCTTTCGTTGCCATTGCCAGTCTACATTTTATATCCCCTCTAATTCGACTATCATGAGTTATTTTGCTCCCCAAATAGCAAAACTCCTTTACCACTTTAAGTGTCTCATTTCCTAATCTAATTCCCTCAGCATCACCCGACTTAATTCGACTACATTCCATTATCCTTGTTTTGCTTTTGTTGATGTTCATCTTATACCCTCCTTTCAAGACACTGTCCATTCCGTTCAACTGCTCTTCCAAGTCCTTTGCTGTCTCTGACAGAATTACAATGTCATCGGCGAACCCCAATGTTTTTATTTATTCTCCAGTTACGTAACTTGTAAACAAACAGTGGCACCGGGAACTTTCTGATAGTCGTTTGGATGACGGCAGCGTGTATCTGAAATGCTGCACAATATCGGCTGATAGATACGTGTCGTAAAATGCTTAATATAACTCGTTAAACTAGACTGTATCTTAACCTGGAGGACTTTACGGTCTATTTTCGTCGCTACGGACGACTGCACACTATTTAAGCTTAACCGCTGTTGGTGTGGGTTCTGTATAAGTCAGAAGGGCTCAGCCGTGCAACGTCACTTTTAAGCCGGAATCTTTAACGTTTAAAGGCTCATCAAAATTTCATATAGTAGACAGAACAAGTTAGCGATTTAGCGATCTCAAATGCAATTATAAATAAGAAAATTAACTAAAATATATGGAATGAATGGATAAAAGCTCATAGGATAATTATGCAATCTAAGTCAAATTCCTTAAAGTTCAGTTCCGAAGAGGAAGGGAATGGTGGCCTCACATAAATTTGTCGGTAAAAATGATGAATCAGTTACACAACGCCGGCCGGTGTGGCCGAGCGGTACTAGGGGCTACAGTCTGAAACCGCGCGACCGCTACGGTCGCAAGTTCGAGTCCTGCCTCGGGCATGGGTGTGTATGTTGTCCTTAGATTAGTTAGGTTTAATTAGTTCTGAGTTCTAGGGGACTGATGAACTCAGAAGTTAAGTCCCATAGTGCTCAGAACCAACCAGTTATACAACAATAAACTAGGCTGTGAAAATGTAGTCATACAGAGCGCACAGAGCGTTTACATACAGTCTCGTGTAGTTCATACAACAGCACATCAAGTGTCGAAAATCAGCAGCAAATATACTTAAGAGCTAGGCAGCGATAAAATCTCTCTTACAGTCGATGAAAAACTAAAGATCGTAAATCTCAGTCACTATTGCGACAAACCAGCTAACAAGTTAGCCACACTATTATAAAGAACAAATGCAGCGCAATAGTCTAGTTCGCAGCCGGCTTAATATGCTGAACAGGTCAAATGCCACACGCTTAGTGATGCTTTTTTCACCACCAGGACGCGGCTTCTGGCGTGCGGTCCTGCTGTAGCCGGCGGCGGCCACAGGACAGTCAACGTGTTAAAGAGATTTAAAGTTCGCGTGGTCGCAAATGCGATCACCTAAGCCCATACAGATAAACATGTCCCGTTAGGATTTAAGAGTCCGGAAGCCACTCACACGAATTGAAAATTCAACGTGTTCACCTCATGCCCTCAAAAGATTTTCAGAGACAACGAACACTAACCCAAAACCTGCTGCACACTGGCAGCATAATATGTCACCGAGCTACCAAAACAAGTGATCAGTGAGATCATAACATGCGTGTCGCCATGCTTGCCCTTCTAAGCATTTCGCGATGTCTACTATGTTCAATTTAAGCACTTAGGAAATGACATCTATTCAATTATAAGGCCAGTTAAATATACACACATTTAATTAGTACAGATTGAAAAATGTTGTGGTCACTTTATGACCTCTCACTAAAATACAGGGTGATTATGATTAAACTTTCAAACCGTTGTAGAACTAACACCACTGGTCAGAATGTCGTCTCATTGCAACGGAATATTATCGGAGAATGGGGAAAACGTGTGGCAGAAGAAAAATAAATAGTTACAAAATGTAACAATAGATGGCGCTGTAAGCATCATAATTTAATAGTGGTCGATTACAAATGACAAATGAATCATACAACAATGCCTAAAGTGCACGTTTGACTTTAAACAAACTGTACTATTCAGTGTGCATGGATGTACAAGTGTGATACTGTTAGTTACGTAAGCCCATCCACCACAACAAAGACATATCACATCGGATGGGGAAAAATCGGTTTTCAATAGTCCGGAGGCCAAATACCGCTTAAAAGGCATCAATCACATCGGTTTTTAACTGTCACGAGGCTAAAAACTGCATAAAAAGAATGAATAAAAATCAAATCGGTTTATTTATTTCCGCGTGACTGGCGCAAAACATGTTCAATATGCTGTCCACCGTTTTCTGCAAGAAGTCGAAATCGAGAACCAGCATGTTCCACAACTGATCTAAGTGTTGTCGGGGTCACGTTCAGAATGTGATGCGCAATGCGTGCCCTCAATGCAGCTAAATTTTCAATTGGAACACTGAACACAACATCTTTCAGATAGCCCCACAGTCAGGAGTCGCACGGATTATGATCAGGTGGTCGGGACGGCCAGGCTGTAGGGAAACGGCGGCTGATAATTCTAGAATTTCCGAAATGGCACTTCAGCAGCTGCTTAACTGGATCCGAATGTGCGGAGGTCCGCCATCTTGCATAAAAATGATCCCATCCACAAATAGGCGCTGTTGGAGAACTGGAATGACGTGGTTACGCAAAAGACACGCATAGCGCTTACCAGTGACGGTACTGGTAACAGGACTGAAAGTACCTGTCTCTTCAAAAAACTATGGCCCTATCAGAAATTGTGCCATAAGCCCGCATCACACAGTGACCTTTTCAGGATGAAATGGTATTGGTTGATTTGCGTGTGGAATTTCCGTTGTCCATAGTTGACAGTTCCGTGTATTGACGTTTCCTTTCGGATGGAAATGGGCTTCATCTGTCCACAAAGTCTTCCACCGCCAGTCATTGTCCACTTCTACATCTACATCTACATTTACATATATGCTCCGCAAGCCACCCAACGGTGTGTGGCAGAGGGCACTGTCATTACCTCCCCTTCCGGTTCCAGTCGTGTATGCTTCGCGGGAAGAACGACCGCCGGAAAGCCTCCGTGCGCGCCCGAATCTCTCTAATTTTACATTTGTGATCTCCTCGGAAGGTATAAGTAGGGGGAAGCAATATATTCGATACCTCATCCAGAAACGCATCCTCTCGAAACCTGGACACCAAGCTACACCGCGATGCCGAGCGCCTCTCTTGCAGAGTCTGCCACTGGAGTTTGCTAAACATCTCCGTAACGCTATCACGCTTACCAAATAACCCTGTGACGAAACGCTCCGCTCTTCTTTGGATCTTCTCTATCTCCTCCGTCAACACGACCTCGTACGGATCCCACACTGATGAGCAATACTCAAGTATAGGTCGAACGAGTGTTTTGTAAGCCACCTCCTTTGTCGATGGACTACATTTTCTATGATCATTCCACTTCAAATCGTTCTCCACGCATACTCCCAGATATTTTACAGAAGTAACTGCTACCAGTGTTGGTTCCGCTATCATATAATCATACGATAAAGGATCCTTCTTTCTATGTATTCGCAATACGTTACATTTGTTTATGTTAAGGGTCAGTTGCCACTCCCTGCACCAAGTGCCTATCCGCTGCAGATCTTCCTGCATTTCGCTACAATTTTATAATGCTGCAACTTCTCTGTATACTACGGCATCATCCGCGAAAAGCCGCATGGAACTTCCGACACTATGCGAGCAAGAAATTCTAAAGGAAAGGTATCTCCTGATGGCAGGTCAACAGTAAGGAACTCGTGCACATGGGTAGTTTTGAATGGATAGCAAAGAAGGGTGTTTCGTAGGATTTTATGTACCGTGCTCACGGGTATGTCCTTGTTCGGGCAATTCTCCGTCCACAACACGTTTGCACACCACCACTCGTCTCCTCCTGCATTGCTGCGGGCACTGCTTCCAGTGACCTCGAATCAATTCTTTTCCTCCCTCAACCAGGTTGAACACCAAAAGAACCCGTCTTTTCGAATTTTCGAATCATTCTCAGCCAGACCCAGGGCAGACATCAGACCAACGCCTTTTTTCAAACCCTTCAGTGTCCGGAACTTCTGCAGAGTGACGTATGCAGTCATCATTCTTGAAATACAGCTTTACAAGCACAGCGCGATACTGCATAGAGAGAGTCGAGGCGAACGTCGCTGATGCGAAAGGAGGAAAAGCCGTGTACCCGGTGTATTTATACTAACTTCAATGACTCGTGCGCATGACAGCTCTTTTCATTTACGTATTCTGACAGATACAGCGCCATCTATTGATCAATTTTCACAGTATTTTTTTTCTTCTTCCATATGTTTTCCACCTTCTCCGATAATATTCCGTTTCAATTTGACGTCATTCGGATCAGTGGGGTTATTTCTACAACGTTTTGAAAGTTTAATTATAATCACCCTATATATATACATTATTAGCAAAATTATGAACAAATTACACAAATGCCACGTTATATCTGACCTCGCTACGTGTTTAAGCTCAATTTACAACTACAAACACTGTACTAATTAACAATGTAATTATGATTTTTTATAGATTGGAAATATTGGGTAATAACCTGCGGCACTCATGGTGTTCTTGGGTTACGTGTATGCGTGGATAATTCATAGTCTTGGCACAAGATGCATATAAATTTCGTAAGTCATTAATAATAATAATTTATACACATGTCAGGATGTAAAAGTAACCTATCGAAGGGATTACTGACATAGTTGTCTTTCACATGATTAAGCATAACCTTGGTTGCATGAATGGCTGGAATAGCAAAAATGCATGAGAGCTTGTATAAGACTTCTAAGTTAAAAAAATTACTAAATGTTGGTATTAAAGGAAATTTTATAGAGTTTTGAAGGGATTGGTAAGACAGAATGAATAAGAAAATATATATTATGGTGTTGTAACTTTAATTTTGTATAATATGGAGTAGAAAATTTAAATCATTTTATAATTTTCCAGAGTTGGATAACTAATAGTCAGTTTTACTGATCTACACACGGATATTTGCTCATTAAAAGTAATACACTTCGCATCTTACATTTGGTGATGTTGCAGCTGACACAAACTTTGTCCAGTTGGATACTAATTCCACAACGTGCCGTGGCTTGTAGAACTTTATTTTGGGGTCGCGGCTTGTTAATTCTCCTCTCCATACTCCAGCTTCTCTCAGATCTGCCTTCTATGTAGATGGGAGTGTACTGCGAAAATATATGATACTAGATCCGTTTCTCCGTAAGAAAATATACCATCTTCTAATCTGTCTCCTCCGAGTGTACGTATTTCCCTCCTGGTCAAGAGAATTAACTCCTCTTGTACGTTTTGTTAATTTTACATCTTTCACCTAAAGTGGTGCTTTTCTGCTGTGACTTAACAACATCACACTTTTTTTTTTTTTTTTTTTTTTTTTTGCCACACAGCGGACAAACGTAAAATTGTCTTTCAGACCAAAATGATGATTGTAGAAGTACTCACGTCATGATTCTGCGTACTCGTATTTTGCTCATTGGTGACTGTAACTTACTCTACTGAGTCAGCATGATATTTACAGGTAAAACGGCACATAATTATGTTCTAGGAAGGAAGTAATAGTATCGTAAATACCTAATCATTTTATGACAATAAACTTGTGTTCATCGATGTATTTTGGCATTGACAAATACACTTACCTTCAGCTGAACACTGGGACTGCACTGCTTCTGAACTCCCAATAAAGAGTATAATTGTGCCAAACTGATAAGGTTGTCAGTAATCTAGCTACTTTAACATGTCTTTCTGCTAAAATATAAATAAAGTATCGGAAAGGCAGCTGTTTCGATAGTGGTCTAAAAGACCCCTGTCATGAATTATACGAGTACAACTACAAATTTATAGAATAAAATAATTAGTTTGACTTGCAACAAACACTGTTTCTTCCAAAAAAAGTCAACTGTGTTTTCGAGGATTACCCAGCACATCAACCAAAATGATTAAGTTTAACGACAATTTTGTGGGAGAATCAAAGGTTGCTAGGCCTAAAAGACAGGTGTTATACATTCAAGGGTTAAGTACTTATGGCTTCATTAGCCTCCTAATCCATTTCTCTCCCTTCTCTTTGTCCATTTCTTCCTTCCCTTCACTTTTTCCTCTCCTCTCTTTCTGTCCATAATCTCCTCTCCCCCCTCTTTTCTTCAGTCTACTTCTTCCCCATTCTCTCTGCATTCCCTCCTTCCTCCACTCTCTATGTTCACTCCCACACCGCCTTTCTATCTCCTCTACTTTCCTCTCTCTGACCCTGAGGATTGTATACATCTACACCTACATCATACTCCGCAAGTCATCTAATGGTGTGCGGCGGAGGGTACTTTTTGTACCACTCACTGAGCTCTCTAACCCTGTTCCACTCATAAATACCGCATGGGAAGAATGATTGCCGGTAAGGCTCTGCGTTGGCTCTAATTTCTCGAATTTTCTCCTCATGGTCATTAATTGAGACGTATGTAAAAGGAAGTAATATGTTGTCCGACTCTTCCCAGAAACTGCTGTCTCGAAATTTCACTAGCAAATCTCTCCGTGATCCACAACACCTCTCTTGCGACGTTTGCCAATGTAATTCGTTGAGCATCTCCGTATCGCTCTGGTGTCGACTAAGCGAACCTGTGACGAAATGTACCGCTCTTCGTTGGATCTTCTCTATCTGTTCTATCGGTCCTATCTGGCAGTGATCCCAGATAGATGAAGAATACTCAAAAATGTGTCGAACAACCGCCTTATAAGATACTTCCTTCGTAGGTGAGGTAATTTCCTTAAGATTATTTCTATGAATGTAAGTATGGCATTTGCTTTTCCCACTGTTTGTTTTATATGGTCATTCCACTTAAGATCGCTCCAGATAGTTCCTTCTAGATATTTTACGGCAGATACTGTGTAGGTGAGTAGACTTTGTTTGTGTGTGTGTTACCGTAAATACAACCCTGGGAATGCGAACTGACAGCCTAAATGTGCTACTGAGCTTCAGGCCACATCACTTACATAATATTGGAAAGAATCCCATGTGTGTATGAAAACCGATCTCATTCATAAGCGAATAAATAATAAAATCAGTGATTTTACGCTCTGTAGACTTTGTCAGTGCGAATTGTTTAGACAAAAGGAACTGTACAGGTATACACAAAAACCAAACTTTAATGTCGACCTGTATAAGAATGTAACCTGAAACACACGAAAATTTCTGCAACGACATATGGCCCTGGTAAAATAAAGAAACTGACAGAACCTACATTGTGCAAAGGAAACGCAGCAACCATTTATTATGAATCTCACCTGCAAAATGAAGTACTGGAAGAAACAACAACACAGCAAGACTACGCAACAGCTTAGAAAAATACAGCTAAAAACTGATTAAAGTTGTTCGAGGAAAATTGGGTTCATAATCTTGACATAGAATGCCAATGAAACACATGTCTCAACCTTTAAGCTCTCAAATTTTATTTAGGAAGGAACTTAAAAAAAACAGTTATAGACTCAATACGAAAAATCATTTCATCTAATAACTTCTATGGTACATTAAACTAAGTCGGAAGAACAATCAATGGAATAATTATCAGAAACTCAACTGTGGCGATGGTGAAGTGGACCAACAATACAAATCTAGAAAAACAAACTTTTCCCTTTTCAAATAATGCCTCGTTCTTCATTTCAAAACCTTTTTAAGCCAGTATGCTATCCAACCAGATCTCTGAGTCATCGTTTCTCCTCGTAATAAATCTGCAACTCACATAATTCCAAAAGTGCGTCTATGCATTACACTGTACAATCAACGAATCCAGCCTGCTGCACACCCCAGCTATCCATTACTGACTGTCAAAGATTCTATGACTCCACAGTGCTTCCATCGCAGACACAGACACTGTTGCCTAACTACTGTTTCTCTGACCACAGTTCTTTAAATACATCATTTTCCTTTACAAATATTAACGCATCCAATAACATCATTAAAAAATTGCCAACTTACATCAACCCTCGCCCCGTGAAGGAAAAGGTTTATATTTTTATAGCTTTCCATGGTAGTAGAAAAACAGAAAATTCTGTGGAAGCGATACTTTAATTACTAAAAATAAAATTTGTTGTATCTATGAGCTCAGGGTACTACATTTCTATGTGTGGATGCACAATCACGTAGTGGAAAATATTGGCTAATTCATAACTGAATTAGTCTGCAATCTAAAAATGACACATCATTTTTCTACAGAGACCGTTTTAAAGTTTAAATCACACCTTCCCTTAACACATGGCCGAACTTCGCTAAAGTTCTAACTGTTCAATGGTCACAACATAACATGTGCGTTATTTAATACACATCTAAATGCAGTAAAAAGGCTGAAGAATAATTGGCTATTGCAGGTGCCTCACCTAAGAAGTCTACACGTAGCATCTATAATGCATAAAATAAGTCACTGTAAAAACTTTCACTGCAGACAGTATTCCAATCTATAGTACAGGAACATAGTTGAAGCGGAAGTTTGTCAATTTGTCAGCTGTAGAATAATCTTGAGTACTGGCCATACAGTATAATGTAGTATAGGTATTTGCATCTCATAGGCCTGTAAGTACAGGTAGGTATTGCACTGTACTTGTACTAAAGATATGCCAATTCTTGTACATCCATTGATAGGCAAGGAAGTTGCTGGCATACAACAGGTGCAGACCGGGGAGTACTGGATGATGTGGCGCTATAAGTCTCCTCACTGACCAAAGGGATAACTAAGCACTCGGAATAGCAGTGTCCTAGATCATAGTTACTTCCACAGTACACTGTTCACGGTGTAACTTCTGCCTGAAAGCTACTAAATTGCAGAGTATACTTCTCATTCCAAATTCTAAAAGTGTGGTCAGCTGTGAACGAAGCGATCACATGTGTAGCGAACATTGTTCCTAGTGATATTTTGGCATTATTCACACTGCCTGACAACAACTTATTTTCAATATAATAATGTTTTTTTTTATGAACAGATTGATGGGGTGGCTATGGGAAGTCCTCTTAATCCAGTTGTGGCTAACTTGTTCATAGAGAACTTTGAACAAAGGGCGCTGCAAACAGCTAGAAAAAGACCAGCTACATGGTATCTTTATTTAGACGATACATTTCTTACATGGGCTCATGGGAAAGAGGAACTGGATGTCTTCCTGTTACATCTGAATAATATTAATCCAAGAATTCAGTTCTCTATGGAAAAGGAAATCGATGGTCACCTGAAACTTTTAGATGTGCCTGTAATCAAACGAGAGAACGAATCATTGGGTCATAAGGTTTTCAGAAAAGACACACACACTGATCGTTATCTGCAGAAAGATTCTAACCACAACCCAAGACGTAAAAGAGGGGTGATTAAAACATTAATAGACAGGGCGCACAAAATATGTGAACCAGCTCACTTAGATGATGAGATTGAACACCTCAGAGCGACCTTCAAGAAGAATGGATGTTCCAACAGAGATATAGATCGTGCACTACGCCCTTGACTGACAACCAGGACGGACGAGGATCGACTACAACCCAAGGGGAATGTGTTCTTACCATTTATCAGTAACGTCACTGATGGCATTGGAAAAAATTGTAAGCAAGTACGATGTAGAAACTGTTTTCAGACCCACCAAGAAAATAAAAGAATGTTTAAGATTCGCGAAAGACAAACGACATCCTCCATCTACACCAGGTGTCTATAAAATTCCGTCAGTTGTGGAAAAGTCTATTTAGGTACAACAAAAAGAAGCCGCCTCGGACATATTGATAAATCGACTGTAGGGGATAATGTGTTTCAGGAAGGTGATCACGAAATAAAGTTTAGTGAGACGACCGACATAGCAAAGACGTCGCATTATTATGCGCGAATGTACAGAGAGGCTATTCAGATTGCCAAACACTGCAATAATTTTAATAGAAAGTATGAAGGCATTAAGCTGGATAAGATATGGATGTCAACAATCCAGCAACAGCGTGACAATTGATTAATTTCAATTGAGAAAGTTGGCAATATCAGAGATTATAGCACAGCCGACGTCACGTGATTGACAGCGGCGCCCTCTGGATGATTTATATATACGGCGCTCACTCGCGCTCTCGTTGCAGATCGCCGCTTGTCCTCGGAGGATGCCTTCCGCAGTCGAAGGTGAAACGTCAGGGGAGAGTTTTATGTACGGACCACGACATCTAAGTCCTGAAGTGTTAAGTGATGACAAAACCTGCCGTGAAAGCCTTCATTCTATGAGCAACACACTATGTCAAGCAAAGAAATCTGAAAAATCTGAAAAAAGGTAAATATACTGGGTCACTATATTGTCCCTCCAAAACTGTAAAAATATTCATATAAAGTTACCTTTTATTTCTGTATTGTGAGCTCTGTGGCACTAGTCATGATCATTACGCTGTATTTCTTTTCTCTCCTTTTTTTTACTCCATAAAAAGCTATTAGAAATTGTAAGACGTGTGTATTTCTATTGTCTATTGTCAAATCACAATTTATGATAGGTGTTTATATTTTATTAATAAGATTAAGTAGGAATAATTAGTATTTGTCATGTTGGAAATAATTGTGGTAGCAGGGAATGTCTGCACCAAAGTATTGTTGACATGAGAGGCCACAAATTGATATAATTTTAATAAGGCCGGGAGAGACCGCGTATGGATACATTTTAAGAAATGAGCGCGAAAGACCGCGCATTGATACATTTTGTAATGGTAGCAGGGATTGTCTGCACCAGAAAGCATTGTTGGCAGGAGAGACCTGCTCTTTAGCGTTCGTAGGAAGTCAGTAGTAAGCGAGAAGTGAAGCGAGTCGGTAGCAGGTCTGAAGCGAGAGGTTGAGAGGAGCGGTGTGCCAGCCAGCCACTAGCTATGATTTACAAGAGATTATAAACGGATGTACAGAGACATCAGCTAACTATTATAATAAGAGGAACTAATATTATTGAATTAATTTTTTGAGAAACTCAAGACTGCTGAAGGTATGTTTGCGCAATGCTAGTTGTAAGATTATTGTAAAACGTAAGTCCCATTTGAACGTTTGTAAAATAATTTCATTACCAACAGTAAATATTTGAAGCGTTTTCAGAATATAATTAATTTTTGCCAGCAATGTTGCATTACTGATTATAATCCATCTCAAAAACCATCAACGTAAAACTTTGCAAAATTTTATTGTTGTCAAGAAAAAGGTTAACTATGCGTTACGTAATTTCAGTCAAATTAATTAAAGAATAACGTAAGCTTTGCTATTAAAGAATAACGTCAGCTTTGGTAATAAATACAGCCACTTATTATGAAAGCCCACCAGCTGCTAATAAAGTATAGTAAAACAGTGTAAGTATATTCATGTCGCATTTAGATGTAGCAGTCAGATGGCGATCAAGTAACAGTAAAAAAGGTAAGGAACAGTTTTGGGTTATTGCAGATAACGACTGAGGGCCACGACGACGACACATTCTATGTTTCGTCGAAATTATCAGAAAATCACTTTTAATAAGCAGCAATTAAATTTGTATGCGAAGATAGAGAGAATAAATTTCAAAAGGAAAGATTTCATTTGTTATTATTAAGCAAGAGATAGAAATCCTAAGGAAATGTTTCATAGTTTATTGAAAAGGGAAGGTTATCATTAACAAAAGAGATATAGAGGAGACGGTTATTGCGTATTAACAAAAGAGGTATAGAGGAGACGGGAAGGTTTCACTTGGCGACATCCAATCGGTGAGATCCCTTAGTGAATCTACTGTGAAAATGAATATACTGACTCTGACAATTGTATGAATAAGCTAGTGTTAAGTGGAGCAACGCTTATACTAAACTGTATACCTTTAATTCACAGCCCATCGGCAATTCTGTTAGCTCTATTGATTCTGCGTTGAAAAGTGTTTGTTCAGTGTTAAATCCGCTTTGAACAGTGATATATTTTGTTGCGTGTGTTAATTATAGACAATGTACCGCAGAACAGTTACTCGTTCTCAAAGCGATAGAAGTGTAGAAAATAGTGACGAGAAATTCTTTTCAGGAATAGACAGAAATAATACGTGCGAAAAACGCGGTACTGAAACTTTAGGTGAACAGACATTCGAGAGCAGTAATAATATGGATTCTTTTGATGAACAGTCAACTTCAGGAATGCCAACTGATAATGAGACATTAGTGCAAAATAATTTGTTTTTAAATACACCAGACGCTACACAGTCACAAATTACGCGTAGCAGACATAATAGTTTCAGTAACGAAACCACTATAATGCAGTCAAACAGTGTGACTCCATTACGTGCCGAAACAGATTCAAACAGTACACAGCTACACAATCTGCGTAACAGATACCACAGTTTTATTGACAAATATTCCGAAACCACGGAAGAGGTGCCACGATTACAATCGTCTGAGGATGTACAAATGAACACAGATGTAAAACCTTTAACAACGAATACAAATACACACAGAAGTCGATCCGAAACGGATCCAATAATGACATTTTTGCTGCAAATGAGACAAGACATGAATCAAAACTTTAACAGAAGGCCACAAGAATCAGCAGACCTAAAAAACGAAATCAAGGCAGAACGCACACACACAGGTCAGAAATTAGACAAAATGTAACAAAATCTAAAACACGAAATGTGTACACAGTAAAACACGTTATCTCTCCAACAAACCAAAGAGTTCATTAAACATTCACTTACTGGTTTCCCATTCTCTCATTAAACATAGTCAGACTAATCTAATGTTGTCACAGTCATGTGTAAGACAGAGTAAGAGTGTCACTTCACCTTACTTCACTAACAGTATAAGCGCAAATATAATCTCATATTGTTCCATAAAAATCTTCAGGAACAGCAGGCTACTGTAAACACATAAATTCCTAAAAGTAAACCCAATAAATATTAACACTTCATCTCATCTCACTCAACACACTATAGTTTCTCTGTTCTGTTCACCCACAAGTAGAAGACTAAATCACAGGCCCTATCATAACTGTTCATTCACTATATCCTTGAGCCATATTCTACAAACTAAGTATTTCACAGGATTTCATCGTTTCACACTATATTCCACATTTACCTTAATATATTTTCAATAAAGGTCATAAAATGTTTCACTGTATAGACTAAACTGCAAGAATATTTATCATGTGTGACAAAACTACCAAAATGTCACTAAGTTAACCCAGAAATAGGAAGGTGTATGTGTCCTGTTTCTCTTCCCACTGCGATATAATCAAACATGACATAAAGAAAAGAAAACTGTTCCAAAAATGTTTAGCCTGTCTCTATTGCATTTACATGTGGGATTTGTTTGATCCCATATGGTCCTTTTTGCTTAATCACTTACCTGTACTGGAGATGTGATGTGCTCTAATTAGCACTTGGTTTATGGGTAAACACCAGAGAATAAGTATGTAAGATGTAATCTAACTGTTGTTTCACAAAAGGGTCACCAGTCTCAGCCTCTCTCAATTTCCCCCGTATTACCTTATCGAGTGAAACATTGTTAGCAGAATCATCAGGATAAGTGTTTGCGTCGTTAAAATTTCTGAAAGTGTAATCATACAAAAACAAAGTCGATTAACTTCCTCATCTTGACTACTAAGCTAATCCTCAAACGTTTACTTGTTCACCTTAGACTGTGCGATTAATTTCAGCATTATTGAAATTCATAATAGCTCTGTACCAATTAAGGAAATTAATGCCAAGGATTACTTGTGTATTAAGAAGAGGCACAATTAAAAAGTTGGTGGCAAAACAATGACATAGACAACTAAACTCAATGTATGTGTAGTTTTTAAAATCAACAGACTTTCCTGAGATGACACCTAGTATCTAAAATATCATTTATTTTTGTATATTCACTGTATATAATTTATATTGTATATTTTGTATAATCAATATATATTTTTGTATAAAATAATAATTTTGTATAATAATGTAATAAAAATCATATAATAATTTTTGTATAAATCCACCATATTGTAAATACTGACTCATAGCATAATCATATAAACTCTTTGCATCTAAATAAGCCAAATTATTCGATAACTATTTAACATTGTAATCTGTCATATATTTAGTATCTACTTTAACATCTCTTTTGTAACTGTGTGATATAGCACCTCATATTCATTTCTCAACCAGGTGCTGTAAAATACCAGGATGATGGGTGTACCTTAGGGCATTTTGTTGACTCCCATCCTTTTTAACATTTATGTTAACGATATCATATGCTTTTATGCAAGTTTTTCTAAAATTTTCAGACATATCAGCCAATCACAAAACATCAGTTTTAAGATACAGGTCATGATATTCACCAAGATTTTTCATATTAAATCTTTCGCAAAGCAATTTTCCATGTTTATAGTCTTCATCACTTATTTCACAGTCATTCAGTTTACTGGAAAATTCTTCATTTGCTGGTAATTGTCTCTTCAAATATCTTCCAAGAATTCATTGAATCTTATGGATATACACCTTGTCTGATAACTAGATTGACTAATTCTTCGGGGTAAAAATTCCTAAGGTCTCTCATTTGATCACTCTTCAAATTTGATGAAAGTTTGTCAAGTGACAAATCCATAAATTTCAATGGATTAACAAATGTCATTTTAAAATGTTTTGTCTTCCTACCGAAACTGATGCACTTGTCTTTATTACTAGGTATTAAATATATTTCTTTTACAATAAGCAAGTTCTTTTACAAACACAGTGAATCATATCCTGAAAGATTATGTAAACAAATGGATACAAAACTCAGATGATTGTTTTCCAGAAAAGAGTACCCAGATGATGAACAAACAAAATAGAAATGCATGTACATTCAGTTTGTCTAATGAATGCATTCAGTAACATAATGGAGAGAAAAGAGCTTTAGTGGAAGAATATCTATGAGTTTAAATTAATTTACACAGTTTGTTTAATAATGGTAATTATGTGTCCAAAGGGCTAGAGCGCATCTATTTCTATAGTGATCCTTCTTTAAAAGCTTCAAAATATAGCACGTACACTTGTGGAATACTTCTTTTGATGCAGATAAAAAGCTTCACTTATGGTATCCTTTCAGAGAATATGAAGACATCCATTATCACACACAGTTTAACACTTAACAAGTGTAAGTGTTACGGAAAAGGAATATCTACATCTACATCTACATCTACATGACTACTCTGCAATTCACATTTAAGTGCTTGGCAGAGGGTTCATCGAACCACAATCATACTATCTCTCTACCATTCCACTCCCGAACAGCGCGCGGGAAAAAAGAACACCTAAACCTTTCTGTTCGAGCTCTGATTTCTCTTATTTTATTTTGATGATCGTTCCTACCTATGTAGGTTGGGCTCAACAAAATATTTTCGCATTCGGAAGAGAAAGTTGGTGACTGAAATTTCGTAAATAGATATCGCCGCGACGAAAAACGTCTTTGCTTTAATGACTTCCATCCCAACTCGCTTATCATATCTGCCACACTCTCTCCCCTATTACGTGATAATACAAAACGAGCTGCTCTTTTTTGCACCTTTTCGATGTCCTCCGTCAATCCCACCTGGTAAGGATCCCACACCGCGCAGCAATATTCTAACAGATGACGAACGAGTGTAGTGTAAGCTGGACTTGTTGCATCTTCTAAGTGTTCTGCCAATGAAACGCAACCTTTGGCTATATGATTTCTATGTAGTATCAGTTGGTGAAAATAAAATAAAAATCCATAATTTACTGCATAATAAAACACCGGCTTGGTCACAACTTCGTTTTACCGACTGCTGGTTTTAATCTCCGCTGCTGATTATCTTCAGGTCTGGTTTGGAACGTGAAAAAGGCAAAAACAACTAAAAATTACTGTAGTTTCACATTACAAACACTTCGCTCCTACTTTGTACAAATAACAATAAAATATTATGGACCCACACATATCTGCCGCCGCGAAGTGGACTTTGTCAAACGTTGCACAAAAGTAGCAAAATTTTATGCGGAATGCCAATTGTGAGTTTCTTGATCAGCGTCAACTGGACCTACCGAGAGGCAAATCGCTTCTGGAAATCCAGATGCTTAACGAAGCTGCGCAACGTGGTTGAATTTAATGCAGTTTTAATGACAAGGTTGACCTAGTACTGAGTTTCTAGTTCAGACTTTTCCACACTAATTTTCATACTGATAAATGTCATGAGAGGCATCTACTGATTACGAAGTTAAATGAACGGTCCAAATAAATTCAAAATTTATTAGATGTTATTGTGTGTATACAGATTAACCGCCCAGAACTCTCAACAAATTTGGTATACGTTATTACAGAATGTGGAAACTGTATTTCATCCTAGAAAAGGGGTAGAGAAAGTTTAAATTTGTAAAATTTTGTCCTTGGTGTTTCAGTAGAGTCGCAGCAAAAGTTCGATTTGGGGAAAGAAAACGCCTGACCTTCTCAAATGAACCATTCCAATTATACACACTGTTTGTAGGGACTGCAGCAATGAGTGTAAACACACGAGTATTCCGCAAGTAAGAAATACCCCGGGAAAAACTCTTATTGCATAAGAGACTGTAGGCTCGCCGAGAGGAAGCTAAATTTCCACATGCCCCACCAATTGGTCGGCAATCTGAATATGGCACAGTTTCGCGACAGGCTTATAGTGTAATCAGTGACATACAATATGACCTTAAGGCACAGCATGTTAAATATCAGCATATCAAGAGTCACTCAGAGAGTTACTTTCAGTCGGTAATACAAGAATTGCTCTTCTTTGAACCTGGTGCGTTCTTGAACTTGGAACATCAATTTATGAGTATACAACTGCGGACGGTGGTTAAGTAATTGTTGATAAACGCATCATGCATGCAGCAAAGTGTTACATTAACGTATCTTTTAACTCCTACTTTTTAATTTTATGATGGAGGAATCTCTTTTACAATACTTTAATGTACTCGTTTATGACTTACGTGCATGTTACATGACTATACGATTTTCTTCCCCTATCACATCCTTGTTGTTTACGTTAGTTTTACACAATTGTGGTGCTAGGTGTGTGTGCGTTCGTAATATTTTGTTGTTATTTACACAGTTTTAAGCGAAGTGTTTTTCGTGTGACCCTCTGTAATTTTTTATTGTTTCCTTTTTTTTCACGTTCCTAACTATGCCTGGAGCAGAGATTGAAACCGGAAGTCGGTAACAAAATGTTGTGATCTAGACGGTGTTTGTTTATTTATTTTAACAAAAAGGATCACAGTTCTGGCGTCTTGGCATCAATTATGAAATTTCTGCTTCAGTTGTAGATGAAATTCAAAATTAATGACACGTCTTTCCGAATAAATCAAACTTCAGAATAGGGAATGCATCAAACAGAGTCTGAGCCATTATGTGCTCAACGTATGGAATAACAATGAGCTGACATATTAGCAAACACAGCACGATTTCTCCGCAAGCATACTAATGCGTCATTTGCGTCCGAGACATTCTATGAAAGAAAATCATTAACCTTCGCCGACCCACCGACCTACGGCTGCATACGTACGTTGCGGAAGACATCAAATACAGGAAATATACGAATGGCGTTCTCGCTCCGAAACAAAAGCTTTCCGCTGACCAGTAAGGAAATGTTCTCGAAGATTAAGCGAACTTTAAAAACACGTCACGTCATTTCCGAATCGTAAAAGAGACAAATGTTTCGCTGTTCCTTGTGGTTCCGTAGCTTAAAAGAGGAAATGAGTAAATGTTGTCATTAACTCGTCTGTGAGCGTGAGTGTGCAGAGCGCTGCGCGCGCGCGTGTGTGTGTGTGTGTGTGTGTGTGTGTGTGCTTGTGTGCCCCCCAGAGTTCTTAGTCAGGTAAGCCGGAAGTGTTTCCTGCCTGAGAACAGGGACTTCGTTTCTATGCATAGAAGCTGTGGCCATAAAACGCGTTACAGCACATCATAATGGACCGCAGGTGTATCCCGAAAAACCTTTTCCTGTAGTAATGCCACATGAAAGCAAAAATATTATAACGAATTCGTCACCTAGGATGTCCTACATTAATCTCTCTAGTTGGTGAACGTTAATTATCCACAAACTATTTTGGAGCTATAAAAGGCATTTAATTAGTTCAGATATAGTGTCTCCTTGTTTAATCAATTCAGTTTCTGAGTCTTTGAGGTTGTGTGACTAGGGCCTCCCGTCTGGCAGACCGTTCGCCAGGTGCAAGTCTTTCGACTTGACGCCACTTCGGCGACTTGGCGCGTCGATGGGGATGAAATGATGGTGAGTAGGACAACACAAGACCCAGTCCCTGAGCGGAGAAAATCTCCGACCCAGCCGGGAATCGAACCCGGGCCCTTAGGATTGACATTTTGTCGCGCCGACCACTCTGCTACCGGAGGCGGACGACTTTGAGGTAAGATAAGATTTTCGTTATATGAAGTGTATCCCTCAAACGTTTAGTAATTTTCTGACTGTTATTTGTAACTGTCGTTATAGTTTCTTCTTAAGCTTCGATTTTGATTATTTAATGTCACTAATTCAGCAGTAGAATCAGCTAAATATGGTTAGAGGACTGAATATAAGTAATAAAGTGTTCAATAGAAGAACTACGAGTATATATGCAAAAAATTTAATTTTCGAAACTCCCTGGCAGATTTAAACTGCGTGCCGTCATGGGATGGGAATCCGGAACCTTGCTATTCACTGATAGTGATCTGAGCTCTACAGGAACGACACACTATCAACTTTCGCAGTTTTACTCGAGCAGTACCTCTGTCCTACTTTCCAAGCATTCTGGAATGGAACTAGCACTAGATGACGAGAAATTATAAAAATTACACTAATGGATGACCATGAAACGTTCTGTACTGTATTTCACATGCTGTTCATAAATCATTGTCTGGTCATCTGGATGTGTTTTCGGTTGATTTGTTGACCTGGTTAACCACTTAAGGGGAAGACTGGGGTTGTTCCCTCAACTATGCCACAACTGATGATCTTCTATCCTTTCCCAGCCGTCCTCTACCCCGCCCCCCCTACCCTACCCCCTCACTCTCTCCCCACACAGTTTAGTTCAACTACACAACAACGTTTTATTGTTAATTATTTCGTTCCGGCAGCGATTAAGAACTACTTACTAAAAATACTTTCTTTTTTTATACAAGTTCAGTTTTCACTACTTCTTAGTTTGTTACAGTTAAATGCGACCGCAAAAAGTCTGTAAATTCAGTGACATATTAAGGCTATACAATTATCACGGTAGTGGTTACAGGAGATACGTTCTTTGTATAACATGTCATACTTACACTGAAATTAATTTTTACTCTTCTGTGACTGTCTAATCCTGTTGTAGCTGTCTCCAGTACTCATTATTATTCTGTTTGGAACATATTTCAGTTTTCTTTTACTAGTTTCACTTTGATATGTGGAAGATGTCATGCAACAAATACATTATCTTATATGAATGCGTTCATATAACTAATTCACCTCGCTGGGCAATGAATTCACAATCTTTAGTGCGGTCGCACATTTACGTCCGATCCCCTACAGGAATCTAAAATAGCGGGCTGTAGGATATGGAGAGGGACTGCGAATAGGTGACGTTGGATGGGAATGTTGGTCGACCGGGAAGCGTACGGAGATATTCCGCGCATTTGTGATAAACACCATAGATAATAAAAAAAACAGGGGCAGCCACAGCTAAAATAGTTAAACAACACTGCTTGACAAGTTATACAGTAAATAGTTTTTTTAAAATACAGATGTTAAAACAATTAAAATGACACTGAATGAAATGTCCAATGGACCGTTGTAGCTGTATTTGTTCAGGTCACTTATAAACCCACACAACCTGTTTCGTAACTTCTGAAAATTGAAAATTTGTGGGAAGATCTTATGGGCCCAAGCGGCTGAGGTCATCGGTTCCTACGCTTACGCACTACTTAATCTAACTTAACCTAACTTACGCAAAGGACAACACACACATTCATGCCCGAGGGAGTACTCGAACCTCCGACGGAGGGAGCCGCGCGGACCGTGACAAGGCGCCTGAGACTACGCGGCTACCTCACGCGGAGTAACTTTTGAGTTGCATCTTCTAGTGCAAATATAAATTCTGTTATAGGATACAGAATGCCGCAAAGTAAAAATTATTGTGGCTAGGTAAAGTTTTCAACCCTTCACAACTGATAAAAAACCACCGTCAGTTGAAAAAAAGACCGTGTCAATGATGAATGTCATGTCTGTTTTAAGTCCCGCACTGTACAACTTCCGATTACAATATGCTTTTGTCAGCCTATGTCAAGCAACAAAATGCCCTTCATAGCTGTTATTCAAGGAATGTGTACAGTTCGCGACTTCACATATACATGACATTCATCACTGGCGACGGCCTTTTTATCGACTCAGATGAGGCAGGCTGAAAACAATACATAGCCACGCCAATTCTTACTTTCTCGGCATTATGTAACCTATTACACAGAATTTATATTTGTGCCATAAAATGCGACTCAAAAGTTGCAAAACCGATTGCATAGTTTTTATAAGTGAAAATGGTTCAAATGGCTCTGAGCACTATGGGACTTAACATCTATGGTCATCAGTCCCCTAGAACTTAGAACTACTTAAACCTAACTAACCTAAGGACAGCACACAACACCCAGCCATCACGAGGCAGAGAAAATCCCTGACCCCGCCGGGAATCGAACCCGGGAACCCGGGCGTGGGAAGCGAGAACGCTACCGCACGACCACGAGATGCGGGCTTTTATAAGTGACCTGAACAAGCTTCGTTTTAATAGTTTTAACACCTGTATTTGAAAAAGACTGTTCAGTGTACGAACTTTCAAGCAATCACGATAAACCGTGTGTCTGGATGGCGTAGTGTTTAATGCAGCTGCTTAGTAAGCAGGAGAAACGGGGGTTCGAGTCCCGGTCAGACACATATTTTCACTCTTCGCCGCTGATTCCCTATAAAGTGCCGATGCAGCATATATCATCAGTTCCTTTCCTTTCCTTCCTCCACCCTCCACCCTCAGTTTACATAACAGAATATACTGTCATCTCGATGAAGTTGTGGAGCCTTTCGTAATTATCTCTAAATATGTTCTCGCTTGGCACACTTCTCAGGACGTTGAATCAGCTGTTCGTTAATTGTTTTCCCGACGCTTCAACAGCAGGAATAGCTCAAACAGTCAGGAAAACACTGTCGTTAATAGTGGGAGCACTTCACCTAAATTAAGGGTTGCTATGGAAAGCATTTTCTGTTTTCCAGTACCAACAAAAGTTATTCTTAACTGTGACCCCTAGTATTTTGTTGAATGCAGAATCTTTGCATTTGTGTGATTTACAGTGTAAATGATTCTTACAAGTTTTTATTTTATTTTTAAAGGAGCGTTTCGGCTTTAAATCTGATTCTCAGACGGCAAATGATATGGATTACGCGAGAAATGAATTTTTTTCGTCTCAGGACGAAAGTAAGGTACAGCTGCCATCAACTCAAGTGACTGTTTCTACACCACGGCGCTTTACATGGTTCCATTCGAGGTGGTACGCCGCTATCTTCCTCAGACCTGTGAACTGACTGTCCCAGCCAGTTATAGTGGGACCTACATATCAACGTGCACTCCGAAACATGGTGCAACTTGACACTTTTCACATTAACAAAGAATGGGAGATGTAAAATAAGTGATAAATGGCAAGTGAATACTTAAGATGTATTGGAAAATGAAATGAGACCTTTGCAAACCTATTCTGGCACTTTACCATTGGGACAACAAGCCACGGATGTAGAGTACATAAACCGTCCATGATAAATGAAGGCAATATACACTCCTGGAAATTGAAATAAGAACACCGTGAATTCATTGTCCCAGGAAGGGGAAACTTTATTGACACATTCCTGGGGTCAGATACATCACATGATCACACTGACAGAACCACAGGCACATAGACACAGGCAACAGAGCATGCACAATGTCGGCACTAGTACAGTGTATATCCACCTTTCGCAGCAATGCAGGCTGCTATTCTCCCATGGAGACAATCGTAGAGATGCTGGATGTAGTCCTGTGGAACGGCTGGCCATGCCATTTCCACCTGGCGCCTCAGCTGGACCAGCGTTCGTGCTGGACGTGCAGACCGCGTGAGACGACGCTTCATCCAGTCCCAAACATGCTCAATGGGGGACAGATCCGGAGATCTTGCTGGCCAGGGTAGTTGACTTACACCTTCTAGAGCACGTTGGGTGGCACGGGATACATGCGGACGTGCATTGTCCTGTTGGAACAGCAAGTTCCCTTGCCGGTCTAGGAATGGTAGAACGATGGGTTCGATGACGGTTTGGATGTACCGTGCACTATTCAGTGTCCCCTCGACGATCACCAGTGGTGTACGGCCAGTGTAGGAGATCGCTCCCCACACCATGATGCCGGGTGTTGGCCCTGTGTGCCTCGGTCGTATGCAGTCCTGATTGTGGCGCTCACCTCCACGGCGCCAAACACGCATACGACCATCATTGGCACCAAGGCAGAAGCGACTCTCATCGCTGAAGACGACACGTCTCCATTCGTCCCTCCATTCACGCCTGTCGCGACACCACTGGAGGCGGGCTGCACGATGTTGGGGCGTGAGCGGAAGACGGCCTAACGGTGTGCGGGACCGTAGCCCAGCTTCATGGAGACGGTTGCGAATGGTCCTCGCCGATACCCCAGGAGCAACAGTGTCCCTAATTTGCTGGGAAGTGGCGGTGCGGTCCCCTACGGCACTGCGTAGGATCCTACGGTCTTGACGTGCATCCGTGCGTCGCTGCGGTCCGGTCCCAGGTCGACGGGCACGTGCACCTTCCGCCGACCACTGGCGACAACATCGATGTACTGTGGAGACCTCACGCCCCACGTGTTGAGCAATTCGGCGGTACGTCCACCCGGCCTCCCGCATGCCCACTATACGCCCTCGCTCAAAGTCCGTCAACTGCACATACGGTTCACGTCCACGCTGTCGCGGCATGCTACCAGTGTTAAAGACTGCGATGGAGCTCCGTATGCCACGGCAAACTGGCTGACACTGACGGCGGCGGTGCACAAATGCTGCGCAGCTAGCGCCATTCGACGGCCAACACCGCGGTTCCTGGTGTGTCCGCTGTGCCGTGCGTGTGATCATTGCTTGTACAGCCCTCTCGCAGTTTCCGGAGCAAGTATGGTGGGTCTGACACACCGGTGTCAATGTGTTCTTTTTTCCATTTCCAGGAGTGTAGTTCAAAAGCATTTCTGTATGGTTGCGGTCTTCCCAGTCTATAATTCAGTACTAGCGAAGGTGCTTGCCGAACAGCCGACGTAGCTTGTTTGTGAGACAATTTATCTCTTTTTTATTTCATAATAAAAACAGTCTTAATTGCGAAGTAATAATATCAACGACGCATTTCGCCCTTACGGGGTATCATCAGAATTAGAAACATATGGAGGAAGGAGCGTGGTCCTATCTTGTAGACTACAAAGTTAAAATGATTAGGGACTTATATAAAAGTAGCTGGATATGTAACCCACATTAATGTGACAAATCAAGATGCAAACACAGCGTATAGTGCAGCAAGAGGCGCCTAGGTGATGTGCAAGATTTCCTCCTGTATTTGTTTCTAATTGATTCAAAATGGTTCAAATGGCTCTGAGCACTATGGGACTTAACATCTCAGGTCATCAGTCCCCTAGAACTTAGAACTACGTAAACCTAACTAACCTAAGGACATCACACACATCCATGCCCGAGCCAGGATTCGAACCAGCGACCGTAGCGGTCTTGCGGTTCCAGACTGAAGTGCCTAGAACCGCTCGGCCACCAAAGGCCGGTTCTAATTGGTTTCTTGTTTTTATAGACAACCTTCTGATGCCCCAAACAGACGACATGCTTCATTGATATTAAATAACTTCGCAACTGAGACTATTTTTGTTCTGAAATAATCCGAAACTGGTTCTTGTAGCGCCCTAGCACAATGATATAAAAACATCATCATCATCATCATTTAAGACTGATTATGCCTTTCAGCGTTCAGTCTGGAGCATAGCCCCCTTATAAAATTCCTCCATGATCCCCTATTCAGTGCTAACATTGGTGCCTCTTCTGATGTTAAACCTATTACTTCAAAATCATTCTTAACCAAATCCAGGTACCTTCTCCTTGGTCTTCCCCGACTCTTCCTACCCTCTACTGCTGAACCCATGAGTCTCTTGGGTAATCTTGCTTCTCCCATGCGTGTAACATGACCCCACCATCTAAGCCTGTTCGCCCTGACTGCTACATCTATAGAGTTCATTCCCAGTTTTTCTTTGATTTCCTCATTGTGGACACCCTCCTGCCATTTTTCCCATCTACTAGTACCTGCAATCAGCCTAGCTACTTTCATATCCGTAACGTCAACCCTGTTGATAAGGTAACCTGAATCCACCCAGCTTTCGCTCCCATACAACAAAGTTGGTCGAAAGATTGAACGGTGCACCGTTAACTTATTCTTGGTACTGATTTCATTCTTGCAGAAGAGAGTAGATCGTAGCTGAGCGCTCACTGCATTAGCTTTGCTACACCTCGCTTCCAGTACTTTCACAATGTGGCCATCCTGTGAGAATATGCATCCTAAGTACTTGAAACCGTCCACCTGTTCTTTGTTCCTCCTATTTGGTACTCAATCCGTTTATATTTCCTTCCCACTGACATTACTTTCGTTTTGGAGATGCTAATCTTCGTACCATAGTCCTTACATTTCTGATCTAGCCCAGAAATATTACTTTGCAAATTTTCAATAGAATCTGCCATCACAACTAAGTTATCCGCATATGCGAGACTGCTTATTTTGTGTTCACCTATATTAATCTCACCCAGCCAGTCTATTGTTTTCAACATATGATCCATAAATAATATGAACAACAGTGGAGACAGGTTGCAGCCTTGTCTTACCCCTGAAACTACTCTGTGCCATGAACTCAATTTACCATCAACTCTAACTGCTGCCTGACTATACATGTAAAGACCTTTAATTGCTTGCAAAAGTTTGCCTCCTATTCCATAATCTCGTAGAACAGACAATAACTTCCTCCTAGGAACCCGGTCATATGCCTTTTCTAGATCCATAAAGCATAGATACAATTCCCTGTTCCACTCATAACACTTCTCCATTATTTGCCGTAAGCTAAAGATCTGGTTCTGACAACCTCTAAGAGGCCTAAACCCACACTGATTTTCATCCAATTGGTCCTCAACTAATACTCGCACTTTCCTTTCAACAATACCTGAGAATATTTTACCCACAACGCTGATTAAGGAGATACCTCTGTAGTTGTTACAATCTTTTCTGTTTCCATGTTTAAAGATTGGTGTGATTACTGCTTTTGTCCAGTCTGATGGAACCTGTCCCGACTCCCAGGCCATTTCAATTATCCTGTGTAGCCATTTAAGACCTGACATTCCACTGTATTTGATGAGTTCATCCACCCCAGCTGCTTTATTGCACTGGAATCTACTGACCATTTTCTCCACTTCCTCAAATGTGATCCTATTTCCTTCATCATTCCTATCCCATTCTACCTCGAAATCGGAAACATAGCTGATCGTATTTTCACCTACATTGAGCAACTCTTCAAAATATTCCCTCCATCTGCCCAAGGCATCCACAGGATTCACCAGCAGTTTTCCTGACCTGTCCAAAATACTTCTTGCCTCCCTTTCGAAGACTGCTAATTACACTCCAGAATGGTTTTCCAGCAGCTTGACCCGTAGTCTTCAACCTGTTTCCAAAGTCTTCCCAAGATTTCTTCTTGGATGCCGCAATTATCTGTTTGGCTTTGTTTCTTTCTTCAACATAACTTTCTCTGTCTACCTGAGTTCAAGTATGTAGCCATTTTGATACGCCTTCTTTTTCCTTTTACAGGCTGCCTTGACTGTGTCATTCCACCAAGCTGTTTGCATCATACTACTTTTACACACTACTGTTCCAAGACATTCTTTAGCCACTTCTAGTTCTGTGTCCCTGTACCTTGTCCGTTCCTTTTCCAATGACTGTAATTGACTACATTCCACTAACTGGTACCTTTCTGAGATTGCTGTTATGTACTTGCGCCTGATTTCCTTATCCTGAAGTTTCTTCACTCTTATCCTCCTACATATGGACCTGACCTCCTGCACTTTCGGCCTCACAATCCCAATTTCACTGCAAATTAAATAATGATGAGTGTCATCAAAGAATCCCCTGAATACACGTGTGTCCCTCACAGCCATCCTGAATTCCTGATCTGTTATTATATAGTCAATGACAGATCTGGTTCCCCTGCCTTCCCAAGTATACCGGTGAATGTTCTTATGTTTAAAAAATGAGTTTGTGATTACTAAGCCCATACTGGCACAGAAATCCAAGAGTTGTTTCCCGTTCATGTGGGCCCCCATATCCTCTCCAAATTTACCCATACCCTTCTGTTCGATTTCCAATCCTGGCATTAAAATCATCCATGAGCAGAACACTGTCCTTGTCCTTTACTCTAACAACTACATCACTGAGTGCCTCATAAAAACTATCCATCTTATCTTGATCTTCCGCTTCACAATGCGAATATACTGACACAATCCTAATTTTCTTGCTAGACACTGTCAAATCTATCCACATCAGTCGTTCGTTTACATACCTTACTGCGACTAGGCTGGGTTCCATTGCTTTCCTGATGTAAAGCCCTACACCCCATTGTGCTATTCCTGCTTTGACTCCTGACAGGTAGACCTTGTATTCTCCCACTTCCTCTTCTTTCTCACCCCTTACCCGAATGTCACTAACAGCTAAAACGTCCAGCCCCATCTTACTTGCAGCCTCTGCCAGCTCTACCTTCTTCCCAGACTAGTCCCCATTGATATTAGTAGCTCCCCATCTCATTACCATTTGTTACCCAAGTCGTATCTTAGGAGTCCCTGGTTTGTCAGTTAGAGGTGGGACTCCGTCACCTCCAAAGGTTCGAGGCATTTTTCTCTGATTGTTGCCAGCATCATATTTAAAGTACCAGGGAAGCAGGTTGCTAGCCTTACTTGCCCCGAGTCCCACTGAGTTTTACCCCTAACGGTTGAGGGATTAACCGGTGGGTTTGGTAGTCTTTGCCGTATGAGCACAAAGGTGACCACGACTCAGAATATGTCCGGGATGCGCAGGCTTATTCCAAAGTAACTGGATATAAAAACATTTTCAAATAATTTATCTTTTGATGTCACATTCATCTACATCAATATCTAAAGTTATATAAACACTCTTGCTTGGCAGATGGTGCATAGGACCACTTTCAGTCTACTTCTTTGCCGTCGCGCTCTCAAACAGTGTGTTGGAAAAATGTATACCTATGTCTGTCTTAGGTTTCTTTTATTTTATCCCTACGAAGCTTGAGCTCAACAAAACATTTGAGTATTTGGGGGAGGAAGTTGCTTTTTTAAACTTCGTGAAAATATATCGTCGCAACGATAAATGCTTTAGTTCTAATTATTGCCAACTCGCTCATTGTAACATTGGCACTCTCTTCCCTGTTTCGAAGGTATACAAAACGTGGTGCCCTTCTTTAAACTTCTACGATGTTTTCCGTTTATCCTACCTGTTACGGATCCCGTATCATGCAGCAAAACTCCAGAGGAGGACTGAAAAGCTTATTGTAGGCAATCCCTTTAATTCTTTTATTACACCATGTAAGTGTTCTGCCAACAATACGCATACTTTGGTTCAGCGTCCTCGCAACATTTTCTGTGACAGTTCCAATTCCAGTTATTCGTAATTGTAATCTCTAGTATTTAGTTGATTCCATTACCTTTACATTTGTATCATTTTCGTACAACAGGAATTTAAGGAATTTCTTAGTGGTTAGTAGTTAAGAAATTAGCTTACGAAATGCTACATAGCTAACATGAGGTAAAAATTCTTATCTTTACCTGGAATCAAATAAAGATCCCTTATGTAGCATTCAGACTAGCTGAAAGCTTAGCCGTATTGGCAGAGCTTTGCCTCTACACGTGTGGAAATTTAAATATAGAACTCTACCTACCATTTGCAGCTTGCGTTACAGACGACCATCGATATAGTTCAACTCCCGCCAGACACAAACACAATGAGCGACAGGTGGACAAACTTCGACCAACCCACCGCAGCCGGGACATGTATCCGCCCCTGAACTGGGGCTGAAATTCCTTTACAGCTCGCGGGGGAAAATTTAGCACGGTCCAGCGGAACGATCCGAATTTCGCTCGGAAACGCAAGGGCTGGCGGGGCGGTGTGGCGTTAACACGAGCCGCGGGCCCCGGCGCGGCGTGTTCATCAGCAGCGGGACGTGAATCGGTGTCGAGCGGCGACGGCGCCACGAATCAATGGCGCCACCATTAATTACTCAGCGCGCGGGGCTGTAAACACGAGTTCTTTGACAAAGGAGCGCCCACACGTTGTTGTAAAGCGCGGGGTCTGCGCGGGTTACCGAAGCGTGTCTCTTACACCTGCCACCGCTCGGCGCGTTGGATTTTCAAAAACAAGCAGTAACTCTCATGCGACGTCCCTTCACACAAATCAGCATCGGAAGTTTAAAAATTACTAGTAACCCCTCTTCGTGCGAGACCATTTGTATTCCTACAACAATTCCTCTTCCAAGTTCTAAAGAGGAACGAGCAGCACAAAACGAGACCCAACCGTCTATTTTTAGTTGGTTTTCCAGGCATGCTCATACAGCCATCTCAACAGCGGAAGATACGACACAGTATTCCGGCGATTCAGAATATTCATTCGGGCCAAGAAGTGCACTGTTCAGAAGTTAGAAATGCTTAGACTTGTCGCGTGATGCCATGCAGGCGTTTTTCGTGTCAGTCACTACTGTACGAAGATAAGGACAACATAGGACCCAGTGTTCCGGCTGAGAAAATATCCGACCTGGCAGAGAATCTAACACGAATCCTCTTAGTTACTTATCTACCGTGCTCGTGTCGCAGCTACGGAGCCGGATAACTGTCCCAGTTTCATCTCTTTAGGCAGAATAATGTTATCATAGAGGGAAATTAAAGATCAAGACCTCCAGATTAGCTGTGCGAATTCCAAATGACGACACGGAATTTGTTTGTTTGTGGGTCAAATGGTTCTAAGCACTATGGGACTTAACATCTGAGGTCATCAGTCCCCTAGACTTAGAACTACTTAAACGTAACTAACTTAAGGACATCACACGCATCCATGACCGAGGCAGGATTCGAACCTGCGACCGTAGCAGCCGCGTGGTTCCGGACTGAAGCGCCAAGAACCGCTCGGCCACCGCGGCCGGCGTTTGTGGGTCAGGGCGAATTAAAGATAATGTGCTTGTACTCCATTATTCCTACACCTGGGAAAAATAAATCACAGATGGAAGGAAGTGGCAAAAATTTAATGAAGGATGTTCGATGTGGAAAGGCATCTGAATTTATTGCTCCGCTTCTAGGCAGCAGAACAGAGTTTGTATGCTAAAAATTTAAAAGGAAAACAGAAGAAGGATAACTCAGCTCACCGGACAAAACATAATGGGCAATCAGAATGTTTCCGTTTGACGGTGATGGTGCAGCGTATATGCAACGTTGCGTGGCTCCGATGCTTGTATATAACCAACGACATGTAGATAAAGGATTAGGTGTGGCATTCGTGTCTTTCCGGCGTGTGTTCTGTAAATACGGAAATCTTAACTATGGCGACGTTATTACCAAATATGTCCAAACGAGACGAACGGGCTGGTATTCTTCTCTTCGCTGTCGAAAGAAAAACACCGCTGGATATCTACCTGAGAATGCAGAATGCGTATGAGGCAGCAAATGTGTCTAAAATCACCGTTGTGGATCACGAGCCAGTCATCTGCTGGAAATATGTTGCTGTTCTTTGATTACCGAGGCCCGTTGCCCACTGATTTTAAGGAACCTGATGTATCCATCACCGGAGAAAATTATGGCTTCCAATTAAGAAGAAACGTCAGGGAAAACTGCACCGGGCGGTGCTCCTGTTTCATGATAACGCACGTCCCCTTGTCGCAAATGTTGTAACACAGAAGTTAAGCCAATTCAAGTGGGAAACACTCGAGCACTCAACCTTTAGTCCTCCTCTCTCGCTATGCTATTATTGCCGCGGGGGGTAGCCGCACTGTCTAGGGCGTCTTGCCAAGGTTCGCGCGGCTCCTCACGTCGGAGGCTCGAGTCTTCCCTCGGGAATGGCTGTGTTTGTAGTCCTTAGCGTAAGTTAGTTTAAGTTTGATTACGTATTGTGTAAGCCTAAGGACCGATAACCTCAGAAGTTTGGTCCCATAGGAACTTCCCACAAAATTGTGCGATTATCACACCCTAAGCTCTCCATCGCGGCGATCGGAGTCGCTGCATAATGTTGTCACACCTGGTGATGGGCAAGTAATAAACCGAAACCGGTATTGATCCAAGCATTAAAAAATATTTTTAAAAAAACGCACAACTGAACCGGTAGTTCTGATCTTTATTAGTCCAGTGACCTTATGTCCATCAATTCCTGATTCATCTCTGCGTTACGTAATTCTTATATCAGAGGTACACTCATCAAGAAGAGGATCTGCTGAAGATGCACGGAACAAATTTTAGAATTACAAATGACAAGAGGGATGTTGCTTATCTGGGAATTCCAAAACGAAGTACATACGCGGTACATCAACAGAGTCTACAAATTCTTGCTTCATATTTGCAATCAAAATCATGTTGTTGTTGTTGTGGTCTTCAGTCCTGAGACTGGTTTGACGCAGCTCTCCATGCTACTCTATCCTGTGCAAGCTTCTTCATCTCCCAGTACCTACTGCAACCTACATCCTCCTGAATCTGCTTAGTGTATTGATCTCTTGGTCTCCCTCTACGATTTTTACCCTCCACGCTGCCCTCCAATGCTAAATTTGTGATCCCTTGATGCCTCAAAACATGTCCTACCAACCGATCCCTTCTTCTAGTCAAGTTGTGCCACAAACTTCTCTTCTCCCCAATCCTATTCAATACCTCCTCATTAGTTACGTGATCTACCCACCTTATTTTCAGCAGTCTTCCGTAGCACCACATTTCGAAAGCTTCTATTCTCTTCTTGTCCAAACTGGTTATCGTCCATGTTTCACTTCCATACATGGTTACACTCCATACAAATACTTTCAGAAACGACTTCCTGACACTTAAATCCATACTCGATGTTAACAAATTTCTCTTCTTCAGAAACGATTTCCTTGCCATTGCCAGTCTACATTTTATATCCTCTCTACTTCGACCATCATCAGTTATTTTACTCCCTAAATAGCAAAACTCCTTTACTACTTTAAGTGTCTCATTTCCTAATCTAATCCCCTCAGCATCACCCGATTTAATTTGACTACATTCCATTATCCTCGTTTTGCTTTTGTTGATGTTCATCTTATATCCTCATTTCAAGACACTGTCCATTCTATTTAACTGCTCTTCCAAGTCCTTTGCTGTCTCTGACAGAATTACAATGTCATCGGCGAACCTCAAAGCTTTTACGTCTTCTCCATGAATTTTAATACCTATTCCGAATTTTTCTTTTGTTTCCGTTACTGCTTGCTCAATATACAGATTTAGTAACATTGGGGAGAGGCTACAACCCTGTCTCACTCCTTTCCCAACCACTGCTTCCCTTTCATGCCCTTTGACTCTTATAACTGCCATCTGGTTTCTGTACAAATTGTAAATAGCCTTTCGCTCCCTGTATTTTACCCCTGCCACCTTCAGAATTTGAAAGAGAGTATTCCAGTTAACGTTGTCAAATGCTAGAAACGTAGGTTAGCCTTTTCTTAATCTTTCTTCTAAGATAAGTCGTAAGGTTAGTATTGCCTCACGTGTTCCAACATTTCTACAGAATCCAAACTGATCTTCCCCGAGGTCGGCTTCTATCAGTTTTTCCATTCGTCTGTAAAGAATTCGCGTTAGTATTTTGCAGCTGTGACTTATTAAACTGATAATTCGGTAATTTTCACATCTGTCAACACCTGCTTTCTTTGGGATTGTAATTATTATATTCTTCTTGAAGTCTGTGGGTATTTCGCTTGTCTCATACATCTTGCTCACCAGATGGTAGAGTTTTGTCATGACTGGCTCTCCCAAGGCCATCAGTAGTTCTAATGGAATGTTGTCTACTCCCGGGGCCTTGTTACGACTCAGGTCTTTCAGTGCTCTGTCAAACTCTTCACGCAGTATCTTATCTCCCATTTCATCTTCATCTACATCCTCTTCCATTTCCATAATACTGTCCTCAAGTACATCGCCCTTGTATAAACCCTCTATATACTCCTTCCACCTTTCTGCCTTCCCGTCTTTGCTTAGAACTGGGTTGCCGTCTGAGCTCTTGATATTCATACAAGTGGTTCTCTTCTCTCCAAAGGTCTCTTTAATTTTCCTGTAGGCAGTATCTATCTTACCCCTAGTGAGATAAGCCTCTACATCCTTACATTTGTCCTCTAGCCATCCCTGCTTAGCCATTTTGCACTTCCTGTCGATATCATTTTTGAGACGTTTGTATTCCTTTTTGCCTGCTTCATTTACTGCATTTTTATATTTTCTCCTTTCATCAATTAAATTCAATATTTCTTCTGTTACCCAAGGATTTCTATTAGCCCTCGTCTTTTTACCTACTTGATCCTCTGCTGCCTTCACTACTTCATCCCTCAAAGCTACCCATTCTTCTTCTACTGTATTTCTTTCCACCATTCCTGTCATTTGTTCTCTTATGCTCTCCCTGAAACTCTCTACAACCTCTGGTTCTTTCAGTTTATCCAGGTCCCATCTCCTTAAATTCCCACCTTTTTGCAGTTTCTTCAGTTTCAAACTGCAGTTCATAACCAATAGATTGTGGTCAGAATCCACATCTGCCCCTGGAAATGTCTTACAATTTAAAACCTGGTTCCTAAATCTCTGTCTTACCATTATATAATCTATTTGATACCTATTAGTATCTCCAGGATTCTTCCAGGTATACAACCTTCTTTTATGATTCTTGAACCAAGTGTTAGCTATGATTAAGTTATGCTCTGTGCAAAATTCTACAAGGCGGCTTCCTCTTTCATTTCTTATCCCCAATCCATATTCACCTACTATGTTTCCTTCTCTCCCTTTTCCTACTGACGAATTCCAGTCACCCATGACTATTAAATTTTCGTCTCCCTTCACTACCTGCATAATTTCTTTTATCTCGTCATACATTTCATCAATTTCATCATCATCTGCAGAGCTAGTTGGCATATAAACTGGTACTACTGTAGTAGGCATGGGCTTTGTGTCTATCTTGGCCACAATAATGCGTTCACTATGCTGTTTGTAGTAGCTAACCCGCACTCCTATTTTTTTATTCATTATTAAACCTACTCCTGCATTACCCCTATTTGATTTTGTATATATAATCCTGTAATCACCTGACCAAATGTCTTGTTCCTCCTGCCACCGAACTTCACTAATTCCCGCTATATCTAACTTTAACCTATCCATTCCACGCTCCGATCCGTAGAAAGCCAGTTTTCTTTCTCCTGATAACGACGTCCTCTTGAGTAGTCCCCACCCGGAGATCCGAATGGGGGACTATTTTACCTCCGGAATATTTTACCCAAGAGGACGCCATCATCATTTAATCATACAGTAAAGCTGCATGTCCTCGGGAAAAATTACGGCTGTAGTTTCCCCTTGCTTTCAGCCGTTCGCAGTACCAGCACAGCAAGGCCGTTTTGGTTAATGTTACAAGGCCAGATCAGTCAAGCATCCAGACTGTTGTCCCTGCAACTACTGAAAAGGCTGCTGCCCCTCTTCAGGAACCACATGTTTGTCTGGCCTCTCAACAGATACCCCTCCGTTGTGGTTGCACCTACGGTACGGACATCTGTATCGCTGAGGCACGCAAGCCTCCCCACCATCGGCAAGGTCCATGGTTCATGGGGGAAGATCAAAATCATAGAAGACCAAAATAAAACTCTGCTCCACATACGAGGGTCACTCCAAAAGAAATGCACACTATTCTTGTAAAAATACAGTTTTAATTCTGCAAGTGTGAAAGTTTTACGGTGTGTAGATACATCCTTCCCGCTTGTTTTCAACCTGTTCCCGTGAGTGGCGTCACAGCATGTCTTCAAGATGGTTGCTAGACTTGACGTTCGTCAGAAGTGACGTGATGTCATAGAATTCCTGTGCTGTGAAAACGAGACAGTGGGAAACATCCACAAGAGGTTAAAAAAGGTGTATGGAGATGCTGCTGTTGATCTCAGTACAGTTAGTCGGTAGGCAAGGAGGTTACGTGATGAAAGCGGGCACGGCAGTATTGAGGACTGTCCTTGCAGCGGCAGGCCTCGTACTGCACACACTCCAGACAATGTGCAGAGAGCTAATGAACTGGTGACTGCTGACAGACGCATCACAGTGAACGAATTGTCACGCTACGTTGGGATAGGGGATGGAAGTGTTTGCAGAATACTGAAGGTGTTGGCGTTAAAAAAGGTTTGTGCCAGGTGGGTTCCCAGGATGTTGACAGTGGCTTACAAAGAAACAAGAAAAACGGTATGCAGCGAACTTTTGGAACAGTACGAGAATGGTGGAGGTGAATTTCTTGGAAGATTTGTAACAGGTGATGAAACATGGCTCCCTCATTTTTCACCAGAGAAGAAGAGGCAGTCAATGGAGTGGCATCGTGCAAATTCACCCAGGAAAAAAAATTCATAACCACACCATCTGCTGGAAAAGTTATGGCTACGGTATTTTTCGATTCCGAAGGACTCTTGCTTGTGGACTTTATGCCAAGTGGAACCACCATAAATTCTGATGCATATGTGACGACACTAAAGAAATTTCAAGCTCAACTGAGTCGTGTTCGACCACATCGGCAAAAGCAGGATGTTTTGCTGTTGCACGACAATGCAGGGCCACATGTCAGTCAAAAAACCATGGAAGCGATCACAAAACTCGGATGGACAATACTGAAACACCCGCCTTACAGTCCTAAGCTGGCTCCGTGTGACTATCATCTCTTTGGAGAACTGAATTACTCTCTTCGTGGAACAAGGTTTGAAGATGATGACTGATGACTCCCTTGCGCATGCTGCCAAACAATGGCTCCAACAGGTTGGTCCAGGATTTAACCGTGCGGGTATACAGGCGCTGGTTCGAAGATGGCGTAAGGCATTGAGAGGGATGGAAATAATGTGGAGAAATGAAAATATTGTTCCTAAAGGATGTATCTACACACTGTAAAACTTTCAAACATGTAGAATAAAAGATGGATGAAATAAAAAAATTGTGTTCATTTCTTTTGAAGTGACGCTCGTATATCAAGCCCACTGAAGTCAAAGTTATTTCCTTTTATTCGAAATAGCAACCTGATTTAACAGGAATGCACAGATCCTAAGAAATTAATCGCTAAATCATCATCAGCAGCAAAGTCAGTCAAAAATAAAATAACCAGAGTTCAGTATCACCAGCACCAAACTGTAAAGCACATTTATAAAATTAATCACATCTACATTCATCTCAAAAATATTATGCCAAGCCAAACACAGAGCTGCATCAATTATACTGTGCTATGTAAATACAACATAGCAGATTCTGCCATCACATAAATTACCTTTTATACGGTTTTGCCTTCCCGGATTGTGACGTTACACAAGATTTTCACACTAGTACATTGAATTTCTCCTTTTTTGCGTCTTTTGTAGCTATGAAACACCTGAATAATATGTACTGAATTTCCATTTCCATCGTATAGCAAAAGTAAGAAATTACTGAAATACCAATAAGGTAAGTTTTAGCGCCAAGAATACCGGTGCGATCATGAACCAAATTATACGCACGCTCATTTCAGCAGCAAGAATTTCGGAAGAAAATTTTATGGCATTTATTCTACGAAATTTCTATGTAACCAGCTATGTTATTTACACTACCGATATGTACCAATACTGACGACATAAATTATTTCTTCAGTTCGACGTCTTGCATTCTGAAGACATCACACTATTGCTATTTATATATAATTAACACTCTTCAGCTTTGTGTAAATTTATTTTGGTACTTTTCAGGACATGTAATATTTCTTGCAGAAGCCGTTATTTGCGTTATCAGTAAATCTCAACTTACGCTTATTTTGGTTCTACTTGCGAGTCCAGATACCAATTAAATACATCACACCTTTTACTTGACACATTTCCCGTGCTCATAAATATTCTATTGGTATCTTGTTTTCATGCTTCCTTGATTGTTCATCATTTTATTAGGTGGCGACATGCCCGTTAGGGAGAATCTTATAGGCCGGTTCTCTTACCGCAAGTTTAGGCCTTGCACATTTTTCTGTTTTCATACTCGCATTATAAAAACAATGTCTGAAAGAGACACCATTTAAGAATTTCTGTCCTTTTGCATACAGCCTCTATATACACTCCTGGAAATGGAAAAAAGAACACATTGACACCGGTGTGTCAGACCCACCATACTTGCTCCGGACACTGCGAGAGGGCTGTACTAGCAATGATCACACGCACGGCACAGCGGACACACCAGGAACCGCGGTGTTGGCCGTCGAATGGCGCTAGCTGCGCAGCATTTGTGCACCGCCGCCGTCAGTGTCAGCCAGTTTGCCGTGGCATACGGAGCTCCATCGCAGTCTTTAACACTGGTAGCATGTCGCGACAGCGTGGACGTGAACCGTATGTGCAGTTGACGGACTTTGAGCGAGGGCGTATAGTGGGCATGCGGGTGGCCGGGCGGACGTACCGCCGAATTGCTCAACACGTGGGGCGTGAGGTCTCCACAGTACATCGATGTTGTCGCCAGTGGTCGGCGGAAGGTGCACGTGCCCGTCGACCTGGGACCGGACCGCAGCGACGCACGGATGCACGCCAAGACCGTAGGATCCTACCCAGTGCCGTAGGGGACCGCACCGCCACTTCCCAGCAAATTAGGGACACTGTTGCTCCTGGGGTATCGGCGAGGACCATTCGCAACCGTCTCCATGAAGCTGGGCTACGGTCCCGCACACCGTTAGGCCGTCTTCCGCTCACGCCCCAACATCGTGCAGCCCGCCTCCAGTGGTGTCGCGACAGGCGTGAATGGAGGGACGAATGGAGACGTGTCGTCTTCAGCGATGAGAGTCGCTTCTGCCTTGGTGCCAATGATGGTCGTATGCGTGTTTGGCGCCGTGCAGGTGAGCGCCACAATCAGGACTGCATACGACCGAGGCACACAGGGCCAACACCCGGCATCATGGTGTGGGGAGCGATCCCCTACACTGGCCGTACACCACTGGTGATCGTCGAGGGGACACTGAATAGTGCACGGTACATCCAAACCGTCATCGAACCCATCGTTCTACCATTCCTAGACCGGCAAGGGAACTTGCTGTTCCAACAGGACAATGCACGTCCGCATGTATTCCGTGCCACCCAACGTGCTCTAGAAGGTGTAAGTCAACTACCCTGGCCAGCAAGATCTCCGGATCTGTCCCCCATTGAGCATGTTTGGGACTGGATGAAGCGTCGTCTCACGCGGTCTGCACGTCCAGCATGAACGCTGGTTCAACTGAGGCGCCAGGTGGAAATGGCATGGCAAGCCGTTCCACAGGACGACATCCAGCATCTCTACGATCGTCTCCATGGGAGAATAGCAGCCTGCATGGCTGCGAAAGGTGGATATACACTGTACTAGTGCCGACATTGTGCATGCTCTGTTGCCTGTGTCTATGTGCCTGTGGTTCTGTCAGTGTGATCATGTGATGTATCTGACCCCAGGAATGTGTCAATAAAGTTTCCCCTTCCTGGGACAATGAATTCACGGTGTTCATATTTCAATTTCCAGGAGTGTATATTGTGATCATTTATTTCTGTTGCCATTTTGTCTTTACTGATACCATGCAATGTACTATTTTCATGATGCTATGCTACTCCACTTTGCTATTATTGCACACTCTATGCAAGATACTATTACTGTTCAAATTATGCTATTGTCTCATGAATATTTATTATATCTTTTGTTAAGTTAGTCAGTCTTTGTGTTTTACGTTGTTGCCATGCTTCGTTTACGCCCAGTCTTGTGCTCTGTTTTGCTATATATCTCTTTTATTTGATAATAGCACTAGTTTACTTGCTTTTACTTACATACATTTAAAAATCCAATGTACCATATAACTCATATCCATTGCATACACTCATCCATTTCTTATATTTTACAGAACCAATGTATCGAAATCTCACTGTATCCAAACGAGCCATTATGCTCATAAATAGAAGAGCATGAAAGTGTGAAATGTGCCACGTGTAAAGCTGTGCAGGAAATACATTACATAGAAAGCATGACATGAGCAGCTCATATGGAATGTTAAACACTTCTCACACTGTTTCCTGCCATGCTGTTATAAACATTTTCCTGCCAGTGTACTAGGTAAATTAAGCAGATTGCCTATAAGGATTTGGGATTAAGGATATTTTTCTCTGGATTTTGTGTTAGGTATAAGAATATTGTTAGATTATTTAATGTATGTTTATGCCATTAACTGCACCAAATTTTAGAATTAATGATGGAAGGATGATGCATAACAAGTGTTCATGCCCTAAGCTGCACTCCAATAATGAGGATTATATTGATATACTGCTGATTTTCTGTAATGATATTGTATGATGTTAATGTGCATTTTGTGTATGTTGGGTCCTTTCTAGGAAAATCTGTCTTGCCTGGAGCCACATGATTGATGGGGTTTGTGGGAGACTGTCACAGAAGCTTTGCACGTAAAAAAATTTTTTTGTCGCCATTCCTTATGAGATGGCATATGATACTGCCTTTTTATGGTAGCATGCATGACTGTTTTTTTTTTCAAGTTGATAATCACATTTCCAGTTTCCATTATTTCAAAAATTCACCCTTATCTTTGCATATTTATCTCATGATGATACATTTACCTAGTCAGTAAGCTATGTTGCACTTAGTACTCCTGTCTTTATGCTTGAGTATAATATAATCACATTTCGTCTTTGCTTTGGCCACAGCAGTTCTTGATTCAAGAAGAATGACGATTGACTATTAATCATTTCCTTTACAGATAAAGTGGGCTGCCCTTAACAATCACTTCCATATACTTCCTCGTAGATATGTACAGCGTTAGAGATATAGGTCATTTAATAGGCTGAAATTTTTGATGCTCTGAGGGTGCTATACAACCTATAAATGCGTATGTGCTTTACTCACACAATACCATACTTTGAATTTATGATGCTAATATGTACTCATACAGGCCATACTTCTATATAATATTGCTATTTATGCAGTTTGTTCTTCTAAAAGTCATATCGAATTAAATATTCTCATTATGAACTATGCACAGGCCTCTGAGTGCCATATAACGTTATAGATAAATAATATTTTATGATGCTACCTCGGCTTTGATGTTTATTCTGTGCAAAATTAGGCCACTTTAAGCCACAAAGATGACTTGTGTCACATATTTAGTTATTAAGGTCAGCATTAATTTCATGTAAAACTAGGCCCTTTGAGCCACAAAGATAATTTTCTGTCACATTTTTAGCAATTGAGGTCAGCATTTATTTCATATACTAGGCCGTTTGGAGCCTCAATCATTGTATAGCCATTAAAATGTATGTAGGAAGGCCACTTTGAGCCTCTGATTGTTGTTTTGCATTCAGTTGTTTCAGATGCATGTATTCCAAGTACAAGGCCACCTGGAGCCATTCCATTCTTGATTTTACTCTTAGGTTTATTAACCAATTATGTCACAATATTGTATATACAAGGCCACTGAGAGCCACAGTATAATATTATGAACCAGTGATGTTCTTTGTCTTGTTATGTTATTCTTTGTCTAACTGACAGCCTGATGCCACACTGATTGACTTTGTCTTATTCAGAGTTAACTTTCAATTTTGCATATTCAGTCTGATGTAAAGTATTGTTACATCATCCAGTCTGTAATGTCATAAGGATACTGAACTTTTTCTAATCAGATAGGTTACTCGATGTTGACATAGGCAGAAATGGTCAAGTTCCACTACCTTACATTTGCTATCTTTTCATATCTTCCATTATCTGGTTCATGGTACTGGAGCAGTTTATTACAGGTATACGTACTTCAGCACAAGTGACTAAACATGTATTTTGGATTTCATAAGAATCTCTACTATGAAGAGCAATGATGATGCTGGACATCACATTACTGACATTATGATACTCGCCAACTATGGTTACTGGTAATTTGTTGCCGAGTATCTATTCTATCTCTGCACATGACTCAAGCAAATAATACGGGGATCAGATGTCTTGGTACACTGAATGCAGTCCACATTGGTCACTAGTTATTTGAAAAAAAAAAAAAAGAACCTTTATGATGCAGTCACTTCAACATTCTCATAGGCTTCAGTCATGACTCTTCCTTTCCCTTGGTCAATCCTACACCATTATCTTGACGATTAGGACTGCATACTGATTTTGCTTTACATGATTTATTTGTCAGCAATCTTGTTTTTTATGTGACAATTTGCTCATAATATGACCAGATTATGATTCATACTAGTGCACCTGAGCATTATCAACTCTTTCAAGTTCAATGACGTTAAACAATTAGATTTTTTTTGTACAATCATGACATGTTACTTTATAATGGTCCTTAGGACTACAGTGTAACGGTACTATAATGCCCAAGATTTCTGTTTATCAATAAAGAGATAAATTTACCACACATTTATTGTACAAGGTACTTCTAAATATGTGCCAAGTTTGTTAAACTCAGATGGAGGGTTGTGGAAGGAGTTTACTGGGGTACACTTATATATGGCACCCGAATATGACAGTAATACTAATATAAACCAAAATGTAACTACGTATTATAAACGATGTATGTCTCTAATAGGCTTCACAAAGCGGATCACTGACTATGCACGAACGCAAATCCAAAGATACTGCTTCTGGTCTGAGACTGTAGTATTGGAGTAAGAGAGCGCTTGGCGCACGGTAGTGGGAAAGTGTCTATGTGTGGAAGAGGATATAACAGGCAGTTTTTATGGTGTGCCCTGTAAAGCCACTAAGTGTTAGATTATAATCTTGCAAGCAAGGTAAGGATATTAAATATGACTTTCTTTTTACCAGACTATTAGTGTAGATGAGTTGGCTGTTACATTGCATTCGTTGAGTATCCACAGAGTGTACATGAACAGATTGGATGCAAAGGGTAGGGATCTCCCTTCTGTAATGTTTCTAAGATTTGTTAACACAGGTATACGTAATCTGATGATTTTTCTTTATGCTTTTTTAGTGAGGTTAGATAATACTTGTTGTATAAATCACATTGTTGTGACTCGATTTCTGAGCAGGATGTAATTTTTCCGAGTAATGTAATTTCAGTTGTGAGACGTTCTGGAAGGCCAAACGTAACTTTGAATGCAATTTCATTATTGAAATAATCAGTGTTAATAATTCACCCAAATCAGTATAGCCTCCCAGTCCAGGTCATATGTTTTTCATAGACATTGGATATTCCTTAAATGTTTTCATTTATCAGCCAAAAGAATTTCATGTACGTTTCAAAGTACTACAGCCAGCACTGCACACCGCTGAGCCTGTAGCTAGTATATATATATATATATATATATATATATATATATATATATATATATATATATATATATATTCATGAGAGACCACAATATATCACGTTCCACCGTTACTGCTTTAGTGGTAAGACAATTTTATTTAGTTGTTATGTACACAGGGACCAAAGTTATTAGTTTTGAACAGGGCCAGAGGATTGAGTGTCTAAAGGGCTCGATATATTTTGCAGTAATGTATTTCTTTATTGGTGTAGGGAGTTGCATTGCCCAATCAGTTCGTATAAAGTTTTTCCTAATAATAACACAGAGTAATTACACGACTTGCAGTTACAACACGCTCCAGTTTCCTATGCATTTCTCAGTCATGCATTCATTCAATAAATTATATAAAGAACGTTACAACACAGAAAATTACTTACACTATGATAAAATGGTCATACTAGTATTCTACAGATTATCTCTCTCTCTCTCTCTCTCTCTCTCTCTCTCTCTCACACACTCATTCTCCCACTCTCACATGTAGTCCCCCACCCCTTTTCTTGCTACAGGTGAGTAGTGTGAGTACGGATGAGTTTTAGTCCCGTCATCACAAATGACCATTTTATCGTCATGAGGCGCCAGGATGATTTTAGACTGTAGCACAGTGTACATTTCTAGTCCTTTCGATCGAATACTATTCTGCCGTACCATATGCGGCGGCTGCGGTGCAGCACCGTGAACACCACTGCACAGGAACAGCAAATAGTCTTCAATAGAGAGGGCTCTCGATGACATACGATGCACACCCTTAGCCCGCCTCTAGGCGACACCTTCCAATATGTGATACGCATATACACTCCTGGAAATGGAAAAAAGAACACAATGACACCGGTGTGTCAGACCCACCATACTTGCTCCGGACACTGCGAGAGGGCTGTACAAGCAATGATCACACGCACGGCACAGCGGACACACCAGGAACCGCGGTGTTGGCCGTCGAATGGCGCTAGCTGCGCAGCATTTGTGCACCGCCGCCGTCAGTGTCAGCCAGTTTGCCGTGGCATACGGAGCTCCATCGCAGTCTTTAACACTGGTAGCATGCCGCGACAGCGTGGACGTGAACCGTATGTGCAGTTGACGGACTTTGAGCGAGGGCGTATAGTGGGCATGCGGGAGGCCGGGTGGACGTACCGCCGAATTGCTCAACACGTGGGGCGTGAGGTCTCCACAGTACATCGATGTTGTCGCCAGTGGTCGGCGGAAGATGCACGTGCCGTCGACCTGGGACCGGACCGCAGCGACGCACGGATGCACGCCAAGACCGTAGGATCCTACCCAGTGCCGTAGGGGACCGCACCGCCACTTCCCAGCAAATTAGGGACACTGTTGCTCCTGGGGTATCGGCGAGGACCATTCGCAACCGTCTCCATGAAGCTGGGCTACGTTCCCGCACACCGTTAGGCCGTCTTCCGCTCACGCCCCACCATCGTGCAGCCCGCCTCCAGTGGTGTCGCACAGGTGTGAATGGAGGGACGAATGGAGACGTGTCGTCTTCAGCGATGAGAGTCGCTTCTGCCTTGGTGCCAATGATGGTCGTATGCGTGTTTGGCGCTGTGCAGGTGAGCGCCACAATCAGGACTGCATACGACCGAGGCACACAGGGCCAACACCCGGCATCATGGTGTGGGGAGCGATCCCCTACACTGGCCGTACACCACTGGTGATCGTCGAGGGGACACTGAATAGTGCACGGTACATCCAAACCGTCATCGAACCCATCGTTCTGCCATTCCTAGACCGGCAAGGGAACTTGCTGTTCCAACAGGACAATGCACGTCCGCATGTATCCCGTGCCACCCAACGTGCTCTAGAAGGTGTAAGTCAACTACCCTGGCCAGCAAGATCTCCGGATCTGTCCCCCATTGAGCATGTTTGGGACTGGATGAAGCGTCGTCTCACGCGGTCTGCACGTCCAGCACGAACGCTGGTCCAACTGAGGCGCCAAGTGGAAATGGCATGGCAAGCCGTTCCACAGGACTACATCCAGCATCTCTACGATCGTCTCCATGGGAGAATAGCAGCCTGCATTGCTGCGAAAGGTGGATATACACTGTACTAGTGCCGACATTGTGCATGCTCTGTTGCCTGTGTCTATGTGCCTGTGGTTCTGTCAGTGTGATCATGTGATGTATCTGACCCCAGGAATGTGTCAATAAAGTTTCCCCTTCCTGGGACAATGAATTCACGGTGTTCTTATTTCAATTTCCAGGAGTGTATTTTTGATCGTTGACTTACAAACTCCACAATCGGCAATCCATTCGCCTCATCTTTCATACGGCCGATAACCTTCTTGTTAAGTTGAACAATACCATAAGGATTATAGTCCTTGTATGGGGACGCCTTGAATTCATTAAAGTGGTACCTCATTACTTCATATGGACCGCAGTTCTTCACCCAATAGATGGAGCTATCTGTATCCATATAAAGTAATTTAGGATCTGCGAAATGAGTTTTCGCAAACCCATAATGGAGGCGGCACTTGTGGAGTTTGGATAGGTCTAGTACGCACGTCCCCACATAAATAGGTTTCGTAAACTCTACTGCAGTCTTCACCGTCTCTACAGCAATTAAGTTCTTATTGAATATGTTGAATGCCTTAGATTTGGCCTGGCAACGCCTTTTCTTACGCCTTAAAGCCTATCCCATTCGGTTCTAATCAAAATTTCACGTCGTTCCCTTAAATTCTTTATTGTTTTACCGTATTTTTAATTATTCATTAATTTACTAAAATCTTTCTCGAAGTCACCCGTCGCGGAAGCTCTCTGTCTCGTATTCCGATCTAACCAGCTCCATCTTCAAGCTGAGACACTGCTGGAGATTACGATAATTAATAATGTATCTCTGCTTATACCCCAGCGTTGTCATCAGTTTTGGGGCGGACCGCTCTTGCGGAATTAGTTGCTCTGGAGACAGCGATAAATCGGCGTGCGTATCATGCAAACTAAAGGATATGTGAGTTCTTCCTTCACTGCATACCCTACAACAGAATCAACTGCAATACCCCTCACGATTTTTCCACCTTATCCCTTGAATTCATCTTCGGGCACCAATCGAAACTCAGCAACTGGCAGCGATTGCTGCATTGCGTGCGTATTTAAGTTATTTACATTTAAGTACATTGTGTAACTCGAATCAACCTGTCACTCATCCGTGGGTTATTTGCCTTCGCATGGCTATGGATATATTGGCAGTCTGCCAAGGATCACACGCTCAAAGAAAAGTAGCATGGCAGCATCTGTCAGTCATTCGATGTTTCACTTCTTTTTCTTGAGCATTGTGTCCCGCGACAACCCAGTTGCAATGCAATAAAAGGCGGGATCCAGATAATATGTGGTCGTGCATAGAATCTGAAACTTCTCGAAAACGTTGGAAAGCAAGCGCACGTCTGCGTGCACGTAAAGTCGTGCATACTCTGCTAAGGTGGAGATGCTGAATTCCCGCCAGACATTCACAGCATGTTCATACTCTGCATCTCTTATCGCACTGCCTGTGAAGCCGCTCGAGAATCCAATTATGTCAGGTAGCCTGGTTTTGTTGAGTTTCGCCATACTATCTACATACTCTTATGGGAAAACCTCCTTTCTAGTCACAAGATGAAATTTCCCTCATCGGGGAATGCAGCTCGAGTGATATGTATATCCCTCCGAGGCAGAGATTCTGGAGTGGTGCCTGCATAAAACGTAGCGTCTCAAGGAAGCGGAGCTTATTTCTTGGCGTCATTCGTTTGGAGAATGAAATGTATTTCTCGATACTCTCAGGTAGGACACTGACCTCATTTTTTTCCCAACCGAAATCAACAAGTTGCTCAAGTAGAAAGTGAGCATCAGATCCCTAGACTTACACACTATTTTAACTAACTTATGCTAAGAACAACACAAATACACATGCTCAAGGGAGGACTCGAACCTCCTGCGGGAATGACCGAAATTATGAAAGAAAAAGGGTATGGGCTTTAGTAGCAGGTACTTCAAATTGCATGTATTGTGGGCCAAACCATGGAACTTACTGTAAGATGACAGTGGCCTCTACGAGGAGTATCCGCATTTCTGTCAAATGGCAGCCCACAAATATGACAGTCAAATAAATGGTTCAAATGGCTCTGAGCACTATGGGACTTAACAGCTATGGTCACCAGTCCCCTAGAACTTAGAACTACTTAAACCTAACTAACCTAAGGACATCACGCAACACCCAGCCATCACGAGGCAGAGAAAATCCCTGACCCCGCCGGGAATCGAACCCGGGAACCTGGGCGTGGGAAGCGAGAAGGCTACCGCACGACCACGAGATGCGGGCTATATGACAGTCAATTGCGTTGTTATACAAATCTTCATTCTTTTTCGATTTGGTCAGGGGATCGTCATCGCTGTAAAGCTCAGCAACCTCCCACGAAATTTTTTCGAGCTCAGTGATCAGCAAACCACAGGATTATCCCCGACACAAGATTTGTAGCGGTTAAGACTCGAATCATAGGACGATACAATTTGGTATGTTGCCACATATGGTATGTGTTGTTCTGTAAAAGTGGTATCTGAGGTCGTGGGATCACCTTCACAGTGGGTCACAGGGGCAAGGAGACATTCGAAGTCACCGTACACTAAGAATGGCATTGATCCTGGTGGTGAGCATTTTTAAACTTTATAAGTCTGTCTTCCTCATTGGGCATAATAACACGTACTGGGTCCTTGGAAGAACAATCTAGTAGGTAGATGTATCGCCAATAACATGTCTGAGGAAAAATAATTCAGGCACCTTACGCAAATACGCTTTTTATGTACTTTTCTCGACAAGTGGCTGTAAAGGAGTTTGGACGAGTCCTTGATCTAGACATAATGATAATTATCACGTTCAGAGCAGAGTAGCTTGTTTACATGCAAATCATGCTGACCGGTAAATTTTGAGAAATGGAGCGGGCCGACGACAATATTCTTGTCCTGCTCATCAGTCTGCATTTACTTCTCCAGCCACAAACATGAACTGATATTTCGGTATATCGCACCTCAAATTTAGGTATGTCCTGGATCCTGTCGGAGAATTCGGTACCATCAAAGTTACAGCACCCAGGAATATTATCATCTACATGGTACGTAATGGGATGCTCAAGATCATCCCTACGATCGTAATTTCTCTTGCAAGCCAGGATTGGCCATGCAAAACAAATCTGACACTGTCGATTTTCGACATTAATGCATGCATGATTATTAGCTATATCCTTACGGAGCTTGATATAGCTAGACCCTCCATTTACGGGATCATAGACGTGTGTATGGATGTCCAGGTGCTGTGTTCGGCTGAGTGGTTTAGCTGACCCTCTCACTTGCGTACCGGAAAACCGTGATAGTATAGCCCTCAAGGTGGACTTCCGAAACCACTCGGCGATTGATGTGCTGCGTATTATCACTCCATCCCCCCCTCCCCCCCCCCCCAAAGAAAATGAAGACTTGTCTCCTCAATGCCAGAGGCACCTTTTGTGGGCAGGGGGGGGGGGGGGGGATAGTTCGAAACATAACACCGCACTGCATTTGGTGACGGAATACCATGGACCATCGACTGCTCTGAGGAGCTCCATTTCCACGGCAGGAAGCCAAGCCCTCAGAAACTCAACAGAGTCAAAGTACCCTCCTGTCAGATTCTCAGTCCTTCTATCACTGACCTAATGCCCTTCACTTATTTATTTATTTCTCGTTCGATGTGCCAGATACATTTTACAAAGAACTGCTAACATTAATATAAAACACAATAAACGTTTGGAACTTACAATGAGGAAACAAATTATATCAGTTATTACATTACAATTATGTCAGGGAAACTACATTATTACATTAAATGGAACAAAAATCACATAATTGAAGACAATTAATTACACAGTAACAAGATTATGGAGCCATTTCCTGGCATTGTCCGTTAACTTGTGGAGCGACATCAGGGAGCTGTCTCTGAAACCATGAATATTACAAACCAGATGGTCCATTGTTTGTACCTCGCCACAGTCACAACACGTGTCGTCTGTATAGCCCCATTTGGTTGTTTGCTGTCTGCATCGTCCAACTGCCGTGCGAAACCTGTTTAGAGCCGACCAGAGTTTCCTGTTGAGATTGAAGCCTTCAACCCTTTTGGTTGGGTCGTGGATTAGGTGATGATTTTCCACGACGCCTCTTCTCAGACCCTGCCATGCATTCTTCCAATCCCCATCGAGACCCTCTGTGCCCAACCAATGTTCTGCTCCATACGATAGGTTTTCTGGACTTGAGTCTCGTGGGGCCTCCCATGTCGGCATGTGTGGGTAGCCTTGGGTTTCCTTAAATATGTCCTGGGTTGCTTCCTCTCTACGTATGGAAGCAGCCCTTCGCTAAAAGGGCGGGAGAGGGAACTGCTGATAGCCACAGGATGTCCTCTATTACTAACAATACAACTACTACAGGGTGATGATGTCCATCGTGTCGACGATGGAGTCGGCAAGGTGCACAGGGGTATGTGTCGAGGTTCACATACCTTTCGTTGGGAGTGGGGCGACCAGTCAGCCCGGAGTAGGATCACCCGGGTGCAGTGAGGGCGTGGGAACACTTTGGTTGCGGCGACAGTGTCCGGTAAAGCTGCTGTCGCTGCTGCTGCTGCTGCATGCTGGGGTCTTCACCACAGCCGGCCTGAGGGGTGGGAGATCGTTGCTGTTCTTTTTCTTCTTCTGACCGAACCGCCCATAGACGCAAGAGGATACGTGATAGCGCAGGGGCAGGCTCTGCACTGGCTGCAGCTGATGCTGCCACCTCTCGTGCAGCCGCCAGCGGTGCTTGGCATAGTGGCGCATGCCATTCGGGCGCGTTTCATGCCTGCCCCTGCAGCCACCGCTCTAGGCACTCGCACCACAGCTAGCTGTTGTGTTGCTGGTGGCTATTGTGGTGCCTCTGTGACATACGAATAACGAAAAAAGAATTAAGTACAACGATGAAGATTTTTTAAAAAAGTGTGTGCTATAAAGAAATAAAAATATTTCAGAAATATAATAATTATGTGCTGTAACGACGATGGTTGCTTTATAATCACCTTTTCCACTCTGGGTTCAAGGATTGAGTAGTTCCATCAGGTTTTCCCGTAGCTCTCCCAACAAATCCAGTATTTCCTCATCCTCCGCCAAAAGGGCAAACTGGTGCTGCCTTTCATATTCCTCTGCAGCAGCCGCCGTCTCAGGTACAAATTCCGGTATTTCACCCTGGCCTTGTGGCCATTTACCTTGCTCACTGACGCTACCTACAACAATAAGTACTGAATGTAATTATTTCTAGAAAATGTTAGACAAACACACACAGAAAATTGTACTGAAAATCGTTTTCGTTAATGCACTGAAATATAAACAGAAAATCGTATTCTTCAGTTAACTGAAACACACTGAATTTGAAAATAGTACTTTGCTACTTACGAGACTGAATTGATTGTTCCAGGCTCTTGATATCGACACATACCCATATGTCTCCTTCCTCATCCACAGAAACACCTAGAAAAACAAAGAATATATCTGAGACAACTTAATGCATCGTAAGGTTTTTAACATGTCTGTCAATCAGCGACTGTTGTATAATACCAAATTTTGAAAAATACAGCCCTCAGTCGCGAACGCAATGAATTTGTGAACTAGGTTTCGGTGTCACAAAGGACACCTTCTTCGGACAAAATTAAAAACTAAATGTTACAGCATAACGTACGAAAAAATACGAAAACTGCGGTCATACCTCACAGCCTCAGATAGTCAGAATTAGCACTGTAGCAGAGGACACATGGCAGCCCCTAGTGGCTTGCACCGTGTTGCATTTTATTTTAATTCTGACTATCTGACGCTGTGAGGTATGACCGCAGCTGTCGTATTTTTTGGTACGTTATGCTGTAACATTTAGTTTTTAATTTTGTCCGAAGAAGGTGTCCTTTGTGACACAGAAACCTAGGTCACAAATTAATTGTGTTCACGGCTGAGGGTTGCGTTTTTCAAAATTTGGTCAATGCACCATGTTACGAAAAATAAATTTATCATCATTAGAACCATAATAAATTACGTGAACAAAAAAATATTTTCTGTTAAAAAAATAAAAAAAATAATTGCAGTTAGGTTTTTGGTGCGCTGACTCACTTAATATTGCTGGAGGCTGTTGCTGCTGCTGTCTCTCAGCTTCCAGACGCATATCTAGTTCAGCCAACATATTACGGATGAAGGTTACAATGACAAGAAACAAGAGAGGGGCTGTAATACCTGCTACAGAATAAAAATTTTTCACACACAAATGTTACAGCAACGAGCCTTTCAAGAGCTCGGTAGTCCAGACGTTTGCCTCTGCCGACTACGTCCGAAACATGTGCTGTGATAGGTACTAAAATTACGTGGGATGCATAGATACAGTAAATGATTAGAGCAATTAACTTACATGGTAGACTGTCCTGGAGAAGGGGTTCGCTGTTACTGCTGCTGATGCTGTCGCTGGCTGAACGTTACATCTTGTAATGTAAATTAGTAACACACAAGCGAAGAAAGGTAGACTAGGAGCGCTGATAAGCACACAATTAACTACAGAGGTGAACTGACGAAGGCAGAACAAGAGCGACTGCACCACGACGAGGGTTTATCTAACCTCTACCCCCTTCACCCGGTGTTTTACCCATGGAGCCAATAGCAGTGTGGCATTCTACCCCACCCGGAAATGAATGCTGGTCTGAGCATGCAGGACAAGTTGGTGCTGGTCTGGCAGGCCGGCCAACTTTTTTGGCACGCTCACCGATAAAGCCAGAAAACCCAATTTCCAGGACTGCACTTCATTCTGAGGCAGCTGCAGCCACTGGCAGACGCGCCGCCACTTTGTAGGTCCTCAGTTACGACGGTGCTCGTGTGGCGAACTACTGTTTTTTTTCTTTTACTTGATGCAGGATCGTCCTCAGAGTTTCAACGTGGTGTATTAGCGCTCATTTATTTCGGCGATATACTTTTTAGAGAGTATTTTGCCGTTATGTATCTCAATTCTACGTGCACCTGGAAAGACAGCAAAATGTTTTGCGTGTGAGTGTATTTGATACAAATTGGTAAAGCAACATTTGATAATGTACTGAGGCATTAAGCACTTTACCTAATTTGTTTATGCACTCAAATATTCCTGACTAGTGGTGGAAAACTGAGACGTTCCACAAGTGTACGGAAATCTTTTTAGAGTCTGTGTTCAACTGTGGCGGTATAACCTGCAAAATTGAAGCAAACTACCATGCAGCGATCTCTTTGAAAGTGCACTTAGAGATATGCACTACTGGCCATTAAAATTGCTGCACCACGAATATGACGTGCTACAGGCGCGAAATTTAGCCGACAGGAAGAAGATGCTGTGATATGCAAATGATTAGCTTTTCAGAGCATTCACACGAGGTTGGCGCCGGTGGCGACACCTACAACGTGCTGACATGTGGAAAGTTTCCAACCGATTTCTCATACACAAACAGCAGTTGACCGCCGTTCCCTGGTGAAGCGTTGTTGTGATGCCTCGTGTAAGGAGGAGAAATGCGTACCATCACGTTTCCGACTTTGGTAAAGGTCGGATTGTAGCCTATCGCGATTACGGTTTATCGTATCGCGACATTGCTGCTCGCGTTGTTCGATATCCAATGACTTTTAGCAGAATATGGAATCGGTGGGTTCAGGAGGGTTATACGGAACACCGTGCTGGATCCCAACGGCCTTGTATCAGTAGCAGTCGAGATGACAGGCATCTTATCCGCATGGCTGTAACGGATCGTGCAGCCACGTCTCGATCCCTGAGTCAACAGATGGGGACGTTTGCAAGACAACAACCATCTACACGAACAGTTCGTCGACGCTTGCAGCAGCATGGACTATCAGCTCGGAGACCATGGCTGCAGTTACCCTCGACGCTGCATCACAGACAGGAACGCCTGCGATGGTGTACTCGACGACGAACCTGAGTGCACGAATGGCAAAACGTCATTTTGTCGGATGAATCCAGGTTCTGTTTAAATCATCCTGATGGTCGCATCCGTGTTTGGCGACATCGCGGCGAACGCATATTGGAAGCGTGTATTCATCACCATGCTGGCGTATCACCTGCCGTGATGGTATGGGGTGCCATGGGTTACACGTTTCGGTCACCCCTTGTTCGCATTGACAGTACTTTGAACAGTGTACCTTACATATCAGGTGTGTTACGACCCGTGGCTCCACCCTTCATTAGATCCCTGCGGAACCCTACATTTCAGCAGGATAATCCACGACCGCATGTTGCAGATCCTGTACCGGCCTTTCTCGATACAGGAAATGTTCGACTGCTGCCCTGGCCAGCACATTCTCCAGATCTCTCACCAAATGAAAACGTCTGGTCAATGGTGGCGAACAACTGGCTCGTCACAATACGCCAGTCACCACTCTTGATGAACTGAGGTATTGTGTTGAAGCTGCATAGGCAGCTCTAACTGTACACGCCATCCAAGCTCTGTTTGACTCAGTGCCCAGGCGTATCAAGGCCGTTATTACGGCCAGAGGTGGTTGTTGTGGGTACTGATTTCTCAGGATCTATGCACCCACATTGCGTGAAAATGTAATCACATGACAGTCTTAGTATAATATATTTGTCTAATGAATACCTATTTATCATCTGCATTTCTTCTTGGTGTAGCAATTTTGATGGCCAGTAGTGTATTCATTTGATTTAGAAACTCCTGAAGCAGCTCGTGCTCAGAGACCCACCAAAGAGTGCGAATTTTTCTCGGGAGGTTTCACAACTCTGCTGCGATCTTCTCTTAGAGTCTGTTTTCCAGGTTGGTGGCCTACACCGCAAAACTGAAGCAAACTACTGTGCAGCAATCTTTCTTGAAATGTACTTAGAGAGAAATTCAGTTGGATTTAGTAACTTCTGAAGCTGCCCATGCTCAAAGACAAGGGTAGATCCCACAAAGACGCTCGAAGTGTATCAGGAGTGGTTTCACAAATCTGTCACGATCTCTTTAGAGTTCACGTTCAAGTTAGGCAGTGGTGATATTGGAATAAAACATGTAATTGTTTAAATACTCTCCCCTCATCTGCAAAACTCTCTCTCTCTCTTTGTGCAGTGGTATATTTAGTTCCTGTGACATCTTCAAGTTATGTATGTGACAATATTCGCACATTACTTAAACACCAAATGTAACAACTCCCTAAGCAGTCTGTGTTCGACCATCCGCAATGACCTCGTTAATGGTGGGATGTTAAACACTAATCTCCTCCTCCTCCAGTTCGTGCTGAAGAACAAACAGTATCCATGCATTGGGGATGGGTAGGAGGAAGGCCCTGGGTATCTCCAATGCAACAGGAAGTACGTGACAGCTCCTGTGGCTACTAGGTGGCATGCTGTGAGCCTGGCGCGTGGTCTCACCTCCAGCAGAGCATAAGTACTGAACATCTTGCCTCTTGCACTTTGGAAGACTGAATGGACTTCGCCGGCCGGTGTGGCCGTGCGGTTCTAGGCGCTTCAGTCTGGAACCGCGTGACCGCTACGGTCGCAGGTTCGAATCCTGCCTCGGGCATGGATGTGTGTGATGTCCTTAGGTTAGTTAGGTTTAAGTAGTTCTAAGTTCTAGGGGACTGATGACCACAGGTGTTAAGTCCCATAGTGCTCAGAGCCATTTGAACCATTTTTGAATGGACTTTTATCGAATCGATTTATTATAACAGCACACGCATTTATATGCATTAGGTGTGAAATGTAACTCAGCGTCAACTTGCTGCATCTTCATTATTTGATGAAACGTATTCATCTTCATCAAATATCATTGCTATTGACACAGTCCTCAGCGTACCGTTACAGCTAATACATCCATTAAATTCCTCGTTCTCCAGCAGAGACATATCACCCATTTAACACAATAAACAATTATGTCCATCATCCCAGTCCAGCAGCTACACACAGCTTTTCCCGCCATTTGTTCCCGATACCACCATTTGGGATTATGTCACAGGAGGGGAGAGGGGGAGGGCTGAAACAGCCACTTCTGGTGACGGTGTTGTGAACTAGGTGACTAGTACTCTAGACCGCATGGTAAACCCACGGGATGGAGCTACTGTCTATGACAACTCATTGTTTAGATAAACAATGCAAACAAAATAAAGGCGTTCGTCTGTTCTCTCTGGCAGCCCAAAACAGACAGAGTCCTTTTCCCACCAATTCCTAGAAGAGGGAAGGGAGCAATGCATTAAAAATAAAGACTTATGTCCATCCTATCCAGCAGCTCAGCACAGATTGAGTCCTTTTCCCGCCAGTTTCCAGATGGGGGAGTAGAAGGTACTTGGAAGAGGATTAGGTTAGTGGAGGAAGCCCAATTGAACTTCCCATCATAAAGTCACTGTGGCATTGCCACATCTGCGGCCGACATTTTAGATCTGCCATCTTTAAGAAAGTGGACAATAATGCAGAGTGAGTCCGCACTGCCCTTGCCCTACTACTTGCACAATGAGGCCTGTAGTGTCTGCCTGTGACGACATCTCCGAAAGAAGGAATGGAAGAAGATTATAGTTTAATGTACTCTGACAGCGCAGTTATCAGACACTGTACCGTCTCCACAAAAACTGGTATGTGAACGGTAAGTCTTTCTGGATGCTTGTCTCCGTAAAGTAAGGTTGGAACCGTTTTAGTACCTCCAGCCCGGATCGTCAAAGCCCGAATATCTTGTGGGCCGCACATGTCTCCAGTTTAATAAATTAACCGTGTTAAAGAATAAATTAGAATTCAACAACAGATTTGTTTCCCTGTTATTTATATTTCTGACTCAGTTTTCTGGATTGATTGCTGGAGACGTAGCAGCGGATGTCTATTGTATGTGCAGTGACCATATAGAGAGATATGAAGAGCAGAGTGCAAAACAATTTTTCATATTACAGTTTTTCTTAGTCATATTGTGTATGGTCAAAAGAACATAGCACAATAACGACCAACCGAATGAGGCGGTGCAGCTATTAAGACACATATTTCGTAACTCTGAGAATGGAGTTGGCTCTGTCCTGATTTAGGTTTTCCGTGGTTTTCCTAAACCACTACAGGCAAGTATTGAGATTGTTCAAGGCTGGCCACCTCTCCTATCCTAATAAAGCATACTTACGTATTCTGTATTTTGTACTATTGATTTTCATTGTATTATGAAGACAATTCCTGCATGATTGAGAGGTGATCCTTTGATGAATAAAAATAAATAAATGAATAATTTGCTACAAATGAAATTTGTGTAATAATTTAGTGAATGAAGCACGTTGAAGATTCGTAAACTACAATTGCAAAGTGAAGATCACGCGCTGCGCTATGATCAGCAATGTACTGTGGGCTGCTACAGATAAAATTAGAAACTAGTGCCTCTACTTTTTTTATTAGAAATATACGTCCTTGTACGAAAAACACATAAAATCTGTGGCAGTTTGGTTCCGTGTATTATGACCAAAGCTATGATGGCTCTGTGCACTGTACGTAATGCTTTCATGTAATGTATGCGGCCCTTTGGACTACAGGGTGCGGACAATTGTCGTGATACCGTCAAACTAGGACAGAGATAAACATTTTTGTGACAAGGTTTCATCAATTAACTATCCAAGGGCTGTTGAGAAATTTGTTAATTCAGCAAAACATATCTTACACCGGTCTACTTCACTTAGATGAGTCGCTCTGAATGTTTTTAGGTATACGTAGTGTTATGCTGTTCACTCGTCTCTGTTGCATGAACTATAAAACACAGCCACGTTAATAATCATGAAATAAAGAGGGGAACTGATTACAAACTGAAGTGGTCAAGATCAATAGCACTTCAATTGACACTCATCGAGAACTCCTGGCGTAAGAAACGTAGATTTCACTAACTTTAGAGGAACAAAATGTTACCACATTATATCAAAATGATATTTAACAGTCTAAATCTTCTGCGAAACATTTTTACATAATAAGCAACTATTTCTACGCAATTTTAAACCATTGTTTCTTTGTATACCCAGAAATTTCAACATAGTGGTATCTGGCATCGAATTAAGAAAGGACTGTTCTTCTTCCTCATTTCAACAGGCATCCCGACTAGACTTCACCAAGATGTGTAGCATTTGTAGCTGTAAGTAAATTCGTCTCATAAACGATTTAATAGAATGTCGTTAAAGGTTTTGTCACTTCAACAACCATATATGTTCCTTTTTTTGTACCATTTCGGAAAGCAGGTCACTTAACAAGACAACAGACTAGCAGTAGGATACCATAATAGAGGTAACACTGCTTTACAAGTAAAGCCACCCTAAACGGAAGGCTGATTTCATGACAACAATGCTTTACAAGCCGTTGTATTTTAAACTGTATGCTTTCCCTTTTTTCCGAATTTTAGATGGCGTAATTCTTACAGTTATTGTGGGACCTACTACTTGATGTAAAAAGAGAACTTCGGATCGGTATAGCATTTTTCGCATTAAGAAATCATCGACATAGGTGAAAGTAGCGATGAGTGACAGGCAATTTTATAGGGTCGGCTGAAAATAGAACATCAGAACTTTGGAGTGGTAGTCAGATTAACTGTTTAAGATAAAACCACTTAATAAAGTATTTATATGCATTTTCATTTCGAAAATACAGGATGATCAACCCTTAAAGTAACAAGCTAACTGCGGTTCTTCGCTCAGACTGAAGTGTCAGTTCTTCTATATCAGCCATAACGCCGCGAAGTGAGTGGCTTTAATTACCGCCGTAACGCCTCACAGAGGCGTGTATGAAGTGCTGGGAAGCCGTCCTATTCTCGGCGCATCTCAGACATAATATCCGCTCCCCCATCCTGTTTCTGGTAGGTTATAAAACCCGGGCCCCCAGCAGGAAGTTTTACGTAGGTGGCAGTCTGTTGTCTTTCGCCAACGTTTCCGAGGTGTATGTGCATCCTCCTCCAGACCTGCATACACAATGAAAATTATTTATGAATAGGAAATTAATTTTTAGGAAGAAACCGACGAGTGAATAAAGAAGTACCAACAATAAAGAAAGGTTAATTGCTCCTAATGCAGTTTCGAAAATTCTTGATGATTTTTGTTTTATGGCCATTAGGCGTTGGTCCAAGGCATATGTTTCTGCTTACCGTAAAACAATTACAGATCGCATCAGCAGCGTGCTCAGAAGACACGGTATTGATTCAACGATTAAACCAACAAGAAAGGTGGCCGAATATTCGAACACTCCAAAGGACATACTACTGCCGCTTGACGCAGGGGACTATATAAAATTTCTTGCACATGCGGTCATCTATACAAAAAAAAAAGTAGTACCTGCCTTAATAAACACGAGAACAATAGTCGTTCGGCAACACGGATAAACTAGATCCTGCACAGGAAACAGGGAGTAAGCAAATTAGTATCTCTGATACTATGATTTTATCAAGATCTAATCATCACTATGCTAGGATGATCAGGAAGGCCATTATAGAAATTCAAACGAACAAAACCAACTTTCACGGAAAAGAAGAAGAATCGAAATTCGATAAGATGTGGACATTAGTGCCAAATAAAACGAACAGTGCCAACTCTTTCCAACTACAATATCATCAAGAAGCTTCGGCACAACTTCGACTATCTTTGGCAGCGGTTTGATGATGTCACGATCCTACAGCTGCGTGTGTGCGTGTAAACAGTTTGGCTTTCTATGCTTGTCTGGGATTGTAACAGATTTCCGAGTCGTTACAGCCTCTGATGATGTCTTCAGCATTGAATGACGAAACGTTAGCCAGAAAATTATGCCTTGCACCTGGGCCTAATGCCCACAAAACAAAAATCACAAGAAAACGAAAATAATGGCCGTGAAAGTATACAGTTTCTGATTAGAAGCTTGTGTCTTAAGTAAAGCTTTCCTTTGGCGCCGTGGGCTATACTGGGCATAATCGTATTCGTGGTAGTATACCTTTGCTTTTCTGCCACTGTTGGTACAATCGAAAAATTCGAGGAATCAGGAATTCTTGACGAGCAAAAGAAATCGAGCGCATAACAGTGAAGCAAGAACTTTTACGAGCAGAGCCCAGATGCTACAAAGATCTGTACGCTCCAAAGAAACAACGAGAAGCACTCATAAGATTCTTTGTTACGGTTATAGCGTAATTTACGTATAGCCTATGTCAGTTAATGTTGATTTACAAATGATGTTAATTTAGGTTTGCTGCAATATTACTTTTATTTGCCGGAAAACAAGCCGTATGAGTTTTTACTGGAGCAATTTTGTGGAGCAATTAAACTGAAAAATTGACTAATTTCACATTTTCATCAGAAATTCTTATCAAAATATTTAACTTTGTTGTAATTTCGTTATCGCTGTTGAAAACTTCTTAGTGCACAATGTACCTGCCTCCAGCCTTGTGATTAGACACCGCGTTTAATTGATGTGATGATTGCTGATTTGTCAGCGGAAATTAGTAATAAATGATTGTCGAAATATTGTGATCTGGAATAGCAAAGGATTATGGAAAAAACTTCGATGTTTAACATTTTCATAGATCGCAAGGATTTTATATAACGTAACGTTAATGTTTAATATTTTTATAGATCGCTCGTCTCCACTCTGACCATGTCAGGAAACAACAGAAAGTTAATGGAACAGTTAATAGCGAAATTATATGAATGAAAATACACTTGCTGATCTAATGTTTCCTGATATCTGTTAGTGAACATTAATATGGGGATATCTCCCATGGAGGCGTTATCAATGACGTGCGCGAACGTCTGGGTAGGAATGCCATCCACTCTTGCTCAAGAGCTGGAACCATTGAAGGTAGAGGTTTTTGATGCTGGGGTCTAGAGCGGAATAGACGTCCTAACTCATCCCATAGGTGTTCCATTGGGTTTAGTTCGGGACTTTGGGTAGCCACTCCATTTGTGGAATGTTAATTGTCCACAAACAAGAGGCTTATAAATGATGCTTGTGATGGGATCGATCGACATGCTACTACAAAGAATCTTTGTCTCCGAAATGTTCCTATAATGTACGCAATACACATTTCCTTCAACATTTAGCATTTTCTCAAGCGCAAAATGGGAATTATAGCTTAACTACAAAAAACATCCACATACAGTAACCCTACCTCCTCCATACTACAACGCTGGAACGAAACGTGATGGCAGGTAACGTTGCCAAGGCATTCAACAGATCCAAACCCTCCCGTCAGACTGCCATGTAGTGCCGCTCCAAATCACATGATTCCAGTGATCTACTGTATAATGGCTTCCCTCTTTACTCCATCTCTGACTACAGAAAAGAAGGACTGTTCGACCATTGTACTCCAATTTTTTTAACTACCTTCGCACAGTCATTGCGCTAGTGGGATTACTGCTAGCACTTATGAACCAGTGAGTGATTCCCTCCGCAGGTATCTAGTGATTTTTTACAGCCACACCCCGCAGTGCTCGGCGGCCCTGTCCGTTAATTCATAGTCTTGGTTCAGCTGTGATTGTTCCTTTCCGTTTCCACTTCACAACCACAACATCCACAGTCGACGGGGCAGCATTAGAAGGGCTGAAATGTTCCTGATGGATTTGTTACTCAGGTAACATCCGGCGAAAAGTCAAAGTTCGAAGTTACCGAACCCTCCTACCGACCCACTCTGCTTCTACTGTTTCTCTACTGGCAATGTAATAACGGCGGGTCCGCCTCTCGTGATATCTAGTGATCAACCATGCACTCTGTCATGCCTGAAGCCATATTTTTATACATATTTCAAAGCAATGTTTCACTCTGTATAATAAGTGAGAAAATGTTATCCTTTACCTAGATTCCAATAATCAGATGCAGTTCGAAACAGATTACAACGAATACACAGCCGAGACTTGATAACTTTTATTAGAATAACCAACTGCTTTTCGTTCTTCTTTCGAGTTCTCTCAGCACGGGTCGACATGCAACGTGAAATTCGATGTCTGGTTCTTGGAGAAGGTATTTGTTTATTCGACATAGGTTCCCGAGAATACCCCCTTCCTCGGTTCGTGGACTGCCTAACATTATCTGTGACCGTTGAATCGACTTATTAAGCCTGTTGAATGGAGACGAAAAGGTAAACGTTGACTCCGAACCAAAAGGAAAGTTACTATTTTTCACATTAACAAATCATTCCCAGTGGTGAAAGAAGAATAGGCGAGAGAAAAACAAATCGTAGGAGCGACCTGAGAAGGAACGCCAGAACTTAAGAGCTGTCATGTACCTATCTTTTTTTTATCAAACAAAACAAACAGTACTCCAATGGGAACGAAGTCTTTCGCGACGGAACTGTTGAATAAAGCATTCTCGAACTTCTGGCTTCGTCGGCTCAAGTCATAACCTCGAGCTACCGACGATTACCTCCGACGCCTTCGTATGAAGAAATTGAATGGCTAACATGCTGCTCTTTAATTACAGAACCGCAGTATATAGGAGTGTGCGAACAAAACTTTCGTTTCGTGTAACCTTATTTTCTATTTGTATCTAAGCTCCTGGCTAGTAACTGAAGATTTTTCCAGTTCTCCATACGCCGCTGATGTTCTGCGCAACGCTAGGAAACCGTAGAGAAGGTCTGACCTATTTAACTACTTCCGTTTTCAGTTTTCACAAGGGATGTTATAATTCTTTTTTTTTTTTTTCTGACTGGTTTGATGCGGCCCGCCACGAATTCCTCTCCTGTGCCAACCTCTTCATATCAGAGTAGCACTTGCAACTTAGGACCTCAATTATTATTTGCTGGATGTATTCCAATCTCTGCCTTCCTTTACAGTTTTTGCCCTCTACAGCTCCCTCTAGTACCATGGAAATCATTCCCTGATGTCTTAACAAAGGTCCTATCATCCTGTCCCTTTTCCTTATCTGTCTTTCCCACATATTCCTTTCCTCTCCGAATCTACGCAGAACGTCATCATTCCTTACCTTATGTGTCTACCTAATTTTCAACATTCGTCGGTAACACCCCATCTCAGATTCTTCGATTTTCCTCTGTTCCGGTTTTCCCACAGCCCATATTTCACTACTGTACAACGCTGTGCTCAGAAATTTCCTCCTTAAATTAAGGCACTTATTTGATACTAGTACACTTCCCTTGGCCAGGAGTGCCCTTTTTGCCAATGCTAGTATGCTTCAGATGTCCTCTTTGCTCCGTCCTCATCGGTTATTTTCCTGCCTAGGTAGTACAATTCCTTAACTTCATCTACTTCGTGAGCATCAGTCTGAATCCAAGTTTCTCGCTGTTCTCATTTCTGCTACGTTTCGTTAGTTTCGACTTTCTTCGATTCCCTCAGTCCATATTCTGTGCTCATTAGACTGTTCACTCCATTCAGTAGATCATGTGATTCTTCTTCACTTTCACTCATGAATGTAATGTCATCAGCGAACCTTATCATTGATATCCTGTTACTTTGAACTTTAGCTCCACTCCTGAACCTTTCTCTTACTTCCAACATTGCTTCTTCGATGTACAGATTGAACAGTAGGAGGAAAAACTACATCCCTGTCTTACATGCCTTTTAATCCGAGCAATTCGTTCTTGGTAGTGCACTGTTATTATTTCCTGTTGGCTCTTGTACATATTGCATAGTACCAGTTTCTCGCTATAGCTTGCCTTTTTTTCAGAATTTCGAACACCTTCCCCCACTTTACATTGTCTAACGCTTTTTACAGGTCGATATGCCCACGAATGTTTCTTGATTTTCTTTAGATCTACTTTCTTAGCCTTACTGTCCTTAACTGGGCCTATCGTCTCCTTTACCTTCTTAGGAGGTCGAAAAATAGGTCTTATACATCGTCTTCCCGGGACTGTGTATATTTTGCTGGATGTAGCTTCGCAGAAAGGAAGGAATAAAGTCGGTGGCGCATCCAGTGGATCTTCAACCTGTTCAAGTTTCCTTTTCATGGAGAACTCTAACTTCATATTACGGGAACCATAGCCGTTCTTTCAGAACACGTAGCAGTTCTTCAGATAATTGCTTTCAGAATCCAAGTGGTCCTCGTCAGAAACAGGTTGTTCCCTCCGTCCGTGTTTTTAGGACTGCTCTCTTCTGGTCTGAATGATGAATACTCTGGACTCTAAGACATGAATCAGTATGCTCCTGCTTGCGGATAAAAACTGTTTCTGACGAGGACCGCTTGAATTCTGAAATTAATCATCTGATGTACGTGTTTCGAAAAGAGCCCCTATGTTTCAAGCGATATGAAATCAGTAATCTCCTACAAAAGGATATCTTCAACACTCACGTGATGAGCCATCGATTGCATTCCTTCCTCTCTGAGGTGCTAAATCCAGCGTAATAGGTAGAGTGCTGGGAAGAAGAGGTATATGAACTATTTTCCGAAATCCTAAGAAGGTAAAGGAGATGATACAGCCTGTTAAGGACAGTGTCGGCCTCAGGACAATGAGATTTATAGCGTTCCTTGTGAATGTGGAAGCTATTACCTCGGTCAGTCCATCCGAACCGTTTAGGACCACTGCACAGAACATAAACGGCATATTAAGAATCGAGAACTGGAGAAATCTGCTATTGCTGGGCACACCCTTACAAACAAACACAAAATATTGTTTGACGAAACAGAAGTTTGGCCCAGACTCCTATATGATGGGGTTCTGTACTTAAAGTGTCAGTACAAATAAGAATGTGTGAAAAGAACTTCAATCGTGACAGCGGATATAATCTTAGCGGTACATGAAGCGAGGTCTCGATGCAGAGAAGAGACAGAGATATTCGTCACAATGTTTACGCTACTAAGAGAGCGGTGGAGCTACCATTGCAGACGTTAACACCATCTGATAGAGCATTACGTAATAACCGACCAAGCATAAGTCGTTGATTGGCTGTGTACGGCCATCACAGCAGCAGCGGATACAGTCAGTTGCTCCCGACGAAGACTATGAGGTAATCGTCGAAAACTCCAAGTTTTATCCTGAACTGACGCAAGAAGTAGAATGTTTTATACAGTTACGTAGAGGGTTTTCTACTTTGCTGTAATAATCTGTATTCAAGAACATTGCGCAGGGGGTCCTCATTCACAAATTGCACCTGAATGTTTGTTCTCTGTGAGAAGGTGGTCTTGTACGTATTGTTAGACAGATAAACGTCTATCTGTATGAGTCGGAATACGACAACGGCACGACCATGGGTCCTCGAGACTGCTGCTTATCGTTCCGCGATGCATCTTCTCATGTTGGTCGTGGTCCAGCGATTGCTATACGAATGTGGAATGTATGAGTTCAGCAGCACCATACTCAACACCATGCACTGTCTCAATGGATCTGACTGGCGCCCTAGAGGCCAGATGTTCACTCGGTTGTGTGGGATAGCACTGCAACGCCACATAACTTTAGATGGAAAATGGGCTTCTTTTTGTCAATAAAAGTATCTACATGGAAAGTGAGATGACGTCTTGAGCACCACGGACTGCCATTGCAATAAACATCGTTGCAACTTACCTTGACACGTCAGAGGACAGAGGTGCGCTGACAGTGACGCGCCCAACGACGGCTTAGGATTCAGGGATGGCACGTCGTCGTCATTTGAAACGAGTCCTGGTTCTGTGTACAAAGTCTCAACGGTCGTCTCCGTGTCAAGGCGTCACCAGGTTGCATTCTTCGTCATTAGTTGTTCACAGCACCTGGTGTGATGGCACAGGGTGTCAGTGGGTGCAGAAAAGCATCACTTCTGCTTCGCATATCGCATAATTTGGAGATTATGACATGTTAAGTGCGGTTTCTGTGCTGTATCTTCAATCTTTATTTGATGTCAACTTTCAACAAGATGTCGCAAGACCGCCTCTTGCCTATGCTGTCCTGATTTACCTCGAATAAGACGGTGTTAGATTGTTGTCTTGGTTAACACGTTCTGCAGATCTCTCACCCAGTGATAACATCTGATGCTGAGACGCCGAATGACTGGCACGCCATCACTCGCCAGCCACTAATGTGAATTTAAAAATCGAGGGATACTTGTTAGATGATATGTGTCTGCTTTCTATATGTCTCGTTGTTTTTACGCACTCGTTTTTTGAAACACTGGAGGTACTTATGCATACACCTGTATTTCTATAGAGCGCAAATGATAACTGTTAACAACGTATCACAGTGGGGTAGAGGAAGTCGAGACGACCTATTTGATATGTGACACTTGGCCTGTATCAATTTGGGAACTTGCCTTAAATAAGTCTACAAAAGCCACCTAAGCTACAGCATATTCGTGGCGCATGACATTTTGAATATCCTTAAGCCATCGATTAAGTCATTCAGACTTTTGAAATTTTTACCTCGTTAACATTAGCAGTTTAAACTTCACTGAAGGGATAGTTAAATATACAGAAGATTTTTGTCATATCCAAGCAAAACCTAATTATGAGTACAACGGGATCTTAACTTAAGTCTTACGAACACATTAGTCCCATAATAAGAATGCTTGAGACACAAATGGATTCAATTGTTAATTTTACACTGTTTCCGTTGTTGTCGTCTTGAGTCCGAAGACTGGTTTGACGCAAGTCGACATGCTACTCTATCCTGTGAATCCTCTTCATCTCTGAACAATTACTGCAACGTACAGCCTTCTGAATCTGCTTACTGTATTCATCTCATTGTTTCCCTCTACAATTTTTACCCACAACACTTCCATCCAGTACCGACTTGTTGATCCCTTGATGTCTCAGAATGTATCCTATCAACCTATCATTAAGTCAGTTTGTGCCGCAAGTTCCTTTTGTCCACAGTCCTATTCAGTACCTCCTCATTTGTTACGTGATCTGCCAGCCCGGTCTTCAGCATTCTTCTGTAGCACCACATTTCAAAAGCCTCTATTCTCTTTTTGTCAAAATTGTTTATCGTCCATTTTCACTTTCATATGTGGCTACACTCCATACAAATATTGTCGGAAAGACGTCCTAACAGTAAATCTATATTCGATGTTAGGAAATTTCTTTTCTTCAGAAACGCTTTTCTTGTCATTGCCAATCTACAAATCATATTCTCTCTATTTCAGTCGTCATCAGTTACTCTGCTGACAAAATGACGAAACTCGTCTGCTGCTTTGAGTGTTTCGTTTCCTAATCTAGTTCCCTCAGCATCAGCTAATTGACTTAAGACTACATTCCATTATCATTGTTTTGCTATTGTTGATGTTCATCTTATATCCCCCGTTTCGTTCAGCAGCTCTTCGAAGTTCTTTGCTGTCTTTGACAGAATTACAATGTCGTAGGCAAACCTCAGGTTTTTATTTCTTCTCCTGATCTTTAATTCCTACTCCCACTTCTTGTTGCTTCCTTTACTGCTTCCTCAGTATACAGTTTCAACAACATCAAGGATAGGCTACAAAACTCTCTCACTCCCTTCTGAAGCAGTGCTTCTCTTTCATACCCCTCGTCTCTTATAACTGCCATCTGGTTTCTGTAAATTTTGTAAATAGCATTCCTTCAGGGAGTCGCTCAGTTCAAAATCAAAATCAGCGATGAGAATCTGTAACACAGTCATATGTCGAGCAGTTATGTACATTTCAGAAACCTGAAGCATGGCAAAACCCGAAAAGGAAAACCGATTAGTATTTGAAAGAAGAGTACGGAGAAAGATATGGGGACCAGTCTTATATAAAGGAGAATGGAGAAGGAAGAGGAATGAGGAAATCCATCTCTTGATGCTACAACCAACAGTACTACAGAAGCAGAAGAGGAAAAGAATCCAGTGGTCAGGCCATGCTGCCCGTATGCGAGAAGAAAGACAGATGAAGAAAGCACTTGAGGGGAAACCAAGCACCAGTCGCTCCATGGGACGACCAAAGCAGCGCTGGATGGACGACATGGCCAAGGACCTGGCATCCCTGGAGATTAAACCGAACAAAAAACAAAAAATAGTGGAAGCAATTTGTGGAAGCAACGCATGCCCTTAGGGCCTGTGATCGCAGGATTTGTATGTATGTAAGTCATTTTTATAATTTGCGAGTGCAAGAGCGTAGCATGTTTAACAGTGGAGGACAATTTTAGCGACAAAAAGAAATGAGCTTGAAACGATTAGTAAGAGGGCTACAGGATATTGAAAATCATGCGCGATGCGCATGCGATGTAAACCAATTTGCGATTGATTCAAGGAGAAAGCATGCAGTAAAAAATAGATGGAAATTTCTTACCTGTTCTAAACTTGAGACGTCACACGATATTAAGAAAGATAAGGATTGGCGTACTATGGAGAACTTACGTGAAGCAAAGAATAAGTTGTTTCAGGGCGCTAAAGCGTTTTATATTGGCGTACTTGTTTCTGGTCTGGAACCTAAAGCCGATGATAATGTCCCAAATGAAATTGCCTATGTCTCATTTATGATTCGTAATTGAGCGTGTACCACTTTTTGTAAGCGTAACGGTAATATTACTTTCTGAATAAAGGTTTTATTTGCAGCATATGTTGGCTCTACAGTTTTTGTATTCCAACTGGGGTCACATTCGTTATTATCCTGATGATCTTCGATTGGCTTTCTTGGTGCCTGATGATGTTAGAATCGACGAATTAGAACTTATATTTTATGAAACAGTATGAACACATCTGCAGCTACACTGATCAGCCAGAAGATTATGATCACCTGTCTATGAGTCGGTATGTCCACCTTTGAAACGGATAACAGTGACGACGTGTCGTGGCGTGGAAGCAAGGTCGCTGGGAGTTGGCACTACAACTGCATTCACGAGTTACCTAATTCCCGTGATTCCCGGGAGGGGGAGTTGACCTCTAACACTAGGTTCTATGATGGCCCGTATGTATTCGATCGTGTTCAGCTCCAGCGAATTGGAAGAGGGGGGAGGGTGGGGGGAAGTACATCAACTCATCACTGTGTACCTCTAACCGCTCCATCACACTCCTGGCCTTGGGACATGGCACGCTATTTTATTGAAAAATGCCACTGTCGTCGGGAAACGTGATCGTCGTGAAGGGGTGTACGTAGTCTGCAACTTCTCGGCCATCATGCTGCTTTGCACGAGTTCCCTGGACCCATGGATGTTCACGTGAATGTTCCTTAGAGCATAATGGAGCCGCCGCCAGCATGGCTCCGTCCCGCAGTAGAGGTGTCAAGGATTCTTACCCTGGAAGACGACAGTTTCGCGTCCTCCCATCGGAATGATGAACAAGGTATCGCGATTCATCAGACTATGCAACGGTCTGCCATTGCGCCAATGTCCAGTGGCGATGGTCATGTGCCAGCTTAGTTGTCGATGTCGTGGTGTTAACACTGAAACATGTATGGGTAGTTGGCTGCGGAGGTCCATCGTTAGGAGCGTTCGGTGCCCTGTGTGTTCAGACACACGTGTACTATGCCCAGGATTAAAGTCTGACACGCCACGTCCGACATCTGTAATGAGGGGTAGCCGCCCAACCACACGACGTCTGGATGTTGTTTCTTTCACCTTGACTTCGTCACATGTTGAAGACACTCGGCACCGTACTCCTCGAACACCCTACACGTCGTGCAATTTCCGATGTCTTCGTGCCGAACCTCTCGGCCATCACAATCTGCCCTTGGTCAAACTCAGATAGAAAGCACAGTTAGTTGGTTGGTTGGTTTTGGGGAAGGAGACCAGACAGCGTGGTCATCGGTCTCATCGGATTAGGGAAGGATGGGGAAGGAAGTCGGCCGTGTCCTTTCAGAGGAACCATCCCGGCATTTGCCTGGAGTGATTTAGGGAAATCACGGAAAACCTAAATCAGGATGGCCGGACGCGGGATTGAACCGTCGTCCTCCCGAATGCGAGTCCAGTGTAGAAAGCACAGCTTCTCCACTCTACATAAGGATAGTACGTTCACTGATACTACGAGGGTGAGTCAAATGAAAACCTTAAAATACTTTTTAAAATATTATTTATTTTGCAGAAGTGGTACAAAGCTGTATCACTTTCCAACATAATCTCCCCCACACTCAATGCAAGTCCTCCAGCGCTTACAAAATGCATAAACTCCTTCAGAAAAAATTCTTTTGGTAGTCCGCGCAAACACTTATGCATTGCATGGCGTACCTCTTCATCAGAACGGAACTTCTTTCCTCCCGTCACGTCTAAACATATGGAAATCACTTGGGGGCAAGGTCTGGTGAGTATGGTGGATGAGGAAGACACTCAGCATGCAGGTCTGTGATTTTTGCAACTGTTTTACGCCCAGTGTGGGGCCTTGCATTGTCATGTTGCAAAAGGACACCGGCTGACAGCAATCCACGTTGCTTTGATTTGATTGCAGGCCGCAGATGAGATTTTAGGAGATTTGTGTATGATGCGCTGGTGACAGTGGTCCCTCTAGGCATGTAATACTCCAAAATGACGCCTTTTTCGTCCCAAAAGAGAGTCAGCATAACCTTCCCTGCTGATGGTTCTGTTCGAAAGTTCTTTGGTTTTGATGACGAGGAATGGCGCCATTCCTTGCTCGCTCTCTTCGTTTCCGGTTGGTCGAAGTGAACCCAGTTTTCGTCCCCAGTAACGATTCTGGCAAGGAAGGCATCACCTTCTCGTTCAAAGCGCCTAAGAAGTCATTCACAAGTATCAACATCTCGTTCTCTCATTTCAGGAGTCAGCTGCCGTGGCACTCATCTTGCAGACACTTTGTGAAACTGGAGCACATCATGCACAATGTGGTGTGCTGACCCATGACTAATCTGTAAAGATGCTACAATGTCATTCAGTGTCACTCGGCGGTATTCCTTCACTACGGCTTCAACTGCTGCAGTGTTCTGTGGAGTCACAACTCGTTGTGCCTGACCTGGACGAGGAGCACCTCCCACTAAAGTCACACCATTTGCGAACTTCCTACTCCATCCGTAGACTTGCTACTGTGACAAACATGTATCACCGTACTGAACCTTCATTCGTCAATGAATTTCAATAGGTTTCACACCTTCACTACGCAAAAACCGAATAACAGAACGCTGTTCTTCCCTGGCCGGCCGAAGTGGCCGTGCGGTTAAAGGCGCTGCAGTCTGGAACCGCAAGACCGCTACGGTCGCAGGTTCGAATCCTGCCTCGGGCATGGATGTTTGTGATGTCCTTAGGTTAGTTAGGTTTAACTAGTTCTAAGTTCTAGGGGACTAATGACCTCAGCAGTTGAGTCCCATAGTGCTCAGAGCCATCCCTGGTGCAAGTCGCAAATGGCGCAGCCATATTTATACAGTTACTTCGACGGTATGTGTGCATCTGCACTATGCTGCCACCTACAGGCCATTCTGCACGCTTTTTGTAGCACGCTTACCAAATTACAGGATAACGGCGCGAAATTTCGATTGGTTATTACAAATTTAAGGTTTTCATTTGACTCACCCTCGTATATGCACCGTGCTTGCGTCTGAGTAGCAGTCATTCCTCGACAGGAGACGCTGCTACCGCCTCGACGGGCTTTTACCGACAGTGTGTCGGTGGTCATAATGTTCTGGCTGATCAATGTATATTAATATTAGAGGCTCTCTTAATAAAACACAAGTGTCCTTCAAAACTTTCGTCTCGACAATCACATCTATTTGGTACACTGTAAACAGTTATCGTTCACACACACTGTGTGTGACTGTAGGCCCCTCTGGGGTGCCCCCAGCTGGGCGATGTTGCATCCGACACAGTGACCGGAGGAGGGAGCGGTGCGATCGCGGCCGGTCCACCGGGTGGCGGCGTGTTGGGGAAGGGGGGGAGGGGGGTGGCGGAACACCGCCCCCGCGAATGAATTACACTGATGAGAGTCGTGCGACCCGGCCTGGGTGTGCCCGCGACCCCGCGCCGCACCGCTCCGCGCCAGGCGGGACAGATAGCATCTCGACCCGCGCTGCGCTGCCCGCCGGTGACGCTGCGATTAATTCCACGGCGCCGACTCGCGCCGGTAAACAAAGCACGCCCACGCGTTTGCTAATTCTTGTCGGAGTGTGCTCGGATTTCGATTGCCTGCAGTGGATGTTTCCATCGCCTTCTGCGGCGGTACCGCCCTATTACAAGGATATGCGCTACATGACTGCATTACACCATAGCGCCTAGAACAGCTACACGAGACAATAACGACAAGTGTATTAAGCTGAAATGTTACACCTGCCGGCCAATAAAGTGGCAACATTAGGAAGGATATCAAACAATGAAATTTAACTTATTGTGTGTGTATCGCATAGTAACAAGAATACATGATAAACCTTTTAGTATCGTCTCAGTTGTGTGACTAGATTCGTGATTTCCTGCCAGGCAGGTCACAGTTCACAGTTAATTACGGAAATTCTTCGAGTAAAACAGAAGCAATATCTGGCGTTCACCAACTATGTGTTACAGGTCCTCAGTTGTTCCTGACATATATAATCGACTTAGGAGATAATATGAGCAGTCCTCTTTGATCGTTTGAAGATGATGCTGTCATTTACCATCATGTAAAGTTATTAGATGATCAAAACGAATTAAAAATGATTTACACAAGGTATCTATATGGTGCAAAAGTAGAAGTTGACTCTAAATCATAAAACGTTTAAAGTCCTCCTCATTAGCACTGAAAAGAATCATCTAAATTTCAGTTACAATATAAACCACACCAAACGAAAGGCTGTAAATTGTAAATACAACCAAATACTTGGGGATTACAATTACGAAAAACTTGAATTAGAACCATCACATACATAATGTTGTGCCTAAAGCTAACCAGACACTGCGATTTATCGGCAGGAGATTTAAAAAGTACAACAGGTGTACCAAAGAGACTGCTTGTCGACGTTCTTTTACTGCGTGGTGTGGGATCCGCATCAGACAAGATGTACCGAGGATCTGGAAGAAGTTCAAAGAAGGGCAGCTCGTTTTTTACTATCACGAAATAGGGCAGAGAATGCCACGGATATTATACACGACTTGGGGTGGCAGTAATTAAAACAAGGACCTTTTTCGCTTCGACAGGACCTCTCAAGAAATTTCAATCACCAACTTCCCCTAAGAGTGTGAAAATATTTTGTTGGCGCCCACCTAAATAGGGATAATTGATCAACATAATAAATAAATCAGAGGTCTCGCAGAAACTGATCGGTTTTCCATCACACTGTTCGAGAGTGGAACGGTGGAGAAGTAGTTTAAGGGTTGTTCGATAAACCCTGTGCCAGGCACTTAATTGTGAACTGCAGAGTAATCATGTAGATGTAGATGTAATTGTGGACGTGGGGTAGGAAGGTATAAAGCATGAAGAATTTAATAAATTGATAAACCGTATACGTTAGGTTGGTGCAAAAGTCTGTAGCGTTTTTGTTTTGATGTTGTTATTCCAGTTGCTAAGGGTTTATTTACTGATTGCAATTTTTTATTTGTAGTTTGCTGTTGCTATTTGAGTTTAGTTGTTTTCATTTTGTCATTCAGAGACAGGGAGCGGAGCGGTGCAGTGGACGCTGTAGTCCGATTAAAATTTCTTGATGGTTGACGTCTGTCAGTACAGTGTTGCCACATCCGGTGCCGCCCTGCTTGGTTATAGACGACACACAAACACGGCGGGGCACTTCGCAAATGCTGCTAATGTGCAACGAGAAGCAGTGTTGGAAGGGATGTGTCTGAGAAGATGGCGATCAATGATCTATGGGAGAACTAAAATCACGATGTTTAAGGCTAACTCTAAGAGCAAACTCAAGGCATAAGAGTTCCATAATATGTTTGTCTGCATAGCTATTATCTGCAGCAAAATTTCTGTTTCAGCAGTAAAAGCAAATTGTAATTTCTCTCTGTCATTGGCTATCTGGAACTATTCTCACACTAGCTACACAGGATTCCGTGTTACCAAACGAAGAGCAGTCCTTCTTGGCACATGGTTGCGAACTATAGGCGACCAAGTCGATTCAAAACGAAAAGAAAGGTCGATACAAAAAAAAGAGCAAATAAAAAGTCAACAGCAAAGTATTAGAAATTTAAAAAAATACGTTTAAACCAATTAATTGAATAAAAATTATAAAATCTATTGGTTAAATTTAGGAAAATAAAAGGTTTCGCTGGATTAGTCGACATTCGAATCTATGGTCTTCCAAACATCAGGTTCATATCGTCGGCTGTTGTGGCCGAGCGGTTCTAGGCGCTTTAGTCTGGAACCGCGCGACCGCTACGGTCGCAGGTTCGAATCCTGCCTCGGGCACGGATGTGTGTGATGTCCTTAGGTTAGTTAGGTTTAAGTAGTTCTAAGTTCTAGGGGACTGATGACCTCAGATGTTGAGTCCCATAGTGCTCAGAGCCATCAGGATCATATCCTAACCTCTACGATATGCCATTACAACTCAAAAGGGTGTTGTATTTATGACTCTTGTGGCCCAGAGGCAACGACTGATAGCACTGTCTTGCGAAACTTATCTAATGTAAGACGATTTCTGTGGTTATAATCAATGTATATGTGCCGCTGAATCATGTCTTGCGCGAAAGGAACCAGTAGTCTTTGGTTACTACCGTGTATGAGTCATCGTTGTGTGTGTGTGTGTGCGCGCGCGCGTGTGTGTGTGTGTCTGTAGGAGTGTGTGGTTTTTGGTGTGGTTATCACATATGACGAAATACGAAAGATAAGGGCTTGACCCAAGATCCCCAGTCCACATACACCAAGGAAGAAAGGTAGACAAAGAATTGGAAATGAATTGACTAATTTCGTGGCAATTTGGCACAACAAGAAAGAAAGCCAGACAAGGAATTGGAAATGAACTAATTGCCAATTTGGCAGTTTGGCAATGAGGAACGGTTTTGACTTGACGTTGAGTGCTCTGATTGGAGGAAACCAACTACAACGTGTGAAGTGTCAACTATCAAGTAATTTTAATCGTACCGTATAAAATGGAATGCCAAGTGGAGAAATCAGAACATTTCCAACGAAGTCTTATGTTTGAATTCAGCAGAGAGGCGATAGCAGCAGAGGCAGCTTGAAACATTTCGCCTTATTTTGGGATAATGCTGTCGGACAAAGCAGGGTAGGAAAACGATTTCTCGTTTTATGGGGGATCGTTTTGACATTAGTGGCTCTCCACGTCCAAAAGACCTCTGGGGGTTGACGAAGATCGTTTAAACGCATTAATCCACAATGATCCACGTCAGCGTACTCGAGAAGTGGCCAATGGGATGAACTGTGATCATTCCACCAGCTTGCGACATTTGCATGCGATGGGGACAGTTCAAAACCGGGTGTATGGATACCGCATGCTCTAAGAAAAAGTCACAAACATCAGTGGGCTGGCGCATGAACAACAGCGAACGTTCCTGTCCTGTATCGCAACTGGTGACGAGAAATGGTGTCCTTATGCCAACAAGCGGAAAAGAAAGAAGTAGTTGAGCCCAAACAAAGCAGCTACTTCCAGTTTTCTCAAAATTACCTCACAATCTAAATGAATATTTATACGTGATTGAGACACAAATAATTGCTTACTTGAAGCTCAATGAAAAAGCAATAACCTCTGAAAATCTAAGAAATTATATATCCACAATTGAATGCGCGTTGATGTTCTCAAAATTACTGCACAATAACGGCACTTGAGACAGACTGTTCTCTTAACAAGCGGTGGAAACCTCTGATTGAACAGAAGATTGCTATGGAAAAGCGACTGGCTTCCCGAAATCTGTGCAACTCGCCAACGCATGTTAAAACCGGATCCAATATCCACATAAATAAAGACACTGAAAAGAAACAGAAGTTGCCGACGTGCCTCGCAAACTGGAACTGCTCAGAATAAAAGCACCACCTGCGCTAAAAAAGCGACACTGGCTCAATCGATTCAGCGAAAACTGTGCCAGACCGCGACCAGGCGCCCCTGTCTGTCTGTCTGTCTGTCTGTCTGTCTCTCGATGTGGCCTCTGGGCCACGAGTTACCTCACCAACTCCTCGACTTTTTCACGTTCCTTTCCGCTCCTCGAAGAACATGCTTTGGAGGGGAGCATTCACGACTTTCGCCACAGTGACGATCAAAAATTCCCTTCAACACGATGAAACGCATGGGAAGCTTGTCAAAACTTCTCCACTATCGCTTACAGTATGGCCATTAAGTAGCCAGGCGTCGGTACACTGTATATGCTGTGTTGCCACTCTTGGTTCTGACGTTCACGTTACAACGGCTTTGCCGACGACCCTTCAGCTTTGCTGACAGCATCCGGACAGATAGAATCTGGAATTTTCCCACACTGAACGCGATGCATTATTGGTGCCACTAACTTGCAACCGTTGATAGCAAATGCAGATTTGTGACACCAGAACTGCTCAGGGGACATGTGACCGCCCTGCTATATCTTCCGTGCCCGTGCCACTAAGCGGAGAACGAAAACCGGCCAACGTGTGGCTACAACTTTACTGCGAACTAGCAGCTCAGCTGGAAAGGGCTTGAGCGATCCCGTATTCATAGCAGCACCACCATCCAGCTCCTTCACTGCATGCTCTCAGGCCAGCTTCAGCGAAGGTAAATGAACGAATATTACACCAGAAGCCCCTAACGATGTACACAGTATACTTAAGAAAATTAAACCGCCTCGGTTCTATGCCAGAGGTCATCAGTCTTCGATGCTGGCAAGATGTGGTGTACCAGTTTCATGGCAACCCATTTACAAATGTTTTCAATGTTTGAGACCCCTGTAGAAAGTGCTGACCACGGCTGTACGTAAGCAGACTCCAAACTCCACACTGTTGACCTTTTTTTCGACCGTTATAGGGTCGATGGTGGTGGTGCCATACCAGTATGTAGAATAGGTTTATATTATGTTGGAAAATAACACATGGATGGTGAACTGGCGACGCCAGCGGGCTTTAGAGCAGAGACTTTTCTCTAATCTACAGTCCAGCTTCCTGCCAAAGAGAGAGTTATTAAATAAAGATAATTTACATTTTCGATCGCAGATTCGGTATGTCCATAATATTATGAGTCGATTGACACAGAGTACAGGTTGATCTACATTTACATTTATAATTCGCAAGCCACCCAACGGTGTGTGGCGGAGGGCACTTGTATAAGTAGGGGGAAGCAATATATTCGATACCTCATCCAGAGACGCACCCTCTCGAAACCTAGACAGCAAGTTACACCGCGATGCAGAGCGTCTCTCTTGCAGAGTCTGCCACTTGAGTTTTCTGAACATCTCCGTAACGCCATCACGCCTACCAAATAACCCTGTGACGAAATGCGCCGCTCTTCTTTGGATCTTCTCTATCCCCTCCGTCAACCCGACCTGGTACGGATCCCACACTGATAGGCAATTCTCAAGTATAGGTCGAACGAGTGTTTTGTAAGCCACATCTTTCTTGATGGACTACATTTTCTAAGGACTCTCCCAATGAATCTCAACCTGGCACCCGCCTTACCCACAATTAATTTTATATGATCATTCCACTTCAAATCATTCCGTACGCATGCTCCCAGATATTTTACAGATGTTACTGCTACCAGTGTTTGTTTCGCTATCATATATTCATACAATAAAGGATCCTTCTTTCTATGTATTCTCAATACATTACATTTGTCTCTGTTAAGGGTCAGTTGCCACTCTCTGGATCAAGTGCCGATCCGCTGCAGGTCTTCCTGCACTTCATGCATTTCGCTGCAGTTATCTAATGCTGCAAATTCTCTGTATACTACAGCATCATCCGCGAAAAGCCGCATGGAACTTCCGACTCTATCTACTAGATCATTTACACATATTTTGAAAAGCAATAGTCCCATAACACTACCCTTTGGCACGCCAGAGGTTATTATTTCAAAAGTCGGTGGAATTAATTGTTAAATAAAAAGTATGAAACAAATTTTCAGGGAAATTAGAGACCACCGTAGGCTTGGCTAATCAGAGGACTGTCGTCTCTTGGAGGCGGAGTACTTTTCCGAACCCCGAATAATTATTCCTGACAAAGCACGATGCTGAAAATCTACAAAGGGTGACAGAACTAGTAGTATCAAATTCATGGTACGGCTAGTCCACTGCTGAGGGACACTAGACCGTCCCACCGTTCTCAGAATTGGTACCTCTCCAGTAATCCCAACGTAAGTACTATAAGGCCTGGCTTCGATGGCCGGAACTAGTGGCAGCTCCCACCCTGCGTATTTGGGTCTCGGGGTCCTCTTTTTGTTGACGGATGAATACTATGGTACTTTGTCTGCCTTAACGTGGGTGTCGAGAGAGGAATTCTCCAGCTCAATCACTCACAGTTGGATGACACAGATCGTTATCTTCATTACCGTGGTTGTTGTCACCCACTTCAAATCTGGCTACGTGCTTCTCATTCTTATTTTTCTGTTCGACCCCTTAGGAGGACAGCGTGCCCATTTTCAATCTAAATCATATCGTTTAGGCCAGAAGATACAAGATTAAAATTAGAGATTATCTTTATTTATTTTAATTGCAAGGGCTGATGGCCGTAGCACTTGCTGGGAGGAGGAGATGTTAGTGCCTTACAGTCTTGAAGGAAACCTCTGCCAAGACCATAGCTGGGACTGAAAAATGCGCAAATCGCTGTCTTGACGTCTTAACTGCGCTTGCACTACCTCTTCTCTTCTGTTCAGAAGTCTGGTTTCGAGCTGATGGAATAGCCTCCTCACTGCAACATTGGTGAGCACCTCGATTTCCACCAGCAGCTCCATCCCAGCATCCGTGGCTCCTGGTCTTGCGCTGCCTTCTGCCACTGCAGTGACTTTTCTATCTCGATGTCTCGGCTCCTCTTGCCCCGATTCCGCGCAGTGAGATCGGTCTCCACCACCACTGTCACTGGCAGGGGCTGCCGGTTGGTCGCCGGGTTCAGGGGCCCCTGCCAGGACACACTTAACGCAATTCACTTGATAATAGCAGTATTTTGCTACACGCCCTTCCTCTTGACATTTGTAGCATTGTGGTTTAATGTCAAGCCAGGATGGGAGAAGCTCTATCTTCGCTTCGAAGACAACCAAGTCCGTCACCTTGAAAATGTCTCCTATCTTCATGAAATGAGCCGTATCATTCGACGGATATACTCCCAAAACAAACAGTACTGGTTTCTTTTTATTGATTCGATTGTGAAGATTTACCGTGGAACCCCATCCACGGTTCAACACTGCCTGCCGCACTGTTTTCATGTCGAACATCGACGTTAGCCCTCGCAACAGAACCATAACTTGTGGCGTCTCCTACTGAAGAAATGTTCTTATTTGTTCTTCAATAAGATAGTCCTCAGTCGCCATCGTCACTTCATACTGGTCACTCAAGCAGAACGTCCGGATCTCAAGTGACTTCTCATTATCAACTGATAACGCAGATCGTCAGACAGATACCCATCGGTCTCAACACAGTTGTCACCACTGTATCGAACAAACACTATGTATCACATCACAGATCATGTTAGTGCCGCTTTGATCAGTAATACAACTACGAGTCTTTCGGTTCTGATTTCATGGTGCTGCATCCGTTGGTATCCCTGTCGGTAGGCGTGGGTAGGTTACACAGCTCCTGCCTGGATTTAACGTCAAATCAATTCTTATAGGTACAGTCATTTAACGTAATTACCAGTGCCCTCTGCATCTACATTTACATCTATACTCTATACATCTATATACCTATACTCTATACATCTACATCTATGCTCTGCGAACCACTGTGATGTACATAGCAGAGGATACGTCTCACTGTACCACTGATTAAGACCTCTTCCTGTTCCATTCACATATTGAGCGCGGGAAAAATGATTGTTTAAATGCCTCTGAGCGTGCTGTAACAAATCTAATCTTATTCTCAGGATCCCTATGGGAGCGATGTGTAGGTGGTGGCAGTATATTCCCGCTCGGGGTAGCCGTGCGGTCAAGGGCGTCTTGTCATGGTTCGCGCGGCTCTCCTTATCGGAGGTTCGAGTCCTCCCTCGGGCATGGTTGTATGTGTTGTCCTTAGCGTAAGTCAGTTTAAGTTAGATTAAGTAGTGCGCAAACCTAGGGACCGATGACCTCAGCAGTTTGGTCCCATAGATCTTACCACAAATCTTCCAAATTGTAGCATATTCGTAGAATCATCATTTGAAGCCGGTTTTTGAACCTCTGTTAGTAGGCTGTCTCAGGATAGCTTCTGCGTATCTTCAAGAGTCTGCCTGTTCAGTTCTTTCAAGAGCTGAGTGAAACTCTCCCACAGGTCAAGCAGACCTGTGACCATTAGTGCTCTCCTCCTGTGTACACGTTAAATATCCCTATCTGGTACTGGTCCCAGACACATGCGCAGTATTCTGGGGCAATCACACGAATGATTCGTAGGGAATCTCTTTTGTACACTGATTGCATTTTCCTAGTACTCTAACAATAAATCGAAGTCTGCTACCTGCTTTGCCCACGACTACGCCTACGTGATTGTCCCTACAAAGTGTTATACCGAAATATTTGCATGTGTTTATAGGTTCCAACTGTCACTCACTAACATTGTGTTCATAGAATATCATATTTTTTCGTTTTGTGAAGTGCACAGTTTTACATTTTTGAACATTTAAAGCAAGCTGCCAATCATTACACCACTTTGAAATCTTATCAAGGTCTGACTAAGTAATTTGTACAACTTCGTTCAGACTGTACCTCGTTATACATAACTGCATCATCTGCGAAAAATCTGAGGCTAGGATTAATATTGTCCGCAACATCATTTATACACAACATGAACAACAAGCTATCGAGAACACTTCTCTCGGATGAACCCGAAGTTACTTCTACATCTGCTGTTGACTCTCCAAACAAGATAACATACTGTGTCCTCCCTACCAAAAAATCCTCATTCCAGTCACATCGTTCGCCTGATACCTCGTATGATAGTATTTTTAGTAATAAGCTTAGGTGTGGTACTGAGTGAAACGCTTTCCGGAAATCCAAAAGTACTGTCTCTACCTGTCTGCCTTAATCCATGGCATTCTGGACGTCATGCGAGAAAGGTGCGAGTTGGGTTTCACATGATCTATGTTTTCGAAATCCATTCTGGATGGCGGGGATGGGTAGGGTAGGGTAGGGTAACCGTTTTGTACTGTAACAGGCTACCTGGCATCTCTGTGTGTTTGTGGAACAATTAACTTAAATTTTTACCACATCTGTCTGCCTTCTGGTCTGTAGGTTTCCCCTGCTGCGTCCTTCAGATGTTCTCTTTGTCTGTCAGAAACCCCCAGTATACGAAGCAGAGTACTTTGTTAGCTACGGTCAAAAGAATAGTAAGTTAGCAGGTGACTAGAAGCGTTTTATCTAACTGCAAAAGCAGCCTGCTCCAATGTTCAGCAGTCTTATCGCCACGTTTAATTAGCAGAGAGAACAGTATCTAGAGGAAGTTAATACGAAATAAAGATCTGTGATAACTAATAAATACGTAGAGTAACTCGAGATCTACGTACATTCCATATTTTATCGAGCCCTTATTTTATTTTTTGTGCTCTTTCCTTCTCAGTTAGATTAAGTGCCTCTTTATTAGTTATTCGAGATACCCATCTTATCGTTAGCAATCTTCTGTAGTACCACAATTCAACAGGCTCTGTTCTCTTAATGTCTATACTATTCATCATCCACGTTTGACTTTCATACAAATCTACACTCCATATACATATCTTCAGAATAAATTTGCTGGTACTTAAATTTCTATTGCTCAGAAACTGTTTCCTTATTGTTGTCAGTCTGCATTTAACGTTCGCTTCAGTCCGCCCAGCAGCAGTTATTTTGCTACCTCAACACCAAAACTCATCTACTACCTTTTGAGTCCCATTCTATAATCTAATTCCCTCAGCGTAACCTCTTTTTATTCGACCACTCCCTACGTTTCTCGGTTTGCTGTCGTTGATGTGTATCTTAGAACTTCTTTTCAAGACTCAGTTAATCCCTTCAATTGGTCATCCAAGATCTTTACTGGATCGGACAGAATTACGATGCTATTCGCAAAACTCGATGACTTTGTTTCTTCCTCATCAACTTTAATTCGTTTTTCACACTCATTTTTGGTTACATTTACTGATACTTACTCTGAACAAAATTCATAAGATAGGCTAGAGGCTTGGTTTTGAATTTACACGTTTCTGTAAATTGCGTATGTGAACCTCTGCAGAGGGATTGGGAGAGAGGAAATACTCTGTAACTTAGGATCCCCATTATATATACGGTATATATTTAGTGAGTTACTTGTTCTATAAATTATATGAACGATTTTTATCGAAATGTTGTCGAACGAATCAGCTTACAGATTATGCGTACTTGTTTTGTTCGTGCGTTTGGCTACGTGCTAAAGATTTACTGGTTAGTGAATACTACGCTGGCTTAAATGTGACAGGAATGAATACATTAGTTTTTAATGCTGCAAACGTAAACAGTGTAAAACTTGAATATAGCTTTCGTAGCTACATATGCTACCATTTTTAATTGAAAATTTGTTTACGTGGGTAGTATATGGCGCAGACTTTGTTTACGGCTTCAAAAGTCTCTGGTTCCATCCCTGCTCAGTCCTAAGATTTTTGTCTGTCACTTGTCACTTCTCTCACCTCTGCCAATATCTGATATTGTACAAAATGCCGAGCTGCAACGTGATTCGGAATCCACGACAAACTGTAGGCCCCCTGTAACTCTCAAGGTAATTGAAGTCAAGTTTCGGAGGAAGGCAATGGCATACCACCTCGAATAAGACCACACTCTGTAAAACAGAGTGGTTTCCAAATCAACATTCGGGTTGATGACGGCTGTATCTTTTGTTCGGAGGAAATGAGTTTACTCTAGTTTAAAGCAGGATTAATTACAACACGAAAAAATCATTTTTGTGCCAACAGCTGCACAATTATATTTATTCTCTAGCGGTTTCGATACTGACTACCATCTTCACAGGAGGTACAACATAAGATTGCAGGAAATCACATAATAGCATTACCCTGGTGTATGCCTTGCGGTATCTCCTGTAAAGATGGTAGCCAGTACCGAAAGCGGTTGAGAATAAATGAAACTGTACAGCTGATGGCACAAAAACGATTTTTCCCAAATATTTATTGGCTGTAGATAACTAATTGGAGAAAGATTTATTGATTATAATACTTGAGGTGTTCACAAAAAGTGCCAAAAATACTTCGTGTGTTTTAAATGTACGGTCGTGAAATACCAGAGAAATGAGAGTTGGCTCAGACTTGAAACCGATATGATTTCGTCGGTGTATTCTCTCCAACATCTAAAACAATCTTTCCTACCACACTGTTAAAATTATAAATAATTTCTGCCAGGCCATTAATAGGGATCGTGAACAGCGAAGCACCAAACACATTTCCGTGCAGTTAGGACAAGGAATCAGATTAAGTAACTGACTAGTACATGAATTTCCTGATCTGAGACATGATTATTCCTTAATCTCATAACTCAGCGCATCCTTGAATGGTATGATAGATAGTAGGTTACAGGAGTTGCTTTATCGATCTCGCAGCTGCTTATGATACTGTGAATAATAAGGAACTAACAAACAAGCCTTAAGAAGCAATCAAGGATCACCGACTGATGCAATTTATATGGCGTCTGTCGAAGAATAGACGAGGTTTTCACCGCTGCTAAGGAGAAAAAGAACCGATAGCGAATGCTACCCCAAGGCAGTGTGACAGCTGCGACATTATGCCACATATTTGTAAATCATCTAATCAAAACTGGAGGCCTGTACTTGATCTATGCAGATGACACAAGCGTCGCTGGTCAAGAAGCGACGCTTGGAGAAGCAGAGTTCAAGCTAATATCTGCTTTATCTCTTATGACAGTAAGACAACGACCACTTGAAACCGAATCTGGTTAAAAATCACTTGTATGCATTCCACTTGCGCCATAAAGAAGTAATATGAACTCTGAAAACGAACCGGAAAGGACGCAATTAAAATCACCGTCTACACTCCACAAATGTCGGGTAAAAATTGGAGCCGGCCGTAGTGGCCGAGCGGTTCTAGGCGCTACAGTCTGAAACAGCGCGACCGCTACGGTCGCAGGTTCGAATCCTGCCTCGGGTGTGGATGTGTGTTATGTCCTTAGGTTAGTTAGGTTTAATTAGTTCCAAGTTCTAGGCGACTGATGACCTCAGAAGTTAAGTCGCATAGTGCTCAGAGCCATTTGAACCATTTTTGTAAGCTGTTGTACAATGTCTGGAACCGGGGAAATATTCTGGAACACGGAGGCCCAATTATAGCTAAATCAATGCCTCACTAGGAGAGAGAAATAGCATAATCGCTACACGTCCGCAGGGTCTGGGACATTTAGTAACTATGATGCTGTACCTTTGGACATTCGATTCCTACCGAACTCGGCCGCAGCTACACTTTGGCACGGGGAGGGAGTGTGCTCCCTGGAGACGGCAAGCGATAAGATCTCGCGTCGCGGGCACAGCAGAAGACCGCGTGCAGTGGGCGGTGCGGCGTCGACTGCCCGCTAATTGGCGCCTGCGCAGATAGCAAGGCGCCGTCGTCGTCGTCGGCGGCGGCGGGAGCAGCGGGCTCATTTGGAATGCGGAGACGCGGCGGACCGGAGTCGTCCTCATAATGTCGGCGGCGAGCTTCCTTAAAGGGTTGCGATAAGCGTCTCCTAGCGATAGGCGAGCCAGAGCAAATCTCGCCGATAGACGGCTCGAATATCTGCTAATTGGTCCGTCTGGTGCGATTTCGCTGGCGATAAACCTTTTTTCCCCTTAGCGACTGCCCTGGCAAGAAATCGTGAGAAACGTTACCGTCGATTTTTGCACCTAAGACTCTTACTGGACCATCCACTAACGAACGTACTGGTGGTTGGAGTGTTGAAAAAGGAATGCGTGAAGGATGACCTTAACGTCCCGTCGCCCACAAAGTTATTAGAAACAGAGCACAAAATCGAATGGGAAAGAAAATCGGGTGTTAGTCTATTTAATAAATCAACTGGGCACTTGTGTCGGCTACATTATTGGAAATATTACTCTGCCGTAAGCATTTTGATAGCTGTGTGTAAGATTTGTCGTGTACTGCTTGAAATGGAAAGGGACAATGAAGCACCAGCCTGAAATTTATAAATCTTTGCGGCGATTTTCGTCTAACAACGGTTATTAAATGATTTTTCCATCGTCGTCAGTGTGACGTGTCGTCCTCATGGACGTGAATACCATCTGATATTCCATATTGGAGTGCCTATGTTGTTCAGAAATACTATGCAATTTTCCTTCGGAGATGCATGTACGTCTGAAGGGATAGGCACTGCAGCGACTACACCCGTTATGTAATACGTGAAATGTATTCATAGTCGCGAATATTAATAAGCGTCAGCTATATAATGGAATGAAGGCAATGAAAATTTGTGCCAGAAACCGGGACTCGAACCCGAATTTTTCACTTATTACGAGCGGTGGCTTTACCATTTGCTTAGTCGTGAAAGCCTCATGGCCAGACCAAACATCCATATGTCGTCTACCGTATGTCCATACCTTGCACTCGTACATCCATTATGTATACAGGAACTGGAATATCGTATTTATTCATCCACAGTTACATCTACATCTACATGGATACTCCGCAAATCACATTTAAGTGCCTGGCAAAGGGTTCATCGAACCACCTTCATGATTCCCCTTTATTCCAATCTCTTACAGCGCGCGAAAAGAATGAACATTTATATCTTTCCGTAGGAGATCTGATTTCCCTTATTTTATCGTGGTGATCGTTCCACCCTATTTAGGTCGGTGTCAACAAAATATTTTCGCATTCGGAGGAGAAAGTTGGTGATTGGAATTTCGTGACAAGATTCATTCGCAACGAAACACGTCTTTCTTTTAACGATTTCCAGCCCAAACCCTGTAACATTTCTGTGACGCTCTCTCCCATATTTCGCGATAATACAAAACGTGCTGCCTATCTTTAAAATTTCGATGTACTCCGTCAGTCTTACCCGGTAAGGATCCCATACCACGCAGCAGTATTCTAGAGGAGGAGGGACAAGCGTAGTGTAGGCAGTCTCCTTAGTAGGTCTGTTACATTTTCTAAGTGTCCTGCCAATAAAACGCAGCCTTTGGTTAGCCTTCCCCAGAACATTTTCTATGCGTTCTTTCCAATTTAAGTTGTTCGTAATTGTAATACCAAGGTATTTAGTTGAATTTACGACTTTTAGATTAGATTGGTTTATCGTGTAACCGAAGTTTAACGAGTTCCTTTTAGCACTAATGTGGATGACATCACACTTTTCGTTATTTAGGGTAAACTGCCACTTTTCGCACCATTCAGATATTTTTTCTAAATCGTTTTGCAGATGTTTTGATCTTCTGATGACTTTATTAGTCGATAAACGACAGCGTCATCTGCAAACAACCGAAGACGGCTGCTCAGATTGTCTCCCAAATCGGTTATATAGATAAGGTACAGCAAAGGGCCTATAACACTACCTTGGGGAACGCCAGAAATCACTTCTGTATTACTCGATGACTTTCCGTCGTACTATGAACTGTGACCTCTCTGACAGGAGATCGAAAACCCAGTCACATAACTGAGACGATGTTCCATAAGCACGCAATTTTACTACGAGCCGCTTATGTGGTACAGTGTCAAAAGCCTTCCGCAAATCCAGGAATACGGAATCGATCTGAAATCCCTTGTCAATAGCACTCAGCACTTCATGTGAATAAAGAGTTAGTTGTGTTTTACTGAACGATGTTTTCTAATCCCATGTTGACTGTGTATCAATAGACCGCTTCCTTCGAGGTATTTCATGATGTTCGAACACAATAGGTGTTCTAAAATCATGCTGCATATCGACGTTTACGATATGGGACTGTAATTTAGTGAATTACTCCTACTACCTTTCTTGAATATTTGTCGACATCGGTCAACATTGTTCCTGCGGCGGACAGAGCCATCACACCGACGTCATCTCAGACGCCGTCGCAATCTGTTCCACCGCGCGACCGTGGCGCGGGGCGCGGACGGCGGAGTGAGCGCGCCGCGGGCGGAGGGTATTTAAATCGGCCGCCGCCGCTACCGAACCCAGTTCCCCCTGAGCAGCCATAGTGTACGGATCTCCGTGCCGGCACGTTCACAGGAGCTCAGTCCGTCAGTTCACCTGATGATGGCGACATGTATGATCACCGAAATATTGTGCCCGTTGGACACTGTAGACCGGCAGTACACCCGTGGATATTTTGATTATCAAATACGCCGGGAGAAACTCAAGAATCACAGCTGACGTAAGTGTGAAATTTTAATCAGCGTATTCTATAGGCATAGAAATACTGAAGTATCAGTTTGGTAGTGTTCGGTCAAGGTGTTAACGGTATAACCAATGCACTGCCTCGGCCTGCTTCAGTGCAGAAAGGAGCTCTTTCATTATTAATAAATGGATGCGGTAGGCTTTACACTCCTCACAGGTCCATTTGCAGAGAACACACTGATATTATTATTACGTTTCGGTCAACATTCGACAACTGTGTGGAAAGGTTTGTCCTGTATCGGTAGTCAAGGCTTCTATGGAAGGAAGGAAGAAAGATTGGAATAAAGTCCCGTCGACGTCGAAGTCATTAGAGACAGAGCACAAGCTCGGACTGTGTAAAGGTTGGGAAGGAAATGTGCCGTTCCTTTCAAAGGAACCATCATGGCATTTGCCTCGAGTTATATAATGTAAATCACGGGAAACCTAAATCAGGATGGTCAGAAGCGGTTTGAACCGTCGTCCTCCCGAGCGGGAGTCCAGTTTGCTAACCATTGCGCCACCTCGCTCGGTGCTTCTGCGGGCGGAGTATCTGCACTACCAGAAGGTAAGCTTTCTCTCGTGTTGGAGTTTCCCCATTTCTGCGAAACATCCGACTTTACTAGGATTTAAATGCCATGAATGTGTAACATAGAGACTTTCCAGAGATGTTTAGAGCACGTGTCGAAGTCTCTATAGCAGTCCATCCCAGCTCCTACACAACGATAGGCGGTAACAGAAAGTTAAAACTGCTGTTCCAGTCACACATTCGGGTTCCTTATACATTTACGAGATCACTAGTAATAAGCACTGGGCTGCATACGTCTTTACTAAGAAGATGAATTACAGCAGATAGCTTGTCTGAGCACAGGGCTATCAAATTGTGGGAACGGAAAAATTTCTGGGCTCACCTATCAGTTAATTCATAAATGAAGTACAAGTGCAGAAGATTCATTGGCCGTTGGTTTCAGAAATCCACGCCAAGACGACGGTTGCGCGGAGGGTCACCGGCCTCTCCGACTGCCAGATTCCTAACACCGCCTCAGTACTACCAAACTGTGCCGAACAGACCCTAAGCCAGGGCCGGCCAAACGCTGCACAGTGTGCAGACGTGCGGAATTGCTGCACATGTGCGCACGTGTGCGTCAGCGAGCGACAGCGACATCTGTTATTATACATGTGTCCTAAATGAACGGCGGCGGCTCCACTTCCCTGTTTATGTGGTACATGCAAGAGCGCAACATACCCAGTCTCGTTTACTCCTAGTGACCATAACCTTAACAGAGAAGTACTGAGAAATGGCAGGTACTGTGAAAAAGCAAAGGACGGGAGATCTATGTTCTCAGTCGCTTAAAACTGACTGGGAACTGCAATCCTTTTTTGTAGCCATTGGTGAAAACTCAAAGTGTTTGGTGTGCCGCCGAATAATAGGCGGCCAGCGTAAGTTTTCAATTGAAAGACATTGCAATACATATCACAAAGACGAGTGTAGTGTAGTCAACAGTGAAGAACGGCAGGCAGAATTAAATGTCCTTAAGAAAATGGATGAGACACATCAACTCGATTTTACTATCCGTCAAAGTAACGGATACTTCTTGAACTCTTAGTTTCTTGTGTTACATTTATGTCTATTTTACTGTACGCTGTACAATGTACTGTTTTCAATTTTCCAGAATGACAACCACACTAAATCTTCATTGCGAGCAAGTTTTAAAAGCGCATTAAGAATTGCACGATCTGGGAAACCCTTTTCCGAAGGGAAGTTTGTGAAAGGGTGTCTGATTGCTGCTGCAGAACTTGTGTGTCCCACGAACGTTAGCACGTTTCAAGAAATCAATCCATCCAAACAAACAGTGACAAGACGTATCAGTGCTATGGCTGACGATGTGCACAGGCAGCTAATAAATAAGGCTAAAGATTTTGTTGCTTTCTCTGTTGTGCTCGATGAAGCAACAGATCTTACTGATACAGCCCAGGTTGTGATATACATACGAGGTGTCGATAATGCTCTTTGTGTGACAGAGGACGTTTTGGACTCAATACCTTTGAAATTGACTACTACAGATGCGGACTTATTACAAGCTGTCGAGAAAGCGATTGATGGTGTCGGTATGGACTGGAATCGGTTAGTCTCAGTTACCACAGATGGAGCACCATCAATGCAAGGCCATCAGAGAGCACTCATAGCACGCATGCGCAAAAAGCTAGGGCGCACAGACGAGACGTTGTATGGAATTCACTGCAAAAAAAAAAAAAAAAAAAAAAAAAAAAAAAAAAAAAAAAAAAATGGTTCAAATGGCTCTGAGCACTATGGGACTTAACATCTGTGGTCATCAGTCCCCTAGAACTTAGAACTACTTAAACCTAATTATCCTAAGGACATCACACACATCCATGCCCGAGGCAGGATTCGAACCTGCGACCGTAGCAGTCGTGCGGTTCCGGACTGCGCGCCTAGAACCGCTAGACCACCGCGGCCGGCGAATTCACTGCATTCTGAATCGAGAGACGCTTTGTGCAAAATCATTAACGTTAGTAAACGTCATGCAAATTGTTGTGCGTACTGTAAACTATCTGAAGACACGTGGGCTTACACATCGCCAGTTTCGGCGGTTCTAGGAGGAATTATGAGCGGAGTACGGCGACATACCTTACTATACTGAAGTACGCTGGCTCAGTCGAGGTAAAATGCTGAAAATGTTTTTTGATTTATGTTTGGTTATAGTAACATTCTTACATGAGAAAAGAAATAGTGAACCTATGTTGGAAGACCCTTGTTGGATATCAGACATTGCATTTCTCGTGGACATTACGTCTCACATGAACAGCCTGAGCGTCAGTTTGCAAGGTGAAAATAGTTTAATTTGTGACGTGTTGAAAAAAGTAAATGCCTTTGAATGGGAGCTTGCGCTTTGGGAGAGCCAGCTATTGACAGAAAACACTGCACGTTTCCCGACCCTTGGACTGGTCCACGAAAGTGCTAGATTTCAAGAATACGTGTCAATAATTGTAAAAATTAAGGAACAATTTCGAGCACGATTTTCATATGTTACGAGTTTGTCTCCTGTCATTCGCCTCTTTGCTCGACCGTTCTCGTCGCCAGTTGAAGATGATCCGAACGATCTACAGATGGGACTGATCGACCAACAGTGCACTACAAGACTGAAAGACAAGTTCTTTGCAGTGCGAAGTACAAAAGAATTCTACGAAAATTTTATACAACAAGAATTTCCACATCTGCACCGAGAAGCCGCGATAGTTATGTCCATGTTCGGTTCGACATATGTTTGTGAAATATTTTTCTCGGTGATGAATATGAATAAATCAAGGTTTCGATTAAGCATAAGTGATGAAAATCTTCGCAACTGCTTGAGTTTGTCAATGAGCCGTGCTTTTGTGCCCGATATTAATTAAATCATCTCTCATGACCAGTGATTAACGTGTTTGGATTTATTCCTTTCATAATTAAAAATTATTGTTTACTAACTGTGCATTATTGCCTCATTCTGCTCCATGTTACGTTGTTATCAGGAAAATTGATCATTAAACCGATTGTTCCAATGTATACTTACATTTAGGTATTTTTTTTTTAATGTGTGAAGGGCTACGTTCAGCTGAAGTGATAAAACATAACATTCATCTAACTGTCGGTTATTATGCAGATATCAGACGGAACTGATGAAAGATATAGCAATAATGGTATTGAAAAAACAGGCGATCATCGAGAGGTCTGCGGTTTATCATTCTGTTTAGAGGTCAGTGAGACAGAAATTATGTGGGTGTAACTGAGGGCACCGACAATTAGTTATAGGAAATCTTGCATTAGTTTAATGTTATTTGAAATCATGACTAAGGTTCGTTGGAAGTTGCTAAGTGCTCTCTTTCTTAAATACTAGATCAAAAACATAACGCGTATTTACGTGCAGTCAGTCAAGCTGCATTAATAAAAACCCACGGTTGTTAACTGTATTACTTGTCTTACCGGGTTAAACTGTTAACATAAAAGTAGACGTGTCAATGAGCAGACTATGACAGATTTTAAATGTTTAATACGCGAAATCCCTTCCCATGGTTGGCTTGCAAGCTGTGGAAAGAGCACTAGAATGCGACGGTAAAGAGTATCGCAGCAAGTGGATAAAGCGACATCTGTGCGTAGAAACATGCACTACATGAACGCTGACGGCGTCGGCGTGCACGCTGTGACCCGGAAGTTGCACATGTGCACGAGCACCGCACGCGTGCAGAATTTCTGGCCGGCCCTGCCCTAAGCTGAAAGTCTAAGCGACCGTGCTGTCAGTAGGGATCTTTTGCTCTCGGCGGAAGTATACAGTATGCGAGGGCACGAGTTTGCAGAACCGCAGAGAAGCGCGTTGCAGAGAAGTTCGTTGCCGTGCTTGGTAGGCTCAGTTCTTACATTGTAGACTTCATTTTGTGACCAGCAGTCACGCGGTAGTATGCACCATTTTGCGCTTCATGTATTCTTTCCTACTACCATGGAAGCAGCCAGCCAGAGTTAAGCTCAGTTTTTATCAAAGTATTCGCGATAGAGCGCTTAAAGCAGAGCCGATCGCGTTTAAGATTCAGATATTCGATAAGCCTGCGTGAAATCAGCCTCAGGGTTTTATCAACGTTAGCTCGGTAGCCTTTGTTGTATTGTTCCTGTCTGTGTGTTCGCAACGAGTGTCACTGATGGTTCTTTACCATAGATTGTGATTCAAAATCTGGAGTTCATCTTTGTTAAGTGGCATCAAATCTCTCTCTCTATTGGCTGGAACAGTTTTCGTTACCTATGTTCGTGTTTTGTGTATTCCCACGCACTTGTAGCTTGGCCCACAACAAGCTTGCAAATCGTATGTGCAGTCCAAAATTGTGTACTTCCTAGTTACGACCCATTTGTATCGAGACTGCCTGTCACTTCAATGAGTTCATGAGAATATATCCGCTTTTCTTTCAGCTGTCTGTTACTGGTCTGAAGTCCCCCGTTGTTCTCTTCAGTAACCAATTAATTCCAATCAGCAATTTAAAATCTCTGCAGTACCTGAAGAAGAATCGGACGCCATCACAGTCCAGAGGACGGGAGATGGTGCAAATGGCTCTGAGCACTATGGGACTTAACATCTGTGGTCATCAGTCCCCTAGAACTTAGAACTACTTAAACCTAACTAACCGAAGGACAACACACACATCCATGCCCGAGGCAGGATTCGAACCTGCGACCGTAGCAGTCGCGCGGTTCCGGACTGAGCGCCTAGAACCGCGAGACCACCGCGGCCGGCGACGAACGGGAGATCATCTGATGAAGTTCCTCTAATCTGATGGTACCGAAGGCAGGGAGAGGCGGAATTTATTCAGTTCTTTCACATCGGACTCTCTGAAGCCAAAGAAACGAGAAAGCTGCATTTGTAACGAATAGTTACACCACTATGCATTCTGCCTCATGGAAGTCAAGCACTGCAAAACAAATCCATTGTATAGCATGTATTTCATTGTGATGACGCTTACGCTGACTCAGCTGTTCCTCCCCTGGGCTACTCAACGTAATTTTTCAATCGGATTACGTAGCAGGGAACTTCCATATACAGGGTGTTACAAAAAGGTACGGCCAAACTTTCAGGAAACATTCATCACACACAAAGAAAGAAAATATGGTATGTGGACATGTGTCCGAAAACGCTTACTTTCCATGTTAGAGCTAACTTTTTCTCATTGATACGGTAACTGATACCCCAGTCGAGGTAACTTTAAGGCGGTAGTAGCTGGAATGCGATCTAAAAAAATGAAAGCACAGGAGAATAAAACGTAGAAATTGCCACTAAAGCTGTTTGACCGAGCGAGGTGGCGCAATGGTTAGCACACTGGACTCGCATTCGGGAGGACGACGGTTCAATCCGTCTCCGGCCATACTGATTTAGGTTCCGTGATTTCCCTAAATTATTTCAGGCAAATGCCGGGATGGTTCCTTTGAAAGGGCACGGCCGATTTCCTTCCCCGTCCTTCCCCAACCCGAGCTTGCGCTCCGTCTCTAATGACCTCGTTGTCGACGGGACGTTAAACACTAATCTCCTCCTCCTTAAAGCTGTTTGAATCTAATGAATCTCAAGAAGAAAGAATTAATTCGATGTATCAAGGCCTGATAATGATGTCAACAGGAGTGTTCTGCCCAAAGACAGCGTTTCACATGGTAACTCCCAAAGTTCATCTGTCTTCTGCCAGCCTTTTCAGGGCCACCTAACTTCCCCTTCCTTTTATGTCGTCTATCATCTCGTGTATCCTCCGTCCTCTCTACCTCCACTCACAAACTTGTGCTTCCGAAGCGTCTGTTAGGACACACTCCCGTCTCAACGAATTCCCCATCCAGTTCTTCAAATTTTTTCTTATAACCTTCAGCAGTTTGACGAAGAGTATGAAAATTGCCCTCGTATGAGTAGTTAGTGCTTGAAACGATACAATTAATCAAAAAGAAGTGAAGAATGGGTCCAGTGCCTTAGATGTGAATGGCGGACTCACAACGCTTGTGCCACATGTAACACATCATTTTATGTGCCCATATATCGAAACTCGACAGTGATGACGTATGGGCCTTTAATTAACTTTCAAAGTTCCATGTAGATCATATTACGCTAACAGAACAATAAAATTGTTGTGTTTTACCATGTTAATTGGTGTAATCATCACCGTCAGCCAATTCAATCATTAAATGATGTGACCTCTTCGATTCCTGGATTCAGGTAGGCTTTCAGCAGTCTTCTCCAAGTGGGACGGTCTTGGGCAGTTCTCTACCAGGTGTTACCAGCGATCTTCTTGATGCCTTGGTCCCATCTGTCTGGTGGTCTTCTTCTAGTCCTCCCGTGCTCTCTCGGACTCCATTCCAGTACTAGCTTCGTCCATCTGTTGTGTTTTCTTCTTGCGACGTGGCCAGCCCACTGCCATTTCCAGGAACCTACTGTCTCTAAGATGTCATTAACCTTCGTCACAGACCGGATGTCATCTGCCCTTTTCCTATCCTTTGTTTTATAGCCGAGCATTGATCTCCCCATGGCTCTCCGTGCTGTCCTAAGTTTCCCTTTTGTAAATGAGTTCATTGTCCAAGTCTCGCAGCCATACGTCATCACAGGAAGAATACACTGATCAAATACTGCTTTCTTCAGATTTACTGGCATTTTTGATCTGAATACTGTTGAATTCTTCCCAAATGCTAGCCAGCCAATTTTGATGCGTCGATAGATTTCAGACCTTATGTCTCCCTTCATATTTATAATCTAGCCAAGGTAGACATATTCACTGACCTCTTCTAATAGACAGTCCTTGACTTTCGCATCTCCAGCTGGGACCCATTTGTTGGACATTACCTTTGTTTTGGAAAGGTTCATGTTCAAGCCAACCAGCTGACATTCCGATGCAAGATCTGTAACTAAGTTTTGGAGCTCTGCAAAGTCTTTGGCCAGTAAGGCAATATCATCAGCAAATCTCACGTTGGTAAGCCTTCTTCTGTTAATTCTAATTACCTTGCCTTCCCAGCTCAGCTTTGACATAGCCATTTCCATTAACTCCCTTTTCTGTTCCAGTCACGTATTGTTCGCGGGAAGAACGACTGTCTGAAAGCCTCCGTGCGCGCTCGAATCTCTCTAATTTTACATTCGTGATCTCCTCGGGAGGTATAGGTAGGGGGAAGCAATATATTCGATACCTCATCCAGAAACGCACCCTCTCGAAACCTGGCGAGCTAGCTACACCGCGATGCAGAGCGCCTCTCTTGCAGAGTCTGCCACTTGAGTTTGCTAAACATCTCCGTAACGCTATCACGGTTACCAAATAACCCTATGACGAAACGCGCCCCTCTTCTTTGGATCTTCTCTATCTCCTCCGTCAACCCGATCTGGTGCGCATCCCACACTGTAGAGCAATACTCAAGTATAGGTCGAACGAGTGTTTTGTAAGCCACCTCCTTTGTTGATGGACTACATTTTATAAGGACTCTCCCAATGAATCTCAACCTGGTACCCACCTTACCAACAATTAATTTTATATGATCATTCCACTTCAAATCGTTCCGCACGCATACTCCCAGATATTTTACAGAAGTAACTGCTACCAGTGTTTGTTCCGCTATCGTATAATCATACAAGAAAGGATCCTTCTTTCTATGTATTCGCAATACATTACATTTGTCTATGTTAAGGGTCAGTTGCCACTCCCTGCACCAAGTGCCTATCCGCTGCATATCTTCCTGCATTTCGCTACAATTTTCTAATGCTGCAACTTCTCTGTATACTACAGCATAATCCGCGAAAAGCCGCATGGAACTTCCGACACTATCTACTAGGTCATTTATATATATTGTGAAAATCATTGGTCCCATAACACTCCCCTGTGACACGTCAGAGGTTACTTTAACGTCTGTAGACGTCTCTCCATTGATAACAACATGCTGTGTTCTGTTTGCTAAAAACTCTTCAATCCAGCCACACAGTTTGTCTGATATTCCGCAGGCTCTTACTTTGTTTATCAGGCGACAGTGCGGAATTGTATCGAACGCCTTCGGAAAGTCAAGGAAAATGAAATCTACCTGGGAGCCTGTATCTAATATTTTCTGGGTCTCATGAACAAATAAAGCGAGTTGGGTCCCACACGATCGCTGTTTCCGGAATCCATGTTGATTCCTACAGAGTAGATTCTGGGTTTCCAAAAACGACATGATACTCGAGCAAGAAACATGTTCTAAAATTCTACAACAGATCGACGTCAGAGATATAGGTCTATAGTTTTGCACATCTGCTCGACGACCCTTCTTGAAGACTGGGACTACCTGTGCTCTTTTCCAATCATTTGGAACCTTCCGTTCCTCTAGAGACTTGCGGTACACGGCTGTCAGAAGGGGGGCAAGTTCTTTCGCGTACTCTGTGTAGAAACGAACTGGTATCCCGTCAGGTCCAGTGGACTTTCCTCTGTTGAGTGATTCCAGTTGCTTTTCTATTCCTTGGACACTTATTTCGATGTCAGCCATTTTTTCGTTTGTGCGAGGATTTAGAGAAGGAACTGCAGTGCGGTCTTCCTCTGTGAAACAGCTTTGGAAAAAGGTGTTTAGTATTTCAGCTTTATGCCTTCATCATCCCGGAGTGTCTGGATATGCTGTTTCGAGCCACTTACTGATTTAACGTAAGATCAGAACTTCCTAGGATTTTCTGTTAAGTCGGTACATAGAATTTTATTTTCTAATTCTCTGAACGCTTCACGCATAGCCCTCCTTACGCTAACTTTGACATCGTTTAGGTTCTGTTTGTCTGAGAGGTTTTGGCTGCGTCTAAACTTGGAGTGAAGCTCTCTTTGCTTTCGCAGTAGCTTCCTAACTTTGTTGTTGAACCACGGTGGGTTTTTTCCCGTCCCTCACAGTTTTACTCGGCACGTACCTGTCTAAAACGCATTTTACAATTGCCTTGAACTTTTTCCATAAACATTCAACATTGTCAAGTGTCGCAACAGAAATTTTCGTTTTGATCCGTTAGGTAGTCTGAAATCTGCCTTCTATTACTCTTGCTAAACAAATAAACCTTCCTCCCCTTTTTTTTATATTCCTATTAACTTCCATATTCAGGGATGCTGCAACGGCCTTATGATCATTGATTCCCCGTTCTGCACTTACAGAGTCGAAAAGTTCGGGTCTGTTTGTTATCAGTAGGTCCAAGATGTTATCTCCACGAGTCGGTTCTCTGTTTAATTGCTCGAGGTAATTTTCGGATAGTGCACTCAGTATAATTTCACTCGATGCTCTGTCCCTACCACCCGTCCTAAACATGTGAGTGTCCCAGTCTATATCTGGTAAATTGAAATCTCCACCTAAGACTATAATATGCTGAGAAAGTTTATGTGCAATGTATTCCAAATTTTCTCTCAGTTGTTCTGCAACTAATGCTGCTGAGTCGGGAGGTCGGTAAAAGGAGGCAATTATTAACCTAGCTCGGTTGTTGAGTGTAACCTCCACCCATAATATTTCACAGTAACTATCCACTTCTACTACACTACAGGATAAACTACTACTAACAGCGACAAACACGCCACCACCGGTTGTATGCAATCTATCCTTTCTAAACACCGTCTGTGCCTTTGTAAAAATTTCGGCTGAGTTTATCTCTGGCTTCAGCCAGCTTTCTGTACCTATAACGATTTCAGCTTCGGTGCTTTCTGTCAGTGCTTGAAGTTCCGGTACTTTACCAATGCAGCTTCGATAGTTTACAATTACAATACCGATTGCTGCTTGGTCCCCGCATGTCCTGACTTAGCCCCGTACCCTTTGAGGCTGTTGCCCTTGTGGGGAGAAGGGATCGCCTTGCTTGACACACATGATGATGCGGAATTCTTGGGTTGATTCGCCGATGTTAACGTAATTGGTGTAAGTAAGCCTATAATTTTGCTTACTGACAACAAAACGTATTTTGAAAAGTTTGGTAGTGTGTTTTGTTTACCGATTATTTTGTTCTAGGATATTCGTAAAAGTGGCCTCAAAAGTGCGTAAACCTGCCCCACACCCAGGCCACGTTACGCACTCGACTTTTGCATGAGATGCTGATACCCACCCACGTGTCACCAAATCGAATGTTTAAAGAAATTCTAACTAAAGACGTCCACCAGCACGGTAGACAAGTGCTACACAAAATGAGGAAACTTAGTAGGGCACTTGCACGCGGGAGACAGGCGTGAGTCCCGATCCGTCACACGGTTTTAATACGTCAGGAAGTATCAAATCAGCGCAAATCCCGCTGTAGAGTGAACTTAAATCCACCACTAAAATATCCTCTAGTACTCTTTAAAATTCTAAGTTAAACTTAAGAAATTTAAATATGTAGCCGACACTTGGGTTGCCTCCTCTTGATCTTCGTAGCCTTAACAATAATAAATTCCAACTGATACATAAATAAATTGTAGATCATGATTTATGAACAAAACGGAAAAATACAAAATATTTTCTTCGGAGAAGCCTTCAAATATAAGGGAAGAGAATGAGTGTGGATCAGGTAGTAATGTCTCCCCTACACGTGCTGTCGATATTACTGTTCCTGCTCACTCGCATTTCCCGATAAAAAAATGTATGTAGAAAAATAGAACAAACAAGAATCATAAATTAAGAGAGCAATTCAAATCGAATTGTGGAATATAATTTGCGGTCTTTCTACGCAACTAGTGTATGAGCTTTCCAGCTGCTACATTCTCTGTTTATGGTTTTAAATATTTAAATATTGAATTTTGCAAAGCAGTTTACAACCATATTCTTGCTTCAGTTTTCGAGATGCTGAACATTATTCTGAGCACCATTCAAGAGCGCGTGAAATGTGTGTCTAATCCACGATTTTCTTACTTTTGGACAAATAATTTAACAAAACAATGGACCATTTTTTTCTGAAAATTTTTTTGTTAAACAAACCATTCCATAAAAGAAATGAAGGTTCTTATTCAAAATTTTCATTTATTGTCTCCTTGTTCCTTCCACATTGTTGTTCAGCACTGATCTTCCTGTACTAAGGGTAATTTCCTGTCTCTAAGGAAATGGTGTCCTCTGGTCTTTGGAAAATACTGATCAATTTTTATCTGTTAATTCTGTCTTAGCATGAAAAAGAGTAAAGAACGGACAGAAATATTAGGGTAAAATCTGTTACTCTTACAGAAGTAATAAAAACTGATAAAATTGTAATGAGCAATCACATTAAAAGACGAAGAAAGGAGTTGTCATAAAAACGAACTTAACGTTAGTATATCTTTGAAAAAACAGACATTTAATTTTATACAGCTTCAACATCGGGAGTAGTTTAAGCTTCCAGCGTCATTTATAATACCAATTTGATTAATCTGATGCTGTCCAAGGGAATTCCGGAAATTCACATCCTTCTGAAGTTCCGACAATCTGCGCTGAGAGAACAGATCTGTGCAGTCGCCGCTTCCGCGGCTGACGTGTTTACAGTGCCAGCGCAGGCCATAAATTCCAAGTTCCCTGAAGATTTCTGCTTGCTCTGCGGGAGTAATTCTGCACGGAGCTTGTCTGATCTCCACCGCGCGAGAGTAGGTAATTTATGCCCCTGTTTTGCCACCATTCATATTCCGACAACGCTCTGAAACGGTACACGAGTACCGAGGCTCATCCGGGAATTTATGGTTCGCGAATAAGGCCAGAAGTGCGGCATAAAGTAAGAGGAAGTACAAAACTTTGCAGGTTTGGTTGTACACCGACCATGGGAATTTCTCGGTTTATATCTTTCCTTACTGACAGCCCGATATTGTTAGACCTGAAAGGAGGTCGGCCATGAATATCGGCTTCGTATGAAAACCGCTTATATCTTCACTGAGATGTGAACTGTATCTCTAATGCAATATTTCTCCCACAATTCAGTTAATGTCACATGCTGCGTTAATATCCTTACCTAATTTTCACCTTAAACTAGTACTATTATTAGCATTGCGTATCGACTGAACAACTGAAAGTATCCACTAATACTCCTAATGGAAACAAATATTGCAGATACCGTGTGCTTGTGGTTCCCACATTTTGCTTGACACTGGGGCTGCCCTTTGCATGCAATACCCGGTAATTACATCATTACCATTCTTACGTCGATCTCAACATATCTACGATCGAGAATTTTCCTCACCCTTAGCGCTAAATTCAGCTTAAAGTGATGCAGGGTGGCCTACAGGCTTCTGCCTCCGATGCGGTGCTTCTCATTTTCTGCACAAACAAATGATTGTTCCACTGAAATGCTGTGTTGTAGCGTCCCGACGTCACCACGTGTCCGTCGGTCATAAAACCTACTTATTTTAAAACTACGCAGCATATAGACGATGATGAATTCATCATTCGTCTGAATGACTTCAAATATTTCTTCTCGCCCCGGTACACGACATTTGACAAAAACTGACGAATTCTTCTTGCGGTCTTTATTTTGTCCCGTATTTTCAGCAGCCCCTTATCGATACACCTGAGGAACACTTGCTTATTTTTAATTTTTTTTTGTGACTGCTTCCACCCGAAATGCGTCCCCAAATCCAATACACTGCTGAATGTATTCCAATTTGTAGATCACATAGACAGATCCTGTAACAATAATAAGCGTTTCCACTGGCGTTCTGTAAGCTCCCGTTAGGCCAACGAGCACTTGCCCTGCGCTTTTGCATGTTTTCAGTGGGTCGGAACTCTTGCGCTCACTTGCTGCCGAAGACGACACAATGGCGCCTCACAACCGTAGGCGGAAGCAGAAGCGACCAGAGACTACTAGCTAGGGTATAACCACCTATGGCGGCCTAACACACACCCACAAGCGACCACATGCGCAAGCCCCTGCACGTCAGCAATACTGACTGGAATGTCAACTGCTGTCACAGCTGGCCAACAGGCAACAGCAGGGAAGCCGACAAGATCGCACAGTAACGCACAAACACACACACTGCCAATGCGGTATATGACTTATCGAACACTAACCGACGATGAACCCAACTGTTACAGGCAGGCTGATGCTGGTCGAGAAGTCAACGCCGGTACCAAGCTGCAGCCGCCGAATAAAGACGCCTCGCAATCCAAAGTATGCGCCTGCATGATACCCACCACTGGTGTAGCTAATCCTTGCATGCTCTGTCGCAGGTAGAAGTAATCCGCTGCTGCTTGTACTACCCGACACAACTATTGCAGAGGTCTATTTCCCTTGGCTCTTGCCTTGACACTTCTTTTCATGTGCCTTCAAACCGCTACCCTTCGTTCCACTTTTATCGCCAGATGAGCGCGTATTAATGGTTAAGCATAACTAGGCGTATGCAAACATAGCAGTACCCACAACCTGTGAAGACCTCACTTAGTGAAAACTAACCAATATGCAGAGATGACACTAGACCTTTTGTGTTGGCTATCATGCCGGTGGGGTATGGACGGGCTCCACCCTTTTAGAACAAGATGGTGGTCGGAATGATCCCATAAAAATGGTTCAAATGGATCTGAGCACTATGGGACTTAACTGCTGAGGTCATCAGTCGCCTAGAACTTAGAACTACTTAAACCTACCTAACCTAAGGACAGCACACACATCCATGCCCGAGGCGGGATTCGAACCTGCGACCGTAGCGGTCACGCGGTTCCAGACTGTAGCGCCTAGAGCCGCTCGGCTACCCCGGCCGGCGAATGATCCCATAACACAGGCGTAACACACCGTGGGTAACTGAAGTTGAGATGTGGTAACCACATTCTCTATTTGCTGCGTCTTTAATTACGAGCGCTACTGTTTTAGAATTTGAAAAAAGGAATCATTCGAGGTATCAGAGTAAATTGTATTTCATTTTTAAGCTTAGACATTGCAGTTGTGATCTGAACAAAATATCGTTCAAATGACCACCACAGCTTTTAACACACTGACTCACACGATTTCTCAGTTGTTAATTACTCTGCCCAACATTAGTGACGTTATGTCTGCGATAGCCTGGCGAATGGAGTCCTCCAAATTTTCGTAAGTTTGTCGTTTGTCAGCATAGACTTGGGCTTTGATGTAGCCCCAAAGAAAAAAAAATCTATAGGTGTTAAACCACACGGCCGTGGCGGCCAATTCACGGAGCCACGTCTTGAGATGATTCGGTCGCTAAAATTCTTCCCCAGCAAATCGAGCGTAGCATTAGCTGTGTGGCACGTAGCGCCATCCTGCTGGAACTGCATGGTTTCACTGTCTGTGGTCTCAAGTTCTGGCAACAGAAATTCGAGTAACGCTGATCTGTAGCGGTTGCCATTGACGGTAAAGATTCTTCTCTCGTCATTTCGAGAGGAATAAGGTCCAATGACGCTGCCACGTCATAAAGCGCAATACACTTCGAGTTGTTTTAAATTCAGTGGCACATCATGGACCACCTTTGGGTACTTCTCGTCCCAATAACGGCAACTTTGCCTACTGACGATGCTGCTAAGACAAAAATGCTCCTCCTCCTGGAATTTTATTTATCAACTGAAATCAGAACCAGCATCAAGCTTCTGTACGGCCCAGTCAGCTAAACCACTACGCAATCTGTGTTTTTTAGCTTCAAACTTTGAGTCGCTACAACTTTTTACGGACGAAGGCCTAAAACCTTTCGCAAGATTCTCAGATATTCGCAGCCATTGAGATCGTCTTGAAGCTGACACGTTCGACTCTTTCTCAACACTAGCCACTACTGCTGTGGAATTGTCCCCACTTCACATTTTTACGTTGTCTTCTTGATGGTTTGTGGCCGTTTAGAGGGAAATCCCGCTCAAACTTGGCCATAGTGCTGCTTACAGCCCAGATAGAGAAACGGTGACTGCGATCAAGTACTCTCGTGAACAAACGACGAGCACCCCCAGCAGAGCTGCTACTTTGGCAAAAATTTTAATGAGTTCTAAACGTTCAGGAAACATGAGTCGCTGCAAGGTGAAACTGCCAATCGTACTACGTATTTGCTGGATATTTTCATGCCTAGAAGCACACAGAAGATATATAAAAAACTGGAAATTACAATTTTTAAAATTATCGCTCTTAATGAAAGGCCTTTACTTCGTTTATATGGCATTTAAATGCCCTCATCGCAGTGTATTCCTAGCTGTTGGGTTACCACTGCACGTGCTAGATATGAGTGCATTATTTATCACGATGGGTTTTCTTTCGATGCAAGTTTACCTTTCAGCATAATGGATATCATCTTATTCGTAGCAAATTTTTCAGTCTTTATTCCATACACCTTTAGTCGAGGCCTAGTCCAAAAAATGGTTCAAATGGCTCTGAGCACTATGGGACTTAACATCTATGGTCATCAGTCCCCTAGAACTTAGAACTACTTAAACCTAACTAACCTAAGGACATCACACAACACCCAGCCATCACGAGGCAGAGAAAATCCCTGACCCCGCCGGGAATCGAACCCGGGAACCCGGGCGTGGGAAGCGAGAACGCTACCGCACGACCACGAGATGCGGGCAGGCCTAGTCCGTCACTACATTTTTGTTTCGGAATGGCTCTGGAAAATGCTGATATTCTGGCTAACACGTCATACAAAAGGAAGCTTAGGGGTTAAAGTCTTATCGACGATGTGTTTAGAGACGGAGCACAATCTCGGAAAGCAAAGAAAATCATTCCTATCAATTTCAAAGAAGTGATTTCAGCATTTGTCTTGAACGATGTAGAAAAACGACTGAGACCTAAGTCAGAAAGCGGAATACGATTTCAACGCGACACTACGCTCGGTAAACTGGGCATTATCATAACTGCAGTCCTTTGTACCGGGACTGCTTCGGAATTTCAGTGGAGACTTCCAGACTGTGAACCAAAATAGTGAACAACATTGCCTTGAGAACAGTCGTCCTGTGTGAGTCCTACAGGTAGAGCAGATTTTCGACGTGAAAATATCTACTCGCTTTCATGTTCAAATTTTGTCTGTGATATTTGTATCACCAATAACTGCGAGACTGATAACGTGTAAGCAATGGTTGAGCTCTCAACGAATAGATCATATCTGTACGTGTTTGTCGCGTAGCATTTGTTTGGCCTGTGACGTCACATACACTATGTAATCAAAAGTATCCGGACACTCCCAAAAACATACGTTTTTCATATTAGGTGCATTATGCTGTCATCTACTGCCACGAACTCCATATCAGCACCCACAGTAGTCATTAGACATCGTGAGAGAGCAGAATGGGGCGCTCTGCGGAATTCACGGACTTCGAACATGGTGAGGTGATTGGGTGTCACTTGTGTCATACGTCTGCACGCGAGATTTCCACACTCCTAAACATATCAAAGTCCACTGTTTCCGATGTGATAGTGAAGTGGAAACGTAAAGGGACACGTACAGCACAAAAGTGTACAGGCTGACGTCGTCTGTTGACTGACAGAGATCGCCGACAATTGAAGAGGGTCGTAATGCGTAATAGGCAGAAATCTATCCAGACCATGAGACAGGAATTCCAAACCGCATCGGGATCCACAGCAAGTACTATGACAGTCAGGTGGGAGGTGAGAAAACTTGGATTTAATGATCGAGCGGCTGCTCATAAGCCACACATCACTCCGGTAAATGCCAAACGACGCCTCGCTTGGTGTAAGGAGCGTAAACATTGAACGATTGAACAGTGGGAAAACGTAGTGTGGCGTGACGAATCACACAATGTGGCGATCCGATGGCGGGGTGTGGGTATAGCGAATGCCCGGTGAACGTCATCTGCCAGCGTGTGTAGTGCCAAAACTAAAATTCGGAGGCGGTGGTGTTATCGTGTGGTCGTGTTTTTCATGGAGCGGGGGTGACACTATCATAGCAAAGGCCTGCATTAATGTTTTAAGCGCTTTCCTATTGTTGAAGAGCAATTCGGGGATAGCGATTGCATCTTTCAACACCATCGAGCACCTGTTCATAATGTACCGCCTGTGGCGGTTTCGTTACACGACAATAACTTCCCTGTAATGGACTGGCCTGCACAGAGTCCCGACCTGAATCCTATAGAGCACCTTTGGGATGTTTTGGAACGCTGACTTCATGCCAGGCCTCACCGACTGACATCGATACCTCTCCTCAGCGCAGCACTCCGTCAAGAATGGGCTGCCATTCCTCAAGAAAGCTTCCAGCACCTGACTGAACGTATGCCTGCGAGAGTGAAACCTGTTATCAAGGCTAAGGGTGGGCCAACGCCGTATTGAATTCCAGCATTACCGATGGAAGGCGCCACGAACTTGTGAGTCATTTTCAGCCAGGTGTCCGGATAATTTGATCACATAGTGTACCCATGTAAGAGCATGAACATGATTATTACGAATTAGCTTTGTGTAAAGTTATAAACTGGTGTAGCGTGGAAACGCGTTTATCTACGACACTGATTCGGGTGTCAGTGTGAGGACACTACCGAGCACTCCCAGGACCTAAAGTGAGACCATAAAGATATTTGTCGCAATATAAGGGAAAATCGGTATTAAATTGAAAATTATAAAATGATGAAAGATGTATCATACGACTCGTAAACAAGCTCTGAGTTATAGAAAACGGAAGCCAGAAGAAAGCTCGCATTGAAAGAAATCCGAAATACCTAAAAAGTCCTGAGGGCCTGAGCAGAGCGAACACGAGGAAATGCAAAACGAACTTAAAGCGATGACATAGCTGATACATCGGGCACAGCGACCAGCGGCAGTCTAACTTGCGGTTTATCTGTTGAGCAACTATTCTGTACAGTCATTTTATTAAAGATATTCTTACTTAAACCGCATGCTAATAAGGAACACCTGTTACGATTTAAACCTGACGTTCGCACGAAAAATCTACGGCGCAGACGCAAACTGGGCGAAAAAAATTTTGTTCTATCACTATACTCCTGTAGTTAACGTTCAAATTATAATAAAGACAGCAATGGATCTCATACTGCCAGTTCGCCGGACGATGACGACCATCAGAGATTGGCGGAAAAGCCTTGCTTATTTATCACATGGTCCTCCCAATATTTTCTCTCTGGAGTTGTTAGAAAACACATGCTGTTTGGAATTAGCAGTACTTAGTCGTTTCTGAGCCTTGAATAGGTTCCAGAAAGCATTGCTGTTGTGTTCTTCAGTCCGAGAAGTGGTCTCATTCAGCTCCCCGCTTGTCTGTCACGTGCAGGCCCCTTCAGCACGCATAGCTACTGCAACTTACATCCGCTTGAACCTCTTTACTGTAGTCAAGCATTGGTCGCTCTCTGAAATTTTCACTCATCACCCGTCACTCCGTTACCAGTTTCAACTCAGGAAGTGTCCTTCAACATATCCCTCTTTCTAAACAAGCTGAGCATCAATTCCGGAAACGTAGTTCTTCTACTTGATCCAAGACGTTAGCCTTACCCGTAGATAAGTATTACCCACTGTGGAACTAATGTCTTTACCATATCTATGACGAAAAAATCTGCTATTTGCGTTAGCTGGTGGTAGCTCATTAAAGAGCACTATCAGGAATGGTACAATATCTACTCCAATGTCTTTAAGAATTCTAGCTCTTAGGTCGTCGTGTCAAGGCGTGTTATTACATTTTATTCGTGTCTGCTGCAGAAGAAATAATAGGACAGTTGTCGTGATATATGAGTTGAATCATCGATTCGCTTCTGGAGTTCCCCATGAGGATCGTGCCGCAGGCCTCCTACATTGTCATAGTGGAATGATGGCTGACTCCTTTCAGTAGTTTGTCGTGCTCCCATCATGTAGTTTCAGGACTGAAATTATGACAGTGTTACAAGTTTAGACGATATACCCCAGGCGTTCACCGAAGATGGGTTTGGCGTACATTTTACAGTGTTGCAGTCTGGAGACAAGTCTCTTTTACAGTGTTCTTTATCATTTTTTAAAAGGCCTCCGTGTACTATACTTGCTGAGTAATTTCATATTTGCCTAACATGTAATCAATGGAATGGAATTACCACGCATCACGAATATACTTTTTTTTTATAGGTAGGATACAGAGAAAATGCAGTCTCCTAAGGAGGTGCCTTACAAAATACTCGTCTGGCCCAACCTAAAATATTGATATAGTATGTGGGACCTGTACCAAATAATTCTAACAAGGAATATTGAACGTTTACAAAGAGGGCAGCACGAATGATCAAAGATCTGTTTTACCCACGGGAGCGTCTGGCAAGTACTGAAAAACTTGAGTCAACAGTCACCAGAAGGTAGAGGTCAACTACGCTGCTAACTCCTGTTCAGGAACCACAATTGAGTGAGTAGCAAGGAATATTTTAGAGCACTCTTCGTATCGCTGCCTTAGGGACAGGTCACTTAGGTTACACCAATTACAGCGCTCTCACAACTAAAAAAAAAAGAGTCATTCGTCCAGCGCCTCATTCGTGAATGGATCAATAGAAAACCGTAATATGTGATTAAATGGAAAATACCCTCTGCCAAGCACGTCACAGGGGTTTACAGAATATGGATGGAGATACGGATGAGAAATCAATAGTGGAGATCAGTTCTTGCTATTGTTAGTGAACAACTTTGTGGTTTTTGTAGCTGTTTGGTAAGGTGAGAGGTGGTTGCTGGATAAATTTAGCCAGAAGAACGAGAAACATAAATCAGGGTATTTAAGCGGCGATCTGAACCACAGTCCGCACGAATTCGAGCCCATAGATTTTTACGGTCACGCATAATGTACATGTAATATTTTAACAAGTTCGTTTGTGTGGCCATCCTCCGTTGCAATCATATAAATACTTGTTTTTTAAATAAAACTGCCTTTTCCTGCTGCTGGTTACTTTATTTATCCCATAAGCGTTTCGTCTTTTCCTGCTCTAAGGCATCATCAGTGGAATCTATAACGATACAGTTTTGTTAGTTTTAGATAATTACGCAGTTCACTTCGCGATTTTTTTGTAAAAAAGTAATTACTTACTATTTGCTGATCTGCGTTTCCTCACATCTTGTCTGGAGGTACCAGTGCCAATTTTATCACTGCCATATAATCACAACTTTGTGTTCTGGCCTTCCTCACACTGTTCACCATGTTTCTCTTTTTTGTGGTGTTCTATTGTTCTTTTATCACTCGGTACAACTATTTTGTCGGACACTGTTTTTCACAACGTAAATATTGCGACTCCATTACGTGTTTCACCCTCTTTGGTATGTTTACCTATTTGTTGCCAACCTAACGAAGTATATGTTCGAGACTAACTTCTACTTATAATTTTTATACCGTGTGTGTGTATGAGTTAGAGAGAGAGGGGGATAGAGCCGAAGAGTTTCTTTTTTTTTTTTTTTTTTTTTTTGGGGGGGGGGGTGTACAAGCTGGTAGCGAGTGGTTGAAAACTTAATTATTCTATTATTTTATCTATGTACACTAATAGATAAAATAATAGAATAGCATTCGCAAAAAGGATTAATATAATAGTACTGCCCAATATAATAATAATAAAAACCAACATCTTTACACTCACTCATCCATGAACCCCTCCACAGGATATTGAAACGAAAAGTCACATCAGCTGCCACCAAAGTTTTCAACCACTCGCTAACAGCTAGTACACCCCCCCCCCCCCACCCAAAAAAAAATCGTCGGTTCTATCCCCATTTGTCTCTCACTCATACACACACAAAAATCATAAATAGAACTTAGTCTCGAACATATACTTCGTTACGTTGGCAACAAATAGGTAAACATACCAAAGAGTATGAAACACGTAGTGAAGTGGCATTATTTACTCTTTGAAAAACAGTGTCCGACGAAATCGTTGTGTCGAGTGACAAACTAACAATAGTACACCACAAAAAAGATAAACATGGTGAACAGTATGAGGAAGGCCAGAACACAAAGTTGTGATTATATGGCAGTGATAAAAGTGGTAGTGTGACCTCCAGACCAGACGTGAGGAAATGCAATCAGCAAATCTTAAGTTATTACTTTTTTACAAAAAAATCGCGAAGTGAACTCTTTAATAGTATAAAACTAACAAAACTGTATGTTTATAGATCCCATTGATGATGTCTTACAACAGGAAAAGGCGAAACGCGTATGGGATAAATAAAGCAACTAGTAGCAGGAAAAGGCAGTTTTATTTACAAAACAAGTATATAATTTTTTGTTTACGCTCAACTATAACAGAATCAAATTTGCAAATTAATGTGAATACGGATAAAACCTTAGGATTCCCAAATTTCTCTTTACTTGAAGTGTCTAATGTACGTACGCTGAAGTTTCGAACTTTACCATTGCTCGAAGTACAGTGAGGTGACAAAAGTCATAACATTCCTCCTGATATCCTGTCGGAACTGCTATTGCCCTGCGTAGTTCAGCCGCTCGAAGTGCATGGACTCAACAAGTAGTGATATTGAGCCTGGCTGCCTCTGTAGCCGTCCACAGCTGCGGAAGTGTTGCCGATGCAGGCTGTTGTGAACCAACTGAACTGTCGATTACGTCTCATAAACTGTCAGTATGTGGCCAAATCATTCCCTCGAAATGTCCAGAATGTTCTTCAAACCAGTCGCGAACAACTGTGGCCCGCTCGCATGACGCAGTGCCATTCGTAACAATTCCATCGATGTTTGGGAACATAAAATCCATTATAAGTTGCCAATGGTCTTAAGGCAACGGATAATAACCATTTTCAGTCAATGATTGGTTCAGTTGGATCAGAGGACGCCGTCCATACCATATAAACACAGCCCACACCATTGTGGGGCCACCAACAGCTTCAACAGTGTCTTGTTAACAACCTCGGTGTGACTTTGTGGGGTCTGCGCGACAATCGAAATCTACCATTAGCTCTTACCAACTGAAATCGGGACTCATCTGAGCAGACCACGACTTTCCAGTAGTCTAGAGTCAACCGATATGGCCACGAGCCCAGGACAGGCGCTACAGGCGATGTCGTGCTGTCAGCAAAGGCACTCGCGTCAGTCGTCTGCTGCCATACCCCGTCAACGCCAGGTTTCGTCGATCTGTCCTAATAGATATGTTGGTTGTGCGTCCCACATCAATTCTGCGGTTATTTCAGGCAGCGTTGCTTTTCTGTTAGCAATGACAGCTCTACGAAAACGCCGCTGCTCTCGGTCGTTACGTGAAGCCTACTGGCCACTGCATTGCCCGTGGTGGGAGGTAATGACTGAAGTTTCGTGTTCTTGGCATACTCTTCCCGCAGTGGACATCGGAATATTGAATTTCCGAAACAGAATGTCCCATGTGAGTAGCTAAAACTACCATTCCGCGTTCAAAGTCTGTTAATTCCTTTCGTAGAGTCATATTCACGCCGGAAACCTTTTTACGTGATTGACAGCTCAGCCAAATGCACTGCCCTTTTATACTTTGGGTAAGCGATACTACCGCCATCTGTATATTGCATATCACTATCCCATGACTTTTTATGGTGTGTGAAATCTTATCAGACTTAACTGCTAAGGTCATCAGTCCCTACATGACTTTTTATTAGCCTTTTTTAGGCAACCATGCGCTTGAATGACTTTGAAATCTCTCTGTAATTCGCAAAAGAATGGGAGTACTAAAAAATAAGTCTTCAATCCCCGGCATTTCCTCTTAATTATCACGCAGACCTACGGATCAATCGGGTTGCATTTCAAGTGTAACTCAACACTCATTTTACTGCAAACGTAAGTTTCCGAGGGCTAAGTACGTGTCTTGTGAGAATGAAAATAAAGACAGTTTTATTTGCCTTTCTAATACACAAGAGTAAACAACGAAAGGAACCTGTCAACTGCTTATTGAATAGAAATACACAAAAACATCGTTTTTGCAATTCATTACAGGTGAAATAAATAGCTCTGCGAGTTGTAAGTGCTAAGACCGACAAAAATGAACGAAATTATTAAATTATTATGTCCCAGACTTGCTGTCAGCAACCGCTTTAGTGCGATTCTCTGTCGTCATACATGACATTCAAAATAGTAGGAGCGAATACCTCTTACATGTGTGCAGAGAACGGAGGGCCGTTGCGTTAGACGTGCTCGTAAGGTACGTTGTAGGGCTTCCCGTGAATGGTCTCTCATCCCAGCGGTTGACGAGTGACTGGCGAAATAAACGCGCGTCGGATGAACAGGACGTGGACGCTGCGCCGTGGACTGGCGACGTGACAGCTCTCCGCGTGGAACGCCGACATCTGCATAGCGGCTCGGTATGTTGAGCGCAGCACCTGTTGCTTTCACCTCGGAGAGCGGCGGCCTTTGGGGCAATCTTTCGACATACTCAAACACACCTGTGTTCTGAAATGGGGACGCTGTCACGTTTGCGGAGAGCGGAACACATCATTCTGTCCATTCGCTTTGACTTCATGATCATGATTTTACAATTACGTGCTGTGTTTTCGTATCTACATCTACATACATACTTCCCAAGACACCGTTTGGCGTGTGGCAGGAGGAACATTGTACCATTACTAGTCATTTTCTTTCCTGTTCCACTCACAAATAGAGCGAGAGAAAACCGTCTTTCTACTCGTATATGCATCTATGTTGTTGCTGTGGTCTTCAGTCCTGAGACTGGTTTGATGCAGCTCTCCATGCTACTCTATCCTGTGCAAGCTTCTTCATCTCCCAGTACCTACTTCAACCTACATCCTATTGAATCTGTTTAGTGTATTCATCTCTTGGTCTCCCTCTACGATTTTTACCATCCACGCTGCCCTCCAATACTAAATTGGTGATCCTTTGATGCCTCAGAACATGTCCTACCAACCGATCCCTTCTTCTAGTTAAGTTGTGCCACGAACTTCTCTTCTCCCCAATCCTATTCAACACCTCCTCATTAGTTATATGATCTACCCATCTAATCTTCAGCATTCTTCTGTAGCACCACATTTCCAAAGCTTCTATTCTCTTCTTGTCCAAACTATTTCTCGTCCATGTTTCACTTCCATACATGGCTACGCTCCATACAAATATTTTCAGAAACGACATCCTGACATTTAAATCTATACTCGATGTTAACAAATTTCTCTTCTTCAGAAACGGTTTCCTTGCCATTGCCAGTCTACATGTGATATTCTCTCTACTTCGACCATCATCAGTTATTTTGCTCCCCAAATAGCAAAACTCCTTTACTACTTTAAGTGTCTCATTTCCTAATCTAATTCCCTCAGCATCACCAGATTTAATTCGACTACATTCCATTATCCTCGTTTTGCTAATGTTGATGTTCATCTTATACCCTCCTTTCATGACACTGTCCATTCCGTTCAACTGCTCTTCCAAGTCCTTTGCTGTCTCTGACAGAATGACGACATCGTCGGCGAGCCTCAAAGTTCTTATTTCTTCTCCATGGATTTTAATACCTACTCCAATTTTTCTTTTGTTGCCTTCACTGCTTGCTCAATATACAGATTGAATAACATCGGGGATAGGCTACAACCCTGTCTCACTCCCTTCCCAACCACTGCTTCCTTTTCGTGCAGCTCGACCCTTATAACTGCCATCTGGTTTCTGTACAAATTGTAAATAGCCTTTCGCTCCCTGTATTTTACCCCTGCCACCTTCAGAATTTGAAACAGAGGATTCCAGTCAACATTGTCAAAAGCTTTCTCTAAGTCTACAAATGCTAGAAACGTAGATTTGCCCTTCCTTAATCTAGCTTCTAAGATGAGACGTAGGGTCAGTATTGCCTCACGTGTTCCAACATTTCTACAGAATCCAAACTGATCTTCCCCGAGGTCAGCTTCTACCAGTTTTCCCATTCGTCTGTAGAGAATACGCGTTAGTATTTTGCATCCGTGACTTATTAAACTGATTGTCCGGTAATTTTCACATCTGTCAACACCTGCTTTCTTTGGGATTGGAATTATTATATTCTTCTTGAAGTCTGTGGGTATTTCGCCTGTATCATACATGTTGCCCACCAGATGGTAGAGTTTCGTCATGACTGGCTCTCCCAATGCTGTCAGTAGTTCTAATGGAATGTTGTCTACTCCCGGGGCCTGGTTTCGACTCAGGTCTGTCAGTGCTCTGTCAAACTCTTCACGCAGTATTATATCTCCCATTGCCTCTTCTTCTACATTTCCATTTCCATAATATTCTCCTTACGTACATTGCCATCGTATAGGCCCTCTATATACTCCCTCCACCTTTCTGCTTTCCCTTCTTTGCTTAGAACTGGGTTTCCCTATGAGCTCTTGATATTCATACAAGTGGTTCTCCTTTCTCCAAAGCTCTCTTTAATTTTCCAGTAGGCAGTATCTATCTTACCCCTAGTGAGATAAGCCTCTACATCCTTACATTTGACCTCTAGCCATCCCTGCTTAGCCATTTTGCACTTCCTGTCGATCTCATTTTTGAGACGTTTGTATTCCTTTTTGGCTGCTTCATTTACTGCATTTTTATATTTTCTCCTTTCATCAATTAAATTCAGTATTTCTTCTGTCACCCAAGGATTTCTACTAACCCTCGTCTTTTTACCTACTTGATCCTCTGCTGACTTCACTACTTCATCCCTCAAAGCTACCCATTCTTCTTCTACTGTATTTCTTTCCCCCATTCTTGTCAATTGTTCCCTTATGCTCTCCATGAAACTCTGTACAACCTCTGGTTTAGTCAGTTTATCCAGGTCCCATCTCCTTAAATTACCACCTTTTTGCAGTTTCTTCAGTTTTAATTTACAGTTCATAACCAATAGATTGTGATCAGAGTCCACATCTGCCCCAGGAAATGTCTTACAATTTAAAACCTGGTTCCTAAATCTCTGTCTTACCAGTAAGTAATCTATCTGAAACCCGTCAGTACATCCCGGCTTCTTCCATGTATACAACCTTCTCTTACGATTCTTAAAGCAAGTGTTAGCTATGATTAAGTTGTGCTCTGTGCAAAATTCTATCAGGCGGCTTCCTCTTTCATTTCTTAGCCCCAATCCATATTCACCCACTACGTTTCCTTCTCTCCCTTTTCCTACTACCGAATTCCAGTCACCCATGATTATTAAATTTTCGTCTCCCTTCACTAACTGAATAATTTCTTTTATTTCATCATACATATCTTCAATTACTTCGTCATCTGCAGAGCTAGTTGGCATATAGACTTGTACTACTGTAGTAGGCGTGGGCTTCGTGTCCATCTTGGCCACAATAATGCGTTCACTATGCTGTTTGTAGTAGCTCACCCGCACTCCTATTTTTTTTATTCATTATTAAACCGACTTCTGCATTACCCCTATTTCATTTTGTATTTATATCCCTGTATTCACCTGACCAGAAGTCTTGTTCCTCCTGCCACCGAACTTCACTAATTCCCACCATATCTAACTTTAACCTATCCATTTCCCTTTTTAAATTTTCTAACCTACCTGCCCGATTAAGGGATCTGACATTCCACGCTCCGATCCGTAGAACGCCAGTTTTCTTCTCCTGAAAACAACGTCCTCCTGAGTAGTCCCCGCCCGGAGATCCGAATAGGGGACTATTTTACCTCCGGAATATTTTACCCAAGAGGACGCCATCATCATTTAATCATACAGTAAAGCAGCATGCCCTCGGGAAAAATTACAGCCGTAGTTTCCCCTTGCTTTCAGCCGTTCGCAGTACCAGCACAGCAAGGCTGTTTTGGTTAGTGTTACAAGGCCAGATCAGTCAATCATCCAGACTGTTGCCCCTGCAACTACTGAAAAGGCTGCTGCCCCTCTTCAGGAACCACACGTTTGTCTGGCCTCTCAACAGATACCCCTCCGTTGTGGTTGCACCTACGGTACGGCTATCTGTATCTCTGAGACACGCAAGCCTCCCCACCAACGGCAAGGTCCATGGTTCTTGGGGGGTGGGGTGGGGGGGTGGGGGAGGTGGGATGCATCTATATCAGCTCTAATTTCTCAAATGTTATCTTTATTATCCTTATGCGAAATTTATTGTATATTGACGGCAGTGGAACCGTTCTGCAGTTAGCTCCTAATACTGTTTCTCTAAATTTTCTCAATTGCATTCTGCAAAAACATCAAATACTGCAGACATCCTCCACAAGCCACCGTGCCGTATAGAGCGTTGCAGAGGGTATCCTGTATGCCAAGGATGATTTTTCTTTTTCAGATCGTAAAACGCCCATGTAATATCAATACGGATTGAGTGAGACTCGTCTCGCTGCATTCATCGATAAGAGCCACTACGTTACGGGCAGCAGAGCCAAGGTTGCCACGCTACTTTTTGTTTGGGAGTAGGCTTTCACGCTACCCTGAAAAAAATGATTCGGAGAAAAAAATATAGTGATCACAGGTTACAGTTTACATCAGATCGGGTAAAATAAGAGCCTTTTCTTATGATCTCTACTGTCCTGTGTATATGAAAATGAGGTATTAATTAACATTGGTTGCCCTGTGGATGCTCGTCTATGGTACGTTTTTAGTGCTGATAATTCCTAGCTAGATAATTGTCAGACAGGAAACACGTAACCACAGGTGCTCCTCACGTTAGTTTATGGTATCCATTTCTGTTCTTAGGCCCGCCACACACGTTCCGGTATACCTGTCAGGTAAACCTGCACTGGTGTACCGGAAAGGTATACCTGTGCAGGCTGGAGCACACACACGCTGCGGTATGCAGGGAGATTTTAACTCAGTCAGTCGAGAAATGGCGAGCAGACGAGAAGCCGACGCGATCGCGTTAGTCGGTTTGTTAGTGGCCACGAAGTGTAAAAGGAAGCAAAAAGGAAAAACGTGGTGTAAGGAGTTGTTTTCAAAGAGAAATGAATACACTCATATGAAATTAGTAAAAGAGTTATGTTCACAACTTTCAGATTATCGTAATTATTTGCGGATGACTGAAGACATCTACCAAAAACTATTGTCGCTTGTTACTCCTTTAATACAAAGGAAAAAGACAGTTATGAGAACTTCTGTTTCTGCCCATGAAAGACTGACAGCAACTTTGGATACCTCGGAAACAAATACGATCGCACTGAAAGGTCAGAACCACGGGAACATAACGTCTGCTGCTAAACAGCTTAGAAATGAGATCACTTCTTACTTCTTGAATGAAGGTAAAGTTCCATGGCAAGACAATAGGGTTCATGGAAACAAAAAATAGACTAAAAGAAGTAGTTTGGCCGCAGTATGTTATTAATTCATACAGTAAAAACATTTCCCGTTAATATTAATAAAAAATTTGGACTCTAAATATAAGCTTTCCATTTGTAAATACAAAATGTAACTTAATTAAATAAATTGTATGATTATTGTAAATAATTTGAGTACTTACTAGTCTATTTTTTGCACTACAGATTGCTTTGTAGCGTCGGGTTCTAACTCCTTCAATTTAATAGCAAGTCGTTCACAGACTGCATCTCTTTTTTCATGGTCGTGCTACTCTTTACTTTTCACCTGCCATAGACAAGGCTCCAACCGATACATTTCGATAAACTCTTCTATCACTTGGTTCCATTTCCTATTTGACATGTTGAGTACAAGAGCTGAGCATTACCACGCATGTAAACACTAGTTAACACTGTTGTGCACATAAATACAAAGACAACGGGCGCTCTCTACTCAGGGAGCTAGCCCCAGCTAACCATACACCTGTACAGGCGTGCCGGAATGACTCACACACACGCTCAGGTCTACACGCCTGCGCAGGTAGAAAGAATTGAATTTTGGTTCTTCTCCGGCCGCCTGCACAGGTCGCTATGCCTTTACAGTTTGGCCTGAACCGACTGGCACACACGCTCCGGTTTGCCTGTACATGTGACCTGTACAGGTTTACCTTACAGGTATACCGAAACGTGTGTGGCGGGCCTTAGTGTACAGCGTGATTCAGCTGCCTCTCCCAATGGGTATTATGCAGCCCGCAATGCCTTCATACTCCACGCTCGAGGTTTTCATATTATTTCGTTGACTACGCACAAAATATTAGCCCTTCAGAGAAAATAGTCTTTTAGAAGGAAATTTATTGTATTTAAATTTTATACTGCGACACGCTTCCGCTGGAGATCATGGTTTTCGTGTAATTCAAGAAAAAGGCGTTAGAAGGTCACTTTCGTACATTTTACAGGAATAATTCGAAAACTACGGCCTCTAGCGAAAACGCATCCCAGTAAATAATTTAACTAAATCACATTTCTTGCAAAACGTCCTGTCCATTTCTACTGTAAGACTAGTATTCAGCGAGCGAGAGAGTGTGCAAACCTTGCACGTGGTATTTGATGGCATTGTGAGTTGCATTAAATCCAGCGGTAGAGCAGCTCAATCGCTCTGTTTATGAGTGACTTTCCAGATAGATAACCACTGATAAAACACCAGAGTCCCTATTGCAGAAATCAAATGAAACCCGCAAATATGTTTACAGTTGGGTAGAATGAATTAAACCGACGCTGAATGGCTCTGAGCACTATGCGACTTAACTTCTGAGGTCATCTGTCGCCAAGAACTTAGAACTAATTAAACCTAACTAACCTAAGGACATCACACACATCCATGCCCGAGGCAGGATTCGAACCTGCGACCGTAGCGTTCGCTCGGTTCCAAACTGTAGCGCCTAGAACCGCACGACCACTCCGGCCGGCAAACCGACGTTGAACATAGAAGAAACCGAGCAGTATGAACGTCAGCATAAACGTGTAAACGATTCTATCACGTGAGACAACGTTGATAAGCACTGTGTGACAAGCACAAAGTTTTTAGGGATGAACATTGATTATTAGCCAATGTCGCATGAGCACACAAAGATGTTATGTGATTACAGTTTTATCATCAGTTTGTTGCAGCCAGTGTCTTGTGGTGACGTACTATTCCTATGTACACTCAATTCTTACCTATGAGATTCTGTTCTGAGGATTGCAGGCAAGAAACGTGGAAACAGTTTTTAAATTGCAGAAAAGGGGCGTAAGCATAATAACGAGAAGCCGTAGTGGGGCTAATTTTAAAGAGCTATTTAGAAAACTGGGCATCGTTACTGCATCAAGAGAGCACATCTAGAAGCCTGTGGTGTATTTCAGGGATAGCATTGGTAAGTATTCCACTAACTGTTCTATGCATAATCGTGTAACAAGAGCCAGTATGAAACCGATTTTACTAGGAAAAAACAAACAAAAAGATAGAAATAGTATTATCCCCCAGGGAACAAAATTCTATAATAAACTGCCCAGGAAAATGGAAGACATTACTAAGATAAGGAGGACAACAGTCAGTCGCAGAAATCCTTAATTAATTGTAGGTCTAGATTTCGACTGTAAGATAGTCATCATCGGTGCGTTACCAGAAGAGCCATGTAGGCATAAAATTGTCAGAGCATAGAAGTGACAATCACATGAGAGAAAAGAAGCATGGGTTTTGTTTCTGATATGACTCTTTTTGTAAAGCACCAATGATGACTGCCTTATAATCGCAATCGAGATATGCAGCGAATTATGGATTTCTACGACAGATTGCTGTCCTTCATTACGTTTGAATATTGAATGGGCGCTACGTACCACCGGTATCCAATGGATTCCAATGTAATTAGAACACATCTGTTGAGGGGTAGCTAAAAAATTCTTCATAACTGATGTGTACTAAACAATTAAAGTTTTCTTGGAGGAGTCAGTACTGGGTAATCATGAAAGAGATCGCATTTTTACTTTTTTTATGCAAGAAAGTCCTTTGTCAAGATCTCAAGTGCATGGTAGTAAAGTCTTCTGATGCAGGTTTTTTTTTTCAGGCGAATAGAGTGGAGGACTGAAGGAAACATGTAGCATATTTGAATATTCGTGGCACAGGAACTGGTGGTACGAACTGGGGTATAGTAGCTTCTTTATGACCAATAAGTCACCAGCAGGTGCCCTTAGTGTATGCGGTGCTGAAGAGCAAAATGATGTACTATTATCTTATCATAAAATACCTGTGTGTAAATCAGAGAACATTGTATTATTGGACTGAATAGAATGAGGCTGTGAAGTCACTGATCTTATATTCAGATGGATGGGGTTTGCCTCTCTGACCACCCCGATTTGCGTTTCCGGTAGTTTTCTTCGATCACTTCAGGTGAGTATTGGGATGGATACTTCATCAAGGGCACCGCCGACCATCTGCCTATCCATGTAGATCATATTTAAATATTCTATGTACATCTACATTTTGAGCATTAATTTCCATTATATTACCGTGACAGCTCTTGAATCACTGTGACATAATCCTTAGATTAAATAAATAATTTAATAATTAAATCAAATAAAAGTACTTTTATATAGATGGAGACCACATCATTAGCATATTATTTCAATATCTATAATGGCTTCAAGATGTTCAACGTTAATGCAGAATCATGGAACTGACTCTCAAGAAATCTTTCACAAAAAAGGTTAGTCATCAGGGGGGGACAAAGAACTCCCTATGGCGTCACCGTCTGGTTACTGGGAAAAATTGTTGTTAAATAAAAAGAATATTTAGCGGTGCAAACACTCGACTCATATGTCTTGAAACAAATAGTATTTTGGCGTTGCGTTGATGATACTTCTATAGTTAGGCCTCGTGGCTTCGATACTCTCTGAGATTTCCTTACATGAAAACATAAAATTTACTATGGATATGGGGAAAGAAAGTAGTTTACCATTTTTAGACATCTTGTTTTGACGCAAGAGCGACGGCACTCTTGGGCATTCGGCGTTTTGAAAGCCCTCTCATGCAGGACTGTATTTACAGGCCACCATCCGGCACAAACAACGGAAGTCCTAAAGGCCGTGACACACCGAGGCTATATCGTCTCAGATGCCGATAACCGGCAAAGCGAAACTAGAACACATACGAACTGCGTTCCTGAGCAATGGATATTCATCTCAGCAAGTATAGAGAGCGCTACAGGCGCAGCGCACTGATTTGTAGCAGAAGGGCATGCGTTAAGGCAGCGCATGCGCTGTGAGAAGTGGGTGCACCACACATGTGCTGCCGTTCTGTTAAATACAGAAGCTCGGCGTATTTGTGCCACTATTCGCCTGAAGAAGGCCAGAAGACTGTCTGTCGAAATGTCGTCGCAGCAAGTTACAGACATATGGCGGATCGCCCGAAACTCCGTGTAACACACTGTACGCTGAAAAGTCTTAAATATCATATGAAGTGTATAATTGCTTCACTGTCTCGGTGAGAACAAACCTTGAGGGGACTGAACATGAGTGGTTCTCTGCGCACTGTTGTGGAGCCCTAAATTTATACTTTTTACTTATTCCATAAGAACACTGAACATTAAGAACCTCTCTCGTCACTAATACAACAATACTGCCATACATATGTTGACTAGCAAGGGCGATAGATTGCGACAGATAGAAAGGCACTGTTGTCTGCCAAATCATGCTGTTGAGATTCAAAAGGCCTAATATATCGGGGACGAAACACATCCCCTGCGGTTAACGATCATAGTTGTAAGGCGGAGCCTGCTCCAGCTTAGGTTAAGTACTTTTGTACCTTTGAAAATCAAACATTGAAAAGTTTTTAGGAAGAAAAACACCATCATCCTGCCCAAAAACGAAGGTACAGGCTGCATCGGATTCAGCCGGTAGCCAACTACAAGACAGCAATCACTCAAATATACAATGACACACAAAAAGAATATTCAACATAGCAAACAGATTATATAGCAACACACAACATAAATTCACTACTGCAGACCAGAAAACTCAAGAATTTCACAAATGAATTAAATAAACAAAAAAGTTTAATAGAGCGGTTCCAAAAAATGAGATACACGGTAGACGAGCAGTTCGAATCACAAGGATGTTGAATTCATAATAGGAATCCAGGACAGAGGGTTATGAAGCAGCGTCCCCAATTTGGAACAGGAATTATAGGGAATATAAAAATATCAGATTCAGTAACTGATTTTCAAGCAATACTAGCAAGAACTGCAACTCTGACTTCTCAAGCAATAAATAAAACCTACATAATTATAAATGCTCAAGCTCCCAGAAATGAATAAAAAAACATTAATGGTAAAAACAAAGGGAAAGGTTGAAAAATTCAGGGACATTCTCTAACAAAACTGTGAACGAAATAAATAAAAGGAATATCAAAATCTTATTGAGAGAGTTCAACGTCCAGCTGGGAAAAGAAAAGAACTAGAAAATGAAGTCCACATAACTTTACAAACAAGAATGGTCAAAGACTTGTAGAACCCTGCAGAGAACACCATCTTATATCCAATTCAACATACTTTAAGAGGAAACACAATTAAACTTAAAACGTAGACACACTCAAACTGGATGAAGTGGGAGTGGCAGTTAGACCATGTCTGTGTACACAAAAATTTTCGTAAGGATATCTACGATGGGAAATTATTGAGAAGAGTAGACACAGGCTTAGACCATTACTTAATTAAAATTAAAATCAAATTCACGCCATTAAAGAAAAAGAGTGAAAAACTAAAAACACAAGCAGAAGGTATGACCCACATTAGAGAATTAAAGTAGCAGATGATCTAGAAGAACTGGTACCAAGCCTCAAGAATCAAGACGAGAATCTAGCTCACTTGAATCCTCGAGGACAACATGCATGGTGGACTCCAGAATCTGACAAACTCCATGAAGAAAGACACCAAGTATGGTTAAAGTTTCAAACGAACAAAACAGAGGAAAATGCCATAAGCCTCAAAAATTGGAGGGAAAAAATCCCACAGAACATTAAGAGACCTAATCGGGGATTCCATAAAGACATAATAAACTCTATAGAAGATAATTACCACAAAATCATAGGGAAACAACTACAAGAGAACAGGCCCCCGACACTAATACTGAAAGATGAAGATGGAAGAATGGCACACAATAACTAAAGGCTGAGGTAACGGTAAAATCATTTTATTTTGGAATTTTGAAGAATCCGAAGGACTGCTACAAAACCACGAAATTATCTCTATTGAAACCGAACCTAACAAATTAGACCCCCCCCCCCCAAATTTCCAAGAAGTTGAAAGAGTCCTCAAAGGACGAAAGAATTAAAAGGCATGTGAAAAGATTTTGTTGAAATGTAGAAATTTTCAAGTGACACGACCAAGAAATCCTTAAGCAAAGGCCCTAAAAAAATTCGGATAACAGGACAATTCCCTGAACATTCGACCACGGCCACCATCCACCCACAACATAAGCAGGGGGGTAAGAGTAGTCCAGACAACTACAGAGGAATCTCAGTCTTAGACTGCACATAGCAGGATTTATCCAAGATCCCCTGTGGAGCAAGCAATCATGAAACAAATAAAACAGGAGCTAGGGGAATAACAGGAAGGGTTCAGACCATGGAGAAGCTGAAAAAGCAGGCCATTAGTTTAATATCAATTATGGCATACTACAGGAAACGGAACAAACCTCTGGCAATAACATTTGCAGATTTTAAGAAGGCATATGACTGCCTCCATAGACCTTCAGTACTAAAAATTTTAAGAAATCTGGGATTCCATCCAAAACTAATTGAATTAACAGGACTTACTCTAATCAACACCAAAACGACATTGAAGTTTAGAGGAGAAATTTATGAACAACTCCTTATAAAAAGAGGCTTAAAACAAAGTGACTGTGTATTTCTACTACTGTTCAGTTGTCCCCTGGAATATATAATGAGAGAATGGTACAAGGATGACCGAAAGAACATCAGAATTCAAGTGTTAAAAATAATGTAAGTTTGAAGAGCTTGGGCTTTGCTGATGATCTTGCTCTCCTAGCCAATAATGTTCAAGAAACTAGGCAACAAGTTAGATCACTATAAGAAATAGCACAGAAAATTGGCCTCAGAATATCATTTGAAAAAACAAATTATGCTAACTGATCCACCCTCGCAAAGAAAATTACAACAGGAGAAAGTGAAATCAAAATTGTCGATGAATTTAAATATTTAGGTGAAATCGTAATTTACCATCCAAATGGAAATCATCATGATGAAACAGAATAAAAAACTCAACAAAGCAAATTACATTACCAAAAACACATGCAACAAAAAAGCGTATCAACAGTTGCAAACTTAAAACATTATAAAACAATTACACAACCAGAAACAACTTACGTAGCTGAAACCATCATCAAAACGACTAATACAGCAGAAATTGACAGGGTCGAACACGTGTCACCCTTATTTGGCTGGAAGAGCACAACGGTACCACCTTAGTACTGCGCGGCAACTGGTATCTGACTTCGCAGCATTTACAGGACGTGTTGTATCGAGGTAAACGGTGTACTGAAGGCTTCGGCTGAGTGATCTTTACTGTCGAAGACCTGCTGTATGTGTACCACTGATGCGACTTCACAGGAGGGAACGTCTAGCGTGAAGTCGTCAACGTGCAACCTGGACGGGCGATCAGTGGGCCAACGTTCATTTTACAGATGAGTTCCGATTTGGCCTTGAGAGTAATTTTCGACGGATTCACATCTGGAGGGAAAGTGAACACGATGTCGGGACTCAGACACTGCGGTAAGAAACCGATATCGAGGAGAATCCCTAATGGTATGAGAAGGGATTATGCTCACCACTGGAAAACCTCTTCGAGAAATTGTAGGGGTGAATCGGCAAGGTTTTACTGTCGTTATGTATCGTGATAAGATCTTGGGACTCATGAGCGGTTGTTACGAGGTGCTGTGGTCCCAGAGTTCGTATTCAAGGACGATAATGCTCGACCTCACAGAGCACAGATGGTTGATGTTTTCTTGTAAACAGAAGATATCGCACACATGGCGTGGCGTGTCATGCTCGCTCTCTCGATTTGAATTCCATACACATACCAGGGACGCACTACGGAGACGGGCTGCATCACGTCAGCATCCACCAACGGCTCTCCAAGATTTGGGAGCAGCTCTGAAGGAAGAGTGGGTGTTACTGTGAAACGTCCCCTTTGAAAAATTTACACATGACTGTGCTTAAACTGACACACAATATTTTTAGCGCGACGCAATCTGACTTTCAAAAATCCCTGCAAAAGAATGGCCCTGACTAACATTAACCTATACCTTTCACAAATCACTTACCTCACAAAAATCTTCGTTACTCGAACTACTGCAATACAGCGAGCGCCACTACTGCCAGCTAAATGAAAGATTCAAACTATGGAAGGCACTAACTACTGATAGGCATAGTTGGCAAATGAAAGATTTTAATAGAGAACAAACAATGTATTTACCTTAATAGTGTTGAAAAATCATAATATACATAGCAGTTCATGACATCCAGTCTTACAAATTTCAAAACTCCGCCATTTCTCTCCCCACATCCACCACTGCTGGCGGCTCACCTCCAACTGCGCAACGCTACGCGCTGTTAACATACAGCTGCCCAACGCTACAATGGCGAGTATAACAATAATGCCAACCAGCCACAGACTGCACACAGCACAGCCAGTGATTTTCATACAGAGCGCTAAGAAAACCTAAACAGCCTACGTACATCCACCACTGCTGGCGGCCCACCTCCAACTGCGCAACGCTACGCGCTGTTAACATCCAGCAGCCCAACACTACAATGGCGAGTGTAACAACAATGCCAACCAGCCACAGACTACACACAGCACAGCCAGTGATTTTCATACAGAGCGCTAAGAAAACCTAAACAGCCTACGTACATAGCCCCCATGCTCACTACAAGAAAATTTTACAAATTGTTTTGGGCAAGGGCCAATAATGATTTGATAAAATTTTTCATAATTACAATAACAAAGATATCAAATGCACACACTTATTGATACAATGTTGGTCAAAAGCTAAAATTTTCTCACAGTCCATAAAGACAGTCCTGACCATTCATCACAGTAAAACTGCAGTGTTTTTTTTTTCACAAAGTCTCATTAGTAAAAGAAAATGCACATGGAAGTAGTGGATTTCCATGCAGTCCTGAAGAAGTTGCGGTGTCCTTTCAACGGAAAGACAGTGCTGACTCTCGACATGCAGACAGGTAATGGGCCACAACAGAGCATACCCACAGCAGAGTCAGTCGAAGTTTTGAAGAATACTGGTAGGTAGGTCATCACAGAGCAGACCCACTGTAGTCCTGGTAGAGATTACGGTAATGGTGGGCCACCAGAGGTGCAGACCCACTGCAGTCCTTGTAGAAATAATGGTATTGGTGGGTCATCAAAGATGCAGACCCACTGTAGTCCTTGTAGAGATGGCCAGCAGCCATCTGTTGTGACTGTGCAGTTGCACAATCACCATTGAACAGTCTTGCGGATAATATAGCAAGTCCATAACCACCACTTGTGAACTCACAAAGTTTCAGGAATTGTCCTTAGAACCAGCAATGGTGTTATCCAGTCCCTTGCTGAATTATTAACACACGTGCAAACACTATCAGTCCCTACTTCTGACATATTGTCCATATACTATGACCAACAGAAACGTGTGCAGTGAAATGTAACTTACAAGTTACTTAATCTGATGAACTGGTGTCCATTAAAATTTTATAACATAAGAATACAATTACAAAGATACAGAATACGTCATTAAAGAACATAACAATACAGATAACATTTGTAGTAATAGGGGCTTTACAAAAGAATAGAAATAAGCATATACATCAGGGTTACAGGAATTATGACATAAATAAATACATAAAAGATCAGAATAACTTTTGAAGCATCAACTTCACACATGAGCATTAAAACAAAACAGAATAAATAATGTCTAAACATCTTTACAAAGTAAATAACATATTATCAGAAAAATTATACAACGTAACTCTCATCAGATAAACACATAAAGACAGGAAGAACACAAATACCCAAGGGTACACAAACAGATAGTGGGATAACACAAGGAAAGGACAGGGTTTGTTTTACTGCAGTATTTTGCAAACAAAACTTTCTTTACTTCTTGGAGATCTCCCTTCGTTCTTCATTATTTCCAAAAAGTCCCATCTATACCTGCTTTCTATACTTTTTTCGTATAACTTCTCAATGCTTTTCTTCCAATGCATCGCAACTCATTCTCTTATATAGGATGAGGCAATGCAGCAGCGCAAAACAATTAATAAAAACAGCAATTTAAAAAATGGAAATTGTCAAAGCAAGCTACAGTAAATCTAAATTACCAAGCAAATGCTACATTACAACTAATATGAGCCAATGTGCAGCAACAAAGAAATAAATCAGTAGTAAAACTGGCTTAACAGAGTAATACAAAGTGAAATTTAGTAGCACTATGCCTGGCAAACAGCAGCAGCAAATGCAATAACTTATATCTAAACATGACAAAGCTCAAGCAGAAAAATATTACAGTAAAGACAACAATGCAGATAAGGGAAATGTCTATTCACATCTTAATGTCTATGTTATTAAAGTGGTGCACCACAAAAACTTATTCTATGAAATAAATTACCAAATACTTGAAAAGAAAATTATGTATGCAGTTCCTGTGAAGGGAAATGTCTTTTTGTGCTCCCTCTTTTTTTTTTTTTGGAAGTATCAAAAAATTATTATTTACTTTATCTGTAGACAGAAAATATCTATATTAGTACATCTATAAAATTTTATTTTAACCAATGCTGCAGTGCAGCTAGATACTAGATATTAAACAAAATAGGCAAAGCAAGGCGTGAAATGTCATTCACTAGCATATGGCATTTCATAATGCAGTAAACAATCTTTCAACTAGCAAGACAATAGACATGAAATGTTTCTCATCATTTCATTTCAGTAAATATCATAAATTAAGAACTCTACAGTGTAATCATGTTTTCAAGTTTGTGGGTGTCATATTTACGATGCTTTCTACAAAGGAATGTCAATAGCGAGGATAATGGCCTCCCTTTTTTTTTTCTTCTCCACCTGTGCCTCTGAAAAGGCACACACTAATGGCTTTTTCTCCAGGCGTCTGACACAGCTGGCCGCTCAAGACACATTACGTCAACGTCACTTGGCTTTCTAACTGAAATATTTACGACACCAGTTTGCAATACAGTGACAGTCTCATATAAAAATATTTCACAGGTCAAGAATTTGCGTTACAAATCTGTAGAAACAAAATCCTATTGATATAACAGTGTCCAAAAAATTTTCGTCGGCATTGTAATACATTCACGCATTTACATACATTTCATAACTCTTAAAGTACGATTCTTGGTTTCCAACAACCTTTTTCACAAACCAGAGTCCCTAACCACTACTCATTATTCCTTTCCTTATTCGTCGACACTTCTTCAATATTTCATCATAACAGATACGTAGCATAACCAAATAACTCATATAGCATCAGCTTATTGATCATAAACATACCGCAACTGCATAATACACATAGTCATCGTAATAATAACATCATAACACCTCAGTCAACTGTCAAAATCGTCATAGCTTCCTCCAATAATTTCAAAACCTAAATAAAAAACCTCTGCTCATTTCGACAGTGTCATCTACCGCCAACGTACCTTAAAAATCATGATCCCATACCAAATACATTATTCAGAGCTCTCATAGTATCACAATGGTTCCGAAAAATTACTAACAGTTCACAAAGTACAGACGAAATACAATTTCATAAGTGTGAAGTTATCCATCTCTGTAATTGCGTAAACATGTGTCACTGATGTAGTAAAAAAATGTTTGTTACTCTGTTAAATAATCATACAGCTGTGTAATTTACGTGTTAGAGAAATATGATACCGATGTGTAAAGTTGTATAAGCAAATACCATATTAGCTAGGGCTCCTTGTGCTTGACAAACACATGGTACACAAAGTAAGCGTGTACCCCCTGAGGATAAATGTATTTATACCCTCAGGTGTTACAGATTACAGCAATGGAATGAAATGTATCACGGAAAAATTACTTTGTAATTCAGAAATCTTGAAACGTAAATGGTTTAAGTACAAAATTAATCACTCAAATGCGTGTCCTGTAGCGCTAAATGTGCGTCTTGCTGTAAGATAATCTCTGTGGAAGTGTGGTAGTTATTGTCCTCCGAAAGCTAAGTTCTGCAGAAGCCAATGTACTTACCTCATGATAAACAAAAGTGAAATGCTTTGCGTATAGATATCTTAGTTATTACGCTTATTGCCGTGATGAAGAAAGAACTGTGCTGTAACGTATTGTTGTGCTACGGAAAAGGTAGTCTCATTGTAGCTATACCACAAAAGTTACTACTAAAACATGTTTTACTTTCCAGAATAATACAGAAAAACTGTGCAGATATAAAACAGAAACACCGCAAAAGCAACATTGTAATTTGTCACTCATTAGTAGCGTCGTGATAAAATCGTGTAGCTGTCACCTGAACTAACCACTGTGTCATCTGGTATCTCACAGATAGTACATTAAATACAGAATGTATTTTCAAGTAAACCAAAATGTAGCATTAAAATCTCATTAGGAGTACCAGTATGTGTTATAAGTATGTAAGCCTTATAGTCATTACGTAATCGTGCAACTAACAAGCAAGAATGTACACACGCAATAACACTGTGACATCTGTTCACTATAACAATGCATTCGTAATTTCTGTTTAAATAAGTTCTCTTGGTTCTTGATTGGATATTTAACTTCAAACATTGTTGCATGGTAACAGATTCTAAGTCTGACAATGCATACTAGAAATGATGTGAAGTGAAAAGTTTTATGGCAAAGACAAAGTTAAAAAGTAGATTATCTTTCAATAAACGGTTTTACACGTGGAATGTGGTATAAATCTTTACTCTTCCTAGTACGCAGAGTTTCAACTTCAACGCAATTATCATGTGGTATACGTCGGATTCTGTAAGGTCCATTGTAAACTAGAAAGAATTTGTGACTCAAGTGTTTCTTCTTATGTGACAATGAATGAGCTTTAATGAGAACTTTCTGACCAATATATAATTTCTTTGCATTTGCTTTACCGTGTAGTTTTCTCCTTTTGTCTGCTGCAGATTTTATATTTTTAAGAGCCAAATCAATTATGTCTTTGTGTCGAAGTTTACGTGTATTCGGGAAAGGTGCAAGCTCTCTGATTCTCTTCGGTGGTTCTTCATTCTTCAGTACAAGAGTAGGTGGTAAAGCAGTGGAATCATGAGGCATTTCATTCAGCACATTTTGAAATAAGTGTAATATCTGTCCCAATGCTGATGCCTTCTGTGCCAATAAAGTCTGCAAAGCTTATTGATTTCTTTCATAATCCGTTCAGATGGGTTAAATTGTGGTGAGTACAATGAAATAAAAACAGGTTTGATTTTATGATTCCGAAGCATGCGTGACCAAACAGCAGATCTGAATTGCGGTCCGTTATCTGAAATGACTTTACTAACGTGTCCAACTTCACGCAAGAAATTTTTAACAAAGGCGTTGGATACAGACCGTCCCGTGGCTTTACGTAACGGTGTGAAAGAAACAAATTTTGAAGTAAGTTCAACAGCGACTAGAACGTACGAAAATCCATTAGATGTTCTGACAAGTGGCCCCAAGAGATCAACAGCAGCAAATTCTTTTAATTTAGAAGGAATAGTAGGAAACAACAGAGCACGCTGTGAGATAGTAGATGGTTTCGCCTTTTGACAAAGTTTACAAGTAGACAAGACTCTTCGAATTCTCTTTTCCATATTGTTAAAATAACAAGTCGTTCGAAGAATATGATAACATTTTCGTGGACCAAAATGTGCGTAGCTGAAATGAATGTACCAAATGAGCATATTAACAAAATCGTCTGGAATGCAAAGTACCCATAGCTTGTCATCAACAGTGCAGCGTTTGAAGAGTATGTTGTTTCTAACCAGGTAATAATGCCGAATCTGAGTGTGTGTGTTTTCATGCCATTCACTTTTGATGTCTTTCCAAATCGGATCTTTATCTTGTTCATGAGCAATGTCCTTTAAAGATGTGGAGATGAAGTTTTTAAAGGCGACTTTCTGAATGTAAAGAATACTGAAATTTTTCTCGAGGTTGCCTTCTGTGTTACTTTTCTCAAGCCCAGCCGGTGCGCGTGACAGTGCGTCCGCTACAATGTTTTCCTTGCCGGGAATGTAGACTATTGTGAAGTGGAATTCTTGCAGAAATAATGCCCAACGTTTTAACCTGTCATTATTTAATTTTGAAGACATAAGAAACTGTAATGCACCATGATCACTGTATACTTTTATGTGCTTACCAGAAAGAAAGAAACGGAATTTGTTAAATGCCCAAACAATAGCTAAAGCTTCTTATTCAGTAACGGAATACTTTTTTTCAGATTTTGTTAGCACTCGGCTAGCAAAAGCAATGGTTTTCTGAACGGTAGTATCATTTTCTATGGCTTCTTGAAATAAATGGGCACCAAGACCGACTTTAGAAGAATCCGTACTAAGGCAGAAATCTTGTGACAGATCAGGATGAGCTAGTATTGGCGCGTTAAGTAGTGATTCTTTCAAAGAATTGAATTCCAACTGTGCTTGTTCGTCCAAGTTCCAAATAGTATTTTTCCCAGTGAGAGAACAAAGTTTTGGTGTAACTAGAATTTGCATATTCAGAAAACGACGGTGTAAAATTTACGAGACCTAGAAAACTGCAGACTTGTTTTTTTGTGGAAGGAACTGGAATGGCTCTCATTGCTTCTAACTTTTCAGGATCCGGCTGAATGCCTTCAGAAGAAATAATATGTCCCAAAAACTTCACCATTGTCCTACCGAACTCAGATTTTTCCAAGTTAACATTAATTCCAGATTCTGCAAAAATATGTAACACGCTGTTGAGGATGCGATTATGTTGTTCCCATGAGGCTTCTGCTATCAGAATATCGTCCACATATAAGGTGATGTGACGTTTTAAGAACTCAGGTAATATGGAATTTAGCCCGCGAATGAATGCTGCTGAAGAAATGTTCAAACCAAAAGGAAGTTTCCGAAACTGATAACAAACACCGAAACAAAGGAAAGCTGTGTCTTTTCTACATTCTCGATGAAGTTCGATCTGATAAAAGCTGGATCCAAGATCAATAGAAGACAACACTTTTACGCCATTAAAATTTTGAAGAAATTCTTTCATCGTTTGCGGCCTGTCTGTTTCAGGAATGATGATAGTATTGATTTGTCTCGAATCTAAGACAGGTCTGATCGATCCATTTTTCTTCTCAACAACATGCAATGGATTGTTGTATGAGCTTACTGCAGGCTCAATAATGCCTTCGTCAAGCATAGATTGTATTTCTGTTCTAACACGGTCCCTATAATGTGCTGGAATTACGTATGGTCTAACACAAAATATAGTATGCTCACGAACACGAAATTGGTATTGAAATCCCTTGATTGTTCTTTTTTTGTGAGTAAAAACTGTGGAATGTGCTTGTAAAATCTCAAAAAGGTCCTGCCTATCAATGTCATTACAGTTCTCAATTGTTTGAATTTTATTCCGAATTAACTCATCAGTATCAAATACGCCGTCGATATCATCCCTGTCAGTACTTACAGAGTGATTGTTAGTGTCAGGTTTCGTCGAAAATTCCGAACTGTTGTCTAGCAGAAGGTAAAGCCGATTAATTTCCTCGTCATGGTTTGAGAGCCTATCTTCAAATTTCAAACCAATTGACTTACCTTCATTCTCTAAACTTATTTCAGCATCGTGAAAGTTTAAGATTGCTTTGTATTCATTCAAAAAGTCTACTCCCAATATAATTTCCGTCGACAATAAGGGAACAATAAGAAAATTCATAGAGAAGCTGTGGCTTTGACAAAAGAATTCTAAGTTGGTTTGTTGGCGTACATCTACACTTTTTCCAAAGATTGCACCTTGTAGTTTTATCTTACATAACGGAAGTGCGGGACAATCGTTCGATTTGTTGTATTTGCTAAAGGCTGTTTCACTAATTACTGAAATGGGACTGCCAGAGTCAAGTACTGCCGTATATTTTACGTCATTTACTGTAGTGTGAATCACAGAATATGCAATGCTTTTATGTTTTACGTCGTGTTCCTGGAGTAAGATGTCCCTAATGTCTTCCATTTTTATGTAATTACCAGCTATGGCAGCTGCGTCGTCAGTTTCATACGTACGTTTTGTGGCTGCCAGTGGTATGAGTCATTGCCTATTGTCTCTTTGTTGGCGCGCGTCGTTATTGGGGTTTGGAGACCTAGCTTCTACAAATTCACCTTGTCGAGAGGGCCCTACCCTGTTTAAATCCCGCCAGTTCTGATGCAATTCAGGCCTGTCGTTACGATCATATCGTATGTCGTCATGTCTGTAGATTCCACAGTTTCTTTCTTGTCGGTCACGTGGTGGAGAATTCCTCCTGGAATCGTAACTGCGCGCTGATCTGTTGCGTCTGAAATTATTCTGACTCCCTTGATAATAATAGTTCTGGTTACCATATTGTCTGTTTCTATGATTGTCTCTGTCATATTCATTAGTACGAAAATGCGAACTTTCTCTGTAACTATTACTCTGCCAGTGGTTGTCATACGGGTGGTGTCTGTTTTGGTCACGATTTGTGTTGTGAGAATAGCCTCGTCGTGTCCAGTTATTATTTCTTTCATCGCGGAATTGCGACAGATGTGACCTGTAATTGTTGTGTTCCTGTTTTCGCGTTCCGCGATTGTCAGTGTCAATTTATAATACTTGTAAGAGTCCCTGAAAAGCTTCGATGTCGTCTTTGCAACGTCCTGACAAAATAATATGTCGTAAATGTTCAGGTAATTTGATTAAGCAAATGCGGATGAGTTCTGAGGGGCTGTATGGGTTTGACAGGTACTGATTCTTGTGCAACATGTCTTCAAAATATTTCACAAGACTGGAAAATTCAGATTGTTCGAAATGTTTCATCATTATGATGCTATGTTTTACTCGATCTTGTGTAGCTTGAGACCAATATGCTGAGAGGAAGGCATGGTAAAATTCTCCTTCACTGTGACAATCGTGAATGACCGTTCACATTCTTACAGCTGGTTCATTCTCCAAATAGCCACACATAAATTCTAATCTGTGCTCTAATGACCAGTTGGGAGGAAAACAATGAGAGAATTGATGGAGCCACGCTTGTGGATGAATGTCGTTGCCAGAATTCTTAAATGTTTTAAATTTACGTGTAGTAATGAACGGCTTATAGTCAAAATCATCACGTCTGCGAGTCGCATATCGGTCATTGTTACGTCGTTTCGGCGGTTACATTTCAAAATTCGGTGCACCTTGCCTAAAAAAAAAAAGCTCCGTCTGTAGGCCACAAGTGGCCCTTCCGGGACCGTCCGGCCGCCGTGTCATCTTCCGAGGAGGATGCGGATAAGGAGGGGCGTGTGGTCAGCACACCGCACTCCCGACCGTTAGGACGGTATTCTTTGACCGAAGCCGCTACTAATCGGTCGAGTAGCTCCTCAATTGGCATCACGAGGCTGAGTGCACCCCGAAAAATGGCAACAGCACGTGGCGGCGGGATGGTGACCCATCCAAGCGCCGGCCACGCCCGACAGCGCTTAACTTCGGTGATCTCACGGGAACCGGTGTAGCCACTGCGGCAAGGCCGTTGCCTGCACCTTGCCTAATTCTTTCATAATTTCCGAAATACGCTGTGTTATTATTTTGTGGCTGTTCCATATTTCTATGTCCCTCGTCCCGTATTGGGGCGCGAGTGTCCTCTGAAATATGTAATTCTTGTATTACCTGTGTCAGCTGGTCTTGTACTTCCCGGATCTCTCTTTGGTGTCACGTATTAATTTGAGTCTGATTTTGTTTGAATTTCCTAATTTATTCGCCCTCTTCTGTGTCATTAAAGACTACCGGTATTGTGTCATTCAGATTATCATCTACCTTGGTAGATAAATTATTTAGCTGATCCGAAAGTTCAACCACTTTCTCTGATAATGAACTAATTTCCTCCATGTGTCTTTCTGAACCAATTTTCAGAGTATCTACTGTGTCCTTTAAGTTTTCCTGAGTTTTTGCAAGTTGCGTAACCGAATCGGTAGATGCAACTGAGTCAATTTCAGCTTGCAAGGTCTCATGATTTCCATGAACAATAGATTGTAGTTCTTTTATGGCTGCTTTGTGATTCTGTAATGCATTTTCATGACGCCAAAAAATAGGTTCGAAATTCTCACAAATTTGTGTTTTTACGTCATTACAGACTTTTTGACATTTCGATTCGATTTTATGTAACTCAGTAGTTAAATCTTCACGTGTTTGTTCAAGCGTGGTGTGAAGATTTTGGTCCATTGCGTCTAACTGTTGCTGTGTTTGTCTCTGGTGTTGTTCTATTGTGTCTAACTTTTGAAGATTTTGCTGTGTTTGTCTCTGATTTTGTTCCATTGTGTCTAACGTTTGAAGATTTTGTTCCATTATGTCTAACTTTTGTAGCCTTTGTCCCTTTTGTTGCATTAACTGTAATAACAATGCACTGGCGTCTGAAACATGTTCCTCAGTGCTTTTCGGCAGTGAAATTGCACCGGCAACATTCACATTTTGACAAGCAGAAAATGTGTCTTGACTTATTTGAGAAAACGGTGAGGTCGCAAAACCTGTATCTACAGTATTTGCGAGATTGTGTCATGTCATTTCGGATTCCTGAGGCGAGCTATTGCCGACCGATCGATCGATAATGCTTCCCTGTTCACTAATTGTTTCACTATCTACGCCATTATTTGCCGCCCGCTCCATTTCCCTATGCCCAATTACCAAATTACTACTTTGAACATTAGTTAATTCATTACTCGGTGGCCCTAACACACTGCTTTCGTCTTCACTGTCATTTCTCAGTTTACTTTGGAGCCTAGTGTTACGTTTTTCACACGCCATTATTGTCACAATATTTCGCACGATAACACAGAAAAGCACAATTTGAAGAGCAAAAATAAGAGAACACATTAACGTAGCACTGAAAATAATATCTCGTTATTTGCAAGCGCAACTGCGAAATGCTTGCTGCAAATCTACATGCATGCCACAACTGTTTTACTGTACAACAATGAAAAACTACAACTACAAAGAAATTCTCTCTATAATTACGCGCTAGCAATAAACAAAAGCTACACTAATTACACAAACTAGAAGAAAAAATCAGAAAATTCCAGTGAGGTATCCTCGGCTAAGGGTCGACATATGAAACGTCCCCTTTGAAAATTTTATACATGACTGTGCTTAAACTGACACACAATATTTTTAGCGCGACGCAATCTGACTTTCAAAAATCCCTATAAAAGAATGGCCCTGACTAACATTAACCTATACCTTTCACAAATCACTTACCTCACAAAAATCTTCGTTACTCGAACTACTGCAATACAGCGAGCGCCACTACTGCCAGCTAAATAAAAGATTCAAACTACGGAAGGCACTAACTACTGATAGGCATAGTTAGCAAATGAAAGATTTTAATAGAGAACAAACAATGTATTTACCTTAATAGTGTTGAAAAATCATAATATACATAGCAGTTCATGACATCCAGTCTTACAAATTTCAAAACTCCGCCATTTCTCTCCCCACATCCACCACTGCTGGCGGCTCACCTCCAACTGCGCAACGCTACGCGCTGTTAACATACAGCTGCCCAACGCTACAATGGCGAGTATAACAATAATGCCAACCAGCCACAGACTGCACACAGCACAGCCAGTGATTTTCATACAGAGCGCTACGTAAAACTGTTTCAACATGAGATTGTGATGAAATTCACAGCATGCTCCATCGTTGGCAGGCGTGTATTGTTGACAGAGGTGGTCACACCCCATCCAGTTAAGTTGGAAAAAGCGAATAACTTTTTGTCTACCCTTATGCATGTTGCAGCTGTTTACATTCTGTATTCTTTACTTTGTTTATACTTTACTAACACCTGTTTATACTGTTGTACGCCAAAATAAACGCAATCTCGCATATTTATTTTTTCTTTAATTTTGGACACCCGTGTATATATATCCACCTTGAGTCTTAACACTTATGTTCTGAGCAGACGACAATGTCTTTGTATTAGCGGCCAGACGGATTTATTCGATAGTACTGGTGGCGTACTGAAAGTTATTTTTTACTACACAGTAACCTCGATTTGAAAAGGATGTGCTAGAAGTAAGGAGGAGGTGGTCGCAGGTGGGGGTGGAGGAGCCACAATACTCTTTCCTTCACACGCTATTAGCTGTGCCAGTATTCAGTTAGCGTAGCAGTCAAACGTAAATCTTCATCTATTCTGTGCTAATCACTGTCACGTGCCTGTTATCATTAGCTTCATTTTACGTACGGCTCGCGGGAAGAACGACGGGTTAAACGCCTCTGTCGGCGCTGTGCTTAATCTAATCTTGTCATCGCAATGTCTAAGGGGTCGGTCATTATGGGGTTGCAGTATAATCCTAAATCCATTATTTACAGCTGTTTATAAAATTTTGTAAGTAGATTTTCTTGGTATTGTTTGCGCCTGTCTTCAAGCTTCTGCCAATACAGATTCTTCACGATGTCCTTGACACACTCCCATGGATTAAATGAATATTCATGGTGCCCTTCTGTGCATGCGTTCAGTATCCCCGGTTATTCCTATTTGGAACGGATTCCACATACTTTTGCAATAATCTAGGATCTACATCTACGCCACAGCATGATGCATGGCGGAGGATACCTTGCACCACTACTACTCATTCCCTTTCCCGCACCACTCGCAAACAGAGCGATGGAGAAACGAGTGTCAATATACCTCCGTACGAGCGTTAATTTCTCTTTATTTTGTGGTCCCTACACAAATTTACGTTGCTGGTAGTGGTATCGTTCTAATATTCGCGTATTGATTGAACCTACCGGTAACAAATCTAACAGCAAGCCTCTGAACTGTTTTTCCCTTCAGTCCCAGCTAATGGAAATCCTAAACACTCGAGCTTTACTTAAGTATGGGCCGCACTATTGTTCTACACACCACCTTCTTTTTAGATGAGTTACATATCCCCGAAAATCTCCCAATATACCGAACTGGACCATTCGCCTTCCTTACTACCGTCCTTTTACGCTCGTTCCATTTCATATCGTTTTACTACGTTACACCTAGATATTTAATCGACCTCACTGTGTCAAACAGCTCTCTACTAATGCTGCATTCGAACATTACCGTATTTTTTTTCCCTACTCATCTGCACTTATTTACAATTTTCTGCTTTTAGAGCAAGTTGCCATTCATCACATCTATTTTGTCTAAGACATCTTGTATCCTCCTACAGTCAGTCAATGACTACATCCTCCCGTAAACCATAGCATCATCAGCAAACAGCCGCAGATTGCTGCTCACCCTGTCCGTCAGATCATCTATTCATATGAAGAGGAAGAGCGGCCCTGTCACACTTTCATGGGGCACTCTTGATGATATACTTGTCTCTGATGAACACTCTCCTTCGATGTCAACGTACTTATACTGGCTGCTAGTAAGAAGTTTTAGAGCCACTCACATATCTGAGAACCTAATCCGTATGCTCAGACTTTAGTAAACAGGATGCGTTTTGTGGGAAATCTCCTCTGTAGACTGTTTGCGTTTCCCTAGTACTTTACCAACGAACTGAAATCTGCCACATCCTTTACCTAAGCCCGAACCAATGTGATAGTTCCCTTTCATGTCCCCATAAATTTTGCACCTAGGTACCTGTACGAGTTGCGGGTGACTCGGTGATATTATAGTCATAGGATACAACGTATTTTTCATTATCTGAAGTGCACAGTTCTATATTTTTAACGTTTAAGGCAAGTTGTCATCTCTGCAATCCTTTGAAATATTATCAGGATCCGACTTTATTTTTGTACAGCTTTTTTCAGACAGTGCTGAATTATAGACAACTACATCAGCTACTAAAAACATCAGGTTAATATTAATATCTTCTGCAAGGTCATTAACACACAAAATGAGCAGCAAGAGTCCCAGGACACTTCCTTGGGGCACACCTGACAATCCTTCTACTTCAGTCGATGACTCTTCCCAAAGAAAACGTGCTGCGAGCTCCCTAAAGTGTCCTCAGTCGTGTCACAAATTTCGCTTGATAGCCCATAGGATCGTACTTTCAATAATACACGTTGGTGTGTTGCTGAGTCAAATGCTTTTCGGAAAGCAATAAATTCCCTTGCTACCTCATTGTCTTGTTCCATGTCTTTCAGGATGAAATGTGAAAAATTACGTGTTGGTTTTCACATGATAGATGTTCTCGGAATCCATATTGGTGGAGATTGAGAAAGTCATTGTGTTCGATTACATCTTTATGGCTGGGATCAGAATAGGTTCTAAGTTAATACAAAGAATGGGTAGTAAGGATACTGGACGGTAGTTTTGTTTATCACCTTTACTACACTTCTTGTAGACAAGTGTGACCTGTGATTTCTTAGAAATATTGGATACGGTGTTTAGTTTGAGGGTTCTACGGCACATTGTTGTTTAAAGAGGGGCTAACTCAGCCACAAATTCAGTACAGAATCTGATAGAGATTACAGCAGTCCCAGTTTGAGCGATTTCAGGTATTTCTCGACCGACTGACTCTAATATCTATATTCTCACCTCTTCAGTGGGGCGAGAATTGAATTGGGGCAGTAGCCCTGGATTTGTCTTTGTAAGAGTACATTAGAAAACAAGCTCAGCTTTTCTGGTTTTACTCTGTAAGCCTCGGTTTCAGTTCCTGTTGTGTCGAAGAGTCTCTGGAGACTAATTTTGGTACCGTAAACATTGGATACGACCAGAATTTATTTGTGGTTTGTGAGAGATCTTTCGATAATATTCTGCTGCGCCAGTCGTCGAAGGTTTCAGGCATTGCCCTCTTGACAGCTAAAAGTGTTTCGTCCGGTATCTCCCTATCTACAGCTCTAATTTGTGTTTACGCCTATTACGCAGTAGTCTTTTTAGAAGTTTTTTTACAGAGACTTTATACCATGGAGACCCTGTCGCATTGGATAGTTCTTCTAGGCAGATACCTATCAAGTGGATGGTTAAACATTATTCCAAACCTGACCCTAAGTTCTTCCGCATGTTCCTCTCCAGAGCTAAATGTTTAGAATTCCGTCCTGAGATACACACCACTGCCTCATTATCAAGACTGCTGAACATGTAACTCTTTCTACTTTTTGTAGTTGCCCTTTTTATTTTATCAGTCGTTACTACAACTATCTCACGTTCACTGATACCAGTTTCAACGTGGACATTTTTCAAGAGCCCACGTCTATACGTTGCTAACAGATCCAAGGTATTTTCGTCATGAATGGACCCCCGAATAACCTGTTATACTCTGTTCTCAGGGGAACTTAGAAAACTGTAATTTTTTTCCATTTGACTGTTGGATGATTAAAGTCCCTTCCGATGACGCCAGTACGACTGAGTAACTTACATAGGCGTTATCTTAGGTTTTCTGTAAAGTTATCGGTTCCATTTGGCTGTGAGCTTGGTGGTCGATAGAAGGATCCGATTGTAATTTTTGTCACCACAAAGTCTTGCATGTAGTTTCAATTTCTGTCTCAGGGGATCTGAATTTCTTGTTTACTACGAAAGAACCACCACATCCATATTTACCACTAACCCGTTCTTTCGACGTATGCTTACATTTTCCTTAGATGTCTCAATGTTTTCCGTACGTAGTGTTACGTGAGCTCCACTGCTCTTTAGGAACGCTTCCCACTGTGGCACCTGGTTGCGAAAGCCTCGGCAAGCAACCATTAAGATTGTAACACACTGTCCACTCACATTAACGTGACGGCCTGTCCGAAACCTGAACAGCCACCTTTTGCAGAGGTGACCGCTGCGAGGCGTGGGAGAAGAGAGTCAGTGAGGTTATGGAAGGTCCGACAGGGGTGTGCAGCCATGCCGGCTCCAGTGCCGTGGACAGGTGACCTAGGTTTCTCGGTTGAGGATCCATGGCGCGAACGGCCGGATGGAGTTGGTCCCACAGGTTTCCGGCTGGGTTCAGATTCGGTGAGTTTGATGGTCAGGGGAGTACGGCAACCGGTTCTGGTGTTCTTCGAACCACGCACGTACCCTGCGAGCTGCGTGACACGTTGCACTGTGCTGTTGGTAGATGCCATCGTTATGAGGAAACAAAATTACCTGTAGAGGCAGACATGGTCCAAAGGATAGATGCATATTTGTGTTGATCCACTGTGCCCTCCAGAATGACGAGATCACCCAGGGAATGGCACGAAAACATTTCCCAGAGCATAACGCTCTCTCCTGCAGTCTTGACTCCTCCGACGATTGTTGCAAGATGTTTGCTTCCAGATACTTCTTGCCTTACACGACACCTACCATCTGTACGATGAAGCATAAAACGTGATTCATCTGCAAAGGCCGCAAAGGCCACCTATCGCCACTCACTGGACGTCCAGTTGCCGTACTGGCGTGCAAGCTCCAGTTGATGAACAAAACAGTCAGCATGGGTGTATGAAACAGGTCCCTGTTGCGGAGGCCCAGATGCAGCAACGTTTGCTAAATTGTCGTTGGGAAGACACTCTTGGTTGCCGTTTGGTTCATCTGGTCAATCAGCTGCTCTACAGTTGCATGTCTTTTCGCCCGTACACATCTAAGCAGGTGTTGTTCAGCCCTGTCATCTATGGCCCATGGTGCATTTCAGTTTCCTCGTGCCGATTTTGGATAAAACCATTTTACCGTGCACTGTATACTTCAAGCACGGCGGCAGGAGGTCAGTTTACAAACTTACCCATTTCAGAAATGTTTTCACCCTTGGCTTGAAAGCCAATGATCACGCCCGTTTTTGGACGTCAGATAAACCGCTCCGTTTCGCATTACTTCAACGACTCCATTGTTTACTGCGTCTCCCCTCTCTTCCCTCCCCTCCCTGATTTCCCCCCCCCCCCCCACTCCCGGAACACTTCATACAGGGTGACACAGAAATGTTGCAGGAAAATTCGAGGGGATCTAGAGGGTGTCCTGAGGAATCTATAGAGGACTGGAGGATTGGAAGCTGTGTGCAGAGACGTCATCCAATTACGCTACACGACGTCAAAATTATTGTTGCCGCTACCTGGCTCAAGGCCTTCTCTTCTACAGCTGTCGTGACTTTGTACGCTGACGCATCGTAGGCGAAACGTCTCGCAATGTTGTTTGTTGTTCAGTGCTCACCACTGACTGCCACGATGACCAATGGAGAAGTCTGAGCTACCTGCTGCGTAGGAAAGCCTTGTCTCTCCCATGAATGCGATGCTCTATTGTCTCGGTGGATGACGGTGCATGACACGGGTTTCCATCCACAGTTTATTTTTATCCAGGAACCCTCTAAAATCTCCAGTTTTTTCGGTATACAAGGAAAAAAATCAACAGCAGCTGAAAACCCGTGTCCGAAGCTGTCATCCACCAGGCCGTCACATTCATAGGAGACCTTTCCACACAGCAGCTAGCTCCATCGTCTCAACTGGCGATCGTGGCAATCAGTCGCAATTACTGAATAACAAAAAAACATTGCGAGGCGTTCCGTCTACGGTCCGTCAGCGTAGAAAGTCACGTTTGCTGCTGAAGGGACGGCCTGGTGAAAGGCGCCAGCGCCTGTAACTTCGACACTATGTAGGCGTCGTTGGGTGACGCTTCCAGACAGGTGTGCCTATACTCTTTTGGTTCCTGAAGACACCCTGAACAGCCCCGTGGAGAATGTCGCACTGCTAATGCTGCCACCGGCTGCCTGCAAGTGGTTATTGCACATTCACGTCGAACATAGGCAGAGGTCAGATTAATGTTACTGGAACGTGTCATATTCTCGGTTGCAGGGCACATTTGTTTGGATCCTACTAATCGGAAGATAAGAAGCATGAAATTTCCAGGGTGTCCGAAAAGTCTTTCCCTGATTATATAAATTGATAACTCAGGCTAGAAGTAAGATACAAATATGAAACTTCTGTCGAATTGTTTACAACTATCAAAGTTTTTTTTCTGTTTTAGGTTCGCAGTACGTAAGTAGTGGATGAGGTGCAGTGCCCAAGAAGCCACGTTAACCAATCAGGAGAAGGCACAGTGTGTCCTGTGGTACCATGACACACGATCACCAACCACAGTGTGGAGACACTTCCAGACAACATTTGGAAAGACTCTAGCTGACGTCAAGAGCATTAAAGCGTGGTATGAGAAGTTCAAGAACACAGAGTTGGTTGCCGACCTTTCGAGGTCTGGTCGACCAAGAACCTCAGCAGACTGGGTGGCAGCTGTAAGGCAGTCTTTTCTGTGAAGTCCGAAGAAATCGGAGCGCAGGGCCTCACGTGAATTACAGATGCCAAAAAGCTCTCTCCATGACATTTTACACAAACGTTAATTGTTCCGTGCATACAAAGTGCAAATCGTTCAGGCCTTGTTGCCCAATGACTTTGCGGTCGAAATGCTATCACGTATTGAGGACGATGATGGTTATCTCAGACGAATTGCCTTTTCCGACGAAGCGACCTTTTTTGTCAGTGGAGTAGTGAATTGCCATAATGTGCACATTTGGGGTTCACAATCCCCTGGCGAGGCCATGGAGTGCACCAGAGGCAGTCCAAAGGTGAATGTTTGGTGCGCGCTATTGCACGATCGAATTATCGGGCCATTCTTCTTCGCTGAGGCTACCGTCACATTTGCAGTGTATCTGGACATGTTGCAACTGTATGCTGTTCCGCAGCTGCTTCAGTATCACCCCGATGTCTTTTCTCAGCAAGACGGTGCACCGCCTCATTGGGGTTGGGACGTCCGTGCCTATCTCGATATGACCTTTTCTGGGCGATGGATTGGTCGTGATGGGCCAACGGTTAGGCCTTGTAAGTAGGCTGTTTAGGTTTTTTTTATTGGTAACGCCACCTCTGTATGAAAATCACTGGCTGTGCTGTGTGCAGTCTGTGGCTGCTTTGCATTGTTGTAATACTCGCCATTGTAGTGTTAGGCAGCTGGCTGTGAACAGCGCGTAGCGTTGCGCAGTTGGAGGTGAGCCGCCAGCATTGGTGGATGTGGGGAGAGAGATGGCGGAGTTTTGAAATTTGTCATGAACTGCTATATTTATATATGATGATATCAAGGTAAATACATTGTTTGTTCTCTATTAATATCTTTCATTTGCTAACTATCCCTATCAGTAGTTAGTGCCTTCAGTAGTTTGAATCTTTTATTTAGCTGGCAGTAGTGGCGTTCGCTGTATTGCAGTAGCTTGAGTAGCGAAGATTTTTGTGAGGTAAGTGATTTGTGAAAGGTATAGTTTAATGTTAGTCAGGGCCCATTCTTTTGTAGGGATTATTGAAAGTCAGATTGCGTTGCGCTAACAAAATATTGTGTGTCAGGTTAAGCACAGTCCTGTATAATTGTTCAAAGGGGACGTTTCATATGTCGACCCTTAGCCTAGGATACCTCACTGGAATCTTCTGATTTTTCTTGTAGTTTGTGTAATTACAGTTTATTGCTAGCGCGTAATTATAGAGAGAATTTCCATTGTAGTTGTAGTTTTTCATTGTTGTACAGTAAAACAGTTGTGGCATGCATGTAGATTTGCACCAAGTATTTCGCAGCTGCAATTAACTAGATATTATTTTCAGTGTTATGTTAATGTGTTCTCTTATTTTTGCTCTTTAATTGTGTTTTTCTGTGTTGTCGTGTGAAATACTGTGACAATAATGGCGTGTGAAAAACGTAATACTAGGCTCCAAAGTAAACTGAGAAATGACAGTAAAGATGAAAGCAGTGTGTTAGCGCCACCGAGTAATGAATTAACTAATGTTCAAAGTAGTAATTTGGTAATTGTGCATAGGAAAATGGAGCGGGTGGCAAACAATGGTGTAGACAGCGAAACAATTAGAGAACAGGGAAGCATTATCGATCGGTCGGTCGGCAACAGCTCGCCTCAGGAATCCGAAATGACAGGACACAATTTCGCAAATACTGTAGATTCAGGTTCTGGGTCATCACCGTTTTCTCAAATGAGTCAAGACACATTTTCTGCTTGTCAAAATGTGAATGTTGCCGGTGAAAATGCACTGCCAAAAAGCATAGAGAAACAGATTCCAGACACTAATACATTATTATTGCAATTAATGCAACAAATGGATCAAAATCAGAGACAAATGGGACAAAATCTTAAAAAGTTAGACACAGTGGAACAAAATCTTAAAAAGTTAGACACAGTGGAACAAAATCTTCAAAAAAGTTAGACACAATGGAACAATACCAGAGACAAACATAGCAACAGTTAGATTCAATGGAACAATACCAGAGACAAACACAGCAACAGTTAGACGCAATGGAACGAAATCTTCACACCACGCTTGAACAAAGACGTGAAGATTTAACTACTGAGTTACATAACATTGAATCGAAATGTCAAAAAGTCTGTAATGACGTAAAAACACAAATTTGTGAGAATTTTCAACCTATTTTTTCGCGGCATGAAAATGCATTACAGAATCACGAAGCAGCCATAAAAGAACTGCAAACCATTGTTCATGAACTTCATGAGACCTTGTGGGCTAAAATTGACTCAGCTGCATCTACCGATTCGGTTACGCAACTTGCAAACACTCAGGAAAACTTAAACGACACAGTAGATTCGATTTTAACACAAATGGACACTCTGAAACTTGGTTCAGAAAAACACGCTGAGGAAATGTGTTCACTATCGGAGAAAGTAGCCGAACTTTCGGATCAGGTCACTAACTTATCTACAAAGGTAGATGATGATCTGAATGACACAAGACCTGTAGCCTTCACTGACACAGAAGAGTATGAACAAATTAGAAAATTCAAACAAAATCAAAATCAAATCAATACACAGTACAAAAGAGAAATCCGGGAAGTACAAGATCATTTGGCACAAGTAATACAAGAATTACATATTTCAGAGGACACTCGCGCCCCAATACGGGAAGAGGGACATAGAAATAGGGAACAGACACAAAATAACAACACAGGGCACTTCGGAAATTATGAAAGAAATTGGCAAGGTACACCGATTGAGATGGAACCGCCGAAACGACGTAACAATGACCGACATGCGACTCGCAGACGTGATGATTTTGACTATAAGCCGTTCATTACTACACGTAAATTTAAAACATTTAAGAATTCTAGCAACGACATTCATCCACAAGCGTGGCTCCATCAATTCTCTCATTGTTTTCCTCCCAACTGGTCATTAGAACACAGATTAGAATTTATGTGTGGCTACTTAGAGAATGAACCAGCTGTAAGAATGCGATCGGTCATTCACGATTGTCACAGTGAAGGAGAATTTTATCATGCCTTCCTCTCAGCATATTGGTCTCAAGCCACACAAGACCGAGTAAAACATGGCATCATAATGATGAAACATTTCGAACAATCTGAATTCTCCAGTCTTGTGAAATATTTTGAAGACATGTTGCACAAGAATCAGTACCTGTCAAACCCATACAGCCCCTCAGAACTCATCCGCATTTGCTTAATCAAATTTCCTGAACATTTACGACACATTATTTTGGCAGGACGTTGCAAAGACGACACTGAAGCGTTTCAGGGACTCTTACAAGAATTAGAAATTGACACTGACAATCGCGGAACGCGGAAACAGGAACACAACAATTACAGGTCATATCCGTCGCAATTCCGCGATGAAAGAAATAGTAACTGGACACGTCAAGGCTATTCTTACAACGTAAATCGTGACCAAAACAGACACCACCCATATGACAACCACTGGCAGAGTAATAACAGTTACAGAGAAAGCTCGCATTTCCGTAGTAATGAATATGATAGAGATTACCTTAGAAACAGACGATATGGGTACCAAAACAATTATTATCAAGGGAGACAGAATAAGTTCAGACGCAACAGTTCAGCGCGCCGTTACGATTCAGGGAGAAATTCTCCACCACATGACCGACAAACAAGAAACTATGTCAACTACCGACATACCGACAGACCTGAATTTCATCAGAACTGGCGGGATTTAAACAAGGCAGGGCCCTCTCGTCACGGTGAATTTGTAGAAGTTAGGTCTCCAAATCCCAATAACGACGCGCGCCAACAAAGAGACAGAGAATGACTCGCACAGCAGGCAGCTGCGTGCGCCAGCTGGCTCAGGGAAAAATAACATAGACGCTAACCTCGAGAAAAATTCCAGTATTCTTTACCGACGTATACCGCATGACAATTGCATTCAAGTTCAAACTCTGAGTACTGTGAAGAGTAAAGGTTTATACCACATTTCACATGTAAAACCGTTTATTGAAAGATAATCTGTTTTTTAACGTAGTCTTTGCCATAAAACTTTTCACTTCACGCTACTAGTACAATTTGTCACACTGAGAAACTGTTAACATGCAACAATGTTTTGAAGTCAACTATCCAGCCTAGAACCTAGGGAACATTTTTAAACAGAAATTACGAATGCATTGTTATGGTGAACAGACGACACAGTGTTATTGTGTGTGTACTTTCTTGCTTGTTAGTTGCACGATTACGTAACGACTATAAGGCTCACATACTTGGAACATTTACCAGTACTGCTAATGAGATTTTAATGCAACATTTTGGTTTACTTGAAAATACATTCTGGATGTAAAGTACTTTCAGTGAGATACCAGATGACATAGTGGTTAGTTTATGTGACAGCTACACGATTTTATCACGACGCTACTAATGAGTGACAATTTACAATGTTGCTTTTGCAGTGTTTCTGTTTTATATCTGCACAGTTTTCTGAATTCTTCTGGAAAGTAAAACAGGTTTTAGTAGTAACTTTTGTAGTATAGCTACAATGCGACAGGGTTTTCCGTAGCACAACAATACGTTACAGTACAGTACTTTCTTCATCACACCAATAAGCATAATAACTACGATATCTATACGCAAAGCATTTCACTTTTGTGTATCATGAGGTAAGTACATTGACTTCTGCTGAACTTAGCTTTCGGAGGACGATAACTACGACAGTTCCACAGAATTATCTTACAGCAAGACGCACATTTAGCGCTACAGGACACGCATTTGAGTGATCAATTTTGTACTTAAACCATTTATTTTTCAAGATTTTTGAATTACAAAGAAAGTTTTCCATGATACATTTCATTCCATTGCTGTAATCTGTAACTCCTGAGGGTATAATTACATTAATCCTCAGGGGGGTACACGCTTACTTTGTGTACCATGTGTTTGGCACGCACAAGGAGCCCTAGCTAATATGGTATTTGCTTATACAACTTTACACATCGGTACCATATTTCTCTAACACAGAATTACACAGCTATCTGATTATTTGACAGAGAAACAAACATTCTTTTTACTACATCAGTGACAGATGTTTACGCAATTACACAGTTGGATAATTTCACACTTATGAAACTGTATTTTGTCTGTACTTTGTAAACTGTTCATATTTTTTCGGATCCATTGTGATACTATGTGAGCTTTGAATGATGTATTTGGTATGGGATCATGATTTTTAAAGTACGTTTGAGGTAGATGACACTACTGAAATGAGCAGAGAATTTTCTTTAGGTTTTGAAATTATTGTAGAAAGCTACGACGTTTTTGAGATTTGACTGAGGTGTTATGATGTTATTATTACAACGACGATGTGTATTATGCTGCTGAGGTATGTTTATGATTAATAAGCTGAAGCTATATAAGGAATGTGATTACGTGTTTATATGTATATGAATAATGAATAGAAGTTAGGGACTATGGTTTGTGAAGAAGGTTGTTGGAAACCAAGAATCGTACTTTAAGAGTTATGAAATGTGTGTATATGTGTGAATGTATCACAATGCTGGCGAAAATTTTTTGGACACTGTTATTTTTATAGGATTTTGTTTCTACAGATTTGTAACCCAAATTCTTGACCTGTGAAATATTTTTATATGAGACTGTCACTGTAGCGGAAACTGGTGTCGTAAATATTTCGGTAAGAAAGTTCAGTGACCACCTGCACGTAATGCGTCGTGGGCACACAGCTGAGCGGCCAGGTGTGTCAGACGCCTGGAGAAAAAGCCATTATTGCGAGCCCTTTTCAGCGGCACAGGTAGAAAAAAAAAAAAGGGAGGCCATTATCCTCGCTATTGACGTTCCTTTCTAGAGAGCATCGCAAAAACGGCACGGTCGAACTTGAAAACATATGTTGACACTGTGGAGCTCTTAATTTATGATATTTACAGGAATGCCTAATGAAATGACGAGAAATATTTTTACATCTGCACACCTGATTATGACAAGCGTCTTTCTACGAGAGTTGAGAGAATGTCTACTAACTTATGAAATGTCACATGACTATTGAATGATATTTTTATGCTTTGGTTTGCGTAATTGCTTATTTCATTTGATATCTAGTTTCTAGCTGCACTGCAGCATTGGTTAAAATAAAATTTTATAGATGTACTAATATAAATATTTTCTGTCTACAGATCGAGTAAATAATATTTTTTTCAAAAAAAATGAGGGAGCACAAAAAGACATTTACCTTCACAGGAACTGCAATCATAGTTTTCTTTTCAAGTACTTGTCAATTTCTTTTGTAGAATAAATTGTGATGCATCACTCTAGTGTTAAGATGTGACATAGGTATTAGACATGGCCATTTTTAGTGTAATACTTTTTCTGCTTGAACTTTGTCATGTTTAGGTATAAGTTATGCTGTTTGCCAGGCATAGTGCTATTGAATTTTAATTTGTGTTACTCTGCTAAGCCAGATTTATTTTTCTTGTTTGCTGCACATTGCCTTATATTAGTCGTAATATTGCAATTGCTTCGCTAATTTCTAAAATGCTGCTTCCTTTGCAAATCTGCACTTTTTTGTCATTGCTGTTTGCGTTAATTGTTTTATGTGCTGCTGCATTGCCTCGTCCCTTAGTTTAGCATCTGAGCTCAGTAGATTTAAGTTAGCTTAAGAGGGGGTAGACTATATAAGAAACTAGTTGTGATGAATGGAAAGAAATGCATTGAAGGTATATGAAAACGTTTTGGGCCAAAATGAGTATTGTACAATGATCCGTAATTATTTTGAAAGAAATATGAACAGAGTAGAGAAAGCAGGTATTGATAGGACTTTTTGGAAATAATGAGGAACGAAGGGAGATCTCCGAGAAGTAAAGAAAGTTTTGTTTGCCAAATACTGCAGTAAAAGAAACCCTGTCCTTTCCTTGTGTTTTCCCACTATATGTTTGTGTACCCTTGTGTATTTGTTTTCTTCCTGTCTCTGTGTAGTTTCATAGTATTTTTTTTCTAATACTATTCACTGTGATGAGGAATACTGTTATCCTCAAATATAATTTGCATTAATAATATGTTATTTTCTTTGTAAAGATGTTTAAACATTATTTGTTCTGTTTTGTTTTAATGCTCAAGTGTGAAGTTGATGTTTCGAAAGTTATTCAGACCTTTTATGTATGTACTTATGTCATAATTCCTGTAACACTGATGTATATGTTATTTCGATTCTTTTGTAAAGCCCATATTACTACAAATGTTATCTGTACTATTATGTTCTTTAATGATGTATTTGTACCTTTGTAATTGTATTTTCATGTTGTAAATTTATAATTGTATAGACATCAGTTCTTCAAATTAAGTTATACTTCACTGCACACGTTTCTGTTGGTCGTAGTATATGGACAATATGTGAGAAGTAGGGACTGATAGTGTTTGCACGTGTGTTAATGATTCAGCAAGGGACTGGATAACAGCATTGCTGGTTCCAAGGACAATTCCAGAAACTTTGCGAGTGCACAAGTGGTGGTTATGGACTTGCTACATTATCCACAAGACTCTTCGATGGTGATTGTGCACCTGCACAGTCGCAACAGATGGCTGCTGGCCATCTCTACAAGGACTGCAGTGGGTCGGCACCTCTGGTGGCCCACCAGTACCATTATCTCTACAAGGACTACAGTGGGTCTACATCTTTGATGATCCATCAATACCATTATTTCTACAAGGACTGCAGTGGGTCTGCACCTCTGGTGGCCCACCAATACCTGTTAGGCAGCTGGCTGTGAACAGCGCGTAGCGTTGCGCAGTTGGAGGTGAGCCGCCAGCAGTGGTGGATGTGGGGAGAGAGATGGCGGAGTTTTGAAATTTGTCATGAACTGCTATATTTATATATGATGATATCAAGGTAAATACATTGTTTGTTCTCTATTAATATCTTTCATTTGCTAACTATCCCTATCAGTAGTTAGTGCCTTCAGTAGTTTGAATCTTTTATTTAGCTGGCAGTAGTGGCGTTCGCTGTATTGCAGTAGCTTGAGTAGCGAAGATTTTTGTGAGGTAAGTGATTTGTGAAAGGTATAGTTTAATGTTAGTCAGGGCCCATTCTTTTGTAGGGATTATTGAAAGTCAGATTGCGTTGCGCTAACAAAATATTGTGTGTCAGGTTAAGCACAGTCCTGTAAAATTGTTCAAAGGGGACGTTCCAGCCTTCACGCTCTCCTGACATAACCCCATTAGACTTCTTTTTATGGGGTTATGTCAAGGACGAGGTCTACCGAACACGCGTACCAACGGATAACCACCGTCGTTGAATCGATCCCTCCAGTGATGTTGGCTAATGTGTGGACGGAAACTGAATATCGCCTAGATGTGCTACGTGCTACCAAGAGTGCTCATGTGGAAGTTTACTGATGTGTGAAAAAAACTTTGATAGTTTGTAAACAATTAGATACCAGTTTCGTATTTGTATCTTACTTCTAGCCTGAGTTATCAATTTATGTAATCAGTGAAACACTTTTCGGACGCCCTGTAGCATTCCATAATTCTTCTTCATCTGTCAGCACTTGAAAAGCAAGAGGAGTCATGGACTAAACGGTATAATCGTAACAGGACCACAGGGGGTTAGTGCTGTCAGATTCCGCCCCCATTTACACGGCGACCCGCCACCGAAGCGTGCGGGAATATCGAGCCAGTTGATGTCCAGCCACCCGTGACTGTCGGCCGCTGTCCATAATCCGGTGGGCGTGCGGACCGGTACCTCCGGCGCGGGACACTGATTAAACAGCGACAGGCACGTGCGTCGCGTGGTGGCGGTGGGGGTGGTGGCAGGGGGGCGGCGGGGGCGGCAGACAAGGGAGGCCTAATCCCCGCGGCGGGCGGCGAGCGGACGCCAGGAGCGCAAACAGGCCTGCCCGGTGTTAATCGCGTCAGCCGGCGGCTGCCGAGTGCTGAGATGGTCGCGAGCGCACTGCCGTGGGTCGACCTGCTCTTTGAAGTGTGCGCCGACCACTTGCTGCGCGCACCCCGCATTGGACACAGAGGGAACCCGCACAGCGGTCGCCACCTCAACCTTGCTTGCTAAAAAATGGTTCAAATGGCTCTGAGCACTATGGGACTCAACTGCTGTGGTCATTAGTCCCCTAGAACTTAGAACTACTTAAACCTAACTAACCTAAGGACATCACACACATCCATGCCCGAGGCAGGATTCGAACCTGCGACCGTAGCAGTCGCACGGTTCCGGACTGCGCGCCTAGAACCGCGAGACCACGGCGGCCGGCAAACTTTGCTTGCGAGACAACTGCGGGTCCTCCTACAGACAGTTCCAAATAATTTTACTTTCTTTCTGCATCTCATCCAGAGTGGACCCGTTTCATTAGATCCTCCACAGGACTCACGTTATTATAAACATCTGCTTCACCTTTGACATATAAGCATCAAGTTTTCGAAGGAATTCCTTAAATCACGCGTCTACAGGCACTAAGAAACTTACATATACTTATATGGATGGATGAAAATGACACATTGTCAAAGAATAACTGTGATCGATTATAGTGTTTTATTTGCTTACGATGTTGATAATGCATTCGATAACGTGTAGCAGCGTTTGAACTACCAGGCCACTGTGAATGCTACCTGAGTGTCTTTTATTATTGGAAGGTACGGTACTGGTGGGATCAACTTCGCGAAATACCTGTTCTCTGATTTTCCAAATCCCAAGAATGACTATGTAACTGGAACATATGTTCACTTGCCTCGAATAAGTGCCAAACACCAAAATTTCCGATTAGTGGCCAAAATTTATTCAAATATTAATTAGTTAAACTGATTAAAGGGTACCACCTCAGAGATCATTTGATGATCTAATAAAATACCAATCTATATACTGAATATAGTACCATAATCATGATAAATTTCATTGAAATATTATTACGGAGACGAGCTAAATGCTGATTTTGAGGATCCAGACTAGGAAGCGGAATGAAACTTTAATGTAGTAGCAACGAATTTAGCCATAATTTAAATTTATTTCCTCATTAAAAGTAACACGCACGCAGATGTCAAGTTAAAACACAGTTTCTTAGATGCTGGTGCTCGAATCTGTCACGTGGTACGTTGTACAACACAACTGCTGAACCGACACGTGTGGGAGCCAGTCTGCTAAATTACTCGTTACAGTTTACGACGATCACACACACCACGTTCACACTGATCACTCACATAACAAAAGAGACAATTCAGAAGAAAGTTTCCCTACTTCACATGAAGCTCACTTGGTCATAGTTTGACTGGCTTTAACGGTCAGTTTCAGAGAGCGAAGTCCACTTTCGAAACTCTACACAACTCAGAAACTTTGTAAATAAATTTATCAATCGTGAGGACATCTACACCGCCATGAATTTGAGTATTCTGTTCGAACACGAGTGGCATTTATGGCGCATTGGAGCCTCGTGGTTTACAAAGAAACGCACGTGGTGCAGCAGAGTCGGATTGCTAAGTCCGTGGGAAAGAAACGCAGATTGGACGGTATATTAAATAAAATTCAACACAAGCATTCCACAAAGCGCACCACACATTCATACATGATACACGAAACTAACTAAAACTGTACATCACGTGGCGGCACCGCTTGTCCAAGCCAACTTCACAAAATATATCTGTTGTGGCGTAACAAGCTAGTCACGCCACACTGAGGAGGAAGCCGAAAGGCACGCGTACACACACGCCGACTGGTGTCAAGTCTGGAACAGGATACGTATTGAATACTATAAAGAAAATACGTATCTTTGGAATATACTTAACTTTTAATCAATCCTTGTGATACATCTCTCTTGACTATACACATGAGACTCGTAAGATACATGCACTGTGACAATTGGCGCCTTGCTAAGTCGTAGCCATTAACTTAGCTGAAGGCTATTCTAACTGTCTCTCGGCAAATGAGAGCAAAGACTTCGTCAGTATAGTCGCTAGCAACGTCGCCGTACAACTGGGGCGAGTTCTCGTACGTCTCTCGAGACCTGCCGTGTGGTGGCGCTCGGTCTGCGATCACACAGTGGCGACACGCGGGTCCGACATGTACTAATGGACCGCGGCCGATTTAAGCTACCACCTAGCAAGTGTGGTGTCTGGCAATGACACCACAATATCATCGAATAATCTGAATACTAATGAAATTAATGTCGTTCCCTGACTGATTTAGCTGCTGCGGCATGATTATCGCCGGCTGGGGTGGCCGAGCGGTTCTAGGCGCTACAGTCTGGAACCGCGCGACCGCTACGGTAGCAGGTTCGAATCCTGCCTCGGACATGTATGTGTGTGATGTCCTTAGGTTAGTTAGGTTTAAGTAGTTCTAAGTTCTAGGGGACTGATGACCTCGGCAGTTAAGCCTCATAGTGCTCAGAGCCATTTGAACCATTTGAGCCATGATTATCAATACCTCGCACAACAGTGACTACCGGAATCTCAAACAAAGCTAACTCTTACACATTTCAACGCAGCAACTAGAGACACTACTAAGAGCATCCTCACTTACCTATGTCCTAGGGAAGAGTAAGACTAACTTGTTCCGTCGCTGGGGTCTATATAACATCCCGGAAGGTTTCAGAGAGCGTAAGCGATTTCTACCTGTACCAACCTCATAATGGATGCTGACCAGTGGCTAGTAATGCCTCTCTGACCCAACGTAGTCCTATTCGAAGCTCTGCACAAAGGTTTCCTAAACTGCCCTTGACATAGAAGGAAATCTGCTGGCAACTGAGAAAACCTGAAGTTCCTGCTGCAGACCAACCACAAATTCATACTAGAAGACAACAGTGGGGACAGGAAAGATATGACATGAGTGTATGATGACCAATTACACAGATACATTCAGACATAGTTAGGAATTTGAAACTGAACAAGATATTCTCCTTTGGCGCTGAAACGCTACTGAGAAATGTCGCTGTAATTCCACGCATTCTCTCTTCCATGTTTCACTGCAGACATAGTCGTAACGAATATTTTAGTAGTTAAGAATTGTAGCGAAACCGAAGGCTACTTTCCAAGATCAATGGAACGGCTCAGATGGGGACATTTCAACTGTCACACTAAAAGCAGATGCAACAAGCGATAATACAGCGTACTCGTTCCGTTCTCAACAAATATCAAATATAAATACATATCGAACATACAATGTGCAGTGACATTAATGAGGCAACGTGTCAAAAGCATTAATAAGCATCTTTTGAAGCGCGAACGGCGGCGACACGTGCAGGAAGAGAGTGAGTGCGCCTCTGGAAAGTACCGACAGGGATGCTACGCCATGTCGACTCCAGTGCCGTGGCCAGCTACGCCGATTTCTCGGTTGAGGATCCATGACGCCAAGAGCCTATGTGGTTCTATAGACTCGCCACTGTGTCCACATCCGGGGAGTTTGTGGGCAGGGGTGTACGTAAAAACTCATCCTGGTGCTCTTCGAACCCCTCACCTACACTGTGAGGATCCATGAGGCCAACAGCCAACAGCCTAGGTGGTTCTATAGACTCGCCACTGTGTCCACATCCGGGGAGTTTGTGGGCAGGGGTGTACGTAAAAACTCATCCTGGTGCTCTTCGAACCCCGCACCTACACTGTGAGGATGCATGAGGCCAACAGCCAACAGCCTAGGTGGTTCTATAGACTCGCCACTGTGTCGACGTCCGGGGAGTTTGTAGGCAGGGTTGTACGTAAAAACTCATCCTGGTGCTCTTCGAACCCCGCACCTACACTGTGAGGATCCATTAGGCCAACAGCCAACAGCCTAGGTGGTTCTATAGACTCGCCACTGTTTCCACATCCGGGGAGTTTGTGGGCAGGGGTGTACGTAAAAACTCATCCTGGTGCTCTTCGAAACCCGCACCTACACTGTGAGCTGAGTGACACGTTTCATTGTCATGCTGGTGGATGCCATCGCGCAGAGGGAAAACAAACTGTATGTAGGGGTGGACATGGCCCCCATGAATAGATCATATCTGCGTTGATCTATTGTGCATTCCAGAATGACGAGATCACCCAGGGAATGTCACCAAAACATTCACCATGGCATAACGCTCCTCCCTCGGGCCTGGACCCTTTTGACGGTTGTTGCAGGGTGTCAGCCATCTGTCCGATGGAGCACAAAACGTGCATCATCAGAAAAGGCCACCTGTCACCACTCAGTGGACGCCCAACTGCGGTATTGGCGTGCGACTTCCAGCCTTCGTCGCCGACAAACAGTAGTTAGCGCAGGTGCATGAAACACGCACTTACTGCCGAAGCAGCAACGATTTCTGAAATTTCGCTGCGAAGAAACGTTGGCAGCCCCTTGGTTCATTTGGTCGGTCAGCTGCTCAACAGTTTTACTCATATTCCCCCATACACATCTCCACAGCCTTCGTTCACTCCTGTCAACTATGGCTCGTGGTGCTCACACTGAATAGCGCTACGCACAGTACACTCTAACCACGGTGGCACTCGAACAGACAAAAAGCTTAGCTGTCTCGGAAATGCTTCCACCCTTGGTCCCAAAGGTAACGATCTTCGCCTTTTGGTCCATTTCCGCATTACGACAACGACTGAAATGTTTTCCGCGCCCCCTTCCCCTTCCGAACCCCCCCCCCCCCCTCCGACCCCCGACACGCTTGATTTACCTTTCCACTGCAAGCATTTCTCATCTGTGAGTGGTTATTGCACTTTGACGTCAAAATAGGTGATGATATTAATGTGACCGGTCCGCGTATTTTATACTTACGTTGACAACGCAGCGGTAACATTCCATCACTGCCGGCAGCATGTGCTTTTAATCTGATAATGATCGCTGACCGCTGTGGCCGAGCGGTTCTAGTTGCTTCAATCCGGAACCGCGCTGCTGCTACGGTCGCAGGTTCGAATCCTGCCACGGGCATGGATGTGTGTGATGTCCTTAGGTTAGTTACGTTTAAGTAATTCTAAGTCTAGGGCACTGATGACCTCAGATGTTACGTCCTATACTGCTTAGAGCCATTTGAACCTTTTTTTCTGATAATGATCACTGATTGGTCGACAGCGGTGACAAATTGTGAACTGCTTCCGCGAATGTAACACGAGCAAATAAATGAACATCATTCAGATCCTTCTGAGAGTACCGTCGCATCATCTTATGAAACAGCTTAAAGAACCAAAGTATCAGCCATGCTGTATCAGCCTACCTTAGGGTGTAGTATACTCAGAAGGATTTTAATGAGACCTAAACGGGCTGCAGAACCGTTCGTATTTAAATAAAATAAGATTCCAACAAAACTGATTGACATATTGTGTAAGCCATCGTGTGCAGCTGTAAGACATTTTAGGAATTTCATCGTATGTGCAGTAGCTAACCTTCCCGAAAAAGTCTCGCCCCGTAGCACGGCGCTTCCACGATTAGGGTAGGCGCACCGGACCCGGATCGATCGATTCTGAAAGGTGGATTAACGACGCCGGCCGGTATAAAATTGCACTCCCCACACGCGACTGTCTCGTAGATTGTGTGACAGTGAGTTTTGAGACTTGTGAGGCAATCGTGATGTTTATGACTGTACATTTTGGCAGTGGGATTGTCAAAGGAAGCTACAGCATTGGGCGGAAGCCCTGCCTACCGTTTTATAACAACATCCATTCACATTTTATCCAGGCGTAGGACTCGCTGTGCACATAGTACGTAGGCAGGTTTACAAGATTTTTTAAAATTTTGTTATTTTTAGCGTTTTACGCTTTTAAAATTTGCACCCCTTTTTTTTCTACAACGTTACCCCAGCAAATGATTAAACTTCTTGTCTTATTTCATGAATTTTAATTAATTACTAAATTTTTTGTAAGAAAGCCAGAGATTTTAAACATCTGCTTAACCCCCTTCCTCAACCCGAGGCATCACAAGCCACACTTCCATTCTGTTGACTTCATCAAATAGATGAATGTGTGAAATTTGAGAAATTGACATGAAAATGTAAAAAGAAAGAAATTAAAGGTGACAGTGGGCAGTAAATATAAAAAATCCCACCCACTAACCCCCCCCACACACACACACACAGACACACACACACACACACACACACACACACACACACACACACACAGAGAGAGAGAGAGAGAGAGAGAGAGGGAGGGGGAGAGAGAGAGAGAGAGATATGTTTATGTCAAATAAGGTGCTCCCCTGGCAGTAAATTCCATCTCACATTGCGTAATGTTCTCTCTATTTGTACACTTAATGTTTGTATTAAATAATGTACTTTCTTAGCCGTAAAAATCTTCTCACCTATGACTCATCAATAAATTTCATATTCCACTAATGTTTACACCAAAATTACGTCGTGCCTCATCGTCGGTGTGCTATAGAGCAAACGGGAACGTAAAGAAAAAATTTTACAAAAATAGTCTAGACACAAACTTTGTTATAAAAAGGTATCTCATTCCAAAGATTTTTAGATATACATTAGGATAATTGAGCACATGTAGATAGAACACGTAATACCCTGAATTTAATTCCTTAAAAATATTCACTCTAAAAAAATAACCTCATAGCCTCGTGCCATATGAATAGAAACTGACAACTTTATATACACATACGAGAAACTCACATTAGTTCATATAATATTCCCGAAATCACCTGTTTCCATGTTGGCTACTCTTCCACGATATATTTGCACGGCACGTACTACAACTGCTGAGGAAGTCAAGTTCATCTTCAGTGACGGCCGACAATCGTGATGCTAGATATATCTTGTAGTCCTTCTAGTAGAACAGAACTGCTGCACCAAATTTCGTGTTCACACGTCTTGCACTCAAGATCAGGTGTCCTTCTCTCTTCGCCAATGCTGACAGTCTATCCTTGCGTTTTGTGTTTCCACTATCACCCTGACGTCTCACCCCCAAATCCCGAACAGCCTGACTCATCAGTGTGTCACTGAAATAAAATCTCTTTAATTTATAGAAACTTGCTACTTCTTCCTAATTAACATCATCTCTCATTCACAAAGCAGAAGTTCTTACCATGTTGCTTCTCCACTATAATATGGGTTTCATTGGCTAGCTGATCAGTCATGGATGCGCGTTAGTTGGTGGACAAAATGCCTTCACAAAGAAAACGTAGTAAATATTCCAGAATTCGAATCGAGAATAGCTGCCAACATGAGTATCGTAGAAGTAAATATCCTCGGAGTAGTGAGGCAACTTAAATCACTTAATAAAAGCAAGTCTTCTGGTCCAGACTGTATACCAATTACGTTACTTTCGGAATATGCTGATGCATTAGCTCCATACTTAACAATCATATACAACCGTTCGATCGACGAAAGATCCGTACCCAAAGACTGGAGAGTTGCACAAGTCACACCAATATTCAAGAAAGGCAGTATGAGTAATCCACTTAATTACAGGCCCATATTCTTAACGTCGATATGCAGCAGGATTTTGAAACATATGTTGTGTTCGAGTATTATGAAATACCTCGAAGAAAACTGTATATTGACACACAATCAACATCGGTTTAGAAAACATAGTTCTTGTGAAACACAACTAGCTCTTTATTCATGTGAAGTGTTGAGTGCTATTGATAAGGGATTTCAGATCGATTCCGTATTTCTGGATTTCCGGAAGGCTTTTGACACTGTACCACACAAGCGGCTTGTGGTGAAATTGCGTGCTTATGGAATATCGTCTCAGTTATGTGACTGGATTTGTGATTTCCTGTCAGAGAGGTCACCTTCGTTGTAATTGAAAGAAAGTCATCTAATAAAACAGAAGTGATTTCAGGCGTTCCCCAAAGCAGTGTTATAGGCCCTTAGCTTTTCCTTACTTATATAAACGATTTGGGAGACAATCTGAGCAGCCGTCTTAAGTTGTTTGCAGATGACGCTGTCGTTTATCGACTAATAATGTCATCAGAAGATCCAAACAAATTGCAAAACTATTTAGAAAATATATCTGAATGGTGCGAAAATTGGCAGTTGACCCTAAATAACGAAAAGTGTGAGGTCATCCACATGAGTGCTAAAAGGAATCCATTAAACTTCGGCTACATGATAAATCAGTCTAAAGGCCGTAAATTCAAGTAAATACCTAGGTATTACAGTTACAAACAACTTAAATTGGAAGGAACACACAGAAAATGTTGTGGGGAAGGCTAGCCAAGGACTGCGTTTTATTGGCAGGACACTTAGAAAATGTAACAGATATACTAAGGAGATTGCCTAAACTGTGCTTGTCCGTCCTCTTTTAGAATAATGCTGCGAGGGTGTGGGATCCTTAACAGATAGGACTGACGGAGTACATCGAAAACGTTCAAAGAAGGGCAGCACGTTTTGTATTATCGCGAAATATGGGTGAGAGTGTCACAGAAATGATACGGGATTTGGGATGGACATCATGAAAAGAAAGGCGTCTTTTGTTGCGACGGAACTTTCTCACGTAATTCCAATCTCCAACTTTCTCCTCCGAGTGCGAAAATATTTTGTTGACATCGACTTACACAGGAAGGAACGATCACCAAGATAAAATAAGAGAAATCAGAGCTCGTACGGAAAGATATAGGTGTTCGTTCTTTCCGCGTGCTATATAAGATTGGAATAATAGAGAATTGTGAAGGTGGTTCGATGAAGCCTTTGCCAGGCACTTAAATGTGATTTGTAGAGTAATCATGTAGATGTAGATGTAGACGGGAGATCGCACCCTCCGGATGGGTTAACGCATATCAAAACTCTATCTTTCTCCTCCGAAAAAGCATTAACAACTTAACGACGATTCCCAGTGTAGAGAAACTTTTCTACTCTAGCCAGTCCAAGTAGCAGCTGAGGTGTCTTTTCTCAGAAATAGCATCCGACTCCCATTTAAGCTCCTCTTTTCCGCACTAACCAACCATTATCCTTCCCCCTGTTTTCCGCAGTGCTCAGATGGACTAACTGTATGACCTACACACCAGCCGCTTACAAAGCACGACCGACATTCCACAAGTCTGCATTCCACGACACTAACAAGATCCTACCTGTTTCTCTGACCATCCAGTATGGTCTGCAACCAGCAAGCACTGCGTGATACCGTTTTAGCTGAATAGGGCGCCACATTAAGAAACGTACAGGCCATGCACAGTCACAGCTTTCCCATTAGTGCGTGTGGGTAAGGACTATTTGGTGACGCGTGCCCGCTAGCTGACTCTGGAGTTCCCCGCGCCGCGCCGCGCCGCGCCACCTCGGTGTCAACGAACACCAGTGGGCCGATGACTTCCTGCTGTTGTGATCGGCCGCTTCAGGGCATTGTTCTGCATCACGGCGAGAGTCTTTGGATCTCAGATTAAGCAGTCCTCTGAGAGCACCTGACTGGTAATTGGGTCCTAGCCTCATGGCCCACCATGATTCACCAATATTATCCAGTCCAGTACTGCATGCAAACTAAATACCCACAGTTAATCAAGTTTATTTTATAGAGCCATGGCTGAATCTCTACAGTCAATTGTATCAATAATTTTGGTACGAAATTTTGAATTAATCGAGAAGAAAAAGGGAAAAGACTGCCGCATTACTCGATGAATAATTAATGATAAACAGAGTGAAACGACACTCTGGCATCAGCCTGATGCTTTTCAACATTTTAAGAATTTAAGTGTTATATCACTGTACTCGTCATTTCTAGAGCTTCTGAATACTTTCAGGAAGTGTAGGTTTCCGTTAAAGATTTGTACTTGCTCCAGTAGCTCAGATGAGAATACACGCCCCTCTGAGTATTATCATTTACCAAAAACCTCGTTTCGATGTCTAGAACCATTCGCAATATAAAGCAAATGTAACTTTTTATCTTCTAAAATAACTGAGGAAACTGGCAACCAAACGACCATTCAAGTAGGTGTGTATGATCTACGTGACTAGCGATGTACCATGAGACTTTAGAAAAATACTATCCACGCAATTCCGAAAACAGCAAGGGTAGATAAGTGAGAAAACTGTCGTACAGTCTGCTTAACATCTCATGGAAGGCTGAAGAAGAAACAAGATACGTTCTTTGTATACGTCTACCGAAAGATAGCGTTCAACAATGTAAAATGGTGCAAGACTTTATAAATTTATGTAAAATAGGAGTAAGCAACAGGAAAAGACGAATGATGTACAACATGTACAAGAATTAAGAGGTAACGATAAGACTGGAAGACTGAGAAGTACTCAGAGTAAAATGGGTGTAAAACAGGGATGTAGTCTTCCGCCCCTACTGATCAATGTAGACATATGACAGAAATAAAGGAAAGGGTCAAGAGTTGGATTAAAATTCAAGATGGCCGGGTGTCATTTGTAAGGTTAACTGATGACATTGGTATCCTTGGTATTACAGGATCTACTGAATAGAATGAACTGTCTAATAAGTACAGAATATCGATTGGGAGTAAACCAGAAAAAGACATAAGTAACGAGAAGTAGCGTAAATGAGCATAGCGAAAAATTAACATCCAAATTGGTGGTCACTAAGTAAACGAAGTTAAGTTATTCTGTTGCCTTGGGAGCAAAATAATCCATGAGGGACGAAGGAAGGAAGACGTAAAAGCAGACTAGTACAAGCAAAGAGAGCATGTCTGGCCAAATAATCGTAAATCTACTGGTCTCGCCGGCCGCTGTGGCCGAGCGGCTCTAGGCTCTTCAGTCCAGAACCCCGCTGCTGCTACGGTCGCTGGTTCGAATCCTGCCTCGGGCATGGATGTGTGTGATATCCTTAGGTTAGTAAGGTTTAAGTAGTTTTCAGTCTAGGGGACTGATGACCTCAGATGTCCCATAGTGCTTAGAGCCATTTGAACCATCTACTGGTATCAACATAGACCTTAGTCTGAGGACGTAATTTCTGAAAATGTACGTTTGGAGCACAGCGTTTTGTGGTGGTGAAACATGGAAATTGGGAAACTCGGAACAGAATAGATTCGATGCGTTTGAGATATGGTGCTAGAGAAGAATGTTGAAAGTCGTGTGTGCTGATACAGTAAGGAATGAGGAGGTTCTCTACAGTACCGGAGGAGGAAGGAACATATGGAAAACTCTGAGAATGAGACGCGACATAGTGACAGGGCATGCGTTAAGACATCAGGGAGTAACTTCCATGATACAACAGGGAGCTGCAGAGGGCAGAAACTTTAGTGGAACCCAGAATTGGAACATATCTAGTAAATAACTGAGGACCTAGAGTAAAGCGCTACTCTGAGATGAAGAAGTTGGCGCAGGAGAATTCGTGATGAGGCGCATCGGACTAGTCAGAACACTGATGACTCCAAAGGAAAAACGGTCTTACCTTACTCGCCCTATATATTCCAACTTGGTAATTAGGTACGAACCGTGTGAATGGTGCATTGCTGATGGAGACGTTGATTCACAGTAGGAAATGGTCTAAAACGCAATGCAAGCCATCCAGGTAAGCAGGTAAGAGTAGATCAATGTTTTTTCTTTATTTTTTTTATTGAAAAGGCTCTTCAGTAGCAGCCCGGAGGTCCGCGCAGGTCAGGCCTTGGAGGTGCTGCGTAGGCGGGTGCGTCAGGCGCCGTGTCACCGGCGCGGCAAGACGGACATAAATAGTACACACTCGTGGCTCACACGCTTTCCGGAAATTCCGATCCTCACCAGCAACCGCCATATGCTGGGCGGCGCCTTTTAGTCAGACGTTCAACAAAGGCGCCGACTGGCAAAAAATTACGGACGGCGGCAGTGTTGACTGAAAGAGGGAGACGCATGAGTTTTTCCCATTCGCACAACAAAAATACTGAGATTTATAACTAACGGCGACGTCATGGTCCTTCGGGCCTGCTGGGTGACGGTATACAGTATTTCTTGTGGGTGAGATAAGTACAGAATCATATCTGTACCAGCGTTATGTTAACAGATTTCAAGGAGTTCAGCTGCTGGCCTCGATTCCAAGGAAAACGCAATTTTCCCAAGCTGACGACAGTGCAATTAAATGAGTGTAATGAGGTATTCGTCATTAATTATTGTATTATGTGCGGAATATCAAAGTCCGGAATATTTTTATAGTGAAGGTAAGATTCTGTAATGGAATAGATGTAAATTTACATCTTTTGACAGCTATAAGGTATTTAGCTGTTAATGAAAGCCATAATAGCCGTAAATGCTGAACATAAGCATAACAGGATGTTGCGGGAGACAATCGAGTTTCTGCGTGTTGAAGAAAGTGCAGGCTTCCTATGGTTCTCCATAAATGAGTGTGAAAATAATGTCAGCTAATGACTATCGTCAGAAACATGACAGTCAAGTATATTTTTAGGATCAAGTGTGAGATTCAGTAGTGGAGTTGATATATAATTACGTGTCTTGACTGCGATAAGTTCTATAGCTGTCATCCAAAGACGTAGCAGCAGTGTGGACTGAACATGAGTACACCTGAATGAGGCAGATGTCACACAATTTATTTACTGAGGTTGTACTAAGTGGAGATCGCAGTTAGTAAACTCTGTCTAGCGTCCTGCAGTTGTGAAGCAAATGGCAACACCCGTCTCTCTTAGGAGCCTAGAGATCAACGGACATTGCTACATATCTCGTATTTAATTTGAAACATCCCCTTGGAAAAATTAATGAATTGCTGTGCTTCAGTAGTTAGAATCTTTTACTTAGCTGGCAGTATTGGCGCTCGCTGTATTGCCGTAGTTAGAGTAACGAAGATTTTTGTGAGGTAAGTGATTCATGAAACGTATAGGTTATTGTTAGTCAGGGCCATTCTTTTGTAGGGATTATTGAAAGGCAGATTGCGTTGCGATAAAAATATTGTGTGTCAGTTTAGTGATGATCACAATAAGTAAAGAGAGAAATTTCTGAGTACGTTCAGTTTTGCACATCTGTTTGAAAATCAAATAACGTAAGAGGTTTATCAGCACAGTAATTAATTAATTTTTCTAAGGGAATGTTTCATAAATTTTAAGTTATAGGAAGCAGCTTGTTCCTAGTCATCCTCCAAGTCCTAACTAATCCTCTCAACTGTTTTCCCAGATGTTACATATTGTCTATACTACCTTATCATTGACATTGTCTTCAATATTTTGTGGGAGTCAAATTGTCTGAAGGTTTCTGTCTTGGTTTTTTCGGCTGACCTTGGTTTGACGATTTTTCTCACGTTTCGTTTTACCTGAGGTTTTTCACACTATTCCGAATTACGAACCGAACTGCTGCTTTACTATCCTTATATCTCCAGCAAGTTTTTTAATACTGGCTTAAGAAGAAGTAAGAAAGAGCCGTTGATTTTCTGCATGGCTAACGCAAGGGAGAGATACTCCCCAATTTTGTTTGCTATATCTTCAGGAAAGGTCGTGGGACCTGATCTGGAAATTACGACAATTTTACTGTCACTGCTGTGCTCACAGAAAATTGAAAAGGAAAAAAAAACTTGAGTGCACTGTTACAAGCAGAAGCGAAAACTAGAATGTTTTGCGGCTTTATTTCATTCAATTTCCAATAACTGTTTTTACTAATGCTCAGGCTCCATCAATATGTGTCACAATGCACGTGATGAGGAAACCAATGAATACCTTTTTGCTTGGTACCGATATCTACGTAAAACGGAACGCTAGTTGATCAATCAACTGAAAATGCTAATAAAGACAGTCTGACGTGTGAAATTACAAATAATTCGTACATGCCTATGGAAACATTGAATACTCGAAAAACATTTGCGTACAAATTGGACAATGGAATTCATAAGAAATGAGTCAGTATAGCTCTCAAAACAGGTACTTTGACCATTATGAATGTGAACTGATATCTGGAAATGTGTAAATATCACAGTGTTGAATCAAAGAAGTCTTATAGCTTTTTAAGGATTCTAGCTACACAGGACTTTTTTGCATTTATATGAATTACTAGCAATGGTTAATGGACATGGAGATCGTGAGGGTGGGACAGCGTGAGGTGTGAATTGTCTGAAAAGCGTTACATGTCATCACGCAGTGAACTAGTGACGGCACTGACTTGTAAGCAGCAACCTGAGGCCCACCTAGATAGTGCAAGCTAAAACAGTGTAGTTCGCGTTAAGATTTCGTTGATCCGTCTGCGACAAATACCTCAACTTCGTTGCAGTGCTCCAGTGTCAAGTAAACATTGTGTTAGACAGGACGGCGTCCATCCTCTGGGGTGGTCACACAGTGTACGCTTTCTTCCCTGCATACACCATGTTGAATCAACTGCTTCCCCACAAGCATAATTGCCATAGCAGCATGTCCTGTATGAACTGAAGTGCAGTGATATGGTCTCCCTTTCCTCAGGACGATAGTTCAAACCCATGCCTAACCGTCCTGATATATGTTTCCTACAGTTTCCCTTTGAAAATGAAATCGTCGTTTTCTGCATCTACTTCTACGTCCATAGTGAGGAATGTGGCAGAGAATACTTTTCAGTGCGTTACACATTCTAGATTATTCCCGTTCCATTCGTGTGTGGAGCACAGAAGTGTAATGTCTTAAATGTCCCTGGCCGCCCTTTAATTCGTCTGCCTTGTCTTCGTGTTCGCTTCTAGGTGGGTGGGGGGTGGTGATGGGGAGGGGGGGGGGTCTAGTGCAATACTAGAATCCCTGCTGAATACTGGTTCTTCGAACTTTGTTAGTGCACTTACATGGGACAGGTGACGTCTGTCTTCCAGCGTTGATCAGTCCATGTTTTGTACCATTCCCGTGTCACTCTCCAATGGGTCAAAGCAAGATGAGACCATTCGTGCCACCCTTTTTAGTACATGTTCAATGTCCTCAAGTTTCTCCTGCTTGGTAAGGATCCCACCCACTTGAACAGCAGTTTACTATGCGTTGTTGAGAGTTATGTACGTCATCTTCTTTCTAGACGGACTGCATTTTGCCAGTATCGTGACAAAAAAGAAGTTGGTCACTTGATTCATCTACAGGTTACTTTTGCAATTCATGTCCATACAAACTGTAACAGCCAGCTATATGATGAGTCGACTAATTCAGTTTGTGACTCTTTGATATCGTAGCCATTATATTCCGCGTTTTGGGAAGTGTTCAGTGTTACATCGCTGAATGCGCAAAGCATGTTGTTGGTCATCGCATCACTCTAAAGTCTTACCAAAATATGAAAAAAGAAGAGTGCAGTACATCGTTATAGGTAACTGCTTTACCTGCAAAAACTCCGAGGTTGTCCGCCTGGTTATGAATATATAAAATGAAAAGTAAGGGGCTCAATTCTCTTCTCTGGGATGTGCCTGAAGATGCTTCTGCATCTACCGATTGTTCTCTACCCCAAATAATATGCCACGTCCTCCCTACCGAGAAATCCTTAGCTCAGTTACAAATTTTGTTTCCTATGGCATATAACTGCTGTTCCATCGAAAAGCGGTGGCGTACTGTTTGATACCTTTCCGGAAACTCAGAAGCAACGTACGCATCAGATTGAACTGATTTTTCACTTTCATGGAGTCGTACGAAAGAACCTGGAACTGGGCTTTGCATGATCGATGTTTCTTCCTCAGGCTTCTGCAATTCGAGCTTGCGCTCCGTCTCTAATGACCTCGTTGTCGTTCCCCTCCGAAAACGAAAACATTTTTCTGACACCAGCTTACATATGGACAAGTAATTATTGTAATAAAGTAAGAGGAATAAGCGCTCTCAGGGAAAAGATTTAAGTGTTTGTTTTTCTCGCAGGCCGTTTGGCAGTAGAACGATAGTGAAACAGAGTGAAAGAGGTTCGTTGAACTTTCTCCTAGGCACTTAAGTATGAATTGCACAGTAATGATATTAATGTAAAGGTAGGTGAAATGTCAAACCTTAACTTTCTTTCCTTTGGAAGTATCAATCGGCCTGACCGAACACAGAAGCATGCTTTCGCTTGGTGTGGCTGCACTGCCTGAGCTGGCTTAACCACTGTCGTTTCTTGTCGCACAAGGTGCTCCTCCGCTAAACTGTACACTATTTCTCAGAGATGTTAAATACTTATTACCGGTACATCCTCCGATTTTGATTTCATTCGGGATATTCTTTGGGCCACGAGTAATTTGTGACGCTAGCCGTCGGCTTTGACAAATGACGTAATGGTAATGGCTGCTATGACGTCACTTCTTGATACGTATTTAAAATTTAATTTATCTATACAGTCCTATTTTCGTTGGTTTCGAGAGAGAAGAGAGATATATTTTTAATCTGTGTTGTATGAGAGGAATTGTTTTTTTTTTCCGGCGGGAAATATGATGGTTCATCAGTCTCATTTTATGTACGATAAATGTTATTTTTAAAAAAAAAGTTTTTACTGTGTGCTCTCGATTCCACTATGGCTCTAAGGTTTTTTTTTTTTTTCTGGAACACAGACTTTTTATCGGGGATAAAATGATGGTCTCATGATAACCGTTTCGATTTTTTACTGTCACTTACACATTCGTAACTGCGTATCGCCTTCTCCTATTGAAACAGACACTTCGGAACCACAATATAATGACCACTGTCCACTGCGAGACTTAAATGCTGCCTGGCTGCATTGTGGGCACGTGACATGGTAACGAAAGTACAGACGTTGGACAAAAATATGGAAAAACAGCGAGAAATGCATGCTTGAACATAAGGTTTCGATGGCGTGCAATCCCCCGCAATACTTTGCTTGGTAGCAGTTGGACAGTGTTCTGTGTAGTTCTTACAATGAGTGCACTATGTCGGAGCTAACTGAATTCGAACATTGGAAAATTGTTGTAGAGCGTATGGTGGGCACTTCCGTAGCCAAGGTAGCCGAAGTGTTAAGTATCTGAAGAGGGGCCGAATCGAAGATTCATAACGCATACCGGGGAAGACGATAACATGATCCGGACGAAAGTGTGTGTTTCCAGAATGAGATTTTCACTCTGCAGCGGAGTGTGCGCTGATATGAAACTTCCTGGCAGATTAAAACTGTGTGCCCGACCGAGACTCGAACTCGGGACCTTTACCTTTCGCGGGCAAGTGCTCTACCAACTGAGCTACCGAAGCACGACTCACGCCCGGTACTCACAGCTGTACTTCTGCCAGTATCTCGTCTCCTACCTTCCAAACTTAACAGAAGCTCTCCTGCGAACCTTGCAGAACTAGCACTCCTGAAAGAAAGGATATAGCGGAGACATGGCTTAGCCACAGCCTGGGGGATGTTTCCAGAATGAGATTTCCACTCTGCAGCGGAATGTGCGCTGATATGAAACTTCGTGGCAGATTAAAACTGTGTGCCCGACCGAGACTCGAACTCGGGACCTTTGCCTTTCGCGGGCAAGTGCTCTACCAACTGAGCTACCGAAGCACGACTCACGCCCGGTACTCACAGCTTCACTTCTGTCAGTACCCCGTCTCCTACCTTCCAAACTTTACAGTTCTGCAAGGTTCGCAGGAGAGCTTCTGTAAAGTTTGGAAGGTAGGAGACGAGGTACTGGCAGAAGTAAAGCTGTGAGTACCGGGCGTGAGTCGTGCTTCGGTAGCTCAGTTGGTAGAGCACTTGCCCGCGAAAGGCAAAGGTCCCGAGTTCGAGTCTCGGTCGGGCACACAGTTTTAATCTCCCAGGAAGTTTCACGAAAGTGTGTGTTGTTTGATAGTGGCAGTGGTCACTAGAGAGGGCGCTCTGGCGTAACCACAAGCGTCGAACGAAGATAAAGAATGCAAGAGAAGAGAAGGCAGTGAAATTACGTTGGACAATTGTACGCTGATTATGAGCGCACCACGACAGGAGCGGCCTCTACAAGAGGAGAATATAAGCACCACTTCTGCCAGCCTCGGTCGCTCAGGATCGGCTCAGTATTCGCACAGGACTAGACGCGACCTAGCAGAGAACGCTACGATAGCAGTTATTAGTGATCCACAAACTGTGTGTCGAACTTGGATGAACACTGTATGTAGCAAAGGACTCTGATTTATGTTGCATGTCGCCCATCGCTTGTGACAGCATTGTCGATTCTAAGTATTATCAATCTGCTTTATTGAAATAACACTACTAATGTTATTTACTTGAACTGTTGTACACCATTCCGAGAATGCAGCATCACTTAGGCACCCTATAAGCGACGAGTGGGCAAGACCCTACAGAGGACAGGTACAAAAACTAAGCCGGCCGCGGTGGTCTAGCGGTTCTAGGCGCTCAGTCCGGAACCGCGCGACTGCTACGGTCGCAGGTTCGAATCCTGCCTCAGGCATGGATGTGTGTGATGTCCTTAGGTTAGTTAGGTTTAAGTAGTTCTAAGTTCTAGGGGACTGATGACCACAGATGTTAAGTCCCATAGTGCTCAGAGCCATTTGAACCATTTGAACAAAAACTAAGAATGCGACACCTGCAAAAACCACTGCAGAACTAGATGTCGCCTTTCGACCACTATCAGCAGGAAAATAGCACGAAGGGAGCTCCATATGCGTGGAGGTGGAGGGCGAGCTAGATTTCAGAACCATTCATCAGTGATGCAAATGCCCATAACAGGAAAACCGGAATGTCCAGGCCATAAAATGTGGATTATATAGATCAGAGGAAGAATCTCATTAGGATCGATAAATATTGTTTCACATTCTGGCCGAGTATACGTCGGAAGAATGAAACGGGGTGGCGGTTCGGTCACGATTTGGGCAACCATGTCATGGTATTCCCTGAGGACCGTGGTTACCCTCCATGGTCACATTATTGCGAAGGATTATGTGACAATTTTGGCTGATCAGGCTCTTCACATTGTACAATGTTTGCTCCCTTGCTGTATTCAAAAGGCTCACATCACCAGGACTAGTTTTGCGAGCACGTGGATGAATTTTCGAGTATCTCCTGGCCACCACAGTAATCAGATTCCAGTATTATTTGACCTTTGTCGTCTACTTTGGAGTAAGGTGCATAATCACTATTGACCTCCACGATCATTATCATTTCAGGAAAGTATAAGATTCTTTGAAAACCAAACAGGATCTGTATTTATCCATTCAGAAGAGACTGGATGCTTTTCTGAATGCCTGCTGTTTTCCTGCACCGTATTAGGTATGGTACTCTGCTGCGTTTTTGGTGTTTCCATGTTTGTGTCCACACTCTCCAGTGCATAAGTGCAGCAGAGACGAATGCGAATCATTTAATCGACGATAAAGGTTTCGAATGGAGTTGTTGACTAACATGGGACCTATCAACACCGAAAATGTGGATAAAATACCTTCTGCACCGTCCGGAATTTTTCGCCGTTTAATATCCGCTGATAATTTGTACTGTACGTCTAATTCTGAATCTGTAGGGTTTGTTACAGAAACTATATTTAAATGTGTAATGGATGTAATAGTGTATTTATCTCTGAGTATATATAATGGACTGTAATTATAATGTAAATACTGTAAATTGCTGGGTAATTGCCTAGGGATCTTTATTTTAATGTATCGATAGCAACGACCAAATGGCAGTAGCTGTGCCGCTGTTTATCTTTGCGTTTGGAGAGCCTCTGTTGCGCTGCGAGAAGAGAGGAAGCAGAGCAGCTTGAGTCATGAAAGAGTCCGGAAGTGTTTGATGGATGCTCCCGCAGATGCGGGTGTGCAGCTATGATCGCGCTAGTGTAGGCGCGCCTACTTTGCTAACACGCTGGTTTTGAGAGCGCAGTAGGAGCGAACGAACGGAGGAAGCTTTAATTCTAGCTACTGCCTGTCCCAAAGTTATCCGCGGCTCTAGACTTGTGGTTCTCAACCAGCAAGAGCAGCAGATCAGCGTTGTCGTCGGCTACATTCTTCGTCGTCCGCACAGCTGCAACATGGTAAGACTGTTAACCAGTATTGTGGCATTTCTTTCTCAAAGTTTAACTTTCTTGAATAATAACCTGAAATAGTTAAAAATTGTAGGGCACCTTTGTTGTCATTGTCCTCAAAAACATCATTAGCAAGCAGGATCCGTTTCCTTTCCATGCAATCACCGAGTGTGGTAAAAATAAGAAAATTGATTACCTATTTACTGCCCGTTCTATTTCTTTACTAATGTTCAGTTTCAGTGTAAATTTTTCTGCCTCAGTAACTGATCATTCATGTGTCGTCCTAACTGCCGTCTGCTTCACGTCTGCTGTGCAGCGAGCTACCTTAATTTAAGTATTAACTGTATTTTTCTTACTTGTCACTTCTTCTTCCGTGTGTTTTTGCTTTTAGGAAGCTTTAATCGTCGAGTGCTATTAATAGAGTTCCACAGATTTCGTGTTTGTTTTGAATACAGTCAGAGAGAGCCCCTTTAGTCAACCATAGTGCCAGTAGTGCTAGTGTTTGTTTTCAGTACAGTCCAGAGACAGGTAGTGCTATTTTCATTGTTTTCTGCAAGAAGTGGCTAGCAATCACAGTTTAGTCAACAATCAGCCGTCTTTAGTGAATTAGCATTCTAGTTAAAAGTTGATTAACTCTCTTCAGTAAATTGATTCCTTAGGTTGGATAGGATGTGTGACTGCTGTGTACGGACGCAGGAGGAGCTGGCCACTGTTCGCGAACAGCTGAACGTGTTGATGGCCGCGGTCAGCCGTCTTCAGGCTGCTGCCTCGGAGTGTAGCGGCAGTGGGGAGTCCGGTGCGTCGCAAGGTAAACCCCAGGTGTTACATGCTTCACCCACTGTCCCTGCTGTCGAGACATCTTCGCGGTTACCGGGCGCGGTTGGGCCACCCTCTCCCCAAGGGAAGTGGTGGGTTCAGCGGCGTTCGCGGCGCACGAGGCGGAGGGTCAATGTGGAAGCTGGCCGTGTGGCATCGCCCGCTCTGCCTGTGAGTGGACATGTGGCTGCTCCTTCAGCAAGGTCCGAACAGGCACACGGGGGGAGGGGTTTATTAGTTATTGGGAGCTCCAACGTTAGGGAAATAGCGGAAAGGTCGGGGAAGAAGGCCAGTGTTCACTCTGTCTGCTTGCCGGGGGGTCTCATCCGAGATGTGGAGAAGGCCCTACCGGCGGCGATAGAGAGCACTGGGTGCACCCTACTGCAAATTGTTGCTCATGTCGGCACCAATTACTCTGCCGTCTGGGTTCAGAGGTCATCCTCAGTTCGTACAGGCGGTTGGCGGAATTGGTGAAGGCGGAAAGCCTCGCTCGCGGGGTGGAATCAGAGAACTATTTGTAGTATCGTTCCCAGAACCGATCGCGGTCCTCTGGTTTGGAGCCGAGTGGAAGGCTTAAACCAGAGGCTCAGACGATTGTGCGGAGATCTGGGGTGCAAATTTCTCGACCTCCGCTATCGGGTGGAGAAATGTAGGGTCCCTCTGAATAAGTCAGGCGTGCACTACACGCCGGAAGCGGCTAGAAGGGTAGCGGAGTACGTGTGGAGTGCACATGGGGGTTTTTAGGTTAGAGAATTCCCTCCCTAGGCCGACGAGACGCCTCCTGAGACGCGGCAAGGTAGGAGTAGGCAAAATGCAACAGGGAATAACAATATTAATGTGCTAATAGTAAACTGCAGGAGCGTCTATAGAAAGGTCCCAGAACTACTCTCATTAATAAACGGTCACAACGCCCATATAGTACTAGGGACAGAATGTTGGCTGAAACCAGACGTAAACAGTAATGAAATCCTATGCTCAGATTGGAATGTATACCGCAGAGACAGGCTGGACAGTGAAGGGGGAGGCGTGTTTATAGCGATAAGGAGTGCAATAGTATCGAAGGAAATTGACGGAGATCCGAAATGTGAAATGATTTGGGTGAAGGTCACGGTTAAAGCAGGCTCAGACATGGTAATTGGATGTCTCTATAGGCCCCCGGGCTCAGCAGCTGTTGTGGCTGAGCACCTGAAGGATAATTTGGAAAATATTTCGAATAGATTTCCCCACCATGTTATAGTTCTTGGTGGAGATTTTAATTTGCCGGATATAGACTGGGAGACTCAAACGTTCATAACGGGTGGCAGGGACAAAGAATCCAGTGAATTTTTTTTAAGTGCTTTATCTGAAAACTACCTTGAGCAGTTAAACAGAGGACCGACTCGTGGCGACAACATATTAGACCTTCTGGTGACAAACAGACCCGAACTATTTGAAACAGTTAACGCAGAACAGGGAATCAGTGATCACAAAGCGGTTACGGCATCGATGATTTCAGCCGTAAATAGAAATATTAAAAAAGGTAGGAAGATTTTTCTGTTTAGCAAATGTGACAAAAAGCAGAGTACCTGACGGCTCAACACAAAAGTTTTGTCTCAAGTACAGATAGTGTTGAGGATCAGTAGACAAAGTTCAAAACCATCGTACAATATGCGTTAGATGAGTATGTGCCAAGATCGTAAGAGAAGGAAAACAGCCACCGTGGTACAACAACCGAGTTAGAAAACTGCTGCCGAAGCAAAGGGAACTTCACAGCAAACATAAACATAGTCAAAGCCTTGCAGACAAACAAAAATTACGCGAAGCGAAATGTAGTGTGAGGAGGGCTATGCGAGAGGCGTTCAATGAATTCGAAAGTAAAGTTCTATGTACTGACATGGCAGAAAATCCTAAGAAATTTTGGTCTTATGTCAAAGCGGTAGGTGGATCAAAACAAAATGTCCAGACACTCTGTGACCAAAATGGTACTGAAACAGAGGATGACAGACTAAAGGCCGAAATACTAAATGTATTTTTCCAAAGCAGTTTCACAGAGGAAGACTGCACTGTAGTTCCTTCTCTAGATTGTCGCACAGATGACAAAATGGTCGATATCGAAATAGACGACAGAGGGATAGAGAAACAATTAAAATCGCTCAAAAGAGGAAAGGCCGCTGGACCTGATGGGATACCAGTTCGATTTTACACAGAGTACGCGAAGGAACTTGCCCCTCTTCTTGCAGCGGTGTACCGTAGGTCTCTAGAAGAGCGTAGCGTTCCAAGAGATTGGAAAAATGGCACAGGTCATCCCCGTTTTCAAGGAGGGACGTCGAACAGATGTGCAGAACTATAGACCTATATCTCTAACGTCGATCAGTTGTAGAATTTTGGAACACGTATTATGTTCGAGTATAATAACTTTTCTGGAGACTAGAAATCTACTCTTTAGGAATCAGCATGGGTTTCGAAAAAGACAATCGTGTGAAACCCAGCTCGCGCTATTCGTCCACGAGACTCAGAGGGCCATAGACACGGGTTCACAGGTAGATGCCGTGTTTCTTGACTTCCGCAAGGCGTTCGATACAGTTCCCCACAGTCGTTTAATGAACAAAGTAAGAGCATATGGACTATCAGACCAATTGTGTGATTGGATTGAGGAGTTCCTAGATAACAGGACGCAGCATGTCATTCTCAATGGAGAGAAGTCTTCCGAAGTAAGAGTGATTTCAGGTGTGCCGCAGGGGAGTGTCGGAGGACCGTTGCTATTCACAATATACATAAATGACCTGGTGGATGACATCGGAAGTTCACTGAGGCTTTTTGCGGATGATGCTGTGTTGTGCCGAGGGGTTGTAACGATGGAGGATTGTACTGAAATGCAGGAGGATCTGCAGCGAATTGACGCATGGTGCAGGGAATGGCAATTGAATCTCAATGTAGACAAGTGTAATGTGCTGCGAATACATAGAAAGATAGATCCATTACCATTTAGCTACAAAATAGCAGGTCAGCAACTGGAAGCAATTAATTCCATAAATTATCTGGGAGTACGCATTAGGAGTGATTTCAAATGGAATGATCATATAAAGTTGATCGTCGGTAAAGCAGATGCCAGACTAAGATTCATTGGAAGAATCCTAAGGAAATGCAATCCGAAAACAAAGGAAGTAGGTTACAGTACGCTTGTTCACCCACTGCTTGAATACTGCTCAGCAGTGTGGGATCCCTACCAGATAGGGTTGATAGAAGAGATAGAGAAGATCCAACGGAGAGCAGCGCGCTTTGTTACAGTATCATTTAGTAATCGTGAAAGCGTTACGGAGATGATAGATAAACTCCAGTGGAAGACTCTGCAGGAGATACGCTCAGTAGCTCGGTACGGGCTTTTGTTAAAGTTTTGAGAACATACCTTCACCGAAGAGTCGAGCAGTATATTGGTCCCTCCTACGTATATCTCGCGAAGAGACCATGAGGATAAAATCAGAGAGATTAGAGCCCACACAGAAGCATACCGACAATCCTTCTTTCCACGAACAATACGAGACTGGAATAGAAGGGAGAACCGATAGAGGTACTCGGGGTACCCTCCGCCACACACCGTCAGGTGGCTTGCGGAGTATGGATGTAGATGTGGATGTAGATAATTCTTGTATTGAGTAAAAGACGTTTAACTCTTTGCAATTTTTGGTATTAACTTCACTCACTTAAAGCAAAGTAAAATTTCACTGGCAAAACTAATAGCTAAAGATACAGCACAACTTAAGATTACAAAACTTCATTTAATTAGTATTTAACATAGCAAGTGACTTCTGCTGGCTTGGTATGTTAAAAGTAAATCAGTTGATCATTTTCTTAAAGTAAATTCAGTTCAGCATGGTAATAATTAAAAACAAATTGCTTGCTTGTTTCCAAGTTTCGCATTACGTTATACCAAGGTTATTGAAAGTAATTTTTTTTACGAAACTAAGTTTCAGTTACAGTCAGTCATTTGTTTAACCAGCAACTTCATTTAATTTTACTTTCAAAATTTAGTATTTCAGTTTAAGTAACTGTGAACACAGTGCTTTCTGTTTCATTTATTTTCTCTTGAACTGCTGTGTTATGAAAATTATGAAAAAGCGTGACAACCTTCTGTTGCCGCGCCAGTGATTTCATGCAGTTTTCTTTCCCATTATCTTTCTTCGGGTTTTGGATATTCATTGCCCTTATGGGCTGACGACCGTTTGATTATCTGTTTTTTGCTAATCAATATTTCCTTGGTATAAAATTATTACATGGTACGCCCCCCCCTCCTCCCCCCCCCCCCTCCCCACACACTCCTCTACTGCAGTAACATCTCACAGTCAAATCTCTTTTATTTACGTTTCGAACGACAGACATGGATATAATGCTGTAATGGCCACGGTGTCTGCGCTGCCTGACACGTGTTAACTACGTCACTGGTCAAAGCCCGCTATTTCGACTTTAACGTACTCTTTCTGGGCGTTACTCTTTTTGAAAACGATAATGTACAATACAGTACAATTTCCAACCATTTCAAAAGTATCATCGATATTTAAATTAGTTTTAGAATAGACTATTCATGCAGAAGAGTCTGTTCTATACTTTCCTCCTTCTAACCGATATTATTTTCCTTCGGTAACGATAGCGTTATTCACTGAAAAATTTCATTAGGCAAACGCGATCACGGCTAGATATATCGCAATCCAATAGGACGATTAGGAAAGGGTTGGTTACAGTGCTAATTGAAGGCACCAAGGCAGCTGTGGACTGCATGAACAATAAAGCTAACCACATGCATCTGATGTCTTTTCCGACGGCAGTAGCATTTTTCATTGGTTCAAAATGGTTCAAATGGCTTTGAGCACTATGGGACTTAACTTTTGAGGTCATCAGTCCCCTAGAACTTAGAACTACTGAAACCTAACCAACCTAAGGACATCACACACATCCATGCCCGAGGCAGGATTCGAACCTGCGACCGTAGCGGTCACGCGGTTCCAGACTGTAGCGCCTAGAACCGCTCGGCCACCTCGGCCGGCATTTTTCATTGAGATAACTGTCCGGAGCATAAAGGCAGAATCGTGCTACATTGGTTTGAGGAACAAGGCAATGAGCCCATTTTGATGTGTTACACCCCAAACTCGTCTGATTCACGCCTCGGTCGCTATCGCGCCCACAACCAACCAGACCGTAATTTACGGAAATTCCATGACCTGTACATAGACGTATAGTGCCACATACCTGCGGAAACCTGCCAAGGGCTTATTGAATCTATGCCAAACCGAGCGGGTGCTGTATTTTCTTCCAAAAGTGGACCAAAACGATATTCAGCGGGTGATCTTAAGGTTCTAGCTTATCAGTAAACAGCTAAAGTGCATTCTGCGTTTTATTCTGCGACTGGATTATTGTTTCTTAAATTTCATTCTGTGTATCTTGGTCTCCAGTACAGCTACGGAGTTTTCTCTATGGCACTAGATTCGCTTTTTTCTTTTTCTTTTTTTTTTGCGATAATTCTTTCTGTTTTTCAGCATCATTATTGTAGCTCGAAATACTTCTCTTGAAGCTACAGTAAGATCTCACAGTCAAATCTCTTTTATTTACGTTTCGAACGACGGACCTAGATATAATGCTATAATGACCATGTTGTTTGCGCTGCCTGACACGTATTAACTACGTCACTGGTCAAAGGCCGCAATTTCCACTTTAACCTACTCTTTCTGGGTGTTACTCCTTCTGAAAACGATAATGTACAATAGAGTAAAATGTGCCAACAGGGCCCTTTTCCTAAGTAATGGCTATGCAGTAAACTTATGAACGTCATTATCGGTAAATCTCTGAGCCGTAGGCGCCGCTTCGCTTGCTTCATCCGTAGGCGATGAGTAATACTCGATAGTAAACGAAAGATGGTGCTGACTCACAAACGTGCCTCCCAGACAATCGCAACAGGTTTCCGCGCCACGCCCTCTGCAGGCCTGATGTAGCCACAGGAGCGTCTAGGGACTGGGCAGCGACAGCGGCCGTGACTTCGTCGTGATGCCCGAGGCGTGGTGCCGCGCCGCCTCAGATTGTGCGTACGGTGAGTGTGTGCGCTACACGCGCCTCCGCCGCCTCCGACGCCCCCGCCGCCTCCTCCGCCCACGCGCATGCCCGCGACATGGCGGCTGCCGACGCGCCGGGAATACGTAATGGCCAGCCCCGCTGCTGCAGACGTGGAGCGCCCAGCGCTATAGCACGAGGCATTGCCATTACTGTTGCTGGGCAATGGGCCCTCTCTATCTAACATTGTTTAGTGTCCGTCGCCCTGACACCATAGACGATTCATTTCTTTGTCGTGTGTCATGCTTAACAAAATGCCAGCACAAATATTAAAGCGTTCCGTTGGTGTCGACTTGGGATCTTTCGTGGAGTCGCGAGAAGGCCGATCACGGCCGCAACCAGAATCCGCAACTCCCTTACAAGGAAACATCACCAACTTGTCCTCATATTTTAAGGAGAAAAAAGTACGCCACGCTATGGATTCCGCGATAGAATTTGGGCCGTAATTCTGACAATAAGTATTTATGACCTTCTGAAAGTACAGCCTTTAAACTTACGCGCGCACATTTTGTAATTTTGCCGTTCCGCTTCACCGGAGCCGCAGTCGGTCCGACAGCGAAGTACTGTAAAATGGAGTGAGTAAAAGGTTTGTGAAATCCTATTTTGAAATTGGTAACACACTTTGTTCATTGTGTCAATGTGAGCAGTTTCTAACCCGTAGCTGGCGCACGAGGTTTCATTACTTTGAAAGTTTTTACGTTGATATTCAGAGATACAGTGTAAATGAATGAAACGAATGAGTGTGCCATTAAAGAGGTAACGTATCGCTGTTAAATTAGTAACAGAGCTCTTGAGTGTTACTGTCTTTGGATTTTAAGGCTGACACTGTTAATGTGAAGTACATTTGCAGGAGATGTGCTATTCTTCAATGTGACAGCCATGATTAAATTATAAATAGAAAATAATTCTTCCGTAGCTTAGTTTATTTTTTCGATTTCGACGCATATTCATAATCCACAATGATAATACGTAAATATTATTAATATAGTTTCGAAGGGAGATTGACGTATTGCTTGAGCCGTGCGTGGCTCGTGTTCCCGCCATCATGTATCCTACACCCTGTTTTTAACGTACTTCCACCTCAATACGTTACTTTAAATTACTGGTGTCACTGAGTTGCTGCTTTGCCTGACCGTGAGCGGCGCTAGCTGCACGTTTTAATATATCCGCTCTCGTAGTATCTTTGCTCTACTGCTGTTACTTCCCGGTAGTTGTCTGTCGGTCGGTCTGTCGGTCGTCCTACCGAACGACCCGTATCGGCTTGCCGATGGTTCATGAGTCGGCTGTGTGTGTGTGTGCATCGACTCCCGATTTGTCTTCGCGCGTGCTGAGTTACTGTTGGGTATCGTTCAGGTCTTCGTGAAAGTGTTTGTCAGGTTGTCTGTGTTGTTGGCGCTATTTCCACTGACGACTATTTTAGATGCTGTCGGCATTCTGAGAGGAGTCTGTCGGTTGCTGCAGACCAGGGAAGCTATATCCGCGCAGTCAGTCAGCTGGGTCCGCTGGCGGTCCCTGCGCAGCGTCGGAGCGTCTGTGGAGCTGTCAGATCGCTACGAGCTTCGTGGTTCACCGACCCAGGACGTCAAAGTTGAGTAGTGGTTTCAAGTACCCAAGCCACGTCCATTCATGTTGTGTTGTTGGTTTCGGTGGTTCGCTGTTGGTGAGGTTTTCCTGTGAGCAACACTGAGTGTTTGTATTTCTAAAATTTAGCCGCCATGCCGTGGAATTAACTATATTGGTTGAGTACAATTCAAGTGCACCAACGGAATTTTCTGCCTTGTGGCCGTCAGTGTACCGGTTACCTGCCCTGGCCACTAACGTAATTTCAGGCAGCGTCCTTTCCTCACCTGTTGTCGCTGTCCAACATGGTGTGTAGTGTTGGACAGCTTAATACATATTTTATTGTGGATAATCATGTTCGTAGCATTCTGTGTGCGTTCTCATGCAGCGATTGGTAGCAAGCAAGTCGTTTGTCAGTCGGTCCGTGGCTGTCCCTTGGTTGGATTCCGACGGATCAAGTGTATTTAGGCTCACCACCTGTCTCACCCAAGTGAACGACGGCTATTTTAACCGCATTTTTATCTTGTTAATTTTTAATATTTGTTGTTTGGAGGCCTTCATCCATGAAAGAATTGAATTTTGAAACTCGTAGTTGTAAAGGTTCGGCTATGTGCCGCTTTGGTTGCAAATGTGATATTAAATTACAATAAATCACAATTATAAAGTGAAACTGACACCAACTTTATTACTTACTAATTTACGCGTAAAAGAACATTATTTCTCGAACAACATTTATAACGCGTTTGCAGATGTGTCTGCCTTCCCCCTCCTCTTCCCTAGCCTTCAACATCCCACGAATAGGAGAGCTCTGGTTGTCACCCCAGTGTACAGTACTTCATGAACGGCATTAAGAGGCTTAACTGGGGCGGAGCGAATGACAAACTGTACTTCCTGAAAGTTGTATCTGCGTGCTGTCACAATTATGGCTCAAATTGTGTCGTGGTATCTATCGCTGTGGCTGGTATCTTGGATGAGTGCTTTCGTCATCTTAAAACATGACTGAAGGCTGGTGATTACTCTTGTTAGTGTTGTGTGGCACGTGAGACATCTTACGCTACGTTTATCACCGCACATTTACTCGGAAACCCTTACTGTTGTATGCGGATTAATTCTCTGCAGTGCAACAGTATGAAATCATTGTAAATAAACATCACCGGCCTCGCTTTGACAGGCGATGTAAGGTTAAACTGGTCACTACTTCAATAACATTAGAAAGCGTCCTGTGGCAGTCTAACGAGTTTAAGAAACGCTGTCAGTTTCGACCACTACATTGTAAAACGAACACAACGCTGCTTCTAGCTGGTTTCTAGCAACTCCCACAGATAATCTCCTAACAAACCAAACAAGACAAGAGTTCAAATTCAAAAGGGGAAGAAAATGCGCAAATCACCACATTCAAGTTTTCTCAAGAACGAATGGAATCTACAGCCTTCAATTACAACTCACCAATTCCACTTCTCTTAGTAAGTAAATCGTCACTTTTGTGAGACACCACCTTCAGCTAACCAATGTCTGCACACTATTCTACATGGCCTCTTCTTCCTGAGTGTGTACACGCTGACTAAACTGCAGTACTCCCGTAGAAAACTGTTCGATAAGAAAAATCCCATGCCCGCGCTCGGGGACGCACTTACAAACTCCTTCAAAGCTTTCTTGATCACTGAGATTCACTCATTTCCGATTTAATACAGGCAGCTTTTAGAAAGACACCTCTGCCCTGAAGAGGGTATGACTCGTATGTAAATCAGCCTGGGCTGTCGGCCACCTTCTCGATTTCGCTCCCAGCCGCTCCGCTACACTGTTTCAGTCGACGTAAAAGTTTTCTGGGTATGGTACCACGTCATATTGTATGAAACTAATGCTGGAGGAAACCAACGTTTCGGCCACGGTTGCAGCGGTCTTCTTCTGGGTCTACTGAAATTATATTACCACTGCTTTAATTCCATGACTTCAGCCAATCTACCTGAGGAACAGAATGAAGGATTTCCCTTGGCTATTTCCTTCTCCAGCTAATACCACTTTCCAGAAATGTGCTGCCTACTAAGAAGATTTCTCAAAAATTATTTCAAAGTTGTGGAAAAAAAGAACATTGGTTACGATAACTCATCTCTCACGTCCAAAATAGTCAAGAGGACGAGCCGGAGGGCACGACTAGAAATGATGCATTAGAACATATATGTATAAAACGAATACAAACGAAACGTGTGTGAGACTTGAACACAGTGTTCATACAAGAAACCCTCCCGCCGGAGGTTCGAGTCCTCCCCCGGGAATAGATGTATGTTGTTTTTAGCATAAGTTAGTTTAAGTTATTTTGAATATGTGTACGTCTAGGGACTGATGACCTAAGCAGTTTGGTCCCTTAGATATTCACTGTGGTGTGCGTACTGTAAGACCTTCAGTACACACACCATCAGATTATTTGACTTGTCGCTCTAACGAAGTAGGCGAGTGTCAGCAATATGTCTCGTGGTCTTATCGTGGCGTGTTTATATTCTGCTTTAGGTCAGACGATAGAAATGCCACTTGCACGCTTAGAGTAGCAGATTGACGGTGACCAACTTGAAACAGAACTTGATTAATTTTCACACACATTTATTAAAATAATAACAAGCATAAAAATTACTTAACTTGGTTCTGGATGCTATTTACAATTGACAATCTGGAGTTCCTTTGGTATTGGTACGTTAATCTTATTCTCACATATATCTCCGATACTTGACAAAAGTGTCTACATATTTATCTTCATGGCTATGTACAGGAATATGGTAATCTTATTCGGCGCAGACTGAAACTTGACTATAGACTGGTGCAGAAAAATGCAGACTGACTAATATTAATACGCGGATCGACAGAGGCAGAATTTGGTCCGTCTCTATGGCAGCGCCATCTCGTAGTGCGGAAATGGACGAGCGCTGCGCCTGCGCTGTTGTGCTTAGCGGGGAGCGCTCTAGTGGGAACTTTGTGTACGCGCTGACTACACGGAACTATGTACACAACGTTTGACACACATACAACAAAGAGTAAGTAAATTCTGAAAGTTGGCGTCAAGCTTGCGAGTCTAAGTCCACTCCCTTCGATAATGTCAAAGCGCATACTCACTGACAACATACATTACATGACCGAAAGTATCTGAACACCCCTATGTAATGCGGAATTGACCACTAGACATCACCAGAGGCGGACCAGCCAATATAAAAGCAGGTGGAGAGTATTGTGTTAGAATGTGTCAGTCAGGAGAGCTCACAGACGTCGATCTCGGAGTAGCAATTGGCTGTCACTTGAGTAAGAAGCCCACCAGAGACATTTCCATCATGTGTACCACATCTCTCTGCATAAAATAAGTCTTACGGAGGCGTAAGAATGTTATCGAAATGTTTGCCAATCGTGTAACCGAGGCAGGATGTGGGTACCAGCCTAGTCGGATGTATGAGACCTCCTAAATACCACATCTACATCTACATCTACATCTACATCTACATTTATACTCCGCAAGCCACCCAACTGTGTGTGGCGGAGGGCACTTTACGTGCCACTGTCATTACCTCTCTTTCCTGTTCCAGTCGCGTATGGTTCGCGGGAAGAACGACTGTCTGAAAGCCTCTGTGCGCGCTCTAATCTCTCTAATTTTACATTCGTGATCTCCTCGGGAGGTATAAGTAGGGGGAAGCAATATATTCGATACCTCATCCAGAAACGCACCCTCTCGAAACCTGGCGAGCAAGCTACACCGCGATGCAGAGCGCCTCTCTTGCAGAGTCTGCCACTTGAGTTTATTAAACATCTCCGTAACGCTATCACGGTTACCAAATAACCCTGTGATGAAACGCGCCGCTCTTCTTTGGATCTTCTCTATCTCCTCCGTCAACCCGATCTGGTACGGATCCCACACTGATGAGCAATACTCAAGTATAGGTCGAACGAGTGTTTTGTAGGCCACCTCCTTTGTTGATGGACTACATTTTATAAGGACTATCCCAATGAATCTCAACCTGGTACCCACCTTACCGACAATTAATTTTATATGATCATTCCACTTCAAGTCGTTCCGCACGCATACTCCCAGATATTTTACAGAAGTAACTGCTACCAGTGTTTGTTCCGCTATCATATAATCATACAACAAAGGATCCTTCTTTCTATGTATTCGCAATACATTACATTTGTCTATGTTAAGGGACAGTTGCCACTCCCTGCACCAAGTGCCTATCCGCTGCAGATCTTCCTGCATTTCGCTACAATTTTCTAATGCTGCGACTTCTCTGTATACTACAGCATCATCCGCGAAAAGCCGCATGGAACTTCCGACACTATCTACTAGGTCATTTATATATATTGTGAAAAGCGATGGTCCCATAACACTCCCCTGTGGCACGCCAGAGGTTACTTTAACGTCTGTAGACGTCTCTCCATTGATAACAACATGCTGTGTTCTGTTTGCTAAAAACTCTTCAATCCAGCCATACAGATAGTCTGATATTCCGTAGGCTCTTACTTTGTTTATCAGGCGACAGTGCGGAACTGTATCGAACGCCTTCCGGAAGTCAAGAAAAATAGCATCTACCTAGGAGCCTGTATCTAATATTTTCTGGGTCTCATGAACAAATAAAGCGAGTTGGGTCTCACACGATCGCTATTTCCGGAATCCATGTTGATTCCTACATAGTAGATTCTGGGTTTCCAAAAACGACATGATACTCGAGCAAAAAACATGTTCTAAAATTCTACAACAGATCGACGTCAGAGATATAGGTCTATAGTTTTGCGCATCTGCTCGACGACCCTTCTTGAAGACTGGGACTACCTGTGCTCTTTTCCAATCATTTGGAACCCTCCGTTCCTCTAGAGACTTGCGGTACACGGCTGTTAGAAGGGGGGCAAGTTCTTTCGCGTGCTCTGTGTAGAATCGAATTGGTATCCCGTCAGGTCCAGTGGACTTTCCACTGTTGAGTGATTCCAGTTGCTTTTCTATTCCTTGGACACTTATTTGGATGTCAGACATTTTTTCGTTTGTGCGAGGATTTAGAGAAGGAACTGCAGTGCGGTCTTCCTCTGTGAAACAGCTTTGGAAAAAGGTGTTTAGTATTTCAGCTTTACGCGTGTCATCCTCTGTTTCAATGCCATCATCATCCCGGAGTGTCTGGATATGCTGTTTCGAGCCACTTACTGATTTAACGTAAGACCAGAACTTCCTAGGATTTTCTGTCAAGTCGGTACATAGAATTTTACTTTCGAATTCACTGAACGCTTCTCGCATAGCCCTCCTTACGCTAACTTTGACATCGCTTAGCTTCTGTTTGTCTGAGAGGTTTTGGCTGCGTTTAAACTTGGAGTGAAGCTCTCTTTGCTTTCGCAGTAGTTTCCTAACTTCGTTGTAGTACCACGGTGGGTTTTTCCCGTCCCTCACAGTTTTACTCGGCACGTGCCTGTCTAAAACGTATTTTACGATTGCTTTGAACTTTTTCCATAAACACTCAACATTGTCAGTGTCGGAACAGAAATTTTCGTTTTGATCTGTTAGGTAGTCTGAAATCTGCCTTCTATTACTCTTGCTAAACAGATAAACCTTCCTCCCTTTTTTTATATTCCTATTAACTTCCATATTCAGGGATGCTGCAACGGCCTTATGATCACTGATTCCCTGTTCCGCACTTACAGAGTCGAAAAGTTCGGGTCTGTTTGTTATCAGTAGGTCCAAGATGTTATCTCCACGAGTCGGTTCTCTGTTTAATTGCTCGAGGTAATTTTCGGATAGTGCACTCAGTATAATGTCACTCGATGTTCTGTTCCTACCACCCGTCCTAAACATCTGAGTGTCCCAGTCTATATATGGTAAATTGAAATCTCCACCTAAGACTATAACATGCTGAGGAAATTTATGTGAAATGTAATCCAAATTTTCTCTCAGTTGTTCTGCCACTAACGCTGCTGAGTCGGGAGGTCGGTAAAAGGAGCCAATTATTAACCTAGCTCGGTTGTTGAGTGTAACCTCCACCTATAATAATTCACAGGAACTATCCACTTCTACTTCACTACAGGATAAACTACTACTAACAGCGACGAACACTCTGTAGTGGACTGTTAAGGCAGCCAGTCCACAGTGAAGTAGCCGAAAGGGCACGCGACAACTCACGCCGTCTGGCGTTAAGTCTGGAACAGGATTCGTAATGAATGTGATAAAGAAAAGACCGTAGCTACTAGAACACTTAACTTTTATATCGTCCTTTGGTATACAGCATTCTTGATGATACAAGTGAGACGATCTTGAGATTCATGAAGTAACTAATGGCGCCTTGCTAGGTCGTAGCCATGGACTTAGCTGAAGGCTATTCTAACTTTCTCTCGGCAAATGAGAGAAAGGCTTCGTCAGTGTAGTCGTTAGCAAAGTCGTCGTACAACTGGGGCGAGTGCTAGTACGTCTCTCGAGACCTGCCTTGTGATGGCGCTCGGTCTGCGAGCCTGACAGTGGCAACACGCGGGTCCGACATGTACTAATGGACCGCGGCCGATTTAAGCTACCACCTAGCAAGTGTGGTGTCTGGCGGTGACACCACATTCCTCCCCCGCAAATCGGCGAACGGTCGTGTGATAAGGCTTCCGCACGCCGTGGGGAGGACCCCATGTTGACGTATGCGATGGGGTGGGGAGCCTAACAACAGGCGAGGCTGTGCCACCCGCACCCTGCCATTCGATCCGAGGGGAGCTAGGAAACGCCTGAAAACCTAGTCCAGGGTGCACGTCAACATGCGGTGCATGCGCCCGTAATGAGACAGGAGGGGTCGAAGGTTCGACCGCCATTGCGTCGGGGGATCCGACGCGCGATGACTACATCTGGGCCGGAGCGGGTAAGAGTTCCATGGCGGAGGACAGCTGGTCACGGGAAGCGATCGGCGGCGCGTGACCCAGGGAGGCGCTGGGCGGCTGCAGCGAAGCGTCCACTGCGGGCGGCGCCGGCGGCGACTGCGGCGGCTGCGGCGGCGGCGGCGCGACGCCATGGGGCAAAATGGAAGGCATAGTCGGTAACACCTGGGGATGAGGCGAGCCAGTAGATGGGTCCCCAGGGCGCTGACCGGACGGCACCGTCGCTGAAAGCAGACGGGGAGCGGCAGAACCCAGGCGACGACAGAGGCGCAGCTGAGTGAGATGCCGACGCACCTCACCAGAGGCCCCCAAAACCAAATATATCGCGCGGCCGAGGCAGCGAAGAATGCGCCCTGCGAGCCAACGCCGTGAACCTCGATAGGTGCGATAAAAGACAACGTCGCCAGGAGCAAAAGCAGGAGTCTGCCGCTGCACAGGAACCTGATGCGGCGGATGCAGCAAAGACATCAAGGTTCGAGGAGGACGACCGTGGAGCAACGCAGCTGGCGAGCGACCATCGCGGGGCTGAGAGCGATACGAGGACAAAAGGGCAATAACGCGTCCTCCCGAGAATACGACTCTTTCCACTTCAACATCTGTGACTTGACAGTCCGGACCAATCGTTCAGCGGCACCGTTTGACTGAGGCGAAAACGGCGCGGATGTCAGATGTTGAATACCATTGGCCCTGCAGAATGACTGAAATTCTGCAGACATGAATTGTGGGCCATTGTCGGAAACAATAGTCTGTGGAAGACCTTCAATGCAAAAAATAGCGGATAACGCTTGGATGGTTGCAGATGACGTCGTGGAAGACATTCGGACAACAAAAGGAAAATTACTGAAAGAATCGACCAGAACCAACCATCGAGCATTCCAGAATGGACCGGCAAAATCGATGTGCAAGCGTTGCCAAGGGGATGTGGCTTGCGGCCATGCAAAGAATTTCCGCGGCGGTGCAGATTGTTGTTCGGCACACGCCATGCAAGAACAGCACATATTCGTAATCGCAGCATCGATTCCGAACCAAGTACAGTGGTGACGAGCAAGTTGTTTCGTGCGCACTATACCCCAATGCCCTTGGTGAAGGAGCCGTAAGATAGAGGACTGTAACGAACGTGGGACCACTACTCTGGACTGATCATTATCAGAACGCAACAACAAAACACCACGTCGTACAATAAGTCTCTCCTTGTGAGCAAAAAATCGGCGAACCAACGGATCCCCGATCCGTGACTTTGACAAGGGCCATTGCGTAGCAACAAAACGCAAAACAGTAGCAAGGACAGGGTCAGCAGCTGTGGCTGTAGCTACACGACGAAAATCAATCGGAAACGATTCGACCACGTCATCGGTTTCCGAGTCAATGAACATGCAAGCAAATTCGGAAGAATCAAATGCTTTATCCGCAGCAACAGGCAAACGGGACAACGCATCGGCGTTTCCGTGCTTAGCAGTGGACCGATACAAGATATCGTAGCGGTACTGCGAGAGAAAAAGAGACCAGCGAATGAATTTCTGCGCTGTACGTGGAGGTACAGGCTTGTTCGGATGAAAAAGCGATGTCAAAGGTTTGTGGTCAGTGATGATGGTAAAATGACGACCATACAAGAAATCATGGAACTTAGTAACACCAAATACGAGAGCCAAAGCTTCTTTCTCTATCTGTGAATAATTTCTTTGCGCAGGTGAGAGCAATTTGGACGCAAAGGCGATAGGGCGATCATGCGATCCATCTTTGTGCGCAAGCACAGCACCGATCCCGAAATCTGATGCATCTACCATCAACAAAAGGGGTTTCTGGGGATCGAATGGCGTAAGGCAAGTATTGGAAAGCAACGCCGATTTCAACTGGCGAAAGGCGCGTTCGCATTCCGTCGTCCAGACGAACGGAACACCTGTACGGCGTAAGCGATGAAGCGGAGCTGAAATGGAAGAGGCATGGGGAACATATTTATGGTAGTAATTAATTTTTCCCAACACATTCTGTAGCTGCTTCACATTCTGTGGCGAAGGCAACTCCTGTATGGCACGGAGGTGCTCTGGACTCGGATGTATGCCTTGGGCATTGATGACATATCCCAAATATGGTAAGCCACGAGCAAAAAACACACATTTGTGCTTCCGCAAGCGAAGACCATTCTGTCGCAAGACCTGAAATAATGTGCGGAGGTTTGCTAAATGTTCGGCTTCTGTCTTTCCGGAGATCACAATATCGTCCAGATAGTTCGCAGCAGTAGGGACCGACGCACAAACAGTTTGTAAATATTGCTGAAACAATGCAGGGGCGGATGCACACCCGAACGGCAGTCTTTTGAATCGGTACAATCCAAGATGTGTGTTAACCACCAATACGCGCTGGGATTTTTCGTCCACCGGTATTTGCAAGTACGCATCTGCTAGGTCCAACTTGGAAAAATATGTTCCCGGGCACAGTTTGTCAAAAAGATCTTCCGGGTGGGGCAAAGGAAAAGTAGCAGTCACAAGTTGTGAATTCACAGTTGCCTTGAAGTCCACAAAAAGTCTCAATTTTCCGGAAGGCTTGTGCAAAATTACTAAGGGTGAGGCCCAGAGAGAAGCCTGCACACGTTCAATGACACCTTGTGATTCTAAATCGTTTAATGTTCTGGCGACCTCATCACGCAATGCGTGGGGAACATTGCGCACCCTGAAAAATTTCGGTTGCGCGTCACTTTCAGTTCCAAATGTGCTTCATAGTTCTTAGCGCAACCAAGGCCCGGTGCAAAAATGTCTGCAAAGTCTTCACATAGACTAGAAACACTGGCGGAAGGCACAGTCTCGTTCACTGATAGTACCTGATTTACTATAGACATGTTAAACAACTGAAATAAATCTAAACCAAACAAGTTCACTGCAGAAGAAGAACGAAGGACGTAAAAAGACACAAGTTTTGTTTGTCCCTTGTATGTGGCAATAAGGCTGCACTGTCCTAACACAGGGATATTTTGTCCGGAATAACTCTTGAGCTGAACATTTGCGGCACGCAACGGAGGTGCGCCCAGTTGTTTGTACGTGGCGTGATTGAGCAATGAAACTGCAGCTCCGGTATCGAGCTGGAACGGTATCACTTGTCCGGCAAAGTCCAAATCTACAAAAAGTTTATTGTCCTGCTGACGACAAGAGCGACTTTCACGTGCAATTTGAACTGAGACAGGTACAGAAGCACCTGCGACTTGACGGGATTTCCGGCGACGTCGACGCACACTGTTTGTGGGACGAACACAGTCACTGTTAGCGAGAGGAACACTGGGCAGAGTGGCATGAACGACATGAATGTCCATGGGCAAAGGTTCACGAGCCTGAGTGTCCTTGGTGCGATTCCGGCGCGAACCAAAGGGCCGGGAATGGTTGCGATTGTCTGATCTGAGCTTTTTCTGGCAAACACTTTGAACATGTCGTTTCTTATTACAGAAAAAGCAAATAGCTTGGCGTGACAGGCAATTCTCACGCGAATGTCTAGTTGCACACCGCGGGCATGACTTTAGCACTGCATGTGCTTGCTTACGCGGCACACGTGTTTGCGAGCTAGGCCGCAGCTGCGAGGATGTGCGCGAGGGCAGGTTAGCGTTCCGTGCAGCGGGCCCGGCGGGCCAGTTAATGTGACACACGGCTGGCGAAGTTGCAAATGATTCTTGAGCAAAGTCAAGTGTGTCCTGCCTATCTAATATGTCTATCACTTGTTGAAGGGAGGGATTTACTAGTTTCAAAACCTGTTCCCATATGCGAACATCAGAAACGTTCTGTGCTATTGCATCACGCACCATAGTATCTGAATAAGGGAGGCCACAGTCACATTCAAATGCACACTCCGTAGTAAGTCCTTGCAAAGTTGCAACCCACTCCCTATTAGTCTGACCGGCCGTACGTTTTGTATGGAAGAACGTATACCGTTTTGCAACTACATTAACTGTTTCTTTGAAATAGGCATCTAAAGCAGACAAAATTTCTTTGTATGACAGACTTGCGACGTTGCGTTGGGGAAACAATTTCACTATCACATGGTAGGTGGACACACCAACACACGAAAACAAAAACGGCTGCCGCTCATTACCTTGAATTCTGTAGGCGGCGAGATGAAATCCAAATTGTCGGGACCATTCTGTCCAAGACTCAACAGCTGCATCAAAGCTACGAAACGGAGGTGCAACCGCATGTTGTGGCTGCGGTAGCAATGAAGCGGCGTCGGCCGCATCGTTGTGCAGCGCACGTTTACCCTGGACGAGCTGTCCAAGGGCATCCAATAACGCCTGCGTCTGCTGATTCTGCAAGCTATAAAATTCGGATGGTACATCTGGAGAATGTGGCGAAGCCATGACACAATTAAATGTAAGCAATGAGAAAGAACAAGATCTTGATCCCATCCTCGTCGCCAATGTAGTGGACTGTTAAGGCAGCCAGTCCACAGTGAAGTAGCCGAAAGGGCACGCGTCAACTCACGCCGTCTGGCGTTAAGTCTGGAACAGGATTCGTAATGAATGTGATAAAGAAAAGAACGTAGCTACTAGAACACTTAACTTTTATATCGTCCTTTGGTATACAGCATTCTTGATGATACAAGTGAGACTATCTTGAGATTCATGAAGTAACTAATGGCGCCTTGCTAGGTCGTAGCCATGGACTTAGCTGAAGGCTATTCTAACTGTCTCTCGGCAAATGAGAGAAAGGCTTCGTCAGTGTAGTCGCTAGCAAAGTCGTCGTACAACTGGGGCGAGTGCTAGTACGTCTCTCGAGACCTGCCTTGTGGTGGCGCTCGGTCTGCGATCCTGACAGTGGCGACACGCGGGTCCGACATGTACTAATGGACCGCGGCCGATTTAAGCTACCACCTAGCAAGTATGGTGTGGCGGTGACACCACACACTCCACCACCGGTTGCATGCAATCTATCCTTCCTAAACACTGTCTGTACCTTTGTAAAAATTTCGGCAGAATTTATCTCTGGCTTAAGCCAGCTTTCTGTATCTATAACGATTTCAGCTTCGGTGCTTTCTATCAGCGCTTGAAGTTCCGGTACTTTACCAACGCAGCTTCGACAGTTGACAATTACAATACCGATTGCTGCTTGGTCCCCGCATGTCCTGACTTTGCCCCGCACCCGTTGAGGCTGTTGCCCTTTCTGTACTTGCCCAAGGCCATCTAACCTAAAAAAACCGCCCAGCCCACGCCACGCAACCCCTGCTACCCGTGTAGCCGCTTGTTGCGTGTAGTGGACTCCTGACCTATCCAGCGGAACCCGAAACCCCACCACCCTATGGCGCAAGTCGAGGAATCTGCAGCCCACATGGTCGCAGAACCGTCTCAGCCTCTGATTCAGACCCTCCACTCGGCTCTGCACCAAAGGTCCGCAGTCAGTCCTGTCGACGATGCTGCAGATGGTGAGCACTGCTTTCACCCCGCTAGCGAGACTGGCAGTCTTCACCAAATCAGATAGCCGCCGGAAGCCAGAGAGGATTTCCTCCGATCCATAGCGACACACATCATTGGTGCCGACATGAGCGACCACCTGCAGATGGGTGCACCCTGTACCCTTCATGGCATCCGGAAGGACCCTTTCCACATCTGGAATGACTCCCCCCGGTATGCACACGGAGTGCACATTGGTTTTCTTCCCCTCTCTTGCTGCCATTTCCCTAAGGGGCCCCATTACGTGCCTGACGTTGGAGCTCCCAACTACCAGTAAGCCCACCCTCTGCGACCGCCCGGATCTTGCAGACTGAGGGGCAACCTCTGGAACAGGACAAGCAGCCATGTCAGGCCGAAGATCAGTGTCAGCCTGAGACAAAGCCTGAAACCAGTTCGTCAGACAAACTGGAGAGGCCTTCCGTTCAGCCCTCCGGAATGTCTTTCGCCCCCTGCCACACCTTGAGGCGACCTCCCACTCTACCACAGGTGAGGGATCAGCCTCAATGCGGGCAGTATCCCGGGCAACCACAGTCGTAGCCCGATCGGGGGATGCGTGGGACGAGCTGGCCGTCCCCGACAAACCCCCATCCGGACCCCCACAGTGATGCCCATTGGCAACAGCCTCAAGCTGTGTGACCGAAGCCAACACTGCCTGAAGCTGGGAGCGAAGGGATGCCAACTCAGCCTGCATCCGAACACAGCAGTTGCAGTCCCTATCCATGCTAAAAACTGTTTTGCAAAGAATGTCTGAACTAATCTACAGAGAGCGCAAACAAATCGACAAAATTTAAATGGTTATTAAAATACAAGATTGCCTAGTAAATGCAGTAATGCTGCTACTTGCGCACTGCTGACACACTGCTCGACAGCGGAAGGAGGCTACGCGATTTTACACTATTCAGGTACTAAAACGCGATGCTACAACTCTCAAATACTATAATACGCCCGAAATTTATGAATTAAATAATGCAAGTACCGAAAACACGCAAAGAAATTAAGAATTAAACTATGTAACAAATGAGTGAGCTAGGAGTATACGACTTACTGCTGCAGCTGCTTATCCAACGGCGGCAGGGAGCACACTGACTGTGACCAACCGACACTGGCCGTTCAAAACAAAAACAGAAGACAAACGACTACGCGAATTTACACTATTCAGGTACTAAAACGCGATGCTACAACTCTCAAATACTATAATACGCCAGAAATTTATGTATCAAACAATGCAAGTACCAAAAACACGCAAAGAAATTAAGAATTAAACTATGTAAGAAATGAGTGAGCTAGGAGTATACGACTTGCTGCTGCAGCTGCTTATCCAACGGCGGCAGGGAGCACACATGCACTCTGAACCGCACAGCAGCCTTCGTTGTTATTCCGACGAGCGGATTCGATCTGGGGCCGGAACGCCTCCAATATCCCTGTGAACGCGGCGTTTTAGCAGTGTGACTATCCCAGCAAGTCGGCAGATAACTAAACTAGCGTGAGAAACCACCTGAACACCACATCCATGCTGGCCAATGCACCAACCCGCAGTCGTTAACCGAACCGGGTCTGGCCCACGTCGCGGTCTCGCAAGCACGTACATTACGCCGTACAAGCAGGTCCTCTCTATCACATCCACGAAACCTGTCGGCACTATATTTTACTGCAGAGAAAGAGAATTTCCGGAAAAAAGTGAGCAGGCCAGTGTGGAAGCGTAAAAAAGCATGTGCTATATTCCACATTATTTGCCTACAAATAACAAAATATCATTCAAATAGTAGCAAATTCTGTCTTCAAACGCACAAGCGGGCCGAAAATGTTCGAACTCAGGGATCTTAAACGCCTTTCTATGTTGCGCATGTTACTGGAAACAATCCTATATTTGGTAAATAAGAAGAGGCCGTGTAGTAATATTAATTTCACTTTCCGAGGGACCAGTTTCGACAGAGACTAGCAGTCACCACCGAATCATCCGGAAATAATATCACTGTGTATGAATAGCACGCATATAACGTGAGCACACTCCACTTTCAAAAGAAAGGCGCCACATAGGCTTGTCAAGTATGTAAAACAGATGAAGAAGAAGTCCACAGCACCAACGGTGTGCCCTGGAGAGGAGCCGAGTTCGTCAATAATTTTATTTACTCTTTTCTACTTATTTGACAAGCCACTTGGAGGTCTTTGTTTTATAATTGTAGTGTGTTCTCGTTACGTTTGTGGGATTGATGTCTTTTATAATTGTAGTGTGTTCTCGTTAGGTTTGTGGGATTGATGCACAGTAATATTATCTCCAGAAGATCTGCAGCTGGACTCTGTCGAAACCGGACACTGGGGAAACGAAACAAAAATATTACAACGTCAGATCTTGGCTGCCAAACATTATTAATGGTACTTATTAAACGTATATAACTAACGCTGAGTGCCTTGGTTGCTCTGCTCCTGCACTACGACAGACATAGGAAGATGCGGAAAAACAGATAATAGAATGTACCCCAAGACTTCTACTCTATAAAAATAGTAATCTATGGTTTGCATTATATTCTGATAGCGACATGACTTTGTTGATTTCCACACCATCGTAGTGACTTAGAGCAGTATAACAGCGATTATGACAACGGGATCGCGTGTTCAATTTGAGTTTACCATATTTCTCAGTAAATTGATTACACCGAATGCTGGAAATGGTACCTCAGAAAGTGACACGGTGAACTTCTTTCCCTAACTGTAACCAGGCCACGCTTGTAATCCGTCTTGTTACACTAAAATGGCGGCACCCAGCCAAGGGAGAGTGATGACTGTGGTATTTGTTTGTATTCGGAGATACGAGGGCTATTCCGAAAGTAAGGTCCGATCGGTCACGAAATGGAAACGACTATGAAAATCCGATAAAGCTTTGCACAGATGTGTTGGGTAGTGTCTCTAGTATAACCCCAGTTAGCATCACGTCGCTCTTCTCATTTCTGAGCTCGCAGTGAGTGCGTAAAGATGTCTAGAAAATAGTGTCTGCCGCCAAGTACGGGGGCCTGGTGAGAAATTTCCCCTGAAGCTATGCAGCTAACATTACATAACTGTCGTGCTGTTTCGTCTTCAAGACAATTCTCAGCCGCATTCTGCAGGGGCAATGAAGATGCTCCTGCATCGTTTTCAAATGGAAATGTGAGATTACCCACAATACAGCCCGTAATTGTCTCCCTCTGAGTTTCAGCTCAGGTCACATGAACCGCTGGTTATGAAGACAACATTTCGGCACAAGACAACGAGCCGTAGGCCAGCGTAGAGAATTGGCGGAGAGCACTGGCGGCTGCCTTCTATAGCGAGGGTATGGGAAAGTTGGTACAACGCTACGATACACGTCTAAGTCGGGTCGGCGACTATGGAGATAAGTAGCTGCAAAGTGTATCTAACTGTTGCAAATAAAACATTTTTGATTTTTACCGTGGTTTCCATTTCGCGACCTATCGGACCTTACTTTCGGAATAGCCCTCGTACGTCGCCACACATGCAATCGCAACCCACTGTAGCGAGCGCTATAAAACCAATTCGAGGAGTACAAGCTCCCCTTCCACCAGATTTCTATTAAATTGCCAGGAACAACGAAGTTCGTAAGACTACTTTATTAGATAATTTAATAAATAACCGTGATTCTCTGTCTGCCTGGTACTCCTTTTTATTGCTAACATCAGTCACTGGACGATTTCACCCCAGCCATCCAATCGTGGGACCACCAATATTCTGTGCATATCCCTTTGTAGTGAATTGAGCTGCTGTGTTCAAATGCTTCAAATGGCTCTGAGCACTATGGGACTTAACTGCTGTGGTCATCAGTCCCCTAGAACTTAGAACTACTTAAACCTAACTAACCTAAGGACATCACAAACATCCATGCCCGAGGCAGGATTCGAACCTGGGAACTAGCGGTCCCGCTGTTCCAGACTGTAGCGCCTAGAACCGCTCGGCCACTCGGGCCGGCTGCTGTGTTCCAGATATACCAAACCGAAGTTCAATATCTATCAAAAAACACCAGCGAAAGAAAAAAAAAGTGTGAAAACAACACAACCTTACTGTTTGTAACTAAAAATTTTAAAGCCATTTTTTAAACAAATTATTTTTATAAAACTGCACAGCAAATTTCTTTGTAACGTGTTGCAGGTAAAATACGAAAAAATATTGCTCCATTCTCACGAATTTTTTTGTATTTGGAATTGTAAACCGATATCTCACAAGTCAAAACGTTTGAACGGACGGAAGAGCTAAGACAGATCTCGTTATTTTGGGACTGTGTTCTAAGGGAGGCTGTTGAAACACGAGTGACCGACGGTCTGAGCAATATGTCGTTCATTCTCAGTAGAGTGTGGTAACCACCGTTCAGCCAACTCAAGTCAGAACATCGGCCGAGAGTGAATTCCGCGCACCGGCATGGGCAGCAGAAGCACTGAGGGGCCGAGGTTATCGCCCAGAATTCGGCGATCGCGTCCCCCGACCACCATTCTACCTGACGCAGCGTGGGGCCGGGTAGTGAGGGAAGATTGGGGAGCGATAAGGTTATAAAGGAGGTACGATATAGCAAAGACGCTCATTCTACAGGTATCGTCTAAAGGTAGGGGAAATCTCGCGTTTCGTAAACGGCTGCATCCGGCGGGATACCGTAGAGCAGTATAACTGTTCTGGATTGGCAGGAGACCAACCCACTAAATTGGGAGGAAGCCGAAAGGCACGCGTTTAAGCTCACGCAGGCTGGCTTGAGGTCTGGAACAGGACAGGGATATTAGAACTTAGAAAAAAAGGAAGTAACTGGTGGAATACTTAACTTTAATCCATTAATGTTGAACGTAGCTCTTGTCTCACATTCTTTCAGTATCAATAGCAACTGATAATGGGGCCTTGCTAGGTCGTAGCAAATGACGTAGCTGAAGGCTATGCTAACTATCGTCTCGGCAAATGAGAGCGTATTTTGTCAGTGAACCATCGCTAGCAAAGTCGGTTGTACAACTGATGCGAGTGCTAGGAAGTCTCTCTAGACCTGCCGTGTGGCGGCGCTCGGTCTGCAATCACTGATAGTGGCGACACGCGTGTCCGACGTATACTAACGGACGGCGGCCGATTTAAAGGCTACCACCTAGCAAGTGTGGTGTCTGGCGGTGACACCACATAACACTTCAGAATTTTTTTGGCCATAGGAAATTGGTACGAACTGTTCAATGAAGGTAAAAGTAAATGTGCATTCTCACTGTACTTCATCAGAATGAGCTCTGCCTCCAATGAGCGGAAAAATATGACATGTCCTGTCTGTCAGCATGCCTCATATGGCCATTTCAACTTTGCACCGTAAGTTCAGCGTCGCTGTATGGCAAGAAGAGTAGTCAAGAAGGAAAATTGCTCACCGAATGGGCATACGCCGCAGTGACCTCATTCGAACATCTATTGGCTAGTGTCAGACAGAAAACAACCAAGATCTGGCTGAGACCTGTCGCTCATGGCCAACATCAACAGCTGGTGACCACCACATACAATAATGCTTCGTAGATACATCAAGGAGAATGTAAGGGAACAGTGCGACGCTTTTCGGAGGTATCTGAAAGAGCTCTTGCCCCAGAAAGTTCGCAGCCGTCTCCACACGATCAACACTACTTCTAGGCGTCCCTTACGAGCAGTAGTATAAAGCCCCAGTACCATGAAGTTGCGCTATGACGAAGCGTGCAGTAGGTGACCAACGGGGTATGTAGAATTGAACCTGGATCATCGGCATTGGGTTCTCTTCACTGATGATTACGAGATTAGTCTGACACCTGACGGTCGTCGTAAAAGAGTTTGTAGATGGGGAGTCTACGCCTCTGGCACATTGTCCTATAGTTCAGCACGGAGCTGAGTCGATCATATTTCGGAGTTCGTCTTTCAAGACGTCAAGGGGTGACATACAGTACAGAGAATGCTTGAGACGAAGTTACAATTGCAGCGCTTCAACACATGAACCGTACTCACACTCTTGTTAGTCTTGCACATTCCTCTTTGATTGGGTGGGACTAGCTTGAACTGCAACGTCTTAGTCAATCTTGTGGACATCAAGTCAAGGAAGCCATAAGTAGACAACAGTGCACAGGATGGAGCTTCACGGCACTGAGTGCTAACCAGTAGCACAATTTGATTTAGCAGATGGACAAGAATGTGCACTGCCATGTGTAGATTGCCTTCATATTGGCCTTTTCCCTATTTTTATTTAATCATAAAGTTTTTTTTAACTTTCATAAACTTCGTCTTTAATCCCCCAATATCACTGAATCTCAGCCTAGACATTCTTGCAGATTTGCGTGGTGACGCGAAGCATTTTTAACACTGAGGACTGGGCGACTAGGGTGTAGTTCGCCTGGCTGATACTGTGCGTTTTCATAGGTCTTCTGAATTTCGTGTAGCAAGTTCATATACACAAAACTTAATTCAATTTATTGCATTTGAAAAAGGATTTTTTTGTTATGAAATACTGCAATGAAACATAGACCTACGTCAGTGACCATTTTTTAATGTTGAATGAAACGTTTAGTTTTATGCAGCGATAAAAAGACTTTTTTTCTCCTAAGTGGAGGTTTAATTCTAAGTTTGTGGCATAAAAATGAAACTGCAGAAAAGACGTTTTTTATTGAAAATTACTTAGCTGCATTTGCCTTAATATGAATCATACGCTATATTCTTCACAGCAGTATCTGGTATTTTTTCTTCTCACTTTGCTAGATCTTGCCTCTATTGGATATGCATAAACCTTTCATCTCCTTTCACGTCATCGGTCATTTCAATAGCTGGGATTAGTTTAAGAAAATGCCTTCCACTGAATCTGTTTATAGCTGAATTGTTCTGAGTGGAAGTTGATTCAACCAGCCCTTCTTTCTTCGTCAAAGCCGCTTCCAATTCAGTATACAATGCATCAAGATGTTTGCTAATAGACCTCGAATTTTTTATAAATAACATACAACTTTGTGATTATGATCTCGAAAATGCAAAAAAAAAAAACTTTTTTCTTCCACTTTACTTGATTTCTCTCAAGAAGGAAATAGCTCATTGGCTGGTCGCCATGGCCCACATTACCTCTTTCTTTTTGTAACAATCAGATTTCATCTTCTCTATCAATCTAATTTTGCCCTGATATTACAGTAGATTTTTCTGTTTTATCATCAAAACAAAAACATTCCTAATGTCTTTCCATTTTACAAAACGCAGTTGGTCTCTCCTGCAAAATGAAAATTCATTTCTTTCAGCGCCTGGACGATTATATCCTTACTATTCTATTCCTTTGTACTCTTCAGAACTGCACTGTAAGGCCAGCTTCAAAATTCTAAGCTTATAGCAGACAACAATCGGTGCCCTTTGCACTGCATTTGACCTTGTGAGGCCTGTCACGTGGCAACAAGACGAAAGCGAACTCCGCAAAGCAGCTAACACACAATGTTAGCTGTATTCCTTACCCAACCAATAAGGGTGATAAGGGCTGTCTTTTTTGTGGGGTACAAGCGTCATACAGTACTTTTATATAAACACACTGAGGTCAAATGCTGGGATACACTTGGAAAGTTGAGAAATGTCTGGCTAAGTCCTACGTCGCTCGTCTCTTGTAGTAGAATCCGTGCGACATAGGAGCTATGTAACTTGTCTCCAAACTTTAATCAATTTCTGTCACTCTTTTGCAACAAATTCTGTATTTACAGAGGTCTGTGTCTATTTCAAAGAATACTGAACAATCTGTGGTGCCACTCCCTCAATAAATGTCGGCAGATCTCTAGAATCAATAATACCAAAGTAAAAGAAGTACGTGAGGCTAAAAATTAATTCAGAAAATTTAGTAACTAACTCATCAGCAAATTAGCGTATCAGTTTTATGCGTGATGCGAGGGCAGTAGAAAGATTATAAGTGCATAATGATGATACTTCCGCTTTGATGAATAAGGGAAAGTTGTGTTTCACAAGCTTTCGCCTTGTCCCAAATATACAACCAAATAAACCAAAAGCATCCTTACCAAAAATATTAGGACCTGAACTATTGTGAAATGCACTGATGCAGTCATATTCCTCTATTTTGCTTGCAAAGTACGTGTTCCAAGAATGGAGATACTTTCGCTGTTGTAGGCCTTGTGGTGCAGGAGTGACTTTTGCAGCTGAGGGTTTCCCAGTCGCTCATAAGTATCTTGATTAATCAATGTGACTGAAGCACCACATCTAACTGAAATTGAACATAATGACAACAGATCTGCAGAGAGATGAGCACTTTGCAGTTTCTCCTCTGAATGTGACTCTGTTCTGACCTGTGGACGACTGTCCTTGTCTGAATTACGATTGGCGAAACGTTTAGCCGTTTGTTTATTAGGGGAATGCTGCTTAGAAAGGGGTAACAAGCTGGATCATTATTAGCAGCTGTTGGCAGACTGATGGAAGCACGACAAATGCAGATCAAGTGCATCTACAGACTTATCAACATTAGTACGGAAGACCGCAATGAGGACAATACACTGACATACCGTGATGCTATTAAGCATTACTAGTATTCAGAGACGGTATAAGTGTATCGACATTCAAAATTATTTGTTTCTATTAAGAACATTGCTCTTATTGCATATAACTCAGCACCACAGAAGAACGTACAGCTGTTGAAAGTTATGTATATCTAAATTATTAAGTCGGCATGGCGTAAATAAGCTGATTATGCATCATCTTGTTTTTGGATGACTGACAGTGTTTATTGACCACTTCCGCTATCGACACATCATGCACAGACGTATTTTTCCCCATTTTCTGCATGTCAACACATAGTTTCACTAAAAAGTGACCAATTAATGACAAGATAACAATAGCCGTGAAAACCAAGGATTCGTAGAAAATTTGAATACCTTTACCCACATGCTACTGCAGTCCTCTTGCAAGGTGAAGTTGGCCGTTTGGAGACACCAAAGCCTGGTGACTTAACATCCCAAAGTGATTCTTTATGAACTGCTGCTAAAGAGTTGTCCAAAAAGAGTAACCCCACGGGATCATCGTAAAGAAGTAACATGTGCTCCCGCGATAGGTAGACAGCCTGTGGGCAACTTGGCCTAACACATTAGGCGCCGTGTTGTTGCAATTTTCCTGTGTGCTGAAGTCTTGGATGTTTGACGGTTTTCGACGAACAAACTGTTTAAGCATGTCGTTTTTTGGTGGTCGTGGCAACTCGATTTGTAAATATGGGTGGGGCTGGACAAAAATACGAAAACGCCAAAAACACAACACATTACCTTGTCTAATACGGTGTATGAAAACACGTTGGTATTCAAAATAGCTTCCACTCGTCTCGTAATGGTAAGGTGCAGGTCCTGTATAGATTTTAAGGGAGTCTTGTACCATTCTTCCTGCAAAACAGTGGCAAGTTGACACAACGATGATCTGTGGATAGTGTTCATTCAGACTTCTCTCGAAAGTAGGTAAATAAAAAGCCCTATAATACTGAGATCTGGTGACTGTGGTGTCTAGGGGAGATGCGACATTTCATCCTGGTGCTCACAAAACCATTACTGGACGATGCGAGCTGTGTGCACAGAGGCTCTCTCTTCATGGAACACAGTATCACCAATGGGGAACAGGCATTGTAAAATGTGATGGACCGGATCACACAAAAGGGTCACAGAATCCTTGGCAGAAATGCGACCATGGGGCACATGAAATAACACGATATGGTTGTCCAAATCGCCACCGAACGTCGCCATATTTCACTATTAGGACCTAAACTTGGCCAAAAGAATAACGGTTGAACCTCGTTCATCCGATCAAACGGCTTCCTTCCATTGCTTTACAGTCTAGGTTCTATGGCTTCGGCACCAACTTTTCTTGTTACTGGTATTTGCATCAATGATGAGTGGTTTAGAAATTGCAGATCGCACTGCAAGTAACTTTTCAAGGAGCCACCTTTGTGTTGTTTTGGTACTGACAGGGTTTGGGATTGCGATTTCCACTTCTGCAATGTCTTTTGCAGCTGTCGCCCTCTTATTTTTCGACACTATCCTGTTCAGTGACCGTCTGTTAAGAATCACGAAAAAGACACAATTTCGTCCAAATTGTGATATAGCGTATGATGTTTCTTCGTTTTCCCTGTATAAGGTATACATCTTCGACACGGTGCCTCAAGAACACGATACACTCCGGCTACCTTGGTTTTGGTAGCACGCACCTTACGAGTACTAATAACTTGGCCGTGTGCCGGCAGGAGTGGCCTAGTGGTTCCAGGCGCTACAGTCTGGAACCGCGCGATCGCTGCGGTCGCAGGTTCGAATCCTGCCTCGGACATGGATGTGTGTGATGTCCTTAGGTTAGTTAGGTTTAAGTAGTTCTAAGTTCTAGCGTACTCATGACCTGAGAAGTTAAGTCCCATAGTGCTCAGCGCCAAGCCAACTCGGTCGTGCCTGAATTTACTTAACTTCGATAGAATATACTTACAAATGCACGTAACACTGTTCTGACTACGCTGATACTTGCATAGTATGGAGGACTTTGCACAGCTACCTTTCGGATGAAATACAAGAGGACATCCTGCAGGCTTGGCTAGCATCTGCATTTATTGTCAGGCAAGCGTTTCTCGCGGTTTTCCCATATTTTTGTGTAAATCGAGTATTGAAACGATAGCTCCAAGGTACGGAAGCAACCGAAACTCGGAACTATCCCTGTTGCCACACAGGTAATGCCAAACGTTGTGCAGCAGCCGCAGCTTTATATGATAGATTGTCGTTGTCGCCTGTCATTTCTTCGTATATTTTAGCAACTATTGTGAATTATTTAGCGCTGTTGACGGCAAAAACTGAAAACTTCAAGGACGCTACGGCACTCATTTCACTGCTATCGCTTTAACTGATTAAATAAACTTTTATCTGTGTTTAGCCAAAGTCTCTGTTTATCTGAGTCTGTTTATAATTCTTACTTACGTTGTGATATCCTCACCAGTACTTAATTTATATTAATAGCTTGATCATAATCAGAGTGATTGAGCTAGAGGCCAAGGTTAAACAACACGTGCACGTACGAAAGGAAGCTGACACTTGGGCCATGATTAGGACAGTTAGCTTTTAGATCGGTGCCCAATGTAGTGAGAACAGACACCAAAAATGGTTCAAATGGCTCTGAGCACTATGGGACTCAACTGCTGAGGTCATAAGTCCCCTAGAACTTAGAACTACTTAAACCTAACTAACCTAAGGACAACACACACATCCATGCCCGAGGCAGGATTCGAACCTGCGACCGTAGCGGTCGCGCGGTTCCAGACTGTAGCGCCAGAACAGACACCACCAAGAGGGGGAAGGAGGTGGGGGGACTATACAAAGTGACGAAATGTTATAGTTCGTTATATAGTCCTTTGCCGACTGTCCCCAACAAGCTAAATAGTGATACTCAATAAGAAAAACTGCATTTTGAAAAATAGCCTTTTTCCTGTGAAGAAGATAGACCAATAACGATCTGAAATAGTCAGGAACTAATTTTCACCTTGACTTATTCTAAAAGTTCGCCGTTATGCTAATATGAAATTCGTCCGTCAACATGATGTAGCATTTCTCCAGCAGTTCCATTAATATCAGAGGCTTTATTTTTTTTAATTTTTTTTACATCTTTAACTTGGTGACTGATTCATAATTACGACCACTTCTAATAAAGAGGAAATTGGATTGGCAACAACATATACTAACCTGGGCCACGGCCAGGACAAGTGTAAGGCAGGTGCCCGTATTATGAGAACTAGGCGCCACCAGAAGAGGCTATTAGAACTATACATATATACACAGGAGCCGGACTAAAATATGTAAATACCGCGAGAAATGCATGTAGGAACGTAAATGCAGATGCTAGCCAAGCCTGCAGGATTTGATGATCTATTTAACCACAAAATGTTCCAAGTGTTATTCGCTGTCCGAAGAGTGTTGCCTGTTGTATTCTCTCAATCTTTTACGGCGCGATTGATTAACAGTACATTTCCACGCAATTTGCAGATTGATTGTTAACATTTTATGTACAATATCTCGACGACTGATCTGGCCGTGTCCTTCGGGTGCTGCGATGTTTGCTGCAGTATGTACTCGCTGCCTGGTTGGAGTTCATGCCTTTTGCATTCCTTTTGTGGCATGTCCCCTCTCATATTTGCCATCTTTATTACCATTTTTATCATGTCTCTGAGGACAATGCTGAATAAGTTCATTGCGGGTAATTCAATGCGTATGGAGAACTTTAATCATCCTTGGTGTGGAACTCCACATGTTTTTTTGTGATACTGTTAGCCTTTATTTGGGTGGTCTACAGCAGAGCCAGGGTACCCGCGGGGGCCAGTGAAGGTAGAGGCAGAAGAACTCTCGGGCGGCCTTCCTGCAATTTGTTTAGGGTCCATGGATAATAGCGGCAGGCCCGCCCCTCTGCGCATGCGACCAGAGTTCCACTCCGGTCCGTTACACATACTTTGAAGTGACTGGGAAGGTAACGGCCGGGTGCCAGTCTGACATCTTGGCCTAACTTGGCCGATGTATTCCTACCTTCCCAGAAGCGGTCCGTAGACTCTCTGCTACCAGCAGTTCGATGAACTTATTGTTTTGTTTGTGTTGCCGTGGGCGGGGCTATTTTCCTGCGGCAGCGTAGATGTAGGAAATCGATTGGGCATCTCACGTTGACGCTCTGTGACGCCAGAGAGCCTCGTCCTGAAACTGGCGGGACATGAGCTCATTGGATGGGTGTCGCTCGCCAGTATAGTGCAATTTTCCACTGCACCTTGAATCTTGCAACTGGGGCATGTTTCCACAGCCGCCGTCAAAAATGGTTCAAATGGCTCTGAGCACTATGGGACTCAACTGCTATGGTTATCAGTCCCCTAGAACTTAGAACTACTTAAACCTAACTAACCTAAGAACATCACACACACCCATGCCCGAGGCAGGATTCGAACCTGCGACCGTAGCAGCAGCGCGGCTCCGGACTGGAGCGCCTGGAACCGTAAGGCCACCGCGGCCGGCCAGCCGCCGTCAATTAGGAATTTCCGACAGCAGTGGGTGTCGTAGACATCTCATCTTGGAAAGTGTTACGTGGAGTGCGTTAGGGAGAGCACTCTGGATATAGCCCTGCCACCGTCCGGGTGCAATGTTTCGTGTTAGTCGTTCTTCACTGTCTCTCTTCTTGGAGACCATTTATCGCGAGCTAGCAACTGCGCCGCCCCCGACACCCAGACAGAGATAATACGTGTTGAGTTTTTTATTCATGGATGGAGCAATTAGAAGAGTCGGCGGCGCAGATCTCAACGACTATAACACTTCTTTGCAGTTTGCCGACTTCGTACTACTGAAGACGGTTGCTGTAAAGTACCTTGGCTGCTCTGGCGTTGTAGAGACTCTGTAAAAGTTTTAGCACTGATGCGTTCAGCAGCACTTATAATTGGTGTCGCCAATGCCAAACAGATTTTATATTTTTTCTAATTAGAGTTATCACTACAAATCGCCATACAGTTAGATAGTCGGGGTGTAACATTGAACATGCGGACTCAAGTGGTCGATCAGTTCACTCTTCTCATTTTTGAGAGTGGGAGACGCTTCAAGTACTTGGCCAACCCTTTATTCAATATTCCAATAGCTGTGCCGTTACTATGTGGATTCATTGTAATGTATAGTATATTTTCCATGACCGTAGCTCAAAAAATCACTTTGTTAAACTATTTCTCATTCAGTAGCTGCCATTACCTCCCATATTCGTTAATGACTACTAAGGAAACTAACAACTTCATAATTTAACTAAGTTATCGCGTGTGTGCAACTCTTTACAACTATTATTTACAGAGTCACTTCACTAATATTTTCCATGTGTGTTCATCTTTGCCCTTTAGTTATCGTGCTGGTTGAAAAGGATGGTTGTGTGTGATCAAACCACAAGCAGATTATTTATAATTAATGTGTTCACAAAACACATAACCTCGCGTGTTATGGCGATCCTTACCTAGATCTTGCTTGAAAGTGCTGAGAGACTGTCAGCAATCAAATATTAATAATTTCATTTTGATAATTTCAGTAATGTCAATGTTATTTAGGTTCCCTTTTAGTTGTCACACCACAGCACATTCTCTGCTTTTGTGACCATTTACGGCGTTACAACTGCTTGGGAAATATTTTTTCAGGGATGAATGTAATGGTCAATTACCAGTATGTTAGGAAGACCTAATTTTTTTGCCTTTATTACGTGTTAGATGCTATGTAGAGAAATTTCCTCTTCTTTGGTCTTGTGAATGCTCACATGAAGCAAAGCAAGATTTTCAGTGGGTGAGTTTAGGGCAATCGAACCTTAGTGTAATGGAACGTGTACAGGTCGGAGCTAGTGCCAGGTCAGAGTAGGAGGTGTCGATGTTTCCTGTGGGATGAAAGTAGTGTGAGTTAGATGAGAGATGTAATTAACCAGCAAGTTCCGAACAACCTAATGAGAAACATAATTTGAGTGAGGAAGAGGAGGAAACAGAAACTAATAAACAGATACAAGCCGTAGTCTATGGTCGCCAGCCGACAGCAAGCAGATGGCAATTCTGCCACGACAAAGCAGTAGTGCAAACATATCGTAAGTTATAACACCAACTGGTGAGCTGAGCGTGAAGGGGATGGGAATTTTGTGCCGGAAGTATTATAGATTCGAAGAAAGTCAAAGCAAAATACGAAGCGGGAAAAGGAAGAGGCTGAAAGCCAATGTAAGCAGGAAAATTAAGGAGCTGAAAGGCAACAAAAAATGGATAAAGAAGAATTAAAACGGGATGTACAGAAGATATTTTCATTTACGGACGAAATTCGTAATTAATTGACAGTGATCAAGAAAGACTGGTGTGCGGCAACGAAGAAAGCAGGTGTAGCGAAAATAATAACAGCAGCAGTCAGGAGAATAGCAGACGATACAAGTAAGCTGGTCATCCAGGTGAGGCACACGACACACGTTGATACAGTATCGGCAGCATCACTGTAGGCACAGTGGCAAAATGCGTTTACCGAAACTACACAAAGAACTGAAAGCGTGCAGCAGCGTTTAGGCCAGTTGCAACGGCACGCACAGATGGGTGCACCACATTCTGATGTCATGGATATTGCCTAGTGGCTACCCGCCGTGCATAGGGTCCACGCAACAGAGAGGAGTTCAGGGTGAGTGCACCGGCACGGGCAGCAACGTGCTGAGTAATTGCAGCCCACTTAGAAGGATAAATGCCGATTGCCAATACTACTGTGGTACTGGGCCGACTGGTCACACCTCTCATCGTGAGATATCAGCTGATATAAAGCAAATGAGCGTATACGACACACAAGTTAATGCCAACTCAACAACGGGAGTGCACTTTCATTACAAGCACTTCCTAACTGCGCTTAAGTTTCAAAACTTCAAAGAAAGTGGAGGATAGCTCCATCCCAAAATCCGTTTAATGCAGTTCACTAATTCGTTACCAGCACCGTGGCCGGTGCAAGTGAATCTTGAGTTAAAACTTCCTGGCAGATTAAAACTGTTGCCGGACCGAGACTCGAACTCGGGACCTTTGCCTTTCGCGGGCAAGTGCTTTACCAACTGAGCTACCCAAGCACGACTCACGCCCCGTCCTCACAGGTTCACGTCTGCCAGTACCTCGTCTCCTACTTTCCAAACTTAACAGAAGCTCTCCTGCGAACTTTGCAGAACTAGCACTCCTGAAAGAAAGGATATTGCGGAGACATGGCTTAACCACAGCCTGGGGGATGTTTCCAGAATGACATTTTCACTCTGCAGCGGAGTGTGTGCTGATATGAAACTTCCTGGCAGATTAAAACAGTTTTAATCTGCATTTCGTATATTTCCATAGTGACTCGGTATTTTTTGATATGGACACATTGACACGCTACTTTCCATGATATGCGAGCGCTACTGGATTTTATGTGTATTTTCCAGAATTTCACATTATATATTTATGATATTACATCCGACGTGTCACAATGTTTTTCTGTGTTTTGCATAATTTGTCAATAGTTCCATGAAAAATTTACATTACGGTTACAATGAGCTTACTTATCTGTGTGTATGAATGCAGTCTGTCTACTGATGCAAATAAATGAAGAAAGAAAGAAAGAAAGAAAGAAAAGTAAAGAAATAATAAAGAAAAAGTTTTGCCTAATGGCTGAGACTATGGTGAATGGACAATCAGTTATGCTTCTTGTTTCGAGATTCAATACGAATCAGTGCAGCTATTTAAATTCAGAATGCAATAGTATTGTCAAGTTATCTTAGCCTGTCGTGAGGGTACGAATATGTTCCAGTCAGGGATCAGTCTTGGATTCAATTAATATGAAGCTTGCCATGACTACTGATCAAAATTTGTAACCGAATCTAGCCTGCCCTTCTGTCTTACGTTCAACATTACTGTGAATGTATGAATTCATCAGTTATTGCGAGTGTACTCCCGGGTTGTGTATCTATGGTGAGTGTGGTTTGTTGGATTGAGAAGTTGAAAGCATCATAAGACACTCACGCCAGCCCGCATCTCGTGGTCTTGCGGTAGCGTTCTCGCTTCCCAAGCCCGGGTTCCCGGGTTCGATTCCAGGCGGGGTCAGGGATTTTCTCTGCCTCGTGATGGCTGGGTGTTGTGTGCTGTCCTTAGGTTAGTTAGGTTTAAGTAGTTCTAAGTTCTAGGGGACTGATGACCATAGATGTTAAGTCCCATTGTGCTCAGAGCCATTTGAACACTCACGCGACAATTCTGACGTATATTCGGATGTCAAATTTGCAATTTATTGCCGGCCGTTGTCGCCGAGCGGTTCTAGACGCATCAGTCCGGAACCGCGCGACCGCTACGGTCGCGGGTTCGAATCCTGCCTTGGGCATGGATGTGTGTGATGTCCTTAGGTTGGTTAGGTTTAAGTAGTTCTAAGTTCTAGGGGACTGATGACCTGAGTTGTTAAGTCCTATAGTGCTCAGAGCCATTTGAACCATTTTTGCCATTTATCGTGCCGTGTTACAGGCAGTTTATTAGAGCATTCTTGAATGACTGAGAAACTTCTCCTACTAAGTGAGTCACTAATCAAAAATGGTCCAAAATCACGGGGAAGGCCGGCCGCGGTGGTCTAGCGGTTCAGGCACTCAGTCCGGAGCCGCGCGACTACTGCGGTCGCAGGTTCGAATCCTGCCTCGGGCATGGATGTGTGTGATGTCCTTAGGTTACTTAGGTTTAAGTAGTTCTAAGTTCTAGGGGACTGATGACCACAGATGTTAAGTCCCATAGTGCTCAGAGCCATTTTTTTTTTTTTTTGACGGGGAAGGAGAGAGAGGGGTTATGAGAGTTGACATGACTTGTGCATGACATTCTCGTTTGTTCCCTTCCATTTTTGACATCTTTATCATTATTTTTATCGTGTCTGTATGGGATAATGCCGAATAAGTTCATTTCGATTAATGCAATGAGTATGAAGAGCTCTAATCATTCTTGGTGTGGGACTCTGCACGTTTTGTTCGTGATACTGTTAGCCTTCATTTGGGAGGTCTACAGCAGTGCTAGGATACTTGTGGAGGGGCCATTGGAGATAGAGACAGCCTAATTCTCGGGTGGCTTTCCTGCAATTTGTGTAGGGTCCACGGACAATAACGGACGGTCCGTCCCTCTGCGCGTGCGACTGGAATTTTATTCTGGCCTACGGTACGCACTGTGAAGCGATTGGAAAGGCGAAAGCCTGTCGCCGGCGTAATCGCTTTACGACAGTCTGACATCTCGGGCTAACTCGGGCGACGCCCCTAGCGAGTAATGTTTTGCTATCCCTCCAGAAGCGACACTAGATGACACGCTAGGTGCGAATCTGTGACGCCGGCAATTCCACGAACTTTTGGTTTTATGGGTGTAATAGTGGGTGCGACAATTTCCCTGTGTCACTGTAGATGTGGGAAATAGATGAGGCAGTTCACAATGACGCTTTGTGACGTTAGAGAGCCTCGTCCTGAAATTGTGGGAACAAGATCCCATTGGATAGGTATACTTTGCTCGCCAGTATAGTGAAATTTCCCACTGCACCTTGAATCTTCCGACTGGCGCACGTTCCCGCAGCCGCCGTCAAATGGGAACTTTCTATAGCGGTGGCCGTCGCATATGGCTCAACTTGGAAAGTGTGGACGCGGAGTGTGTTAGGGAGAGCCCTCTGGATATAGCCCTGGTACCATCTAGATGCAAGATTTCGTGTTAGTCGTTCCTCGCTGTGTCACCTCCTGGAGACCATTTATCGCGAGCTATCAAGGGCGCCGTCTCTGTCACCCGGACAGATATAAAACGTACAGAGTTTTTCTTCACGGATGGCTACACCACTTCTTTCCATTTTGCCGACTTCATACTGCTGAAGACGGTTGCTGTAAAGTACCTTGGCTGCTCTCTCATTGTAGAGACTCTGTAAAAGTTTTTGCACTGATGCCTTCAGCAGTACTTGTCCTCAGTGCCACCAGTACCACCCAAATTTTCTGAATTTTGTTCTCACTACCGATCGTCATACTTTAGATAGTCGAGGTGTAGCGTTTAATGTGTGGACTCAAGCGATTCATCAGATCGCTTTCTCTTTGCTTGAGAGTGGTAGCCCCTTCGATTACATCGCCAACTTCTTATTCAGTATCCCAGCCATTTTATCGTTACTATGATGATTTATTGTATTGTGTGATATATCTTTCCAGTTCCCTAGCGAAAAAATCACTTTGTTATACTTGTTTGTCATATTAACATCTACTATTTCCTCCCATATTGATTGATAACTAAGAAAACTAATTACTTCACAATTTAATTTAACTGTCGCGTTTGTCAACTTTTTGTAACTAGGATTTACGGGCTCACTTCACTAATTGCTCCCGCGTGTATTTATCCTTGCATTCTAGTTATCGTGACGGTTAAAATGGGAGTGGGTTTTGAATGTGTGATCAAGCCACATGCAGATTCTTTAGAATTAAAGGGTCCAGAAAAACTTCTTAACCCCGACACCTCGCAAGAGTTCTGTGTAGTTGTGATGCATTATTTCGGAGCTAAGTTAGTTTCGAATTTGGGGAAATTTATGGTGCCCGTATGGTGGTTACTTCTGTAAGCAAGGTAACCGAAGTGTTTCTTGTTTCAAGAGGCACCTTTTCGAATAATGATACCGCCTACAGGGAAAGCGGAAATGCATCATAAGCGTAAGCCACAACGTGCTCCAAAGCGTGTGTTGAGTTTTCGATATAGACGGGACTCTTGATTACCGTGACAAGTCACTGCAGAACTGAATGTCACACTTGAGAACCCTGTCAGCACCATGTACTGCGAAGGGAGCTCCATAAAACGTGGGCTGTGCAGAAATGGAAGAAAGTCATTTGGTCGTATGAGTCTTGTTTCACAATGTTTGCAACATCTGGTTAAGTTTACGTCCCAGGAGTAAAAAGTGGCGTGGCTTCGGTGAAGTTTTGGTGAGTCATCGTGGCATTTAGAGGTAGTATGGCTCAACATTTCTGCAGGGGTCTTCCAACGACTTGTTGAGTCCGTGACATGTCGAGTGTCTGTACTATGCTAGGAAAAAGGAAACCTGACAAGATATTAGGAGGTATCGCTCCTAGTGCAATGCGTCCTGTAAAACGTGACCTTGTCGAAAAAATCTTAGAAATTCGGTAACATACGGAAGCTTAACGATAGTGTTTCTCCCGCACTCCTTCCTCGAATGGAATTGTGAAGCGTAGGAGCGAGTGTTTCTCGGAGTACCGTGCGCTAGCGGAGGATGGATACAGATGGAGACATAGGAGGCCAGCAACGGCTGGGGACCTCCCGCGCTGCCGGGAATGCACAGTAGCCAGGAAGGAGGGGCCGGCGCGGTGGGTGCTGCTACAGCGGCCGCGCGCATCGCGTATTCCGAGGCGCCGCCCGGCGGTGCGTGCCGGCCTGTGCAAAGGCGGCCGCGCCGGATCTCCACGCCGATAGCAGGCGCTCCTCTCCCGGTCCCACGCCGCGGCCGCCCGCGAGCTCAAGGGTAGGCGCTGAAGATGCACCAAACTCCGGAACGCTCCGATTCGCATAAACGCAGCTGCTGAACACGCCCCTACCCCACCACCGTTGTTAGATGTGATTACTTTTAGGGGGACGTCTTGATGAATCCTCTACAGGAAAATCTCTCCCATCAGATCCACAGGATGCAACTATTTTTATGTGAAAAAATGGAACTTAATACGAAGGAAGAAAGAATCCTGTACAGTTCGAAAACGGTATTAGGGATGTGTTGCTTGATGCAGTCACGACTATTAAATATCTAAGTGCATAGTAGTAAATGAGTTTTGCTATTTGGGGAGCAAAATAACTGATGACGGTCGAAGTAGAGAGGATATAAAATGTAGACTAGCAATGGCAAGGAAAGCGTTTCTGAAGAAGAGAAATTTGTTAACATCGAGTATAGATTTAAGTGTCAGGAAGTCTTTTCTGAAAGTATTTGTATGGAGTGTAGTCATGTATGGAAGTGAAAAGTGGACGATAATTAGTTTAGACAGAAAGAGAATAGAAGCTTTCGAAATGTGGTGCTACAGAAGAATGCTGAAGATTAGATGGGTAGATCACGTAACTAATGAGGAGGTATTGAAGAGAATTAGGGGGAAGAGAAATATGTGGCGCAACTTGACTAGATGAAGGTATCAGTTGGTGGGACATTGTAAGAGGTGTGTTGCTCCTGCAATATGCAAGGTATAAGAAAATCTCTGACCAAAGAGCAGTGTTGACTGCAGTAGGAACTGTGTAGCTATAGCAGTAAGTTGTTGCTAGTCTGGAGTCTGCTCTGGTCTGGTATGGTGTATCGTGTAGGCTGGCCCGGTCGCGGTGCAGCGATGTCGGAGCCAGAGTATTAATGTAAGTCCCATTTATGTGTTTTAAAAATCTCGTAATAATAATCTTTCTCATAAAAAGTAACTTTTAACAACCATTCATTTCAATTTAAAGAATTTACTAATTTCTCCCATCCATGATCATCCCGATTATTGCAATAGAAAAATCAGTTGCTTCCTTTCATAAATGACAGATCGGTCGGCCAGCATTGCACAGAGCTGTGCCGGAAAAATTTATTGTAAGAGCAGATACATCCGGCGACTTCATTGAGGTAAGAATTTTTCCTTTTTTTATTCAGAATGATCTTTCAGGGCCATGACGCAGCATTGCTGTCGTCCAAACTTTACCAGGTTAAATTCACAATGAATTATTGAAAAATCATAAGTGAGTGACAATTTAATTGAGAGGTTCGTTACATTGTTTTATTACCAGGTTACTGAATTTATTTTTTTATTGGGACATTACACTGAATGTGAACGACATAATTATAATTTTTATTGTTGAGAGGTTTAGGAATTTTTCTGTTTGGGGTTACGCTAAATGTGAATGAATTTTGAGCTTAAATTAAATCAGAAAGAATTTTGTATGGATGTTAATATGAAAATAATTTTGTAGGTAGGTTATAAATGAGAAAGAATTTTGTGGCGAGGTTACACTAAATCAGAATCATATTCATATTATTTATTTTATATTTTTGTGGGGAGGTTACACTTGGCGACAACCGGCCAGGATCGTATTTCTTTGTGAATCTCTGAGAAGTAGTCATATATCTGCTCTTATTTACTTAAATGTAGTTTGCATCTGGCGCCACGCATTTACTAATTTGTCACTCTCACAGATCATCGGCAATTTATTGTAATTGTTTGTTCCATTTTCGCTTCGTCTTTGTTTCATTTTTGTGCTTAATTTTGATTTGTGAAAAATGCCGCGAAAAACTGTTAACAGAACATCGCGATGTGCAATGAGTGAAATAGCCGACTCGAGTAATTTGACCGATAATTCTTGCGACACTCACTGTAATAGTGACAATCGTCTAATTACAGATAATCAGTGCCTGCCGATCACTAGTATTGAGTTAAATCCTAATGATGAACAAACAAATTCAATTATGTCCACAGTAAATGTAACAACTGATGACGCGGCACGTTCTGATACAATGAACGCTGCCCAGTTTAACACACCTGATTTGCAAAATTTACGCAGTGAACAGATAAATGTTTCTAACGAAGATGAACAATGTACTCAAAGTACGTCAAGTTTATTTGATTCCGATGTAGTGACCAACAGTGCACGTCCGATTGGCAAACCTTTTCGCGAGTCAGACAATGACCAAATGGTTACACGAAACTTGACAAATGCACGTACGCCATCACACAGCACAGAGAATACAGCAGCTAATTTTGGTATGGATCGAGTTACGGCATCATTGATACAACTACTTAATGAACATTTCAAACAGCAGAGTGAAATACTAGACAACTATTTCAAACAACTCAGTGAAACACTAGACAACAATTATAAACAACTTAATGAATCGTACAAAGAACGAAATGAAAATCTCAAACAGTGGAATGAAAAACACGACAGCAATTTCAAACAACTTAATGAAAGTTTCAAACAGACGAATAAAAGACACGACAATCTTAATGAACAGAACAAACAACTTAGTGAACAGATTACAGCCGTTACCGTGCAATGTCATTACACTAAAGAACAATTATGTGAGGAAATTAAGGCTTGTGCTAGGAACAGTAGTGAAGAAATTAGATCTGTTGCACAAGAATTAACTAATACACATGTAGCCACAACGAAATTACTTACAGATGAAAGTAGTGCAGTCGCTAAACAATGTTCTGAAAACGCAACACAGTTACGCGACGAGTTTAATTTAATGTCACCAGAACTTTCACACACGCTGGATGCGGAAGTCGATAAGAGTTTTGAACAACAGAACAGACAAACTGACGAACGTTTTAAAGTGACAGAAATTAAAAATGTTTCAGTCACTAACACGCCACAGCATACGCCACATTCCGAACATTTGTCACACTCTCACAGCCAGTGTAACTTAGGTAATTTACAGAGACTACGTGACTTAGAATCCGAAGAGACACAGAAAAACAGATTCTCATGCAATCCTGAACCTGCTAAGGCATACAGAGACGATAATTTTTATTACAAACACTTTCTATCCGTGAGAAAATTTAAGGTATTTAAAAATGACAGAGCACAGGTACACGCTTTGGACTGGATACGACAATTTGCTTTTGTATTTTCATCAGCTTGGCCTGTAATGCAGAAACTAGAATTGGATTGGATACAACAATTTGTTTTTGAATTTTCACCGGCATTGCCCGTAACGCAGAAACTAAAATGTATTTGCAGCACGTAATTGACCTCAGAGGATTCATTACGCTTCGATGAATATGTGCTGTAGCGTGCACAGGGCCCCGAGCCGTAGTAGTGCTATTTCATCTTTAGTTTTCTGCACTGCTGCCTTCTCTTCTACTATCCTTTATATCTATCAAAACAGCTCTTCAACTATCGATCTATCTAGTATTAGGAATGAGTAAAGAAAACCTGATATGACGAATTTTACCTGAAAGTGACAGTTTTTGTTAGACACTTGCGAAATGACAAGAAATACCAGCATAACTTTAATAACAAGCAAAATTTTAATTATCAGTATCGTCAAAATTATCAGCAACAGCATTTTGGTAACAATAGAGGTTTTTCCCCACAACAGAAACAAAACCAGCCGGTTAGCATACCTAATCAACAATGTAATGTGCAAGGTCAACCAAGCTTTAATGTTTCGCCGCCTACACGTATAGCGTCAGCTCCACCAAATAGTAACGCACAGCATCAAGGAAATCAGTACATACAGAAAACACACCATTTCAACTCATCTCGCAATGCACCGTATAGCAATGACTATCATGACCGACGTAAAAGTAATGAGCACAATATTCAGCGTACGTTTAATAACAGTCGGTCTTACCAGCAGCAAAATCATCCGCAACAACAGATATCATGAATGAACCAGACAGTCGGTATCATCCCGAACCTAATGCGTCAGGACGAAATAACAGAACAGAACAAATAGTCGAAATGCCACGGTATCCTCCCGCAAATAATAGCACGTCAGATAGAATTTGACTAGATACAGTACAGGTTGCATCTTCCAGCAACGCAAGTAATAATTTTGACACACAGAATCTTGTTCACGAAAATGTTATTACTTTGGACGACATTCGAGACACTCTTTTGCAGGAAAAACCAGTTATTCAAAAAACCATTTCCCACCCTGTCATTGAAGTAAAGATTGGATCATCCAAAATTTCAGCAGTAATCGATTCTGGATCACCTATGTCAGTTATAAATGAGGAAACCTTCAACGAATGTAACAAAGAGAATACCTATCCTACATTACCATTAGGCAAAACTAAAGTAAAAGGAGCAGTATCTGGTAAAGGAGTAGATGTGAAGTTACAGACACACTTATCATTTTGTATTGCAGGTCATACGTTTCACTCAAATTTTTGGATTGTTCCCTTATTGACAACAGACGTTATTTTAGGTACGAATTTTCTGGTACAACATGACGCAGTTATTGACTTTCAAAACTGCTATTTAATGTTAAAGGATGAAGGTGTACAACTGGCTTTAGAATTTCAGCACTCTTTATCTGCAGAAGAACAAACAATTAATCGTACAGAGGTCACTTCCGCATCACGTAACATAGACTTTCATTCCACATTGTTCACAGATACGTACGTACACAACTATAATACTCCAGACGAAGCCGACTATGACGTTATACAGATGATTTCTGATAAAGTTAAACAGAGCACTGCAAATACAGACGACGAACGCACGCAACTACGCAAAATTCTTTTACAGCAAGCTCCAGTTTTTGACAACGTCCCTGGCACTATGTCCGGTTTTATGTATGAATTTCAAGTTAAACAGCTCGACACGTTTAAAGCCAAACATTATCCCATTCCGTATATTCACAGAGAACAAGTTAAGAAAGAATTGCAACCTATGCTTGACCAAGGAATTATTGAACCGGCAGTTAGTCCGTACATAAACCCACTCCATATTGTTAAGAAAAAGGATGGTTCACTTCGTCTCGTACTTGATTCGCGTCACATCAATGACATTATTATTAATGAAACAGATCGCCCTCAAACACTAGAAGAACTTCTACAGAAATTTCATGGTACTGCTATTTATTCCACATTAGATTTGAAATCGGGATTTTGGCAAATTCAGCTCCATCCGAACTACAGAAAGTACACGACTTTTCTCTGTTTTGGTGACTGTTATCAATTTTGCAAATTACCGTTCGGTTTAACTATTTCTTCAGCAGCATTTATTCGCGGTTTGAACACTATACTTCCGACAGAATTAAAAGACAGAATCACAACGTATGTAGACGACATTCTTATTGCAGAAGCTAACTGGTCTGAACACAATTTGATTCTTGAACAACTGTTACAAACTTTTCGTGCACTAGGACTCACAGTTAATCTTAGCAAATCACACTTTGGAAAAACTTCTATAAAATTTCTTGGACATGTAATTTCAGCAGAAGGCATTGCGCCTGACCCGGAAAAACTTCAAGCTTTACGTGACATTACTGTTCCTACGACGAAGAAACAATTACGCTGCTTTTTGGGTTTCATTAACGTTTTTCGTAAATTCATTCATTACTCTGCTTTAGACACCCCTAGATTATGTCAATTGACGGGTAAAAACGCTATTTGGTCCTGGGATAGCCAAGCACATTCTGAATTCGTTAATCTGAAACAAGCTTTGTTGAATGCACTACTTTTATCACATCCAGATCTTACTAGAAATTTTTCCATCGCCACCGACAGTTCTAACACTGCTTTGGGCGTACACATTTTTCAGGAAATTGAAGAAGATGGTTCTACAGTAATTAAAAACATCGCCTTTGCGAGTCGCATACTGTCACCTGCTGAACGCAATTATTCTGTCACAGAACTTGAAAAATTATGTGTTGTATGGGCATTTAAGAGATTTAGGCATTTTCTTTATGGAAGACACACTACCGTTTACACAGATCATAGATCTATAAAGTTTTTACTTTCAGCAAAATTCACACATGACAGGGTAAGCAGATGGAAACTCTATTTACAGGAATTTAATTTTACAGTTGTTCATATTCCCGGTACGCAAAATATTGTAGCAGACGCACTATCCCGTTCTCTCAGCAACAATCAGCAAGACATCGCAACCAACTTCTGCCAAGCAAATTTCAGCGTCAGGTATATTCAACAAGTTGCATTTGAAAATTTCATTTCGGCATCATTACGAGACTTAGCACAAGAGCAGAGTAAAGACAACGTATGGAAAGAAATTAAACACCTTTGGCAAGATAGGAATAATGTTACCATCAGAAACCATTACACTGTACGCAATAATATTCTGTTTCGCCGCTCTCACTCTGACAGCAACAACTGGTTACTATGCATTCCTGACGAACTTGTTAACAAATTAATCTGGTATACTCATTTAAGTTACGCACATTACGGAGCCAGAAAATGTTTTCTTATACTGAGACAGAACTGTTATTTTGCCAACATGGAGAAACGTATTCGACGAGTTTTAGCGTCATGTAAAATCTGCCAGAAAGCTAAGTCAGACACGACTTCATATATTCCTGCGTTACATCCCGTTGTACCTGTTAAATTGAGACACATGGCCGCTGTAGACATTTTTGGTCCGATTCCCAGAACTAATAGAGGTTTTTGCTACTTCTTTGTCGCTGTTGAACTCACTTCGAAATTTGTAACCTATACTCCGTTACGTAAAGCTACTGCTAAATCTGTTCAAAAGCATTTGTAAAACATTTGCTATTTCATGTAGGGCATGTATTGAAAGTAATTTCCGACAATGGACCACAGTTTCGATCCGTTATATGGACACGTATGTTACGAACAAGAAACATTTCTCCGATCTATATATCCAGGTATAGTCCGCAGCTCGCGTTCTCGCTTCCCACGCCCGGGTTCCCGGGTTCGATTCCCGGCGGGGTCAGGGATTTTCTCTGCCTCGTGATGACTGGGTGTTGTGTGATGTCCTTAGGTTAGTTCGGTTTAAGTAGTTCTAAGTTCTAGGGGACTGATGACCATAGATGTTATGTCCCATAGTGCTCAGAGCCATTTGAACCTTTATCCAGTTATCACGCTTCTTCGAACCCTTGTGAACGACTAATGAAAGAAATTTGGTAAACTATGTAGAATATACTGCCATAAAAACATATTGATTGGGATACACACATACTGTCATTCCAGGATGTAATTAATTCCATACCAAACGAATCCACAACACTATCTCCGACTGTTATACTGAAAAATGTTGAACTACCTAACAAAATTAAAGAATTAGTATCCTTTCCTACCTCTCGTCGACTACGACACCATGAAATAATTGACATTGCACTCAACAACATCAAACGTGCCGCAGAGCGCCGGAGAAGACAGCAAAAACAGGTTTGTACACACCGTGTCTTTCACATTGGACAGAAGATATTAGTACGCACACATTATTTATCCAACAGAGGAATGAGTAGATGTAGTAAATTTGAGCTTTTATACGCAGGTCCATATCGAATTCGCAGCATTCCTCACTCTAATGTAGTAAACGTCGAAACTTTGAGAACCAGAAAAAGCAAGGGCAATCACCATGTCTCCAATATTAAACCCTTTATTGAATGAACATACTTTATGATTTATCACACTGTAATGCTATTTTCTGATTTTTATATGACCACTTATGCAATTCTATCTATGTGACTATTTACTGATGATTATCATATTTTTTCTTGGCAAGTGCCCGGCACATAAGTGGTGGAATCACTACTGCTTTCGCTTGTGAGGAGGTTGCGTTGGCAATAACGAACCTCCAAGACGGAAAAGCGGCTCGCTCAGATGAAGTTCACTCAGAAACCGTTTAAACTGCTTCACCTGTGATACTCTAGTATATGGCGTAGTTACTTAGTGACTCTTTATTGCAAGGGAGAATACCGGCCTGTTGGAAGACGGCCCGTGCAGTGACCATCAAAAAATCAGAGGACGAGGACTCCACAGACCCAAAATCATATAGACCGATCTGTCTAGTCATACAAATTGTGCACCTCAGTCCTCATCAGTATGAGTTCAGGCTTCACAAGTCTATCGAGGATGCAGTAAAGAGAGCTTTACACATAACGCAGAGCACAGAGGACAAATACTTGTGTGAATTGACAATATTGGTATATCTGAAGTTTTGACAACCTTTGGCGGCCTGCGTTATTTACAAACTTAAGACAAATGCAAATCGCGACAGCTTTCTATAACAGCTTCCTCGACTACTGAAAGGACAGAGCTGTAGAATGGGAGAGGGCCACCGAAGAGTTATCAAGGAAATCACCAAAGGGTGCCAACAGGGATACATATGGGGACTCTTATTCTGGGTTATTGCTATTGAGCAGCTGAGCAGCTGACAGACGACCAAAAAAGAGATGATGGAGCAAAGGAGATAGTACCGTACGCTGATGATTTGCTCATAGTAAAACTTAAACTCCGTTCACAGGCCCTGGCGGACCCAGCGGTACCGACCGGCCGCCGTGTCATCCTCAGCCCACAGGCGTCGCTGGATGCTGATACGGAGGGTCATGTGGTCCACACACCGCCATCCCGGCCGTATGTGAGTTTCAGAGACCGGAGCCACTACTTCTGAATCAAGTAGCTCCTCAATTTGCCTCACAAGGGCTGAGTGCATCCCGCTTGTCAACAGCGCTTGACAGACAGGATGGTGACCCATCCAAATACGAGCCTAACCCGACAGTGCGTAACTTTGGTGATCTGACGGGAACCGGCGTAAGGCCGTTGGCGATTTGCTGTTAGTGGTATCAGGAAACTCAAGAAGACACTTAGAACAAAAGCCTACGCAGTTCCTCGTAGACATCATGGAATGGTATGGCAACAATAAACTAACAATTACACCTAACGAAACGGCGAATTTACTACTGAGAAAAGTGTGGTGTCACTGCCAGACACCACACTTGCTAGGTGGTAGCTTAAATCGGCCGCGGTCCATTAGTACATGTCGGACCCGCGTGTCGCCACTGTGTGATCGCAGACCGAGCGCCACCACACGGCAGGTCTCGAGAGACGTACGAGAACTCGCCCCAGTTGTACGACGACGTTGCTAGCGGCTATACTGACGAAGCCTTTGCTCTCATTTGCCGAGAGACAGTTAGAATAGCCTTCAGCTAAGTTAATGGCTACGACTTAGCAAGGCGCCAATTGTCACAGTGCATGTATCTTACGAGTCTCATTTGTATAGTCAAGAGAGATGTATCACAAGGATTGATTAAAAGTTAAGTATATTCCAAAGATACGTATTTTCTTTATAGTATTCAATACGTATCCTGTTCCAGACTTGACGTCAGTCGGCGTGTGTGTACGCGTGCCTTTCGGCTTCCTCCTCAGTGTGGCGTGACTAGCTTGTTACGCCACAACAAAAAGAACTTAAAAACACCCGAGCATCAGGCTAAAATAATACAACCTTGCAAACGCAAAACAGTGACAAGATGTCTAGATTTGCACATGACGAGAAACTGAAGTTCACTGAACGTAGCAGACTAGCCTATAAGGCAATGAAGATAATGCATAAATTAGCAAGACTAAATACATCGAAATACAGGCTACCCACAGAAACAATACGTACATATCGTATCGCACTATTCGAATCCTTAGTATGCTTTGCAGCGAGCGCCTGGGAGGATCGACTGGTTTGCAACATATGAAGTCGTTGTGAGACTTTGCCAAAGAAGTGTTTTGGTCAGGATATTGGGAATCTTCGGAACAACATCGGCGGAGGCACCGTGCGTGGTGATGGGAGTGTACTGCATGGATATCATCGTCTGTCAAAGACCAGCAGCGTACTGGCTGAAGATAAGCAGACACGAGATGCTATTTTAAGTTATAGGAGATGACATCACAGAAATGCGCCATATAAATCGCTGGTGAAATTATGCCTGGCAGAGTGAATGGGATTCGACATCTTCTCCACCTTCCTCCCAAACATCAAGGAATGAACTAGGTTTAAAGATATAGATCCCGCACGTGACATGGTCCATTTACTCATGGGCCATGGTCCATACCCAGAACACCTCCATCAGTTTGAACTCAGCCGAAAACGCACGTGCACAGAAATAGGAGCTCCTGAACATGTCACTACGCACTGTGACAAACTCACACACATTCGACTCCGAACTGCATATGACAACGTAGGGCAAATTCTACGACAGCCGGACGTTTGTAGCACACTGAATGACATAACTGATAATGTGTACGTGCGTTACGCGAGTTATACAAACATTAACAAACATATACAAAAATAAGAGCACACATACGACCACTGGAACAAGATACTTGGAATAACACGGACGCTAACACAGAAACAGACTCAGTTGCTGAAATAGATACAAACAGTGAGATTGATACCCATACCTAAATGTAAAAAAGCAAGCAGTCCGTCTTCAGGCCACCAGTGGCCTACCGGGACCATCCGACCGCCGTGTCATCCTCAGTGGAGGATGCGGATAGGAGGGGCGTGTGATCAGCACACCGCTCTCCCGGTCGTTATGATGGTTTTCTTTGACCGGAGCCGCTACTATTCGGTCGAGTAGCTCCTCAATTGGCATCACGAGGCTGAGTGCACCCCGAAAAATGGCAACAGCGCATGCGGGCTGGATGGTCACCCATTAACGTGCCGACCACGCCCGACAGCGCTTAACTTCGGTGATCTCACGGGAACCGGTGTATCCACTGCGGAAAGGCCGTTCCCATACCTAAATGTAAGATAAGACTAATTTAAGGAAAACAGAAATGGATCAACTGTCATTTTGATATATGCAGGAACATCTTGAGTAATACGCGTAATTTAAACGATATAATTGTTAGCAAGTTTAGGTAAAATAATACCTGTAATAAAAATAATGCACTTGGTTACCAAACACTATGTACATAACATGTAGAAATACGGAAGTCAGAGATGCAAAAACTATATACCGGTTATACCCTTGTGTAAAGCATGTATGACCTGTATCAAATGTAATATAAAAGGAACGGAACATACTTTTATATAAATAAATTTATTAAGTGAGTAAAAAGATATTTTGTACGCTACCTCGAATGTGACAGGCTCGATAATTTGTCGACCTCTCACACCCGAGATAGCTAGGTGGTGGGATCCCTATTATAAATCTACATACTTTCCTGTTATCTTTTATTTCTCCTTCTTAAACGCAAGATTCTCCTTATTTTAAAAAATATTTCCGGAAATTATAATATGTCATAAAACGATAACACACCATAACCTCTTGCCATCTTCCTACATCTTCTTTTCATTAACCGATAATTGTAAGATATTCATTTTTTAATTATTCTTAAGTCCATATATATTTAAAGTTGCAATATTATTAATCCTTATTAGAAAGAAAAAATATCAGACAAATTCACGTTCTGTAAACGTACAATTTCATGTTGTGAAAATACGACCTGTCTTAGTAACTAGGTGGTGGATCATTTGTAAATGGCAACAGAAAATAAATTATAAATAAATAATTGTCCTAAAGGATACGTTAGTAGTACGTCCCACATTGACTTCTACGGTTAATTCACGCAACGTTGCATGTATTTTAGAACTGACAACTCTACTCAAACGCCGCTGCTCTCTGTCGTTAAGTGAAGGACATCGGCCACTGTTTTGTCCTTGGTGAGAGGTAATGCCTGAAATTTGGTATTCTCGGCACACTCTTGAAGCTGTGGATCTCGGAATATTGAAGTCCCTCGCGATTTTCGAAGTGGAACGTCCCATGCATCTAGTTCCTATTACCATCGCGGGTTCAAAGTCTGATAATTCCCTTCGTGTGGCCATAATCTGGTCGAAAGCCATTTTACATGAATCACCTGAGTAAAAACCACAGCTCCACCAATTCGCTGCCCTTTCGTGCCTTGTGTGCGCGATACTATCGCATTCTGTATATTTGCATAATGCTATCCCGTGACTTTCGTCACCTAATTGTATAACTGATAGCGAAGACTGATAAGTTGTAAGTCCGTAATAAAAGAAAGAATTCTTTCCGATGACCATGTGTCTGTAAACGAGTCCTTTGCGAGGTAACTACGATTGTATGGTTACCGCTACCACCTGAAATAATCTCTACCCGGAGTGTGCTGGGCAGCATAGTCGCCGTAGTGTAGAGGTAAAGATACGTGACTGTTCCGTGGATGGACGTGAGCTCAACACTCACCTGAACTGTAAAATTTTAATTTTTATATTCGGTTGGAGTACATTCTAGAAGCATCCAAAAATGTCAAGAACCATTGTACTGGAATGTTCTGTATCTGTATATATACCGTATGTGTTCTGGCGGGAGACAGTTCGCTCCGCACTCTTGTATGTGTAAGTGCAGAATAAACCTTCGTTAAGTGACGTTAGTGTTCGTCATTCCTGCACTTACACCTTCTTCTACGTGACATTATTCTGGTGGAGACGCTGGGTAGTGGAACTCGTGATACCGCACATTACTGACGACACAGTGGGTCCCATCAGACCACGACAGAGCCGCCGTTTACGTGGCGAGAAACCCGAGTTCGAGCCATATTCAACAGATCTCAATCTATCGGAGACAGAAGAAAAAGAGGACGTGCGCCACCACATGAGACATCCTTCCGGGTTCTCTGGTGACGATGGCCAAGATCCAAACAAGTAGCTGAAGGTACATGAGCGTATAGCCAAATTTAACAAATGGGATGACACCCTGTGTTTGGCTAACGCATTTTCTTCTTGGAGGGCAGTGCCAAGCAATGGTATGTGAACAAAGAGGAGAAGTTCACAAGCTGGGAAGTTCAAATGGTTCAAATGGCTCTGAGAGGTATGGCACTTAACTTCTGAGGTCATCAGTCCCCTAGAACTTAGAACTACTGAAACCTAACTAACCTAAGGACATCACACACATCCATGCCCGAGGCAGGATTCGTGGCGCGGTTCCAGAATGAAGCGCCTAGAACAGCTCAGATACTCCGGCCGGCAGCTGGGAAGTATTCCAGGCGGAATTGCGCAAGTATTTCGATGATACACAACGACAGAAGTGCAAGGCTGAAGATAAACTAAAGTGCAAGGCACAGCCCCAGGAGAAACTACAACATTCTACATTCAAGAAGCAATGGAGCTGTGTAAAATAGTAGATCCTAGAATGAAGGAGGAAGATAAGGTTGCAAATCTCATGAAGGATGTTGCTGAGGACATGTATCAAGCCCTATTCCTGAAGGAGATTTTAACAGCAGACGACTTCATAAAATGGTGCCAGTATATCGAGACAATGCATCAAAAAAGGATAACACGCAAGAAGTTTGAACTGCTTCCGAACGTCTTATCGATGTCTGTGATGGAGGAAGAAACTGATTTCACAAGTGTTCTTCGTCAGATAGTGAGAGAAGAAGTTAAGAAGGCACTTGGATTGGACAGCGAGCAAAATACACAGACGTTTCAAGATGCCACAAGGGCGGAAGTGAAACAGACATTGAAACCAAGAAAGACTGACGTCTGGAGGACCCAGGATAACCAACCAGTATGTTTCCACTGCGGACGATCGGGACATGTGATGCGCTATTGTCAAGAAAAGCGGCGGATATTTGATGACGCCCGCGCCAGAAGACAGCAGACCAATCTTAGCCGACGCCAACTCAGTGACGACGAAGATGAACTAAAAGATGTGGGTGCAGAACAACATAGGTCACCATCGCCGCAAGCTAATCGCTTGAGAGACGCTGCGCAATTCGCCGATCAAGGTCTCGATCGCCGTTTAGTATCTCCAACCGATCAACTAGCCGCTGCAACCTGTGTAACTAAAGAGTGCGACCTTCATGGAAGTGAGGCTGTCACTACAAAAATGATGGGAAACTACACTGATGTCCTCATGGATGGCCGACCAGCCGAAGCTCTTGTGTACTCTGGAGCATCATATTCAGTCACTACAGAGAAGTACCGTCGCCAGTTGCAGAAAACCGTATTCCTCGACAGCAACACATCTCTGCTGAAGGTGGCTAATGGGAAATATGTAAAACCTACGGGAAGATGTATCATTCGTGTTGGTATAAGTGGCCATACACAGCCCTAAGAATTCATCGTCTTACAAGAGTGATGTCATAATGTCATCCTCGGGTGGGACTTTTTGAAAGCTTCTCAGGCTATTATAGATTGAGGTCGCTCGAAGGTTACGCTAGACGAGTTGAGATACTGTGGACAGGAAGATGGGCATCCGAGTGTGTAGAGACTATGTGTGCTGGATGAAGTGATCATTCCTGCAGTCGGCGCTAGAAAGGTAGCTGACACGTGTCATTGCATGCATCAACCCATGGATCTTGTTGTGAAACGTAAGAGAAGCATACCACTCAAGAATAACTTGGTCATCCCAGCCTCTGTCCTCTCGTTTAAGAACGGATTCGGTGAATTGTGGATAGTTAACTGTCGCCGAGAACCGCAGATCCTACCAAGACGCGTGTGCGTAGCAAACGCTGAGCCGTTAAATGCAGAACAGCTGAGCGTCATAGAAACCTCTGTGGGCGAAATTAGCGCTACCACTACGAGACAAGATCTTCTAGCTTGGCTATCAACAGATCTCACTAAGGAACAACAGAAGAAGCTACTTGCCATTTTTCAAGAGTTCTCTGACTGCTTCAGTCCACAGATGAAGAGCAAATTAGACAAATCGACGGTGAAGCAACGGATTAGCACAGGAGACCATCAACCAATAAGAAAGAGACAATACCGTGTGTCAGCAACAGACCGTCGAATAATTCGCGGCGAGGTAGAGATAATTATGTAGAATGACATCATTCAGCCTTCGCAGAGACCATGGCCGTCACCAGTGGTTCTCGTCAGGAAGAAGGATGGACGTTGGCGCTTTTGTGTTGATTGCAGGAAGCTTAATAAGATAATTAAAAAGGACAATTACCCTCTTCCACGAATTGTTGATAGATTGTCTGAAGGAGGCTAAGTTTTTCTCAACCATGGACATGTACTCGGGATACTGGCAAATCGTAGTAGATGAGGCTGATCATGAGAGAACTGCATTCTTCACCCCTGAGAAGCTGTATGATTTTAAGGTAATGCCGTTTGGTTTGTGTAATGCACCAGCAACTTTTGAACGGATGATGGATAATCTTCTAAGGCACCTGAAGAGGACGATGTGTCTTTGTTATTTAGAGGACATTATAGTGTTCTCAGAGACATTTCGTGAACACATCAAAAGACTGAGGGCCGGGCCGGCCGGTGTGGAGGAGCGGTTCTAGGCGCTTCAGTCTCGAACCGCGCGACAGCTACGGTCGCAAGTTCGAATCCTGCCTCGGGCATGGATGTGTGTGATGTCCTTAGGTTAGTTCGGTTTAAGTAGTTCCAAATTCTAGGGGACTGATGACCTCAGATGTTAAGTCCCATAGTACTCAGAGTTATTTGTACCATTTTTTGAACTGAGGGCCATTCTTAAGTGTCTCCAAAAAGCTGGACTGAAACTTAATCCAAGAAAGCGTCTCTTTGGAGCAAACGAAATCATAATACTTGGCCACCTTGTGTCAAACAAAGGTGTGCGGCCAGACCCAGAAAAGGTGGGATCTCTAACGGAATTTCCTATTCATAAGAATATTAGGTCAACGGCCTTGCCGCAGTGGCTACACTGGTTCCGGTGAGATCACCGAAGTTAAGCGCTGTCGGGCGTGATCGGCACTTGGATGGGTGACCACCCAGGCCGCCATGCGCTGTTGCCATTTTTCGGGTTGCACTCAGCCTCGTGATGCCAATTTAGGAGCTACTGGACCGAATAGTAGCGGCTTCGGTCAAGAATACCATCGTAACGGCCTGGAGAGCGGTGTGCTGACCCCACGCCCCTCCTATCGCATCCTCCACTGAAGATGACTCGGCGGTCGGATGGTCCAGGTAGGCTACTCGTGGCCTGACGACGGAGTGCTTTATAAGATTATTAAAGATGTGAGAACTTTCCTCGGATTATGTTCTTATTACCGTCGTTTTATCATAGTCCTTTGTATCAAAGCCTGGCCACTCCAAGAGTAGTTAAAAGCCGATTTATCTGGGGTGGTGCTCAAAAAGATTCTTTCGATGTGCTGCGAAAAGCTCTGACAACTGACCCTGTACTTGGTTTGTTTCATGAGAGAGCACCTACAGAATTACACACAGATGCCAGTAGGTATGAGATCGGTGCTGTTCTGGTGCAGATTTCGGATGGAAAAGAGAAGGGTATAGCCTATGCTTCCATGACACTTACAAAAGCCGAGAGAAACTGCTCAAGTACAGGAACAGTATGTCTTGCTGTGATCTGGGCCATGTGCAAATTTCGACAGTATCTCTATGGAAGGCCATTCACAGTTGTTACAGACCGTCCGGTCTTAAGGGTGAAACAGGACGACTCGCCAGGTGGGCACTACGTCTTCAAGACTATGACGTTACCATAGTGTACAAAAGTGGAAGAAAACAACAAGATGCCGAATGTCTCTCAAGAAACCCTGTGCAAGACCATCAATACTTTGATGAAGATAGTGACTGTCTCGCTGCACTCCAGTATCTCTCTGCTGAGCAGAAGAAGGACGCCAAAATATCTCATATTATGCTTGCCTTAAAACGGTCAGAGGACGTGAAAGGACAATTTCACATAGTTAATGGATTACTTTGCAAGAAAAACTTTGATCCGTTTGGAAAGAGGCTGCTACCAGTGATTCCTAAACACATGAGCTTAGAAGTTTAACAGAAATTCCATGACACACCTGAGGCCGGACGTTTAGGATTTATTAAGAAATTCGATAGGATACGCAAGAGATTTTTCTGGCCAGGTTTATTTAGGAGTGTCCGTCACTATGTGTCGCACTGTCGAGAGTGCCTGAGGAGAAAGGCATTTACTCAGAAACTACCTGGCCGACTCATATCAATTCCACCAGCCGAAACGCCTTTCCAGCGTGTTGGGATTGACCTCCTCGGACGACTTCCAACGTCTGCTAGTGGCAATAGATGGATTATTGTTTGCATTGATTATCTGACACGCTTTGCCATTAAAAAAGCCGTGAAAACAGCCGAAGCATTCGATGTAGACAAATTCACCGTAGAAGACATTGTATTAAAACAGGGTGCCCCAAGGTCGTTAATTACGGATCGAGGGAAAGTATTTCAATAGAGTCTTGTGACAGAGATAAACCGTCGGTGCAACATTACTCATCACATGACGACTGCCTACCATCCGCAAACTAACGAGGTTACTGAACGCCTTAAAGAGACCTTCGCCGACATGCTATCAATGTTAGCCCGTGTGTTGAGCAATGCAATTGGGATGAGGTGCTACAATTCGTGACGTTTGCCTACAACACCGCCAAACAAGACACCACAGGATTGGCGCCATTTTTCTGGTGCAGGGGCGTGAGGCAACGCCGACGATGGACAGTGTGTTTCCGTCACATCCTGATGACGTGGACGACGACTGCATCGGCCAGGTGTTAAGTAGAGATGAGGAAGCTCGGCAGTTAGCTCGACTCCGAACGCTGCAGGCTCAAGAACACGATCGCCGAAGGTATGACGCGGGCCACCGCCCTGTTGTTTACCAGCCTGGTGACCTCGTCTGGATCTTCACTCCTGTTCGGAAGGTTGGTCTCTCTGAGAAGATCATGAGGCGCTACTTTGGACCTTATAAGGTTGTAAGACAGTTGTCTGATGTTACTTATGAAGTTGAAGATTTCGACCCCGGCACAAGATGACGGAAGATCAGAGATACGGTCCACGTCCTTCGAATGAAGCCCTATAAGGATACAGCAACCAAGGATAAATTTGAAGCTCCAGCGACAGGCAACAAGCGGAAAGGTGACGACGAACGGTTGCAAAAGAAGTTTCTAACAAGATCACCGCCAGGGCGAACGTCAGTCATCGGGAGTCGGAGTACGCATGACCGATCACTCGTTCCCGGACTAGGAGGACGTAACACCGAGACGCTGTTCTCTTAAGGAGGGAGCAATGTCACAGAAGAAGGTGAGTAGTACAGTCACCGTAGTGTATCGCCGGCATGGTAGCTCAGCGTGTTCGGTCAGAGGGTTAGCTGCCCTCTGTAATAAAAAAACTGAGTTAACGGCTCAACATTGAACTTGAACGGGTGTCCTGGGACATCTGCACCGAACAAATGCAACGAAAATAATAGAACGAAAATGAGAAAAATAAAAAAAATAGTGTTGTGGTTTATGATACTAGACTCTTACATGGAGGGTCGTGGGTTCAAAACTTACCTGAACTGTAAAACTTTAATTTCTGTATTCTGTTCGAGTACATTCTAGAAGTATTCACAAATGGCTAGAATGGTTGTACTGGAATGTTCTGTAGCTGTGTATATGCCGCCTGTGTTCTGGCCGGAGGCAGTTCGCTCCGCGCTCTTGTATGAGCAAGTGCTGGATAAACCTTCGTCAAGTGAAGTTAATGTTCGTCATTCATCTGCTTACACCTTCTTCTACGTGACAATATGAAGTATTGTCCTAGTGAACACTACAACTGTATTTGAAATGTGAAGTTTTGGATGAAGTCTTCACCTAACTGAGGTAGTATTTTTGTGAAAAAAAACCGCTTTGTAACTTCACAAGTTACAATTTATTCGGACCTCTTAATCAAATTTTTCCATGCGCTTTCCTCGATTTTGGAAGCAGTATTGCACTCGTCACTCCTCTGAGCTATGAATTCCTTAAAATACTTGACTCATCATCGCGTAAACGCCTAAATCTTAGTAAAAATACACACTTTGCTGCTCCAATTATTTAACCGCAGCGAGAGTGCTATGCACCACTGAACTTGTGAGATGACTTCACACAGCAGAGTCTAGTGGATAGAGGTCACTTGGTCTTGGCTGCAAGGTACAGGCCATGTCCGACCTGTGCATCTTGGGCCATACTGGAGCATTAGATGACTTCTTACATCAACAGCAGAATGTGCGTGTGTCCCATCATGAATGTGCGGGTGTCCCATCATGAATGTACCACATTCCCCGAAGTCGTGCGAGGAAAATATCCTCATGCAAACATGCTGCAAAAATCGAATGTCTGCTCGTCCACTAAGTTTACATGGAAGAATATTTGGCTCAATGAGACGATCGCCTGGTATCTCTAGCCACACAGTCGATGAGACACGCTCTTGCTCATGCGGTGACTGAAGAACAGCATGTGGGCTGCCAGTTTTCAAGTTTTCGGTTGTTTTCGAGATTTCTTGCTGGTTGTTGGATGAAACGGTCGTACTGTTACATGCTTGCTGCAAACCTACACTTTCTTTACTACTGGTGAGACCCAAAACTTATATGCATTAACAATCCTCCTTATAGCCCTGAAATCACAGTCCTGAAATGAATCAACCCTTAATAACAACTAGCGCAATAGAATCTCTCCGTACATCTAACCTGCAATCATAGACTCATGCAGTGACAAACTTATCTCATATTCTGAAAGAAAGAAGACTGATGTACCACGTGTGTGAAATCGTACATAGAAGTAGATACAATGAAGAAACCGCACAAAAATTGCCGAACCAACCATCTTTCATTGTATGCACGACAGGTGATCTTCCGGGGATAACGAAAGATTACATACTAGGGGTATGTAATCAGCATCATGCTCTCAAATTTATCAATAATGAGACGAATAGAAACGTAATGGGGCTCCCAACCACAATGTAATGATACACTCACTGGCCGAATATTAAAAGCACAAAACGAGTGATCACGTGTCACAAGAAGAACTAGCCTCGTAAACTTTTCAAATGACTACGGGTATAGCAAGGCGTTGAAAAACACATGGAGAATGGGAATAAGAGACCATCGAGAACGAATATGGTAAGAAAGAAGGTCCACGTGGCCAGAACACTTATTGAAAAACCCGTTGGTCGCTACGCACGATACGATCCGTGGAAACCAACTAATCTAAATTCTGCAACTATTATATGTCCAAAATGTGGCTTCAGTTTTAAAAGATACAGCAAATATTAGGAATGATCAAAAACCTTTCGCAAAACATGAATAAGAAAAATGAAGAATTCATTATGGAAAATGAAGACTTCCTTATCCACAACAGCGCAGCTCATCAGCAACAGGTCCTTCCTGCCCCAGTCACCCAGAAAGTGCCTATTCCGGGTGGGGAATGAATCACGTATCTGTTACCAATCACGAGTGATTGAGGAAGTTTTCACAATAACAGTTTTCAAGATCTGGCTCTGATTTTAGTCACAACTAGAAGTTACAAGCAGCAACTAAGAGTAGCATTTAAGTATTACTACATTCTTCACCGTGTGCCATCTCTTGTGTGTATTGCAGTTAAGCAATACCCGACGTCCACTTTCAACTGGAAGACCCGTACTTCCCACTTTTTTCACTCGCAAATTGTCAACGTTAAAAGACGTAACCAAGTCTTTATGATAAAAGAAGCGATTTTCGTGGTCTGTGTGCGACAGGCAGCCTGTGTATAGCCTGTGTACACAATATGTATCAAACTATTCACCAGAGACTTGGGAAACACCTAACGTAGGTTTTCTGAATTTATTTTGCAGTTTTAATTTTTATGGCTTAAAGTGCGTTAAATATGAGAAAATGCGTTAAACGATGTGCGAACGTAAACATTAGGCTACGCTACAGATCAGTCTGTCATTACAACTAAAATTTCAGGGGGACACCAATATCACACTTTAGACATTTTTTACCAGTAGCTACACAGTAGAAAATTTTGGGGTATGTGAGGCTTAAGAAGATGAGAATGGGATTTTCATTATTCACTTACAGTGTATCTCGCATTTGTTTATCATCCCTTTGAAATCACATAATGACTTCAATGACACACTGTACCAGTACTCACTGTGCACATTTATGTTACCAGCTGTGGCTCTTTTAAGCTGTGAATCCCTCAATATCTGTTCTAAATCTTCGTGACTTCCCTCCTAGATGTCGATGGATATTTAGGGCAGCCAGTAACAGGAGTGGAAACAGCGTCTGGAAAATCACGAAGATTAATAAACTTTTCTACTATTACCATTTCTAGCAATTTAATTCAGAATGTACTGCCGATAATATTTCTGGCAATGAAAGCAGTTTAGTGGAGAAGGCCATCACACTTGCAACAAACAATCTCACATAAACTGATTCACAAACTTAGAAAGCAACCTTTCTTTTGACGAAGCGGTTCAAAGGAACAGTGGCAATATCTTCAGTTCTGCTGTCAATGAATTTTTCAATTACCTCTATATATCGAGTGACTGAAAATGAGTTCAGATACCTCAACAAAGGGGTTCGAATCCGCATTCTAAACACAAACTTTTACTGTACTGCGTGACAATTTATGCTTAATATCGTTCTATTGATATTTTAATACCTGTTTCATTACGATATAACTGTAACGGCTCCATGTGTGCCGCTACATGGCTTGACACAATAGTTTGATACTCAGAACACACCTGGGTGCCCTTCCGACACTCAGGGAAGAGCAATATAAAATTTATTATTTGAAATTATGTTACATTATCACTGTTAGTATAGTCTGCAAGTGTGATTGCGTGTCATCTGCTAACGTATGCATGGGCTGTCTGCTGTGGGTTCTGTGAATGTGGGGATGCAGTTTAGCCAACTGCTGTGTTAAGTAGAGTGCGACTGCACTGGACGAGAGAGACATAAGTACCCGCGCGTTAGCAGGCCCCGTTAGGTTGGCAAATAGCCGCTGTGCAGAATCTCTGAGCTCTTCCGGCCACCGTGTGTGGACCCCGGTTGAGGGGAGACAGTTGGACATTCCATGCTGAGACTCTGGTAAGTACGGACGCTCAGCGTGATGGCTCCTACAGTCACCTTAGTTAGGAGAGATAGTCAGGTTGGATAAAATTGCTATTTCGGTTCTGTATTACGGATGATGGGCCAGCATTCCATATAATGGTACTACTAAATAAAGTGAATGATTAAGAACTATTTTGATGAATTTTAAGAAATAAATGTTGTTTTTTTTAGAAAATTTGTAACTTGGTTTCTCACAGCAACACCATATTTCCGTTGCCATTCTAATTAAGTTATTCAAACTTTCAGCTTAAAATTAATCAATAAACAGAAATTTCTCTGTAGTGATGCTTACTCACACAAACGGCTGTAGGCGTCTTCCACAAAAGACACGTGTCATTTTCAAATTGAGGATGCCGTGCAAGGCTTTCCGGAGAGCAAGTATCATGCATATTGGAGACCCTTTAGCCTAGGATCTCGTTCAAATTACGAACCCTCTTGTGATGCTGTGAGATTCCTAGGATGTACTACACATTACGTGCACAAATAGTTCAAATCCGAGCCCAACTAAATGGAGACTTAATCGAAAAGCTTACATTTCAAATACATTTGCACCAATTAGCAAAATAGATCATGCTGAAATTAATGGCAAATCGTAGCCATGTTTATACTATCACCTATAATTACTAGAAAGCAGTTTGGACGTGAGAAAAAAGAACAAGAGTACAAAACAAATAAAACACGATAATGTAGGTAGTTTCAAAGTAAAATTAGCAACGATATCGAAAGAACAAGGAATAAGGGATTCTGATTATGGCTACCAAGGTGAAATCTGTGTAGACCTTGTGTTCACAATTTGGGACCATACAAGAAGTCCGTCCCAGGAGAATAGTGGGTACAGTGAGCCCGTTGTAAGAGCTCTGCAATTGAGAATTGTCTTAGAACAGCTGATGGTATGTTTTTTTGTTTGTAGCAATAGATCCAGCAAGTTCAAAGTCGATGAGGACCCAACCACAGCTATTTGTACACTCACCCATGAGTTTCATAGTTAAATGTGTCACTTAACTGAAATACAGGTTAATAAATATAACAATATAAGACATGTTAAAGGCGCCACACACTATCTCAACTTGCAGCAAATGAGGTGTGAAAAATGAATAAAATAGTGTAGTATTTGAATGTAAACAAATTAACGTTTTAAATGTATAAAAACCTATCTCGGTCTGACATGTTATATGAGGAGACAATATCTTTGGACGTAGTTTTTATTTTTATTTTTGTTTCTTTTTTTTATGTCCATCCTTCTGACTGAGGATTTGAGGGACTTCGGCCGTTCACTTAATTAGTTCCATATTTGGAACAGCTACAGCCGTCCTCAGGGTGGTATTTATTATATGGCTACCAGTTTCGGTGCTTCCGTACCAATATTTAGTACTTGATGATTGAAGACACAGTAGCGGTGTTACAGGTAGTCTGCGAAAACCAATCCATGAATGTTGGCTATTGATGAATAGTGTATACAACTGTAGTTAGCCTCTGAGCGTCAGTTAAGGCCTGAAGCTGGTGTACTGAAGCACCGAAACTGGTAGCCATGTAATAAATAACCCGTAAGGACGGCTCTAGGTGTTCCATTTCATTACATAGCTTTTAAATGGTCAAATTTGAAAATGGGAGGATCACATGACAGGAAGGGAGAAAAATATGAGAAACTCTCCTCGAAGGAATTCAACTACATATTTCCATCTGAACAAATAAACAATGGTCCAAAATTTCAAGATAGATCAGCAGTTTTTCCAGCAAATAGCGCCGGTGCCGTTAAAAGACTCCGCCGCAGGGGGTTGAGCGATGGCCCTAGCGGGGGTTGCGAACAGTTCTTCCTTTAATGGCCTTCGCGTCTCGGAGTGAAAAAACGCACAGAAACGATTATCGATTTCACCTCAAACGACCCTTCCCATCGTACCATGAGCGGCGCGTCTCTCCTTTTCTTCACAACAGGTGTCGGACGGGGTTCGGTGCTCAGCCTGCAAGACCTCCCACGGTGAGCGGCAAGGGAACAGTTGTCCTGATTAATGGTCAGTGGTGATGGCGGACGACGCAGCGGCGGAAAAGGCACACGAACAAGGAGGCCGACAAGCGTTGCCGCTGAAGGGTGGCGAACCGCGAACAGGGAATTGGCTGTGGAGGGAAACATAACTGCTGCCAGCACCGGTAGGTGTGACAACATCCGATCACGTCCGACTGAAGCTAACAGAAACATCAATAAGCAAGAGTTTGTAGTTTCATTAATCAAGATGTGTCATTCATGTTTCATTCATTCAATGTTTTTATCTTTTTATAGAGTGAAACACCTTCACAGTACAATAGCATCTTCTGTATATAAGAACGTAGGCTTCCGCGGCCGGTGTCATAGTGATTAAAATTCTTCTGGGTATTATGCCGCGTCATTGCTAAAAACTAACAACAATAGTAAACTAAAACCGACGTTTCGGCCGAATAGCAACTGCCTTGCTCAGGGCACCTCATATCGCTTTGCAACGTTATGCCCAGATATTTAAACGACTTGACTGTGTCAAGTAGGTCACAAGTAATACTGTATCAGAATATTACATGTTTGATCTTCCTACTCGTCCGCATTAACTTACATTTTTCCACATTTAGGGCTAGCTGCCATTCCTCGCTCCAACTGGCAGTTTTGTCTAAGTCGTCTTGTATCTTCCTACAGTCACTCAACTTCGATACCTTACCGTACACCATGGCATCATCAGCAGACAACCGCGGATTGCTGCCCACCATTCCGCCATGTCATTTGTGTATATAGAGAACAACAGCGATCCTATCGCGCTTCCATGGGACATTCCTGGCGATTACCTTGCCTCTCATTAACACTCGCCGTCGAGGAGCACCTACTGGGTTCTATTATTTAAGAAGTCTTCGAGCCTCTCACTATTCTGTGAATTTAATCCATATGCTCGTATCTTCGTTAACAGCCTGCAGTGTGACACCGTGACGAATGCTTCCCGGAAATCTAGAAATATGGAATCTGCCTGTTGCCCTACATCCATTGTTCGCAGTATATCATGTGAGGAAAGGGCAAGCTGAGATTCGCACGAGCGATGATTTCTGAAATAAGTTTCTCAATCTCAAGAAAGTTTATTATATTCGAAATGAGAGTATGTTCAAGGATTCTGCAGCTAACAGAAGTTGGGAATATTGGTCTGTAATTTTGCCGGTCCGTTCTTTTACCCTTCTTATGTACTGGAGTCACCTGCGCTTTTTTCCAGTCGCTTTGGACTTTCTGCTGGGCGATAGATTCGCGATAAATTCAAGCTAGGTAAGGGGCCAATGCTGTAGAGTACTGGGATTCCATTTGGACCTTGTGATTTATTTGCTTTCAAATCTTCCAATTGTTTCTCTACGCCAGGTATGCTAATTAGTATGTTGTCCATACGGGCGTCGGTCTGATGGTCAAATTACGGTATGTTTGCACGTTTCTCCCGTGTGAAGGATTTCTTGTACGTGAAATTTAAATTGTAGTTGTTTCAAAGGAAATGCCTTTTTTGCGTGCTGCACATCGAAATTTTATTTTTATTTATGAACCCAGACGCGTTTCACCTTTTTTACAAGGCATCTTCAGTGGGTGTCCTGAAATATTACATGATTTATCAAAATATCCACGGGTGTGCTGCCGGTCTATAGTGTCCAACGGGCACAATATTTCGGCGATCATACATGTCGCCATCATCAGGTGAACTGACGGACTGAGCTCCTGTGAACGTGCCGGCACGGAGATCCGTACGCTAAGGCTGCTCAGGGGGAACTGGGTTCGGTCGCGGCGGCGGCCGATTTAAATACCCTCCGCCCGCGGCGCGCTCCCTCCGCCGTCCGCGCCCCGCGCCACGGTGGCTATAATCTTAGCAAGGCTTGGGAACCAGCGATCTGGTTAATCAAGAGTACATCGAGAAAACGTATAGTTGTGACGACCACGGCGGACAGAGCCATCACACCGACGTCATCTCAGACGCCGTCGCAATCTGTTCCACCGCGCGACCGTGGCGCGGGGCGCGGACGGCGGAGGGAGCGCGCCGCGGGCGGAGGGTATTTAAATCGGCCGCCGCCGCGACCGAACCCAGTTCCCTCTGAGCAGCCATAGCGTACGGATCTCCGTGCCGGCACGTTCACAGGAGCTCAGTCCGTCAGTTGACCTGATGATGGCGACATGTATGATCGCCGAAATATTGTGCCCGTTGGACACTATAGACCGGCAGCACACCCGTGGATATTTTGATTATCAAATACGCTGGGAGAAACTCAAGAATCACATTACATGATTTGTCCTTTTTACACATAGTTATAGTTTCACATCTATGTTATAGATTTAAAAGCAGTTCCTTAACGTTTTTTATGAACTAGGAAGGTACTTACAAAATGGTTCAAATGGCTCTGAGCACTATGGGACTTAACATCTGTGGTCATCAGTCCCCTAGAACTTAGAAGTACTTAAACCTAACTAACCTAACCGAGGAAGGATTCGAACCTGCGACCGTAGCGGTCACGCGGTTCCAGAGTGAAGCGCCTAGAACCGCACGGCCACACCGGCCGGCTAAAGGTACTTACAGGTAACTTCTAATTCACTGCATTCAAGCAAACTGCTTTTTCTCATATGGCAACCAGGTGGACATCTTAGAGTTCACTTTCAGTTCACTGTTTACGTTACACATTACTGTAACTGCCATCTTTTCAATACAGAGATTCATTTGTTTTTCTAAGTGTTACCAACACTTTGTTGGTCGTTTTTGGAGCATCACCTGCGACCAGCTTTGCGAAAGAAGCGGCGACACTTTCTGCGCAACCCACCCACCATTTTGCACGACAATGCGTGGGCGGATATCGCGCAAGCTGTGGCTGCTCTGTTCGGTCGATGGGACTGGGAAGTACTGTACCATCCACCATACTGCCCGGACTTAAGTATTTGTGACTTATATTTGATTCCGAAGATGAAGGAACCACTTAGTGGCTTTCGCTTCAAACTGTTCCAAAGATTCGACAGGCACTAGACCGCTCCATTCGCACCATCTACAGAACAGGGTCTGCTAAAGGTATACTAAGTCTTCCACATCGCCGGCAACGGGTTGTACACAACGCTGGTGACTACATTGAATGATAGTAACAGGTGCAAACATGTAACTCTTTCGTATCGGTTGTGAATAAATAGTTGGCACTATTTAAGTTCCAACCCTCGTGTAAGAAAGTGAACTGAATCTCACTTCGGATTTATGAGGTGGAATGAATGAGAAAGACAAATTAATCTTTCAACAGCTTTATCTGCAGTCTGTAAGGAGGCAAAGTCTCATTCACCAAGCAAGGAACGCTCGCCAGATAAGCGAAAAGCGACAAGTGCAGTGGATTGCAGAATATGTTAGTAGACAGAGATGTAGCGGCATTTTGTCCTTACTGCTGAGAATCTTTACTCTCTGGATGGCCGCATAATATTCGAAATTTACTAATTCAAAGCTAGAGGATTTTTACAATGTGTTAAATTCTGGGAATTGTCGTCGGATGTTAAAAAATGATCAATTGTTCAAGTGTGTGTGAAATCTTATGAGACTTAACTGCTAATGTCATCAGTCCCTAAGCTTACACACTACTTAACCTAAAGTATCCTAAGGACAAACACACACACCCATGCCGGAGGAAGGACTCGAACCTCCGCCGGGACCAGCCTCACAGCCCATGACTGCAGCGCCCTAGACCGCTCGGCTATCGGATGTTAAACAAGAAGTTACTAACCTAGGACAATGCCCAAGCCTCTCACGTAACACTGATATCTGGAGACTGGGTGCACTAACGGTTCCTGGGAGAAACCAGTAGCGCTGATGTTCTGGAGCGCATCATCCCTTTCCGTGCGGCTGGGACGCCTCTCCGCCGCTGCGCTCCGAAAGAAGGAGGGAAAGAAGCGGAAAAAGGAGAGAAACGAGCGGGCGGGGAGCGAGGTGTCAGGCGGCGGTGATGAATTAGTTCCGCGGAGCCAGATGAGTCGGAGCCGCGCGACCCGCCGCGCCCGGCAATTACCGCGCCTCGCCAGGGACGGCGCGTCGCGTCGCGGCGACAAAACGCGCGTCGCCCGCTCAGCCTTCCGCTGCCGGTGCTCCCGCTTTCCTCACAGATGCCGCAGCCTTTATCCACGAGTGCCCATTCCACATTTCCATTTCAGCTGCATTCCGTAACAAATTTTGCGAACCACCGGTGTCTAGCTGTTCAATTTGCATTTCTGGAAACACCCTACACAAAATCGGCTACTTCGTCGTTTAATCAGTATTGCTAGCTTCATAGTCACAGACCATATAACACTGCAATACGTAGCTTGTACAATCAAATACCAAGTTTGGCTTATTACGTACTATGCCCCAACAGAGTGAAGTTGTCCTGTCACGGAAATGCCACGTACAACCCTGCTATACCATAAACTCAAAGCTGGAGGCAGTTCCTATAGTTAAATTATTTTTATTCAAGCAATTATAGTATAAAGAAGCAGAGCAGTGTTAGCCTCTGAGAGGAATTTTGTTATGTTGTACCTAACGAAGGTGGCTTATCGGAAGTGAAAGTCAGAATTACGTATATATTTAAACAGTAACAAACAATATTTTACCTATCTACACCGTTCAAAGAATAAAGAAAACGGTCGCCAGCCTAATTAGGCAAGAGAATGATTGACATTCTTGTTCAAGAAAATAGGTGTGAGTAACTTTAACGGACAATCACAAGCTATACTTTGCCACAAATGAACTCTGTCACTAGCAAATGTTACCGTTAAAGAAAGTGAAAGTGTTAACAGAGGAAAACAAGACTATTAGCGTAAGTACAACAGATAATGACATACATTTTCTTGCTTTCAAGGCTTGGTCAAACTGAGTGGTTTCAATAATATGACTATTACAGTGCACTTTAGGATCATAAATTGGACATAGGTTTAATATTACTTTTCAAACAAATATGTATCTGACATGAAATATGGATATGATCCACAGCAAATTTAGTTACTGTGCGTAGATTAAGGCTCTCAATACTAAACACCTTTCTACTTAGAATGAAAATTAAATGGAATTCACTAACAGATTACTTCACACTGTCTTTCGAATAAAAAAAGTTACTGTTTTTATAGATAGTGGTCTTTCTATTAATTGTTATTTATCATGAGCATAAAGGATAAATTGTGGATCCTATTACACTATTAATATGCACTTTCAATACAAAAGAGGAACCCAATATTGTACAGAATTAGACTTGAATAGCAAGAGTAATTGAAACTTCCTATATTTAAGTAACTTTGTGCATTTGAACTACTTTCAATGGAGGGGGGGGCCTTAATCTTGACCACTGTAGCAGAGCAAACTAAACACACTTTCATTACATCAGTGAAACACTTAGCAAGCATGAACATATGACTCTCAATAGGTGCAGTTCTGAACTGTTATTTCAGTGAAACACAAAATTGAGATATTTGTTAGATCCGTCAACAAACATTATTAATCTTAGCACACTCTGTTGCCATATTAATTTTAATATGCTTTCAATAAAGGATACTCGGTAATCATAGTTCAAATGGAGATGAACAAAACAAAAAATGTTCATATGTGTGTGAAATCTTATGGGACTTAACTGCTAAGGTCATGATTCCCTAAGCTTACACACTACTTAAATTAGCCTAAGGACAAACACACGCACCCATGCCCGAGGGAGGACTTGAACCTCGGCCGGGACCAGCGGCACAGTCTAAAACTGCAGCGCCTAAGACCGCTCGGCTAATCCCTAAGGCCGGGAGAGGTGTTGTGATAAGGAAAAAATCAAGGTAGGTAGATAAATTCAGTTATAAATTACCATATATTTGAGCACACTAACACATCCAATGAGCTGATCCTTCACTGTACATTACTATAGTTCTTCTCTTCTATTACAGTGATTGCGCAATGTGGTGGCGAGTGCATGTTGGTAGCCGGATTTGCAGGTAGAATTGCTGGACTCAGTCATTTCTTGGTGGCGATGATAGATATCAATTCCAGAATAGTTACAGCTCTTTATCCATCCATCCGATGCATTGGAAAGCGGCACACGGGAAACCTCTCTCGGCACCAGCACAATATACAACTTTTACATGAGCAGTTGACAGTCTGGTAGCTCGTCCCCGACTGACTCTTAATCCACATTTTCTACCTATGACAACCACAATTTGAGCGCGCTACTCAGTTCCGTTCCCGAGGGGAACGACAACACCTTTTACATATAAAATAATTAAGAACCCTAAGTGAAGGTCAGTGGTTTACATAACAGTAACCAAACATATTAAATAAAACAGAACATTTCCAAATATTGACATTTCTACAAAAAATTATTCACCCAAATTCCAAATATATATACAGTAAGCTTTGTCTCCCTCCAAATGAGACAAAGAATTTAAATGAATGATACACTACATCGCATAGAAGCAAACCATGACATCAAAGTTTTTGCAAAGAAAAAAGCGAACACTTTTGTGCTATTAATGCAATCAAACAATATTTACAATACTCAAAATATCCACGGGTGTGCTGCCGGTCTGTAGTGTTCAACGGGCACAATATTTCGGTGATCATACATGTCGCCATCATCAGGTGAACTGACGGACTGAGCTCCTGTGAGCGTGCCCGCACGGAGATCCGTACGCTATGGCTGCTCAGAGGGAACTGGGTTTTGTCGCGGCGGCGGCCGATTTAAATACCCTCCGCCCGCGGCGCGCTCCCTCCGCCGTCCGCGCCCCGCACCACGGTCGCGCGGTGGAACAGATTGCGACGGCGTCTAAGATGACGTCGGTGTGATGGCTCTGTCCGCCGTCGTCGTCACAACCATACGTTTGCTCGATTTACTCTTGATTAACCCAATCGCCGGTTCCCAAGCCTTGCTAAGATTATAGCCACAGTCACGGTTTATGAGGTCGTCATTGGTGCGAATTTCGATGGCCTCTCTAACAACGCTGTCCCAGTATCTCGACGTCTGTACCAGAATCCTCGTGCGGTCATACTCCATGGCGTGATTTTCCGACAAACAATGTTCAGCGACCGCCGACTTGCTCGGATACATCAGTTGAGTGTGCCTCTGGTGTTCACGGCATCGATCCTCGACGGTACGCATCGTCTGACCAATATACGACTTGCCACATTGACACGGGATCTGGTACACGCCGGCCTTCCTCAAACCGAGGTCATCTTTGGCGCTCCCCACCAGTGCACGAGTTTTATTTGGAGGACAAAACACAGTTCCGACCCGGTTTTTCTTCAGAATGCGGGCTATTTTCCCCGAGAGTGTGCCTCTGTATGGAATAAATGCAGTGCCTACATCCTCCCTCGTGACTTCACCCATCTCATTAGGTTGTGCTACAGTGGTTGGGCGGAGAGCACGTTGAATCTGCCACTCTGAGTACCCATTTTTTCGAAATATAGTTCTCAGATGTTCCAATTCCTGGGGTACACTCTCTGCGTCAGAGATAGTGCGCGCTCTATGTACTAGAGTTTTAAGTACCCCATTCCTCTGTGAAGGGTGGTGGCAGCTGTCTGCGTGCAAATACAGATCAGTGTGCGTTGTCTTCCGATACACCCCATGACCTAGGGTGCCGTCAGCCCTTCTCTTGACCAGGACGTCAAGGAAAGGTAATTTACCCTCCGTTTCAGTCTCCATAGTGAATTTGATGTTGGGGTGTATGGAGTTTAGATGTGTAAGGAAGTCAAGGAGTTTATCCATACCATGTGGCCAGATGACGAACGTGTCGTCCACGTAACGGAAAAAGCAAGTAGTTTTCCATACGGATGACGACAGAGCTTCCTCCTCGAAGTTCGCCATGTACAAATTCGCTACCACCGGTGAGAGTGGGCTACCCATGGCGACTCCCTCCGTTTGTTCGTAGTATTCTCCATTAAAAAGAATCAAGAGTAAATCGAGCAAACGTATAGTTGTGACGACCACGGCGGACCGAGCCATCACACCGACGTCATCTCAGACGCCGTCGCAATCTGTTCCACCGCGCGACCGTGGCGCGGGGCGCGGACGGCGGAGGGAGCGCGCCGCGGGCGGAGGGTATTTAAAACGGCCGCCGCCACGACCGAACCCAGTTCCCTCTGAGCAGCCATAGCGTACGGATCTCCGTGCCGGCACGTTCACAGGAGCTCAGTCCGTCAGTTCACCTGATGATGGCGACATGTATGATCGCCGAAATATTGTGCCCGTGGATATGTTGATTATCAAATACGCCGGGAGAAACTCAAGAATCACAATATTTACAATGTCTTAATGATAGAAGGTAGAACAGACAAAACAGAAAAATTTATGTCAGTAGAGCAATGGAGCTCTGGTGTTACAACCACAGTGAAATAATGACGTACACATGTACGTCTGTACTCCGCAAGCCTCCTTACACTGGGTGGACAAAGACCTGTAAGACATGTAATGTCTCTAATTTTCTAGGTGGGAGCATTTCTCGAGGCTTCGTCGACCTTGCCGCAGTGGTAACACCGGTTCCCGCCAGATCACCGAAGTGAAGTTAACCGCTGTCGGACTTGGCTAGCACTTGGATGGGTAACTGTCTCGGTCTGCCAAGCGCTGTGGGTAGTCGGAGAGCACTCATCCCTTATGAGACCCATTGAGGAGCTACTTGATTCAAAAGTAGCGGCTACAGTCACTAAAACTGATAACGGCTGGGACAGCTCACCACATGACCCTCCATATCGGCATCCAGTGACACTTACCTTCATAGGACGACACGGCGTTCCGTCCGTACATTTGGGTCTTAGGAGGACTGTTTGGACAGAGAGAGTGTTAGTTTTTCTAGTGGGAAGTAATATGTTGCCCCATCGTTTTTGGAATGCAAGCTCTAAAAATTTCAGCTGCAAACATCTGTGACGCACAACTCCTCTCTTGTAGCATCTGTCACTGAAGTTTGTTGAGGGTCTCCGTAACGGAGCATTCCGGTAATGCTCTCTGGTCAAGAGTAAGTGGCTCCTTGACAAAACGCGCCTTTCTGCATTGAGTCGCCTCTATCTTTTCTATTAATACTAACTGGTAACGATCCCAAATGGATGAACAGTACCCAAAAATCGGTAGATAGAGTGATTTGGAAGTCGTTTCTTTCTCGGATAAATTACATTTCCTTAAGAATCTCAATCAATTTGCAACAGTCTGATGTACATGGTCACTCAACTTCAGGTCACACGAGGTGGTTATGTCTAGATATTTTTTGGTAGTGAGGCAGCAGCAGCCGGCCGAGAGAAAAGCAGCCACAGGGAAGTAACCGATTTTGTGACATCTTACGAGCTCCTAACCACGAGCCAATTGTTTAGTTTCATTTGTGTGCTTTGGTGGTTCAGTTTCTTGAGTTTCTGCGAGTTAATTTAACTTTTGATAGACACAGTTCTCACGTTTGTGTTTGTGTCAGACAGTAAACCGATTTTGAAACGGGAAGTTCCTAATCAGGAGTGAATTATTTAGTCCCACGTGCATAATTTTTTAGTTCACTTTTTGAATCTCTGCGTGTTAATCTAACTTACTGGATAGAGATCTTGCGTTTTCGTCCATGTTATCAGTAAAGTTCTGTAGGGTGTGTCTACTGTTATTGTTTGTCTGTGTTGTGTAGTTTTCCATGGCCTTTAACGTTGACAGGGACAGTTTTGGCTGTGTGCGGATGCAAACCGAGTTGGTGACACTTCACTCTCAACTCCAGGCTGTGATGGCTTCGGTTACTCAGCTTAAAGCTGCAGTGGTTGGGCACCACTGTTGTGGGGTGGCCACAGAGATGCAACGGACGTTCAGCGCGTCCGAATCCTAATATCGGTCTTCACCAGTGGCCTGTCCTGTTACTGCTAGCACTGAGGTTGACACCTCACCTGCGGTCGAATGGAAGGTCGCCGCAGGGCGTGGCAGGCGGAGAAAGACTTTCCAGGGGGCCGCATTTAAGGCCTCTCCAGTTAGTCTGACAAACAGTTTGCAAGTGCTGTCTGTGGCTAACATTTTCCGTCAGCCACATGCAGTAGCTTGTCCTTTTTCATAGGGAACTTCTAAGTCTGCAGAATCCGGACAATAAAAGAGGGTGGGATTATTGGTAGTTGGGAGCTCCAACATTAGGGACATTACCGCCAAGATGGGGAAGAAAGCCAATGTGCATTCCGTGTGCATAGCAGGTGGAGTCATTCCAGATGTGGAATGGGTCCTTCCATATGCGACGAAGAGCACAGGTTTCGAAAAGATAGGCTAAACACGGTTGGCGGTGGAGTGTTTGTTTCTGTTAGAAGTAGTTTATCTTGTCGTGCAACTGAAGCAGATAATTCCTGTGAGTTAGTGTACGCAGAGGTCATAGTTGGCAACCGGAATAAAATAATAAAAGGATTCTTTTACCGACCTCCCAATTCAGATGATACAGTTACTGAAAGATTCAAAGATAAACTTGAATCTAATTTCAGACATGTTCCCAACTTGTACAACTATAGTTGGTGGTGACTTTGTAAGCTACCGCTACTGTTTTGCTCTTTTCTGATGATGGTTAAGCCTGCGAGCCGAACGTGTAAGTGAAAAATTTTGCACAATGGACTTTATAACGCTAATTTGTCACCCTGATACTTATACACTCTCCAGAAGGGTAAGCTTATCAACAAGTCGTATGCAAATCTGGTTGGTTTCTAACCATATCCTCAGTATGCGCTAGAATGTTCAGATGTGCTGACCTACAAACACTGCCTCCACCAGGTGGTTGCAAACATGAAATACACAAATAAAGAGATAATAAAATGACAAAGGGAAGTACTAGCTATGAAATGATACACTCAGTAGTGTTAAATTCTTTACTCTCCTGCAATTCACTCTATACAAGATTACACAGTACGAGCAACATTATAGTTCTGCCTATTCACGTTTGGTAATCGCTCTGTCTGGCACTGTCCTGTGATATATAATCGCGGTCGTTAATTCAAGGGCGGAATACTGACATCAGCAATGGCAATTGCAATTATATTTAGAACTATACTCGCGACTAGCAACGTGAAGCCTCAGCACAGAACGAAAAAGACACGTGATGAGCAACTTACTTTACTTCCCTAACCGCCGTTGCGAATGCACGACCACTAGTGATCTAACGCTTATCGCTGCTAAGGTTCTCGGCTCAGCGAGATAACATAAATTCTGCCTCACCAAAAGCTTCCGTAAGCACCTCCACGGCTGCCGTGGAACACCAAACGATCCTCAGGCTCTCGCTACAAGTCTTCTGTCCCAGTAACGAGGTCGCACACCTCACCAGGACCAACCTCTCTCCTCGACGCCCCAGGAAGAAGTGTTTCCTAGTCGCTACGCTTTTTCGTAGCTCCTGTTCTTTTTTTTCTTCCCCCCTTTATTGTGCGTGGCTAATCATGTTGTTGGAAGGCGTCCGTTTCCGAGCGCCGACCAATCTCAGTTTTGCAACCGTCCGAAGCTTCTAGAAGCTTGCCACGTGGCTCTCCATAAGCCGCGGTCCACCTGCCTGTGGTTTCCAGTAGCTTACGGGCGCTGTTGTCTTCAGCTCTCAGGGCTGCCTGCCGCGCTTGTGTCTTTCACGTTCCCCTGCCAGCCTCCCGGTCTCCGTCCGCTTCACTATCGCCCAACGTGCAGATATTCTGCTACAAATTAAGATCCCTAGCCGATGTCAGTATCGTTAATGGTTTCCTGTCTCGATGTTTATACTATTAAAGGGTCTTCTTTCCGGCGTGCTAGTTGTAATGTGGCTCAAAATGATGCCACCTTACAACTTTAATTTAATGTATGTCGACATAATACCAAAGGTACGCATAAAACATCATCGAAAATTGTGCTAAACTCATTCTTTGAAAATTATTTCGAGAAATTAGTTCATGAGCCCACGGGAATAGTAAATGTTCGTGAAAACACACTTGACCTCTTAGCAATAAATAATCCTGAGCTAATAAGGAGCATCAAAATGGATGCAGGAATTAGTTAACACAGGATTGTCGTAGCGAGATTGAAAATTGGGACCCCCAGATCCTCCAAAAATGAACGAAAAATATTCCTATTCGAAAAATCACTTGAAAATTCACTTGAAGCCTTCCTGAGAGACAGTCTCTACTCCTTCCAAATTAACAATGTAAATGTAGACGAGATGCGGCTTGAAGTCATAGAAATAGTATCAATAGCAATTGAGAGATTTATACCAGTTGCGGCCACATGTAGTAGGCGTTGCTTCACACAGTGGAGAATGGCAAAAAAGATAGGGAGCAGGCGATCACGGCATTGCGAAGTAAGTGCGGCACAGATAGCCTTGCTGACAGTTGCAGTCTACCAACAAGCTGACGCAAGGACGCACACAGACTGAGCGCCAAGCGAAGCCAGGAGAGTGCTGAGTAAGGAGAAGTGAGGCCAGCACGCTGAGTTACGCTGCACAATACTGCGAGAGTAATAACAAGAAGCTGCCACCGAGGGTAAAAAACGTCCACCTGCCGGATATAAATAGTGGAGCGCAGGCAGCAACGGACAGAAGCCATTAGGAAGCAATTCCGATCTGAGAACGGACGTGGTCCGTGTCCGAATGTTCAATCTTCGTAGGTGACGATTCTGGAAGTCTGTTCCAGCTCGCAGGAGTCATCCGTTCGCCGCCAGATATCAACTTCAGCTCTGGGGATCGGCCCGAGTTCGGTCGGCACCATGGCTAACTAACTACAGCGAGAGCTTCCAGCAGGACCGGCCGCCGCGCGGTCTTGGTCACAGGCGCCGCCGGGGACTGACGCCCGGACCTCACGGCAACCCGGTCGCAAGGCACGTGGTCCGTCCATGACCGGACCTCGCAGACATCGCGACTGACGGGTTCCCAGCCGCCGGAGCAGCAGGCGTCGGCAGCTGACCTCACGGCGACGGGGGGCGCCGAGCGGCGACGAGTTCATTTTGAACCACAGGGCATCCTGGCTTCAGCGGAGCACTGGTGGCCTGAGGCTCCGAGTGCGATCGGCGGCGCGCACTGCGCGCATTGTCGGAGAATCCACACAGCAGCAGCCAGGCGGAGGGATCCGCAGGGCTGGGCAGCGGCGACGAGGGAGAAATTGTAAAGAAAGAAAGTTCAATAAATAATTGTAGAACTCCACGCTGCCTCAGTCTCTGGCGCATCCACTGTATCTGCTGCTAATAAGTAGCGAGACGGCATAACAAGTACTTCAGACGCCGTAACAAGTGGCCATCTGTAATAACATACCAAATAAATTGACAAACGATGGAACTGATCCTCCTTGGTACACAAAACTAGTCAGAACAGAGTTGCAGAAACAACGTAAAAAGGATGCCAAATTTAAACTATTTAAAAATCTCGAAGACTGGTGATCATCTATAGAAGCTCAAAATTTAGCGCGGACAACAGTGCGGTATACTTATAATAGTTTCCATAACGCAACTTTGTCCCTAAACCTGGCAGAAAATCCAAACAGATGGTGGTCGTATGTGAAGTTGCTGCACGACAGCAATGGAAATGCTGTCGACGACAGTGCTGCGAAAGCAGAGCTACTAAACATAGCCTTTTGATATTCCTTCACCAAAGAAGACGGAGTAGATATTCCAGAATTCGAATGAAGAACAACTGCCAACATGACTAACTTAGAAGTAAATATCTTGGGAGTAGTGAGGCAACTTAAATCACTTAATAAAAGCAAGTGTTCTGGTCCAGACTGTATACCAATTAGGTTTCTTTCAGAGTATGCTGACGCAATAGCTCCATACTTAACATGCATATACAACTGCTCGCTCGACAGAAGATGCGTACCCAAAGACTGGAAAGTTGCACAGGTCACACCAATATTCAAGAAAGGTAAATTACAGGCCCATATTATTAACTTCGATATGCAGCAGGATTTTGCAAAAACATAAATTGTGTTCGAACATTACGAATAACGTCGAAGAGAACGGTCTATTGACACTCAGTCAACACGGATTTAGACACCAGCTATCTTGAGAAAGACAATTAGCTCTTTAATCACACAAAGTGTTGAGTGCTATTAACACGGGATTTCCAATTTATTCCGTATTTCTAGAGTTCATAAAGGCTTTTGACACTGTGTCACACAAGCGGTTTGTAGTGAAATTTCGTGCTTATGGAATATCGACTCAGTTATGTGACTGGGTTCGTGATTTCCTGTCAGAGGGATCACAGTTCGTAGTAATTGACGGGAAGTTATCGAGTGAACGAGAAGTGATATTTGGCGTTCCCCAAAGTAGTGTTATAGTCCCTGTTCTGCTCCTTCTCTATACAAACAGTTTAGGAGACAGTCTGAGCAGCCGTCTTAGGTTGTTTGCTGTTGATGCTGTCGTTTATCGTCTAGTAAACTCATCAGAAGATCGAAACAATTTGCAGAACGGTTTAGAAAAGATATCTAAATGGTGCGAAAATTGGAAATTGACCCTAAATAATCAAAACTGTGAGGTCATCCACATGAAAGCTAAAAGGAATCCGTTAAACTTCGATTACACGATAAATCAGTCAAATCTAAAGGCCGTAAATTCAACTAAACACATAGGAATTACAATTACGAACAATTTAAATTGGAAAGAATACGTATAAGATGTTGTGGTGAAGGCAAATCAAAGACTGCGTTTTATTGGCAGAACACTTAGAAAATGTAACAGATCTACTAAAGGGACTGCCTACACTACGCCTGTACGTCCTCTTTTGGAGTATTGCTACGCGTTGTGGAATCCATACAAGACAAGAGTAAAGGAGTACATCGAGAAAGTTCGAAGAAGAGCAGTACGTTTCGCGTTATCGTGTAACAGGGGAGAGGATGTCACGGAAATGGCACCATTAAAACAATGGCGATTTTCATTGCAGCGGAATCTTCTCACGAAATGTAAATCACCAGCTTTCTCTTCCAATTTCGAGAAAATTTTTTTCTCGCCGATGTACACTGGGAGAAACGATCATCATAATAAAATAAAGGAAATTTGAGCTACCACGGAATAACAGAGAACTATTGTGAAGGTGGTTCGATGAACCCTCTGCTAGGCATTTAAATGTGATTTGCATAGTACCCATGTAGATGTAGATTTTGATGGACACGTAGTTTCTGTTGCCAGTGATGTACAGCTTAGCTCACATATATACTGCGGTACTCCAAATCGTAACACTTGAAATATGAAGGGCGTCGAAAAAGTATTTCGGTCAATAGGATGTGGCATTTGCTGTCGGACATTGTGAATATTCACACTTCAGCCCCTATATTTTCATGAAGACCCCATAGGTGGCACCGGTATACATAGCCTTCAAAATGGACCTGTAACGGAGGTGCCTTCCAAGCAGAGAGCTGTCATTGGCGGAAAATTAGAGCATGGCAGATATTCATAGAGGGTTGCAGAATATCTACGGAGATCTTGGCAGTGAATAAAAGCAGCATGAATCGGCATGCCAGGCGTGTGTCCTCATCGCAACAAGGTCACGGAAAACTGTCCGATCCCTCGCGTGCTGGCCGGCCGCACACAGCTGACTCCTGCAACGTAGGAACTTGCGGACGCTCATTCGATTGGATCGACAGATCACAAACACCTCGCTGTCCAACTCGACGTCTCTGCTGGTAGAGCTGACACACCTGCCCACCAGTTGGGGTACTCAAAGTTGTGTGCTGGCTGGGTTCCTTGCTACTTAATAGAAGACCTTAAAGAGCAACGAAGGACCATCTACGCGGAATGGTGTCCGGACATTTGCCACGCCGGACATTTGCGACGATTTTACCTGATCCGAAGGGTTGGGTCCCTTGTATCCCCCACCTCCTCCTCCTCCTAATCGCTTACTGAGCCTTTCCGCTGGTTTACTTCACATAGAACTAGAATCTCTTTGGATTTTCCGCCACATTTCTAGAGAGAGTTTCGTTGTGGAAACTATTAAATGCATCTCGCATTTAAATCGGCACCAAATTTCGAGCTTCAGTAAAACTTCGCCAATCTGGGAGATTTTGCGTTCGTCTAAATTATACTTGCCTTTTTCGGTGCTCCTACACCAGCTTTCTGTCGTGTTTTGTGTACCGTAGGGTATCAGTTCCGTCTCTTATTAATTTTTTTGGTATGAATCTCTCGTGTGCTGTTGATACTATTTCTTTGAACTTAAGGCACATATGGTCTTCACTTACATAGTTTGGGAGGATTGGAGACTGTCTCTTAGAAAGACGTCAACCGAATTTTTGGTTGCTTTTATAAATAGATATATTTCGCGTTTAGTTTTGTTGAATTTCTTTGTTACGGAATTGAGCCTCGCTACGACTGTGTGTTCACTAATACCTGTATCCGTCGTGATGCTCAGAATTATTTGTGGCTAAGAGGTCAAGTGTGTTTTCGTAGCCATTTACAATCTGAATGGCCTCGTGAACTAATTGTTCAAAATAATCTAAAAAAAAGCGTTTAGAACAATTACGGAAGTTGTTTTGTATCTACAATAGGATCTGAAAATGTATTTTTGTCAACTTACGGAAGGTAGATTGAAGTCACTGCCAACTATAATTGTATGAGTAGGCTACATATTTGTGATGAGACTCAAGTTTTCTTTGAACTGTTCAGCAACTGTTTCATCTCAGACCGGGGGTCGGTAAAAGGAGCCAGTTATTAATTTATTCCGGTTGTCGAATATAACTTCTGCCATACTACGTCACAGGAACTATCTGCTTCAATGTCGCTTACGAGCTGAAACACACTTTACGTTATTTTTTCTTAAATTGTGCTTCTTGTTTCTGATATAGTGCAGATCAGTACAATTACGGCTTTTCCCTCCAAAACGTAGGATGCTTTCTTTGTGACCCTGTAAATACCAGAGCTAAACAATGTAGAAAAACAACGTACGTTACAAGCATCACTTCATTTCCTTATTTCTAACATTTTAAAAATGTACATCGACTTTTGATGACATGTCAATGATAGATGTTCTTATCTCTATTTAGTGAACGTATTTTCAGTCATGTTTTGAACATTGTCCCCCTACACATTATTAACTAATGTTTCACCGCAAGGGATATCGCATTTTAGAGAGTAAATTAATATGGAGTATGTCGTTCTTCTTTTCAAACATTCACATACCCATTTCTTCTTTCCTTATTGTCTTTTGCGCATGCAGCTGTAGTAATTAAAGTAGGCACAAATGCAGTGATGAAAATGAAATGATTAGCGTACATTCGCATTCTCTTTACATCGGTCCTTTCTATTTGCTGCCATCGCGATGGACTGTTTCTATCACAATCAGTAAGCGTGAAAGGAAGGTACCGTACAGACAGAGGAATCTATATTTATATTTGGCAGAACTAATTACATACTGACATAATAGTCGGTACTGCTTTCGTTTCCCAAAAGTTATAAATATTTAGATTTCGGAAAAGAAGCTCTGTATTTGGCCAAGATGTCGAAGAAGAAGGTCCCTTACGTACTGGTTGTATCGAGTAAGATGTGGATGGTGGTGGTGGTTAGTGTTTAACGTCCCGTCGACAACGAGGTCATTAGAGACGGAGCGCAAGCTCAGGTTAGGGAAGGATTGGGAAGGAAATCGGCCGTGCCCTTTCAAAGGAACCATCCCGGCATTTGCCTGAAACGATTTAGGGAAATCACGGAAAACCTTAATCAGGATGGCCGGAGACGGGATTGAACCGTCGTCCTCCCGAATGCGAGTCCAGTGTGCTAACCACTGCGCCACCTCGCTCGGTAAGATGTGGAGTCGACGGTTTGAAAGCGGGCAGAAGAAGTACGAGGGAGGCTGATCGTGACAATTATCTGTCGAACATCGACACAGGTGATGATACATGGGTTCATCACTTTGAATCGGAAACAAAACGGCAATCCACGGAATAGCGACACACTTTAGCTTCTCCAAAGAAAAAATTCGAAGCCGAATGCTCAGCCGGTAAGGTCATAGCGGAGGGCTTCTGGGACTCTGAAGGGTTTATTTTATTTGATGTCCTTCCTCCAACAACCAACTCTGAACTGTACTGTGCCACCCTCAGGAATCTGAAGAAACTGCTTCAGCGTGCTCGTCGCCACAGAAGTGCAAACACACTTATCTTTCTGCGTGACAACCCAAGTCCTCGCAAAAGTCTTCGCACCCGAGAGAAGCTCACTAAACTTCATTCGACTGTTCTTTCTCATCCATTTTACCGCCTGGACCTCGCACCTTCCGACTTCCATCTGTTTGGCCTAAAAACAAATTCTCTCTGCGGGAAGCAGAACGTTGATGACGGGCAGGTTATTCATGCAGCATGACGCTGGCTCCGACGTCGACCAGTAGAGTGGTACCGTGCTGGCGTACGATCCTCCCAGCAAAAGTGGCGTTCAACTGAACGGAGAACGGAGATTATGTTGAAAATAGTGTTTTGTAGCCAAAAGAGTAGGGAATAATACGGTGTATTGGAATCCTGAATAAATGAACCTCCTTTCAGGAAGAAATGTGTTGCATTACTTAACGAACGCCCCTCGTATGTGTACTGTGGCGGACAACAAGTGCCCGAAGTGACGTGAAGCGTTTCTTATTTCTCGACAGTGGAAAACGATGTAAAGGCTTGTGTGCAGAACCTATTTCGCCCAACCCTTTGCTAGCCTCGAACCGGCGTCGCACATGTGTCCACAGCAAATAGGTCCAGGCTGATTGCAGCATTCCAGCGTAGAGTTAATACTGTACGAACCACTATGGCCATGTGTTCACTCTAGTGCTCATCCGGTGCTATCGCCGCATCGTGGGGTCCAATACTTACTCTTCGAAGCGCACTAGTCTTTTCTATCCATCGGTTTTACACACTAACGTTAAACTATGTCATTTAAGAGCTGTCATTTCATGGTGTGACCAACACGTTTGAGAATGACCGTTTTGCCCCGTTAGAACTCATACAGATGCTATCAGCATGCCCTTTGAAGTTGACTAAACACAGTGGAACTCACTTTCTGGTTTCCACTAGGTGAAGTAGCACTTTAAATCTTAAGTCTGGCGAAACATCCATATTTTCGGTTATTCAGATGTTGATAGCATACCCTTTGATGTCGACTAGACATAATGGAAGTTACTTTCTGGTTTCCACTAGGTAAAAGTTCAAAGTTTGGCGTAACATCCATATTTTCTGTTGTTACTTCATATGGACCCACGTATATAGTTGCTACACTGTTTCTATGGAATTTGGATTAAGTGGAGATCTTTATCTCGAAAACTAATTTTCTCAAACTGTAATGTGTTATTTAATAGAAGGGTTTCTTATTTTATTTTTTCATAACGATGAATGTAATTTAATTAGAAGTCTTACCAGTAGACAGCCGGATAAAATTAGTACGTCCTTTCCAATTCGTTCAAGATTTATTGTTGGAAAAGTTCGTAAGAATTACAGGAAATGACTACATTTACATAGATGGCGAATACTGTCATGGGAAGCGTTATTCCACGCCTGATCGAACTGTTGACGTAGTTCTGCAAGAGCTGTTGACTGAAGATTCGCATGACTTACTTCTCCTCTCATCATATCCCAAATGTACTCGATTGGAGATAATTCCGGACAGCTTGCTGGCCAGGAAAGTTGCACTACGTCTTGCACAGCACGTTGAGTTTCACATGCAGTATGGGGCGACATTAGCCTGTTGGAACAACTCATCACCTTCCAGTTCCAAGAACGGCAAAATAACGGGTCTGACAACATAGGGCACGTAACTAGTGCCGGTTAGCGTCCACTCCAGAATCAGCAAAGCTGAACGACAGAGTTAGCTTATCACACCCCAGACCATAAGGCCTGGGATGGGGTCAATGAGTCTTGGACGAAAGCAATCTGCGAAACAGCTCTCACCAAGTATACGTCGTACACTTAAAGGACCATCACTTGCGTGCAGGCAGAATGTTCTATCATTGCTAAAGATCAAGGTGCGCCATTTCGTCTTTCGAGTGATCCTCTGACGGCGCTGGTCGAACCGTGCACATCGATGCTGTGGCACGAGTGGAAGGCAGGCCAGAAGTTTGCGAACCCGCAGAACCACTGCAGACAACCAGGTCGCAACAGTTCGTATTGAACCGTTTGGGCTCACAAGCCCTCTGAGATAGATGTATGATCTCCAACTGCCGTCCTTACAATATGACCGTCGTGGCGGGCTTCTGTGCTGCGTAGACGTCCAGAATCTCGTCCACGGATGTGAGAATGTTCACGTGACCACTGACACCAACATCATTGCAGAACTGTCACAAAACTGTGGCAGTTTTTACGAAAGGACCATCCCACAACTCGGAAGGCCACGATCTGATGCTTCTCTAACTCTTGTCAGCTGGCTATAGGAAGCACGAGTGCATCTCTGTGACATGACTGTCTGGTTGTTTCACATATTTGTACCACATGTGGCCTTCTGACTTTCCGCATTACCTGTTAGTGTGGTGTCACCGCAAGGCACCACACTTGGTAGGTTGTAGGCTTCAAATCGGCCGCGGTCCGTCAGTACACATCGGACCCGCGAGTCGCCACTGTCGACGCTAGCAGACCGAGCGCCGCCACTCGGCTGGTCTTACGAGACAAGCTAGCGCACTGCCAGTTCTACAGCCGACTTTAATAGGAACGGTTCACTCGTTATAACTTCAGAGATCTCAGTTGCAGAGACGCTAGTTAGCATAGCCTTCGGGTAAGTCACTAGCTACGACCTAGCCAGGCGCCACATACATTTTATGCATTGACAATTGATCGACATGTGTGAAGCAATCAGAATTGTAAAACAGTATTCGCAGTTCAGTCTATAACTGCGCTTGTAAATATTATTGTACAAAGGCAAGATCGACGTTCAACGCTGATGCTGAATTAAAGCAGAGTATTTAATTGTATTCCTGTTTACTAACTTTCTAATCACCTAAGATGTTCCACATACATCCCGCCAAGTATAGTTCATTGATCCTCACGTCAACTTACGTGATCAACGCGTGCAATGAATGTCCACACCTCGTGATCAGACTAAGAGTCAAAATGAGTTACTCAACCGGGTCACCCCTTTTTCCATGAGGCCCATAGTTCCGCCTCATACATAACAGTTAGAGGGTGCACACAGATCGCACTGTGGTAGCTATGCCACCACGCAGTGTGTTGGTGGAAGACGTTGAAACCGTTATCTATTCATCCATGCCCCAGGTGGCATATGCTGTCATCGGATCAAATTCGACGTGGTCTTTCCAGGTTGACTACATTTTTTGCAGCAGTGTAATTTACTTCCGCTTACTTTCACACCAAATTGAACAATGACATTATTACCAGATTCATAGTTTAACGTTCGTGGTACCCAGAGCTACTCCTCTTCGCGGTTATGAAACTGACTTCCTCGATAATATGACAGATGGCCCGGTTACGCAGCCATTGTCATCATCGCTTCTGGTAAGAGGCAAATCCACGTTACGGTAGCCATCGCTTACGTATTTCGTCTAGACGTATATTTCAAAGGCAGCAGCATGATCCGATGAATACCCGTGTCAGTTGAATCGAGATGATGGTCGCTCGTGAGTGTAGCGTACGCCCCACGAAGCTGCGGTCCCTGTATACCAACAAGGACCTGTCTGGGCGATAGGTGGTTCAGCTAAGGCCACAGAGGTGTTTATATGGTCGCGATTAGGCCGTACTGTCCACCTGCAGACACCAATGGCTGGTGCACATTAAGTGGACATCCTTGCAGGTCATCTGACTCCATCTCTCGGAGATCCCATGTTTCAGTAGGGCAGAGCGACATATCACCGCTCTTTGGTTATACGCAGGTGGTTTGATGGTCAATCCAGTGAACTGACGACCACATATTGGCCACTCACATCATCTGATCTTACCGAAATGGAGCGTTTTGGCATGTTGTCGGTAGCCCTGTAAACTCGGTACACCCAGTGCGAATCACATACGAACAATTAGCGACAGCATTGCAAGATACGTAGATCAGTATCTCTCCAGGGCAGCTCTGACGCCTCGTTCTGCCACCCCTCAATGGATCACGGCAGTTTTGAGGGATCACCACAGGTGTGCCACTCTGTTCGCTATTAACATCCAGTGTCTCTGATAACGTTTGCCCATTCATTGTTCCAGGTATTTTCTTTCTTAAAATTCCCGATTATAATGGGATACCCTAAGTGTGGAAAAGAAACTTTCATACATTGTATGTGTGAACACATGTCTTCACATTTAAATGGGAGCACCAATTCTAGATTTCATTGTCTTTATACATTCATTTTTGATATTCTTTTCTTTTCGGGGTGGGAAGTGAGGGTTCTAGGGACCTCCACGTAAAATAACTTCTGTTGGCACTATATAAGACGTAAGATAATCGATTTACTCTTTCGATTTTCTGGCTGTGATAATCGATACCTTGTTAGAGACTCAACTTTCTCTTTTTGTTCTAATTCATCATCGCATTATTTTAGGCTGCCGCAAACTGCTTTTATATCCTTTCCAAATTGAATATTTCGTATAAAGCCTTCCTTAAGAAATACGTGCTTTTGTTCTCTGAAAATGATACATCTGTCACCAGGAGAAATTTTACTAAATAAATACAGCGACACTTTGGCTATCTGACACTCTACGTTAAAACTTTTGCTATGTGCTGATCACCTGGGATGGTATGTAAGGAAGTCAACATCTCTGTGATACAAAAGACAAGAAATCTTACAGTTGTTACGAGGCAGTAATTTCCCCTTTCTGTCTTCTGTTCCACTGCTTTTCATTAGGCGTGAATCCGTTCGCTATAACACTGGAAGATGAAACGTATGTCAGGAATGTGAAGGTAATCCGGTTGGGCAAAGAAAAACCACACTCGTGTCATGAAGTCCTCAGAAAGGCCGAGTCAGGGCACATGCATGTGTGACTTCCACTCGTGTATGACGTCTTTCTTTAGAGCAGAAACTTCTTCTGTGCAGGAGCCTTCTGGAGCATCGTCATCACAAAATTTGTGAGGATGACTCGGCATTTTTATCAGTATGCTTTTAGGCGAAGTGATTTTTATCCCGTTAAGGCAGTGGTCGCGCGGTAATGCCGCTGGAAGACCCAGATGCTTTTATTCCGAATAATGGTGTTGCGACCGTCCGGTAAAGTGAAGACGTAACACGCTTTTACGACTTACTTGTCTGGAACAGCTCGCACCGGGAGACGCTGTCATTAACTATGTCCATCAGCTATCGTTGCGTCCGCTATACACGTTAATGACTTCACAGTGCTGAGAGGAAAGCATGTAGTCAACAACAGGTACAATCAACATATATCACAACACTTGACGCACTTTCTAAAGTTATTACTTGTTTTGCTGACTAGAAGAGAGGAACTTGTATTGCTGCGGTGAAAGCCGATGTGTGAAGCGTTTGTCCTTGTGTAATCGCCGCGGGGAGCACATATATATTCATAGATCAGCTGTTGGCGGACTTCATTTGCCAGCGGGGAACCCGCAGGGAACCACCAACGCTTTTTTTCCGTACAAATGACAAGCACGTTTCGGATTCAGCTCCAGCCCCGGTGAATGTCGGATCCAGCATAGAAGATTTACGATTCTTTGCGTCGGTGTTAAATGTCTCGAGGTGCCCCATCGTGCTTCCGCCACGTCCGTACTGTTGTACTAAAAACGGAACTAATTAATTTTTATAGCACGGACAAGAGGGGGGGAAATAAGAAAAGGAACTGGCAAATCTTATTTTCGGCGGACGAAAACTCGCGTCTGTTGCTGATGGATAATAAAGCAAACAATATTACAACATGGCTTATTACCGAGCCGCTATTAAAATTTAAATGAGAAGTGCTGCGAAGAAAATTGTTTCATTTAAATGCAGTTAGCAGTATTTCTTACGAGCGACAAAAGCAGAACCTGACTGCATTGAAATGGAAGGTCCCGCGGAAGCGATAATTAAGAAAAATAATGCCTTCAACACGAAGGTTCGCAACGGGCGGTGCAGTAAAGAGAAGCTGTGACGCATTTATATTTTCTTGTGTTGACTGTGCTCTGGACTTGGCGGCTGCTGCGGAGCAGTAGACTTTGCAGTCTATTTCATACGTAAGCTAAAATCAACATGCAGCTACGAGGGCAGCAACGTAATCATGGTAACACAAATGTCTACTGAATTCAAAAAGACCATTTAGTTTAATGTAGTGAACAAAGTGGTAATAAAGAAACAATGCATTTTCTTTTCTTGCTCTTGAAAAATTGTATGCTTTGCCCAGCACTATAAAAAATGTGTTTCGTTAAACACTGCTTCTTGATAAGCCTACTTTGAGATGCCCAAAAAAAGTAAAATTTTTATAACTTCTTTACCAAGGAAAATCGCCAAATAGTATAATGTTTCGAGAAGTTATCTTAATTAGACAACTAGTTTCTTTATCTCAGTAATGCCATTTTCAGGCCCCTGTCCACTCCATATATAATCAGATATGTCGATATTTCCGTAAAAGGAGCCATCAGTTTCTGGAGTCCGTGAATTCATTTTGGGAGTGTTTACTTTGAAGACTTGACCACAACTCCTAGAAGTAGTTTTTCTTCCACCTTCTGAAATTATTTATCTACGTTTGTTATGTTTATGGTACGTTCCTCTATAGTCGTGTACCATTCGTACATTTAAATTCTAATGACTCCCTTGTAGAAATGAAGCAATGAAATTGAGATATTTAAGATAATTCATATTTATTGTTTCGTCTCACTTGCACACATTTTAATTCGATTACGTGTATCGAGCGCTTGGATCATCTTTTGATCCAAAAAAGGTAAACTAAACATGTACAATCTAACATTTTACAATAGTGATAAAGAAAATAATTGTACATAAATTTAGAATTTACTTAAGTAAGTACGTCTGCAACCCGCCTTGTCTATTCAGGACAACATGTCAGAATACGGTATTTTGCAGCTGCGGTCAATCTTTATTTATTTATCGTATGACATGCCAGCAGCATATATACCAAAATTTTCATTGCATTGCAAAGGAATATATATATATATATATATATATATATATATATATATATATATATATATATATATATATATATATATATATATATATATATATACGAGGGTTGACTGAAAAGTAATACCTCCACCTTCGTAACTCTTTAACGGTTGGCAGCATTGGTATGCGGCAGGCAATGGCTTGTTCAGTAGCCTCTTCTCTACTGCTCCAGTTGGAGGGAAGCCTTTGAGTTGAACGGTTGTGTTGTTACAGGGTCATGGATGGAGCCCTGCACAGAGGGTCGGTAAATGCAATTTAAGCAACGTACAGTTATTGAATTCTTAACAGCCGGAGGTGTCACCCCAAAGGAGATTCACGAGAGAATGAAAGCAGTTTATGGTGATTGTGTTGATGTGAGTACTTTGCGTCGTTGGGCGGGAACATCTGACCAGCGTGATAAACAAAGAGTGGATATACTGTGACAGCAACCACCGAGTTTCACAAGCAAAATGTTGACAGATTGATTCAGGACGATCGTCGTATCACTCAGACTGATTTTGCAAGCACAATTCATGTAGATTATTCATGTTGCTGCTGTTTTCCAAGAGTTGATACATCTGCACCCCAGGAACTCCCCGCCAATTTCCTAATAACATTATTCCATGTTTTGAGCTTCTAACCAACATTTTAAGGTGTTCATTGTAGCTACAGTGTTACAACCACATATTTATGATGGAAGTTGTGTTCCACCTCTGTTGGACAAATAACACGGTCAGCCTATCATTAGGGGCTTTATTGTTGAGGTGAAAAGAGCAGACTTCTGTTTTAGAAGCGTTTGGGTGCAGACGCTATCTTCAGTAGTATTTGTTAAGAACTTCGAGATCATCCGTTAAAATCTTTCTCCCTTGTTCGAGAGATTTACTTTGCACCGCTATGGCCTGGTCGTCAACGTGTCCGAATATTTTGCTCACTGTGTAAGGCATATCACTGGTGTAGAGGTTGAATCGTAGTGGTGCTAGAACTGAGCCTTGAGGTAGTCCATTCTTGATCTTAAAAGAGCTACTAAAGTTTATTCCACTGTCACTTTAAAGTTGCGATTGGTGAGCATGTCGTTCAGGAGAGTCGTGAGCCGAAGGCATGGGATCGCTTTCTTCAGTTTCAGCATGAGTCGCCTCCAGCCAAACAGTATCGTAGGCAGCTGTTAAGTCTACTAATGCCACTGATGTTTTCAGTACTCTTTGAAAGCCAGCTTCTATGTACGATGTCAAGGCTAGTACTTGCTCTTAGCAGCTACTATTATTGCGGAAGCCTGCCTGGAAAGGTGGTATCACGGTTGTATATGATTCGTTCCAGCAATTTGTAGCTTACCCTCAGTAATGCTATTGGACGATAGCTTGCTGGATCTTTGGGTGGTTACCTGATTTGAGTATTGCTATAGTGTGAGCTACTTTAAACTGTTGTGGGATCTTTCCAGTGTTGAGAATGTTATTGTAGAAATCTCTTAACCAAGTTGTGTCGTTCTTCCCCAGATGCTTGATGAATTGTTGGAAGATCCCGTCCGTGCCAGCGGCTTTACTATTTTTAAAGCTCCTAATGACTTCTTTTATTCCTAACTTTGTGAAGGCGTCCGAGTAATAGGCGTGAAGAGGCAGACGTTTGGCCATTTCATCTAACTCTTCCTTACTTCAGCTGTTCGGTCGAGAGGAACATTTTTAGCTCGTTGTTTAATGTGTTGTGTTTTCTGTGAGGCCCGTAACGTTGGTTCACTAGTAGTTTTAGAAGAAGCAGAACCCAATTTCCTTAGTAGTGACCATGCCTTTCTGCTGGAGTGGGTGAAGTTCAGCTTTCATGTTAATGTTTTCCATCTTTGTTTCCGTTGGAGGTTTAATGATTCCAGTATTTGTTTTCCCTTTTTCTCATCACCGCTCTCGTTGTGTTCTTGGTATAGCATTTAGGTGACTTCGACTGCTCGGTAGTCTCGGGGTATGCTTCCCTTAGCAGTACTGATTATCATCCCTACGAGTCGTTTATAGTTTTCTACTTTAGGTTTGATCCATCGAATATTGTCTTCGATTTCGTTGGTATGCTGCGGCCAATTTGCTTTGTTAAAGTTCCATTGTGGCTTCCTGATGGAGTTTACTAGGGGGAATTCTGTACCCACGGTGACTTGCAGAGGCCTGTGTTGACTGTTTGGGAAGTTCTTTTAAACTTTTTTTGTATGGGGTAGAGGGTTCTTATTAGTGTCCTTGCTAACCATACATAAGTCTGAGTTGGTGGTTGTATTCCATCTCGTGCATAGGAAAGTTTTCAGGTCCTTGGCATCATAGCTCACATACAGATCGTCTGTTTCTATTCAATAGGGTAGTTTTTCACCGTTTTCACCAGTGTTGCAGTAGCCCCAGTAAGTGTGACGGCTCTTAAAGTCTCCTATAAATATATACAAGGGTGAGGGAAGGTGAGAAGTCAGAATTTACCCAAGTTGTTATGGGTGCTCTGTAAGTAGGCATGATAGTTGCGCCATTAACTTTGATGGCTATTGGTTCAACGTCATGTTGCTGTCGTGCTTTAATTATTCTATGGTGACGGAGAGCGTTCCTAATGTATACAGTTGACGTATGGTTAGTAGATGGTATGTGTGCTACCAGCTTGTACCCTGTAATATTAATTCTTGCTTCTGGAGCTTCTGGTGGCTGGTGAGTTTCTTGAAGAGCTATTATATCGACGGTATTATCAGTTGCCAATCTGCTTAGGTATTAGCATTTGTCTCTGGAGATTCCTTCTACAACGATTTATTTTGGGGCCAAAGTGTCTCGTCAGTTGGCGTTTAAAAATGTAATTTTTGTTTTGTTTTCGCTGCTGCCAGTGGGGACCGTGAGAGATCATTGATCCAGTACGGTCATCGTTTGTGCAGACTTTTCGCTGTCCTTTTCCTGAAGGACGTGGCCCGGGGTGCATCATCTTGGAGGTCGTATACACGTCTCAACCCTGCAGTCAATGTGTTAAACAGATAGATGCTGGAGGTAAGGGGAAGAGAGAGGAGGAGAAATGGAGAGAGGCTGATTGGGGGAGCGGAAAGGAATCAGTGAGGGAGTGTTGGGGATATCATTAGCTAAACAACAGAGATCGTAATCAAATTATAGAACGTATGATTATGTAAAAATTATCCTTTAACACTGACAGTTTAGAACAATGTGCATGTAAAATGTAAAAGATATACAGCAGTGATATTATTGAATACAGTGAGGGGTGACTAATAGTGGGCAAATAAGGCAAGGGGATGGAGGAGCAGGGAGGAATAGTGGCAGAGATGCTCTGGGTTCAATAAGGGAGGATCTTAGCTAAAATTTACAAAAAGTCAATAGTGTAAAAAACCTGCCGTCAAGATACCAGAATGGATGCGTAAGACTTTAAAAGGGGGTTAAAGTAGTACATTTTAAAAGTGGAAATAGAGTAGCGAAAGCTGAATAAGTGTCTGAAGATATTCAAAGTGTGAAGCGTTGGAAGTATAAAGCTATAATTTCTTACTCTGAAAGTATAAAAATAAAAACGCATAAAGATTTTTTTGTTAAAATATGACATGTCATTAAAGATTATGGAATTTTAAAAATGAAATCATTGACAGTAAAAAGCCGTCAAAACCACAAAATAACCATTTTTAAAAGCGAAACTATACGGACAGGCTGTGAAGTTACGGTTAATTGCATTTGCTTCTGCTCGGTGGCGTTGTACCACCTGCAGTTTTGCAGTACGTACAAAAGCCAGTCTGCACGCCGGCCAGCTGCTAGGTCGGTGTGCGAGCCGGTCTCCTCTCGGTGAGTGGGGCTGTTGGTCACACTTGCGCTGCGGCGAGGTGAACTGTGGGAAGAGGTTTACAAAGTGTCTACAAAAATGCGCTATTAATAAAACCGTTCTGCTGACTTACTGTGTTGCCAGGCTCGTGCAGCACATTGGCAAGAGGTATTCTTTAGGTTGCTGCACTAAATGCGTATCAACAGTTCCAACAGCATACTTCGTCGTTAGATGGGGCTCATCATATGCTGTTTTATTACTATGAATTGAAGCGTCCTCTTTGAAGCGTGTTTCAATAGTCCTTCCTGTTTGATCTATGAAGACTTCTGGACGATTTCCACACTTTAGTTTGTAATGTTGTTGCATTAATTTGAGGTGTAAGCGGGGCTGATTGACAATAAAAGCGGGTTAAAGGCTGTGAGCTGTCTGGGGAAGTTAACCTTGCATTACTGCGCAACTGTTTCACCAGGTATCCAGTCTAGCTTACCAAATTCCCAACCAGACTAACATTAATTATAATCTTTTAATAGTCATACGACCACCGGTGATATTTGTGTAAAAAAGAGAATTTAAATAAAAAGAAATAAATCAGTTTATATTTGGAAATTTATTTTAACATTGATCATTGAAATTTCAGCGTATTAAACTAAACTGGTGCCTTATTTAGGATTGTGAAAAAGTGAGTTTGTAATCTTACGGAACATATCAAATATGGAGCCAAGATTGGGAGACTGCATACACCACTGCATTCATAAAATAACACACAAAGAACGTTGAAACATATGCAAGAGGAAATTAACCACAACCAACCGATTCAATTTTCACCCAAAGAAGCTACGTTCGTAGCGCAATCCTGTCCGTCATGAAATTACCACACAGTGGTATACTAAATTCATACTAACTCTCTGTGAAACCTTCCCGAAAAGAATAGCTGAGGGCTACTTTGCTGCTTACATCACATGCTTCACGTGGTCAACTTGGTTTACACAAAGAGTGTAACTCCACAATAATGTTGATAACTAAAATAAATTACATCGAAACGCAATTTACTAAAGAAAAACCTCGAACTGGTTACTGTCGTCTTATTATTAACCTGTTGGGTCAAACAATTGTATAAGCACGTGGTACTGGTCTCACAAAGTACACCCCACGTGGGTTGAACATAAAGAAAAGTTGCTATATTGAAAAATATTGACAAGACGAGACGTTATAATCTCACGCACATTCGCATTTAAGATTGATGATCTTAGTTAGAGTTACTGATCAACACGTGGTACCACTTTACTCACAAAGTAGTGACAAAGCAACTACCGGAAGATATTCTGAACTGTGACTCGAATTACACTGCGTTGCAATTTAAGATACCATTAGATATTTTAGAGCTAAACCTGAAATAAAGGTGATTAAATTTTCAGTTAGGCTGAACTTAAGAAATCCATTGTCCTACGGACTTAGCAGACACGCGCTTAGCCGGAGATCTTACCACTTCAGACGCTCGCCGCGGACAGACTGCCGTGGTCCCTTCCTGAGGGTGGCTCACAAATACAAACGGAAGTGGCCAGAGAGGCAGCTTCCTATACCAACATGACAAGGGACGGACAGGACCATACTAAGGATAGAAACCTCTTTGCTTTTAGAAAGCGTAGCTACCTGTTCCGACGTTGGTCCTACGGTTCTCTAGCAGACAGGCTTGTCTGCTACCATCCAGCATGCAACTAGAAATACATTTGCTCATTCATCCTCTCACACAGAAGGGAAGGGGGATGACAGTATCTTATCAAATACAGTATATAAAAGAAAGCGGATGTAGGTTCCGTATGAGACTGTGTGACACGAATTACATATAAACTGTGTTTTAAAGTGTAGTAGTGTGACAGATCGTTCTTGTTTATGTGTAAAAGTAACACGTTCCACTACTCAGTCTCCTCCCAGATAGTCAGAAACGCCACAGTAAATTTAGAAGAGGAATTTATACCGTAAATGACAACAGATTTAAGAAATTAACATGAAAGGAATCCAACAGAGACCTTTCAAGTTTACATACAACTCCTGCTGTGAATTTCGAGGATTTTTTATTCATACGGTGCCTAATTGTGAAGCAAATAATGTCGTTAATTTTAAAACCTATACACAAACTGTTATTGAAAAATTGTCTAGCAGTAGCTTCTAAAGGAACTCATGAACATGTAGATGACTTACTGTTAAAACAGGATAACCGTAGTTCACCCCACTTCCTGGTAATAGCGGCTTCTTTACTTCTCTCTGATCATAAATATCTACTCGCATAAAGTTGCTGAATCTTCTCAAGACGATTATGTCGACTACAGTGACAACATTTTATTTCTAATGACAGCCAGATATGCTTCATAGCCTTCTACCCACTCCGTCTACTTTAGCTGCCTTGGGTAGTTCTTAACGTTGGGCACGTTTCACCATAATTCATTGTAATTTGGCTGTGGAATCTTTGTATAAGAAATAACTACACCTTTCATTAAAATATCAGCATCGTTTGCAAGCCTTTTACACGTTGTCCGTAGCGTGGAAGTATAAATTTAAACTTTATAGTGTTGGAAAGGACCAGGAAGAAGAAGAAAATACCAAAATGTAAGCAAGGTACATTGACATGCCCTGTTCTTCCCTTCCCCATCCCCTTTTCTTTGTCACCACAAGTTTCCTCACGCATTCTAATAAAAAAAAAGAAGAAAAAAGTTAATATCTAGCTCTGTGGTCAGGTCCATAGAGCTGGTAAAGTCTGGGATGGAAGCTTGCAACTACTAACTACGCTTCAACTTAAAAATGAAGTGTATCAGCACAGCGATATCCTAATTGTTAATTTTGGTTTTCTACACTGCAACTACGTCTCTTTCAAACTTCTCATCGGTTGAAGGGATTAGACAGGAAATGAGACACTGAAGGTAGTAGATTGGTTTCGCTCTGCGTGCAACAAAATAACTTATAATGTGAGAAATAGAAACGGCAGTAAATGTAGACTGGAAATAACAAAGAAAACATTTCAGAAAAAGCACAGTTCTTAAAATGTAATATACATTTAAGTACAAAATTGTTACGGCTATCGTTGCCACTTTTTGACATACTGCCTTCGGACTTTGTCTCAGGTTTTCCGACCAACGTTCGTCTGATGACTTTCCTAACGTTTCGCCAGCGGCTGGCATTGTCAGAGTTTCAAAAAATGATTCAAATGGCTCTGAGCACTATGGGACTTAATTTCTGAGGTCATCAGTCCCCTAGAACTTAGAACTACTTAAACCTAACCTAAGGACATGTCACACATCCATACCCGAGGCAGGATTCGAACCTGCAGCCGTAGTGCCTAGAACCACTCAGCCACACCGGCCGGCGTCAAAGTTTCACCCTCCATTGCTGGTGGTGGACGGCCACCAGCAAGGGAGGGTGAAACTTTGACAATGTCAGCCCCTCGTGGTGGCGAAACGTCAGAAAAATCGGCAGATGAACGTCGGCCGAAGAACCCGAGACAGAAGCCAACACCCGCCTTTGTGGCCGAGCGGTTCTAGGCGCATCAGTATGGAACTGCGGGACCGCTACGATCGCAGGTTCGAATCCTGCCTCGGGCACGGATGTGTGTGATGTTCTTAGGTTAGTTAGGTTTAAGTAGTTATAAGTTATAGTGGACTGATAATCTTGGATGTTAAGTCCAATAGTGCTCAGAGCCATTTGAACCATATTTGAACAGAAGCCAACAGGCAGTTTGTCATACATTTAAGTGTTCGAAAGTATTTTCTGCACATACCATGTGATTACAATTAAAGTGCAAATACTCACAGAGACCCAGTGTGGGCTGTAGATATCGTATCGCAGCGAAATTTCGTAGATATTCTAATGTGTTAATGCGGATCTGCTTGACGGTGGAAAAAAAATTAATTATAGTTTTGGCTACCAGGTGCAAATCTGGCGCTGTGAATGCAAGGAGAACATATAGAAATGTTTCCATGTGTAATGGATTAGGAACGGAACGTGGGCAGAAAAGATCTAACAAGTGAGAACGGCTTAATGTTGATTCTATTATCAACCGTCGCTTACACACATTGTTCAGTGTGATCACCGGACACGTCTACGAGATGCTGTCCAGCGCCAAGTTTGCATCTGGGGTCAGAATTAGAACTAATTTTTTCCAGCTTAAATCGGTTCGGCATTAACGCATTAGCGTATCTACCAAGTTTTCCTACTATTCGAAAATTACAGGTTATACCGGAACACCGCGAATATCTGCATTTTATTGATAACCAACCGGTATTTGTAGCCTTTTACGAATATGAGAAGTTGGCAATAAGCAGCGCAGTCAGTAAGAGATGGTTCAAATGGCTCTGAGCACTATGGGACTTAACATCTGTAGTCATCAGTCCCCTACAACTTAGAACTACTTAAACCTAACTAACCTAAGGACATCACACACATCCATGCTCGAGGGAGTATTCGAATCTGCGACCGTAGCGGTCACGCGGTTCCAGACTGAAGCGCCTAGAACCGCAAGGCAAGACCGGCCAGCTCAGTGAGAGAACAGAAGCTTCTGAAATATGGAGAATACTGATGGTTGGGTGGTTAGATTGGGCAAGAAACGTAGAAGTAATGAATCAAATCAGGGAGAATCTATATTTGTGAAACAACTTGAGTAAAAGAAAGGCTCGTTTGATAGGACACATCCTGAGGAAATATGAAGCCATCAGTGTGATTACGGTGGGAAGTGCGGAGGATAAGGACTGTAGGATAAGCGGAAGCCTTGACCACAGTAAGCTGGTTCAAATGAGGTGAAGGCCGCAGTAACTATGCGAAGATGAAAAGATTTGCACGGGATACACCAGCTTGAAGAACTGCATAAATAAAAGCTTCGCGCTGAAGAACATAACAACATGAAAACATTTAGTACATCTGATCTTGGTGACAGTACATTAGATGCAACAGATTTGAAGTTTTGAAGTGAACAAAAGGTGCAATGAAGATTTGCGACTATTATCCTGCTTATAAGGCTCCGTTCTACACTTCGCAGATCACTGTATGTAATTCGTAGAGCTCAAGGTTCCAGTCCCGTTGTTGCACATTTCTTGAGTCCGTCAGTAGGAAGCACGAAAGTGACTATTTTCAACTGGATCATTTATACGGAATAATAGGTTCGACCGTTACTCACGCTTGGTCAGCGAACATTGCTCGTGACAAAACGAGGCTGCTGACGCTGCACCTAATTGAATGCGCCAGCTCAGACAGCTTTCGGCATTAAATGCGACGGGGACATTCCCCACAGAAATGGATGGCCCCTCTAAACGTTGAGTCGCCCCCTTTGGAAGGCGGCATTGTGTGCATCCATCACGTCGCTAGCGACGGGGAAGTCTAACCTCGAGAGATCCTCGACGCCTGACAAAAAACGCCTTAATTTTTTAATCGTAGCGCAGCTCCAACAGGTAGATTCGGCAGCTGGAGACACAAAACGTGGCGGACCGCACGGTATCCTGGCTCGGCACTCGAGCGGCTGACAGGAAGAGACAGATGCCGGCCTACCTGGCCACAAGTGGCGAAGGACAAAGGTCTCCCCGGGCTGCGAGCAGCACTCAGCCTCTTCGTTACGGATAATTGGGTCCTTTTACGCTCTCAGACTCCTGCGGTTTAAAAAGAATGATGGGGCAGCAGCGTCGTGAGGACGAGTGCGCGAGAAGGGTGCCGTGTGGGAGCCGAGCCGACCTCCCCACTCACTCTTCAACCGTCCGTCGCTTCTTTAGCTCGCACCCCGGGTCTCCACTTTGTCTCGATCCACCTACCATCTAGCACCGCCGACATGCGCGAGTAATAGTTTTCCCAGTCCCGGAGCCTGTCACTAAAGGACTTAACAATGTTAATGGTGCGCCGCGTCTTTTACAACCTGTTGGATGTATGGCCCTCTTAAACTGGTAGACACAGGGCTTTCATGTCACCAAAGATTTTATGTAATACAGATATATCTTCACATATTTCTGGAAGAGCGTTTTGAAGGGAACCCCAATAAATATCAAGTGCACAATTGTGCAGCCGTCTCAGCAATAGACTAGAATTAGTTTTACAAACATTGCCTATTTAGACTCCACTTTACTGCTTCAACGGGTAACGTCTTTCGGCAGTCATCCATTATCAGATATTTATTTAGAATCCCTTCATAGAAAGACCATTTTTGTAAAAGTGCGTTATCGACGTGGACCTCTATAAAGGTTTCCTGTCTTGCACTTTCTGGACTACAATCAGGGACAGATGAGTTTCACAGAATGTCTGGCAACCAAGGGGATGTCCACAGCTTGCTGCACACTATTTCGGTCCAAACGATTCCCAACACTTTCAGGTGTAAAATATTGAAACTACACTGACCTCGTCAGTTTAAACCGCGTATGGTGGCCTGACAGTACATACAAAAGTTTGTGCACAGGAGTTAATTGAGTGCGTGCTGGCTGGCTAGCTCTGAGCACTATGGGACTTAACATCTATGGTCATCAGTCCCCTAGAACTTAGAACTACTTAAACCTAACTAACCTAAGGACAGCACACAACACCCAGTCATCACGAGGCAGAGAAAATCCCTGACCCCGCCGGGAATCGAACCCGGGAACCCGGGCGCGGGAAGCGAGAACGCTACCGCACGACCACGAGCTGCGGACTGAGTGCGTGCATTTTAACTGTAAGTACGTTGTTACGAGAGCTCTCCGTCCTGAAGAGCCGTATGATATGGTGCAGGCAACAGACTAACATTCGGAAGGACGGAGTTCAAATCCATATTCGGTCATCCTCGGTTAGATTTTCCTTGATTCCTCTAAATCTCTCAAGGCAAATGGCGGGATGGGTCCTTTCAGAATGACACGGCCCATTTCATTCCCTGTCATTCCCTAATCCGAGCCTGCGCTCCATCTCTAGCGAAATATTTCTTCCTTTTTGTGGTAAGGGTTTCCCATTTCCATGACCGACCATCCTTGTTCGTAGAACTAATGAAAAACACACATTTATGCAGGAAGATGATCAGAAAACTCTGGATTCAAAATCATGGCAGCAAGTTATCGACATATTAAACAACAATTAATACACCGGGAAAGTTCTAAATCTCAACAGAATTGGTAACACAAGGACTAACGCGTCTGATGAATTACAGCACCGTACAGTCCAACGTAAATTATTATGAAATACTAGCTGAGTATACGGTATGTATTTATTTCAGTCTTCTGTTTCTCCATCTCCTCCTTCCCATATCTCTGTCTATCTCAACCAAACTCTCTGTCCCTTTCTCTGCCTTATCTCTGACTAATTCCCCTTCCTATACATGCCTATCTCTTCCTTCCCCCTTGCTGTTGGTCCATCTCCTCATGCTCCCTTCCCTCTTCATGTTATCACATTCACTCTAATAGGAGGCTGGTGTTTCTTACTTCGACAGTATTTCTTTCCGAACTGTGATTAATATGTGTTCTTTGCCCACATACACACATGTCAAATATATTTCGCACATATTTAACAAATTTCATGTGTATTTGCACACTTAGGCTATTTCACCAGCAAGTCTAGCAAATTTTGCCCAGCAGTTTCATTTCCATGGAGGTCCCTAAACTACGTACTATTCAATAATATCATTTTGCCTATGCATGCAGTGGTGTATGTGCCTACTATATGCGAAAAGTATTGTAAATAGACGTAGTAGTAAAGAAGTAATAAATTGATACATTATTTATGATGCAGCATTTTTTCATGCCTCTCAGTGTTTATGAAATCATATCTCTTCAACTATGTGTGGTATAGTGATACTTTTTTTTTACATACATTCAGCGGCATATGTGGATATTGCCTGCGAAATGTGATGCGTGCCGGAGCAGTTTTTCAGGCATCTCAGTATTTGACGTCTACCTCATGTATCATGAGGTCATAAACACTCATGCTCATAAATTAAGGATAATGCTGATACATGGTGAAACAAGCTCTGGTGGGCGGTGTGCGGGTTTAAATCACCTCGGGGTATGACCATGCGGTGCATTTGATCTGCGGTCGTCACACGGTGGCGCTGGCAGCAATCCACATACACAGAGGTGTGTTGGTGCTTGTCAGAGTATGGTGCAGCGAGTAAGTGTGCAGACGTTTTCAGACATGCTAATGGTAACTGTGTGTTGAAAATGGCTCAAAGAACTCATACTGTTGACGTTACGAAGGGTGGAATACTAGGGCGACTGGAGGCTGGTCAAACACAGCAGGTCGTAGCACGAGCCCTCCGTGTGCCACAATGTTTGACCTCAAGATTATGGCAACGATTCCAGCAGACAGGAAACGTGTCCAGGCGCTACAGTACGGGACGTCCACAGTGTAGAACACCACAAGAAGACCTGTATCTCACCATCAGTGCCCGCAGAGTACTGCAGGTAGCCTTGCTCGGGACCTTACCGCAGCCACTGGAACAGTTGTCTCCAGACACACAGTATACAGACGACTGAACAGACATGGTTTATTCGCCCGGAGATCTGCAAGGTGCATTCCACTGACCCCTGGTCACATGAGAGCCCGGAAAGCCTGGTGTGAAGAACACAGTATGTGGTCACTGGAACAGTGGTCCCAAATTATGTTTACGGAGGAGTCCAGGTATAGTCTGACAGGGATTCTCGGCGGGTTTTCATCTGGCGTGAACCTGGAACCAGATACCAACCCCTTAATGTCCTTGAAAGGGACCTGTATGGAGGTCGTGGTTTGATGGTGTGGGATGGGATTATGATTGGTGCACATACACCCCTGCATTTCTTTGACAGAGGAACTGTAACAGGTTAGTCTATAGAACATGATACACTACTGGTCATTAAAATTGCTACACCAAGAAGAATGATAATCGGGTATTCATTGGAAAAATATTTAATATTAGAACTGACATGTTGAAAGGGTACAGTACCGCCCGACATTGAAAACAGGTACAACATACCTCATTATTTTTGTCAGAACAACACATTTTTTTTGTAAAATAACTCAATTTCAATTAATACAGCGAAGCCGGATACCAGTGTGGGAAAGAATGACAATTTATTTATTTAATTGATCACATGTGAACTCCCACAAAGTAAATCCCTACATCCAGTTTGGTGAGATCTGTGAAATGAATGAATGTATGGTCGTCTGCTAACCGCAGATAGTGATTGTGAATATATGATCATCTTTGAGACGATCCTTTGGCCACCTTTGGTGGGACCAAAGAGATGAAATTTACCTGAGATTTGAGTGCCTGAAATGTGGCTGACCAACACGGTAGCATGGTGCTCCCCAATTCAGCAGAGGTGCGAGAGGACCTGAAGAACGGCCATGTTTCAGCACTCTGCCGCTGGATCTTGTGTTGTTAAGACCTGTCTTAGGTGTGCTCCGTAAAGACAAAAGAGTGGAGACATGGTATGCATGTGGAATATTTAAGAGTAGTTTGAAATAATAATTTCTCTATTTCAGGAACTTTTGTGGGGAGAATTAAATGTCAGGCAGGTAATATTAATGGGATTGTAGTAATCTTCGGAAGTGACCAACGGTCACAATGAAACCACGTGTAGCAATAAGTTGAAATACTTCCGTGTGCTTAAGTTAAGCTGAATTACTAGCGTGTGTACAATAAGTTGAAATATTTAAGAAATAGCGTGTGAACCATAAGCTGAAATATTTAAGAAATGGGGTGTGCAGGACTTGACATTAGAGACGAGTACTTCCACGTGGTGAGTACTGTGTGAGTCTCAATCTGTGTATGAGACAAAGGATAAAGAGAAGTACTCGTCCATGGTATCAGTTGAGGACTCGCGTGTGTGATGAATATGTTCTTAATATTACTTTGCGTGATATGATTCTGTGTGACGCTAGGTTCGAACTCTGAGAGAGAAGCAAGGTGAGTCGGCCGTCTATCCAGCAACGCCACTTGGCTTGCATTGCACAGGAAGACGTGCATATATCTCCAGAGTTCATAGTAGGAAAGTAGAATTACGAAGTGGGGCAGTGTCGTGTGAAACCGAGATAAATACTAATTGAAGTGGGAAAGCTGAAAGTGATAGTGTGGTGACTATTTATTGTATTGTATTCCATGTTGTAGTGTGGTGTATGTCATGTAATTTGGGTATGTGTAGTTTGCATGGGAGAGTAGCAAGGTAGTTTCAAAAGATTGGTGGGTTATGCTTGTTCCTTCTGTACCGCTCGATCTGGAGGAAAGTTTCGTGGTGATGATTCTGAGAGTCGAAGTGTGAGATATAATAAAAGATCCACCATCCTATCCAGAAAGTGCACTGTAGCGTTCAATAATTACGAGACCATAAGGTAGAGAATCACCAATGTAAAGCCATGCCCACTGGGCGGAATTTCTCATGTGTTATTGTTGTAGGTTATAGAATTTGTGTGTTTAGGTTATGGAATTTATCGGAATAAATAAGACAGTGAAAAGAAAAAGATTGGTGGACTCTTCCTACGAATTGTATGTTGCCATGATGTCCCGAATTTATAATGTGTGCGCCATTCATATTCAGTGCGGTGGCCACGTGTTGATAAAAGCCGTTAAATCAAAGACAAAAAGAAAATGTGGTATTGCCAGTGCATAGTGAACAGTCAGAGTTCTGTAAATTACTGATAGGCAGACGTGCGTTTCCGTTGCGTATTATTCATACAGGAGGATAATTTGTATCTTAATTGTGAGTACGAGAGTTCATGTTACTCGATAAATAAGAATGAATCCACTCGCTTGGCAGACCACTCATCTTGCAGGCCTGACTGCTTGATGCCACAGTATGAGCAAGGCATGTGGGTGCCTCTCAATGTGATTACATTTTCACGCGATTTGGGTGCATAGATCCTGAGAAATCAATACCCAGAACAACCACCTCTGTCCGTAATAAGAGCCTTGATACGCATGGGCATTGAGTCAAACAGAGCTTGATTGGCGTGTACAGGTACAGCTGACCATACAGCTTCAACACGATACCACAGTTCATCAAGACTAGTGACTGGCGTATTGTAACGAGCCACTTGATTGGCCACCACTGACCAGACGTTTTCAATTTTGAAAGATCTGGAGAATGTGCTGGCCAGGGCAGCAGTCGAACTTTTTCTGTATCCAGAAAGGCCCGTACAGGACCTGCATCATGCGGTCGTGCATTATCCCGCTGTAATGTAGGGTTTCGCAGAGAAGGAATGAAGGATAGAGCCACGGGTTGTAACACATCTGAAATGTTACGTCCACTGTTCAAAGTGCCGCCAATGCAAACAAGAGGTGACCGAGACGTGTAACCAATGGCACCCCATACCATCACGCCGGGTGATACACCAGTATGGCGATGACGAATACACGCTTCCAATGTGCGTTCACCGCGATGTCGCCAAACACGGATGCGACCATCATGATGGTGTAAACAGAACCTGGATTCATCCGAAAAAATGACGTTTTGCCATTCGTGCACCCAGGTTCGTCATTGAGTACACCATCGCAAGCGCTCCTGTCTGTGATGCAGCGTCAAGGCTAACCGCAGCCATGGTCTCCGAGCTGATAGACCATGCGGCTGCAAACGTCGTCGAACTGTTCGAGCAAATGGTAGTTGTCTTGCAAACGTCCCCATCTGTTGACTCAGGGATCGAGACGTGGCTGCACGATCCATTACAGCCATGCGGATAAGATGCCTGTTGAGAAATACACTACTGGCCATTAAAATTGCTACACCACGAAGATGACGTGCTACAGACGCGAAATTTAACCGACAGGAAGAAGATTCTGTGATACGCAAATGATTAGCTTTTCCGATCATTCACACAAGTTTGGCGCCGGTGGCGACACCTACAACGTGCTGACGTGAGGAAAGTTTCCAACCGAATTCTCATACACAAAAAGCAGTTGACCGGCGTTGTCTGGTAAAACGTTGTTGTGGTGCCTCGTGTAAGGAGGAGAAATGCGAACCATCACGTTTCCGACTTTGATAAAGGTCGGATTGTAGTCTATCGCGATTGCGGTTTGTGATATCGCGACATTGCTGCTCGCGTTGGTCGAGATCCAAAGACTGTTAGCAGAATATGGAATAGGTGGGTTCAGAAGGGTAATACGGAACGCCGTCTTGAATCCCAACGGCCTCGCATCACTAGCAGTCGAGATGACAGGCATCTTATCCGCATGGCTGTAACGGATCGCGCAGCCACGTCTCGATCCCTGAGTCAACAGGTGGGGACGTTTGCAAGACAACAACCATCTGCAGGAACAGTTCGACGACGTTTGCAGCAGCATGGACTATCAGCTCGGAGACCATGGTAGCGGTTAGCCTAGACACTGCATCACAGACAGGAGCGCCTGCGATGGTGTCCTCAACGACGAACCTGGGTGCACGAATGGCAAAATGCCATTTTTTCGGTTGAATCCTGGTTCTGCTTACAGCGTCATGATGGTCGCATCCGTGTTTGATGACATCGCGGTGAACGCACATTGTAAGCGTGTATTCGTCAGAGCCATACTGGTGTATCAACAGGCGTGATGGTATGGGGTGCCATTGGTTACACGTCTCGGTCTCCTCTTGTTCGCATTGACGGCACTTTGAACAGTGGAAGTTATTTCATATGTGGTACGACCCGTGGCTCTATCCTTCATTCGATTCCTGCGAAATCCTACATTTCAGCAGGGTAATGTACGACCGCATGTTGAAGGTCCTGTACGGGCCTTTCTGGATACAGAAAATGTTCGACTGCCGCCCTATCCAGCACATTCTCCAGATCTCTCACCAATTGAAAACGTCTGGTCAATGGTGGCCGAGCAACTGGCTCGTCGCAATACGCCAGTCACTACTCTTGATGAACTGTGGTATCGTGTTGAAGCTTCATGGGCAGCTGTACCTGTACACGCCATCCAAGCTCTGTTTGACTTAATGCCTAGGCGTGTCAAAGCCGTTATTACGGCCAGAGGTGGTTGTTCTGGGTACTGATTTCTCAGGATCTATGCACCCAAAATGCTTGAAAATATAATCAAATGTCAGTTCTAGTATAATATGGCTGTCCAATGAATACCCGTTTATCACCTGCATTTCTTCTTGGTGTAGCAATTTTAGTGGCCAGTAGTGTAATTACACTGGTGACCAACATTGAAACAACAAACCGCTATTTCCTGTCCTGTGTCTAAATCACGATATAATCATACCATCAACGGATGTCCGTACGGTCGTGTTCTGCGCGAATGGTGGCATTCAAGGGACAACGACGCCCCTGATGTCGTCAGGTCACCCATCAAACTGGGTGGTATTCGTCTGGTATCCCCACGTCCACAATACCTGTGTATGTAGTCATGGACGGTGCATTGTAGCACAGAAAAGATGCCTAGCAGACTCTCTGCAGTGGAGAGCCATAGGAAGAATTAAAACAGCACAGTCGCAAACCGATGTGGCCCGATGGCTTTCTGTTGTTTCTCGGATGTGGCGACGGTCTGTAGAGACCGAAACTGTGTCCCAAAGACCAGGGCAGGGCTGACCACGTGTGACATAATAAAGAGAGGAATGTTATTTGGCTCTAAGGGCAGACGGTACGGACTTCGTACTGCGCAGTAAGTGGAATCTGGACTCTCAGCACCGACTGGATGCTTTGTATCGAGGCAAACTGCGTACAGAAGGCTTCAGCAAAGTGGCCTTTATTGTCGGACACTTGCTGTAAGTGTGCCTCTGACACGTCTTCTCAGAAGGGAATGTCTAAAATGCCACCTGGACGGTCGAACAGTGGGCCAATGTTCATTTCACAGACGAGTCCCGATCTGGTCTGGAGAGTGATTCTCACGGAGTCGCTTACGAGGGGAACGTGGAACACAATTTGGGACCCGAACTTTGTGTATAGAGACCGATATCGAGGAGGACCCCTAATTCTGTAACCAGTCGAACAGCTCTCCACGATATTGTACGGGTGAATCGGTAATGTTTAACTGCTGTCAGGTATCGTGACGAGATCTTGGGACATCATGTGCGGTTGTTGCGAGTTGCCGTGGGGCCAGACTTCGTATTCATACACAATAATGCTGGGTAGTTGATGTTTTCTTGGTAACACAGGATATTGCACGCTTGGCGTGGCCTTCTCGCTCTTCCGACTTGAATCTCATAGAGCATGTCTGCGATGCAGTGCGGATACGGGTTGCCTCACTTCAGCATCCGTCAACCACTTCCCGAGACTTGCGACCATCTCTGCAGGAAGACTGGGCGTTATTGCCCCAGCATAAGGTTGATGACATCATACACTGCCTGCCCCGTCGTTGCCAGGCTTATGTTGCTGCCAGAGGTGGTCACAACCCATACTGAGCACATTAATCAGTTTTCGGAATGTGTGTGCAAATCCGTTGAGTTGGGAAAAACGAAGAACATTTTTGTCTCCGTTATGCATGTCACAGTTGTTTAAGTTCTGTATTCAGTACATTGTTTCTGTTCTACTATCACCTGTTTATAATGTTGTGTGATAAAATAAACGCAACCTTGAAAAATTTCAGTTTTTTGCTTCAATTTTGGACACCAGTGTATGTAGACAAGAAGAACAAAGACGCAGAATGTTAACAACGCTTGCTTTATCTAAACGCCCTCGTGGATGTACATATAGAATTACGGTTGTTATTTTTCTGCTATGGCCTACCTCCACATCTCTCTGCACATTTACGCCACACATACAGTATTGGCAGTCATTTATTTATGACTGATACTGATGTAGGGGGAATTTCTGTGACAATAGGGTGGCGAATATTTTCACTGTGATGGTCTACGAACGTGAAGTGTGTACTACCCCTTTTCAGAGTGCCTCATTCAGAAATTCCCATATATACTGATCCACTATTTTCACCACCTTTGTTGACTTTATCTGAGGTTGCGTTGGGTGCCTGTAATCTCTTCTGTACATCAGTTCACATTTAAGTGCCTAGCTTTTCCACCTTCAGACGGTTTCTCTAGCGTTCCACTCTCTAACACCGCGTGGAAAAATTAGCAATAAAGTCTTTCTGTAAAAGCCGTCATTACTTTTCTTTTTATTTATTATGACGATCATTTCTCACTATCCAGTTATGCAGGTTGGTGACGTAAAATATTTTCACATCTACATCAACGTGATTACTCTGCTGTTCACAGTAAAGTGCCTGGCAGAGAGTTCAATTACACACCTTCAAGCGGTGTCTCTACCGTTCCACTTTCGAAGGCGCACGGGAAAATGTAGCACTTACATTTTTTTTGTGGGAGCCCTGATTTCTATTATTTTATCGTTATGGTCATTTCTCCCTATGTAGGTGGGTACCAACACAATGTTTTCGCAATCTGAGGAGAAAACTGGTGATTGAAATTTCATGAGAAGATCCAGTGGCAACGAATAACACCTTTGTTTTAATGATTGCCACTCCAATTCTCGTATAATGTCTGTGGCACTGTCTCCCCTATTTCGCGATGGTAGAAAACGAGCTGTCCTTCTCTGAACTTTTTCGATGTCATCCGTCAGTGCCACCAGATGCGGACTGCACAGAAATACTTCAGGTTAGGGCGGACAACCATGGTGTAAGCAGTCTCTTTGGTAGACCTGTTGCACCTTCTAAGTGTTCTGCCTATGAATCGCAGTCTTTGGTTCTTTGGTTTGCTCTACCCACGATGTTATCTATTTGATCGTTCCAATTTAGGTTATTTGTAATTGTAATCCCCAAGCATTTACTTGAATTATTGCAGCCTTCAGATTTGTGTGACTTGCCGCGTAATGAAAATTTAGCCGATTTCTTTTAGTTCTCATGTGAATAACTTCACACTTTTCTTTATTTAGGGTCAATTGCCACTTTTCGCACCATACATATTTCTTATCTAAAGCATTTTGCAATTCGTAATGGTCATCTGATGACTTTACAAGACGGTAAATGACAGCATCATCTGCAAACAATCTAAGAGAGCTACTCAGATTGTCTCCTATGTCGTTAACAGAGGGCCAATAACACTCCCTTGGTGAACGCCGGATATTACTTCTGTTTTACTCGATGACTTTCCGTCTATAATTACGAACTGTGACCTTTCTGAGAGGAAATCACGAATCCAGTGGCACAACTGAGGCAATAGTCCATAGGCACGCAGTTTGGTTAGAAGATACTTTTGAGGAACTGTGTCGAAAGCCCTCTGGAAACCAAAAATATGGAATCAATTTGACATTCCCTGTCGACAGCATTCATTACTTCATTAGTATAAAGAGGTAGTCGTGTTTCACAAGAACTATGTTTTCTGAATCCGTACTGACTATGTGTCAATAGATCGTTTTCTTCGAGGTAATTCATAACATTCGAAGGCAGTATATGTTCCAAAACCGTACTGAAAATCGACGTTAGTGATATGGGCCTGTAATTCAGCGGATTACTCCTATTTCCCTTTTTGGCTATTGGTTCAAAAAAAAAAATGGTTCAAATGGCTCTGAGCACTATGGGACTCAACTGCTGAGGTCATTAGCCCCCTAGAACTTAGAACTAGTTAAACCTAACTAACGTAAGGACATCACAAACATCCATGCCCGAGGCAGGATTCGAACCCGCGACCGTAGCGGTCTTGCGGTTCCAGACTGCAGCGCCTTTAACCGCACGGCCACTTCGGCCGGCTGGCTATTGGTGTCACGAGCTATTTTCCAGTCTTTTGGTACGGATCTTTCTATGAGCGAGAGGTTGTGTATAAATGTTAAATACGGACCTATTGTATCAGCATACTCCTAGAGGAACCTGAATAGTATACAGTCACATTGCGAGGGAGAAGCGGGTGATCGAAATTTCGTAAAAAGATCTCGCTGCAACGAAGGACGCCTTGGTTGTAATGGCTGTCATCCCAATTCGCTTATCGTATCCGTGACTCTCCTCCCTATTTCGCGATACTACGAAACGAACTACCCTTCTTTGAAATTTTTCTACGTCTTCCATAAATTATACCTGATAAGCAGTACTCTTGCAGAGGACGGAGAAACGTAATGTAAGCACCCTCTTTAGAGCTACTGCACCTTCCGTCAACAAAACGTAGGCTTCAATTTGCCACCTGCAAAACATCATGAGTGTGATCGTTCCAACTTAAGCTGCTCGTAATTGCTATTTCTAGGTGTTTAGTCGGATTGACAGCCTTCATATCTATGTGATTTATAATGTAATCGAAATGTAATGGGTTCCTTTTTGTATTCAAGTGGATGACTTCTAACTTTTCCTTGCTGAGAAACAATTGCCAATTTTCGCACCATTACGATATAGTGTCTAAGTGTTTTTGTAGTTGATTTTCATCTGGTGACATTAATATACGGTAGATGACAGCATCATCTACAAACAGTCTAAGAGGGCTGCTCAGATGTATTGTTAAATTGTTTATACATGGTGGTCAGAAAATGTGTGAAATGCTTGTAGGGATGTTACAGGGCAGGTTGTACTGAGACATAAGTGTTAAGAAAGAAATTCGATACGTTGATCCGTTTCCGAGTTATTTAGCACAGAATTTAGCCAATCGGGGCGTCGCGCCATCACACTGAAGCGGCCTGCCAGGGGCGGGGTTGCCCAACGAGTGCTTTGACTCGTTAGCTGAAACTTGAATTTACGCGCGCGACGATCTGATTGGCTAATTCAATGCTAAATAACTCGGAAACGGCGCAACGTATCGAATTTTTTTTTTTTTTTTGTAACATTCATATCTCAGTACAACCTGCCCGCCGGCCGCGGTGGCCGTGCGGTTCTAGGCGCTGCAGTCCGGAACCGCAGGACTGCTCCGGTCGCAGGTTCGAATCCTGCCTCGGGCATGGATGTGTGTGATGTCCTTAGGTTAGTTAGGTTTAAGTAGTTCTAAGTTCTAGGGGACTGATGACCTAAGATGTTAAGTCCCATAGTGCTCAGAGCCATTTGAACCATTTTTGAACAACCTGCCCTGCAATATCCCTACAAGCGTTTCAGACATTTTCTGACCACACTGTATAGATTAGGAACAGCCGAGGGCCTATAATACGTCCTTCGTAAATGCTGGATATCATTTCAATTATACTCGAAGATTTTCCATCGATTACTACGTACTGTGACCTTTTTGAATAACACGCAGTTTGATTAGAAGCCTCTTGTGAGGTACGATGTCAAAAGAGTTCTCGAAATCTTGAAATATGGAATCAGTTTCAGATTCCCTGTCGACAGCAATCATTACTTCGTGCGAATAAAGATACAGTTGTGTTCCACAAGAACGATATTTTCTGAATCCGTGCAGACTATGTGTCAATAGACCACTACCTTCGAGATAATTCATAATGTTCCAAAACGGTATATATCACAAAATTCAACCGTAAATTGTTGTTAATGGTTTGTGCATGTACTTCAGCAGATTACTCCTATTTCCTTTCTTGAAACGTGCAACATTCCAGTCCTTTGGTTCAGATCTTTCGTGGACCGAGCGTCTGTATGCGATTGTTGTACATGGTGAAAAGTATTTAAACCGACAAAGTCTGGGAGGTTGTAGGGGACATCAAAACAAATATTTTTCCCTAATGTCACTTTTTCCTATGAGGATTATTTAAACCGATGGAGGCCGTATTACGCTCTTCAGTTATTAGAGGCCGTATTGCGATCTTCAGTTATTAGAGGGCGTATTACACTCTACAGTTGTAAGCAACTGCTGTCCACCAGTGCAGTAGTGCATTGTCTCTGTTTACTAATGGAGCGATACACCTGGAGTGAGTACTCTGGTCCGCAGCTCGTGGTCGTGCGGTAGCGTTCTCGCTTCCCGCGCCCGGGTTCGATTCCCGGCGGGGTCAGGGATTTTCTCTGCCTCGTGATGACTGGGTGTTGTTTGATGTCCTTAGGTTAGTTAGGTTTAAGTATTTCTAAGTTCTAGGGGACTGATGACCATAGATGTTAAGTCCCATAGTGCTCAGAGCCTTGAGAGAGTACTCTGATATGGTTTGTGCGTACTACGTAGCGCACCACAACGGACGAGCTGCATAGCGGGTTTATCAACAACAATATCCTAATGGCCGTATCCGGCATCACACTATCTTTGCTGCTATGCACCAACGTTTGCGTGAGACCGGGTCATATAGCAGATTACCTGGACAGGGACGCCGTCGCACGGTAAGAACGCTGCAATTTGAGGAAGCTGTCTTGTAGCATGTGGAGCGGGGTCCTTCAATCAGTAACATGCAACTGCACGTAACTTGGGGACGAATCAGACGAATGTAAGAACATTCCTTCGAGAACAATCGTTACGTCCACTTCACTTACAGCGTGTCCACAACCTAGAACCAGTTGATTATCCACCCAGAGCACAGTTCTTGTAGTGGTACCTGGAACAGTGTGAAATGCGTCCTACATTTCCATGTTTTGTGTTGTTTACCGATGAAGCAATGTTCGGCCGTGATGGAGTCTTCAACATGCATAATTCGCATGTTTGGAGTGAGGATAACCCACATTCCACAGTTACTAGCGCTCATCCACTGCAGTTCTTCGTTGATGTGTGGGTCAGTGTTGTTGGGGCCCGTTTAATTGGGCCGTATCTGCTACCTAGGCCATTAAATGGCAGGCACTATTACAACTTTCTCGCCAGAGCATTGCCAGAATTGCTGGAAGACGTCCAGCTCCCTGCAAGACAATGCATGTGATTCCAACATGACGGGGTGCGGGCACATTTCATTCGTCGTGTGCGTAGATTCCTGGACCGACGGTTCCGAGAAACGCGGATTGGCAGAGATGGTCCTGTACCATGGGCTGCTCGATCCCCAGATATGTCCCCTCTGGACTTTTTGTGTGGGGAGGGATGCGCAACCTTGTTTACGCAACTCCTGTTACATCAGAAGAAGATCTGGTTGTCCGGATAGTAGCAGCAGCAGGAACAATTCAGGATACTCCTGGGGTGTCAGAGAGAACATGATCCGCCGGTGTAACCTTTGTTTACGTGTCAATGGAGGCATTTTTGAAAATATACTGCTACTGAAATTGGGTTGTGTTAATGTGTTGTATCTTGGTCATAAAAAAATTGAAAAGTGTTTGTTGGTTTAATTAATTTGCCGCCAGAGGAATCATCCCTTACCGATTTACATACTCGTCATAGGAAAAAATGACATTAGGGGAAAATATTTGTTTTGGTGTCTCCTACAACCTCCCAGAGTTTGTCGGTTTAAATATTTTTCACCCTGTATATTGTTTGCCACACGAACTCCTTTTTTCCTCATAACTTTTCCACTGATGAGGGTTATTTTGTTGTCGAATGTCAGTGTGTGCTGGCAAGAAGACTGACCCTTTTAATCCATTAAAAAATTCTGTTGCGTCCACACGCTGCCCGCTTCAGAAGGTGTTGGAGCTCTCTTTGAAGTTGGCACGCGCTCCCGCTAATGCTACAATACATTACGGCCGGAGGGTGCCCGTGTGCAGATTTGTGCGGTGTCGGCTGCTTTGAGCGGGGGCGCCGCCGCTACCTGCTGCCCGGGCGCCAGCTGAGTGACGGCCTGCCTACCTGCGACCCCCACCCTCCTCCTAAACTACCTGCCGAGCCGCCGCAGACACAGCGCTAATCCACTTTGTCCCGCGGCACTGCCGCCTGTTATCTGCGCCTCCGACACGGGCCATCGCTTACATGACGGCACACTGCACGCCCCCTCCAGACCCACAAAAAGAGGACGCGGCCAATGGTGCTCGAGCCAAAATTCCTCTCCATTAAAATCGTGTTCCCACAATGTATACCTGTTGTTCTTCGCTGTCCTCCGTAGGTCGCAGAGTATTTAATAGCATTCCGTCGCACTCTTAACACAGCATATTGTCTCCGTGGGACATAACTAACGCGTCTCTTCCTTTTTGGTGTCATTTCATTTCCGTTCCCCTCCGGCATACAGTTTATGTCCTTCTCCGCCCTCTCCGCACCAGAAGATGATGGTGGAAATGGTGAGCGCTAGGTTGTAAGAAGTTAAGAGCACGACTGTTATTTTCCTTTGTTTCGTCCCATGCCATCTTCACGCAGTATTATTTGGAGACGCGCAATGTACAGCAGCCACTTTTTGTTGTCATATATTTAAACGCTCATTCAAACACCATAACTTATTTCAAGATCACCCTCAATGGCGGTAAAAACGTGCATGCTTCCTACATAACCACATTTGTTTTCTTACACCAAACGGTCATGTTCAGGTGAGTGTGCAGGACAGTAACCTTGACCGCTTTGTGGACTAAGCGTGATTTAGTAACAATGCGGTACTGAACATCGCTGAGACCACTATGCCGCACAGTGATCTCGAGATGACTGATTCAGTTGAACCAAATGATTCTAAGAGACGGCTACCTGTCACAAAATTTTTTGAAATTATAAATAATTAACGAAGCAACTTGTTTCGTCGTATAAACTCCATGTTCAGGCTTTGCCCGTAATCACTACTCCCAGCTTCCGTTACCAGTGCATTGCTCTCATTGAATTTTGTGCTCGTATTTGTAAGCAACTGGTTCTCGCCTTTCGCAATTTTTACTGGATTTTTGTTTCTCTATTACTTGATTAGCTTTGAGCCCAATTATGGCTTGTCCATTTTTGTATACCTCGCGAAAAGACCGTGAAGGTAAATTCAGCTCACAAACAGTATCCTCGGCCACACACCTCAGTCTTGCTGGCTACTGACCCCTATCTCTAACATTTCTCTGTTCGACATCTTTACTGAAACAATACTCGATGTATACGTACAAACTACTCTACTTCGAGATGTTTCGCAAATTCTTCATTTACAGACTAATCTATCTTAATTTAAAGTACGTTATTGAATACTTTTATTGTGCAAAAATAATCACAGAGTTCGCTAGTTAATTCTGCACATTTACTTCTACACATTCCTATAACACTGATCTTACGCTACGGATCAGCTTTTACTGTACACGTACAGTTCACTGAATCTTGTACGGATCACTGAACGAAAATTTCATATCCACCTTACGCCGTTCAGTTTCAAGATGAGATGGAGAAATATTCAGAGAAAAATTATTATGGTACTATATGTACTATTTTCCTCCTCATTTTCATACATCTTAGTTTTGAGCTGAAGAATAGAGTGCAATGCTCTGGCGCTAAAACCTGACAGATTATGGACAAAGTCTGAATATGGGGTTTATGGGTCGAAACAAGCTGCTTCATTAAATACTTATATTGTCAACAAATATTGTGACTGTTTATTGTTATGCCTTCTGTGTAAACCTGGAAAACTATGACCGTTTCATCTCCATGCAATACTGGTACCTACGTTCATATATTCCTGATCTATATATGCGGACATGCAACATTGTAGGAATATTCAACAATATGGAGAAAAACGTGAGCCACAAAAATTACACTCGATACCTGCCACCTTCAACAACAGAAAAAAATAAGAAGTATTTTTATGGAGCTACTGTAATAGTTATAAGCGAAGGGACGTCCAAAAAGAGATTCCTTATGCGTGGAATGACTTTTACTGAATCCTAGATATCCTCCAAAAATGTAGACCTCGACAGAATTGATGCGTGTTTGAATGGTCAAGACAAAATCCAGAAAATAAAGGACGAACTGCCTGTGACGAAATGTGCAAAGACCACCCATGCAGGCAGAGTAAACTTTCCGTGCAATGTGGAGGGTTCAAAAGTTCATGATCTTGAGGACCAAATCGCAGACATGTAGATACTTCTACTCCCAGGAACGTAAGTTTCATCTAATATGGAAATCGACTGAAAAAGGTCATCCTGAGAACGATACACATGTAATTAGTGTTTTCTACAGCAACAAACATTTTATAACAACGCTTATCTTGGCAGAACTAAGATTAAAGCTGGTAATATAGAATCATTCCTTAAATAGATTTACTTCACATTCGTAGAAACAGAAGCTGATCACTTCTTTTACTAGATTTAGGTAGGCTATTTGGTCTCAGTATCTCTGAAGGACGAAGTGTTCTCTGATGGATTCGGTTACTTCCTTTAAGGAAGCGTTTGAGCATAGGCCTGAGAAGGGAGGGAATAATGTAGCCTGCCATCCTCCGAAGGTGGATACGTATGTCAAGAATCATTCATGAATATATGGATACCAACGAATAAGTATTTCTGTAACTGGGATAATAAGTTGCGATACAGATTTGTTTTCTTGGATTGTTCTTAATCCATCTTCTTCTTCTCCTTCTTCTTTACCTGTTCCTGCTTTTTTCTTATGCGGGTCTTGGAAATGTTAGTGGCAGTTAGTGGCCGGATGCTCCGCATGCCACTACTACTCCCCTCAGAACGGCAGTTATGCACCCCATTGGTCTGTGTTTAGACTAAACCTCATGTTCAAGTGTGAAACAGTTTTCAAAATGTTTGTATATCGTGGATCTGAGGCCGGATGTGGGTAACAGTTCGTCATTTACCTAGGTGGGTGTTGCAAACCCCCTGAAAGGCTGCTTCACTCCTGCGAGGCGGACTCGATGAGAAACAGCCTCATCTCCCCGACTTTCGGTAGCGGCTGTCCGGACAGGTAATGTCCTTAGTTTATTCAAGAATCGCCCTAATAAATACAGTCACTTTATGAAATAAATTGATTGTTTTTGTATTTGTACACTAATTCCTTGCAACTGGTGTAAATGATCACTCTTTGTATTTCCGTTACGGCACTCAAGCACTCTTTCAGTTACTTTATTACATTGAAAATAGCACTCAGGAGAATCAGAGTCACAATGACAGTTTCACGAACTATACTAAAAAACAATACCTACAACTACATCAGTACTGTTCAAACCACTGTGGGGAGTGTGGGACACACTGTTACTATACCTAACAGTTACTGGTTGAGTAGTTGCTCTTCTAAACAGCATTCTATACGAGCAAACCAGCTGGGTCTTTACCTATGCTTATTCGTACTTCAGGTTATTGGGCTATGCTCGACTCTGTTTAAAATGAATAGCTCGATGTAGTCATACGGGCGAGCTGCGCAAGTCTGCTTTAATGACCCGCAGCTAATTCACTGCAAATAATAACCTGTAGATGTGATCAAATGGCTCAAATGGCTCTGAGCACTATGGGACTTATTGTCTGTGGTCATCAGTCCCCTAGAACTTAGAACTACTTAAACCTAACTAACCTAAGGACATCATACATATCCGTGCCTGAGGCAGGATTCGAACCTGCGACCGTAGCGGTCATGCGATTCCAGACTGAAGCGCCTAGAACCGCGCGGCCACACCGGCCGGCTGTAGCTGTGATCCTGCAGTCAAATAGTCTACGCATTGGCTAGAACTGCGAGCTAATAAAATATACGAAAATACAAAATGAAAGTTAAATGAATAATTTGATAACAAGGATTCTGTTCTAACGTCTGTAATTGATGTATACGACAGAGAATTGCGAGGGCTGTTCGGAAATTAAGGTCCGATCGGTCGCGAAATGAACACCAGAATAAAAATCAAAAATTTTTATTCGCGACAGTTAGCCACACGTTCCAGCTACGTCTCTAGTCACCGCTCCGACTAAGACATTTGTAGTGGCGTTGTACACACTTTCCAGTACCCTCGTCACAGAAGGCAGCCGCCTGTGCTTTCCGCCAATTCTTTACGCTGGTCTGTCTTTCGTTGTTTGTGCCAAAATGTTGACTTCGTAGCCAGTGGTTCATGTGAGTAGAGATGAACAACGCAGGGAGCCTATTAAGGGCTTTATTGTGGGTGACACTTCCCATAGAAATCATTGACCCTGTAGAATGTGGCTGAAAATTGTCTTGAAGAAAGAAATGCATGACATTTATGATATCTGGACTGCATATTTTCAGGCGAAATCTCACACCAGATCCACTGGCCAACACATCTGTACAGAATTCCATCAGATTTTCACATTTTACTTTCCGAATATGCCTTATACGTTGAATATGTTTATTCAACGAAGGACATCTCAACAGGAAGTGTCCTATCATAATCAGTTAAAATACAGATAGAAAACGCCATTATCAAATGCAGTAAAGTTATGCTGATAACATGACGAAAATGATAGCAATATCCTCAAACTAAAAAGTCTTCAAAGATGAGCGACAACTAAGTTCATTTCTTAATCACAATAAAGGAAATAGTCACCAGCTCATAACAGGTACGAGTTCAACGTGATGATTTACAAATCATCACACACGATACAAAGAATTGTAACTCTTATTCTGTCTATTCTCAGTTCCGTAATAATACAAGTGGAAAAAACTGGAGTCCTACGCTGGAGCACATTCAGACCTCTCTAAATATGAAGTCCTTCTGAACTGAACGTTTGGTAACAGCCATTCACCACCGAGAAGCAATCAGCTATATGATTGAATCACGCACGTCTGCCTTCTTCCCGCACTCAGCACAATGTGCACTGAGCACTCCTTTGAGCTCTTCTCTTGAAAAGTCCCAGTCTCCACTTCTGTAGTGTTCCATCACTGTCTGCTTTTCCATTGGGTGAAGGCCGTCCCCCATCAAAAATACATCGTTCCTAAGTTGTGCAGACATGATTTTATTCAATTCGACCACTTATCAGACTAAACTAATATATGACAACAATATTTAAATAAAGAAATGTTATAAATATTTGGTCACACTCAGATTCTTCACAATAATTACAAATAAAGATTTGTTCATAAATAAATATGGTAGTATTTGGCACAAATGCACGTTTGTTAAATTTAATTATTTAAACTGTTACTTATGCCTTCTTGACAGAAGCGTCTTTTAATCCCCTTTTAAATTCTGATGTCCAATAACACATGCGACTGTCACTTTTAAATTAGCACACTTTTTTAATGGCGCTCTGAATCAACATTTGAATAAAGTAATTGATAAAATAGTAAACTTTTCATTAACTAACTACACAGGTACGGCAAAATATGATGTATTCCAGCTGTATTCATCTGCTGCGTAATTGTGGAGTATATGATGTTCTGATAAACATTTGCATAATTAAAAAGATATAAAAACATCGGAAATCAATAAGCAAAATACATGCAGGGATGATAGCTATACTGCAATGCTATCATCTGAGATATCTTATGTTGAAATCGCGTGAAGCTTTAAAAGTTGTTAATTCAGAGATTCATTCTGAGAATGTATGTTCACTTGCGAGGTGTCGGGGTGGAGAATAGTTTGCAGCTCTTGAATTCTGACGAATTTTGCATGAGAACGAGACATGCACTCGACCCCCTCCTTACCTACCACCTACTTAATTATGCGCACAATGGTAACGAAAGGAAATGATGGTTGACCCTGCTAGCTGGTAAAATAAGAAGTGCGCACTCACAATAATTTAATAAAAATCGTAACCTACTCAGAGAAAAAAGAGCGACATTTATCATAATAAACAAGAGGAAAAAGGATTCTGCGTCTATCTACGAAATGATATACTGATTAAATATTACAATGAGATTTATTATACATCAGAACGTAAAGGCAAATGATTATCGACACAAACAGTAGGTTAAAGGATGGGGTATATTGAACTATTATGAGAATAAGAGTTGGCTCGAGAACAAGGGGCTCCTACTTTCTGTGATGCAATATATTGACGATAATGACTTGAGGTCCTAAAGAATCAAATATTACTCTCCTGACTATATTCCAGTATCGCAATTAGTAGTGAGGGCTCAAATGGGATCACATGGAGGAACAAGCAAGGTGGATTTGTGCTGATGAGGGATTCAGTATAAAAATGATAGGTCCTATAATACCGAAGCCGTAAAGTACTGTACTAAACCTGAAATCTGCAGCACATCGTCAGTAGGCAGCGTTCTGATGATGTAGATGCCGACTTCTGCTGCGCAGCAACTCTGTTTCAACCCCTTGCCTCAAAGGCTGTCCGAGAATTCTAAGTTCTGCCGAAGAAGTGCGACTAAGTCGCATGACTGTCCAACTCCGACGAATATGAGATCCCGAATTCCCTGCTACCCTCGAAACCGCGAATCAGCATTCAGTGCTGATTCCAAAATTACCCCACACTGTCTCAGAACATCATTCGCGCTAATAGCGACCGTTCCCTCCAATTTAGAGCAGGGATTTATGACGCCAACTAAGCTCAGTTTAAGTTGACCAATCACGCCTCTGCTGTTCAGCTGAGTGCACTGAACTTGCCGTTTGACCGGCTATGAAAACAACGTACCTAGACCACCGGCGATCCTGCGCCAGACAGTCGCGCCCAGCAGGGCACGGTCCACAAGTATTTTCAGAATCATCAGGACAATGCAGTCAGTCGGTGCCAGCAGTCTTCGTTCCTGACGCGCCTGAACGGTGAACACATAAACTGCGGTGACACTCATACGTCTTGCAGGTCGTTTTGTCCTGCATACAATAGGCGAAACTTGACCGACATCAGTCGTTCCGCTAGGCGCTTAAGCCCATTGATGTGCGACCCTCTGAGTATTCGCAGAAGTGCAACCCCAACCAGAAACGCAGTGTGCCACGTCCTCCGGTGCTCCCCAAGCACAGGCTACCCTGGGAAGTAGCGCAATATGCATATGAATCAAGTGAAACTTTTTTGGCTCTCAGTACAAATATTCTCATCACAATAACCTTATTCGGCGTGTTAACACTGTGCAATGATATAAAACGTTAACAAAATTGATGATAATGAAAGGCGACATGCAAAAGAGGGCATGGAGCCTCTCACACTGTGAAGTATTACCGTCTCTAGTTTTGATGATATTTAAAACATTGTTGTGTCATTGGATACACCTCATTTTTATGACAACAGAGATGTATTCAGGTTTGCATTAATATTTGGCAGTGAGTGATTGTCGAATCTCACAGAACTGTAGGAAGCCCTTTTTCAACTTCTCTGACACTCCGCCATTTCTTCGAGCATTTTCTCCTGACATGTGAGCCACAGCCGCCCAAATTCCCAACTTTAGGATTTACCCATTTCCGGCGACGCTACGTCTCTCTGCGCCTAGCTGCCCTGTACCGGACTCGCCGAACCCTTGGCGCTGGAGCCACATAGGTAGTCCTCAGCAGCACAAGCAAATTCACCTCCCCTCAGTACCAGCCATAGGTGTATGAATAACTCGCCTATACACTCGTGGCTTTACAACATACAGCCAGTTACCTATCATCGGGGTGCTTGTAATCTGTGCACAGTTTGTCAACTTTCGAAAAAAGAAAAAACGAAGCCAGAAGCGTTCTGTTATAACTGAAACTGATATTTAGAATCCACTACTACGCGCCCGCATCTCGTGGTCGTGCGGTAGCGTTCTCGCTTCCCACGCCCGGGTTCCCGGGTTCGATTCCCGGCGGGGTCAGGGATTTTCCCTGCCTCGTGATGGCTGGGTGTTGTGTGATGTCCTTAGGTTAGTTAGGTTTAAGTAGTTCTAAGTTCTAGGGGACTGATGACCATAGCTGTTAAGTCCCATAGTGCTCAGAGCCATTTGAACCATTCCACTACTACGCATTACCACTGGAAGATCATTCAGTGCCCAGTCCGACCTGTCGGACATCCTTCAAATATTTTCCGTTGCTTCTCATTTTATCCTCCTGTAAACCATTATAAGATGTTTACGGTCGATTTCCTGTCTATATACACTACCTAAGGAAAAGTATCTGGAGAACACTACATAATGCGAAACTGACCACTAGATGTCTCGAGAGGCAGACTCGCAAGGCTAAAAGAAAGGGGGCTGTATCCTGTTGTCATCAAGGAAGCAGTAACAGCACAGCTGGTCGGTCAGGAGAGCTCAGCGACTTAGACTGTAGACTTGTCATTGGATGTCAACTGAGTAGAATTTCAACGCTTCGAAAGCTCCCAAGATCGACTGTTGGTGACAGGGATCTGAAATAAAAATGCGACAGGACAACCACAGCTAAACCAAGATCAGGCAGGCCTCATGTACCGACAGAGAGGGACAATCGAGTACTGCAGAGGACGCCTGTAAAAATCCGCATGAAGTAAGCGTAAGGAATCACTTGTGAGCTCCATAGTGCTACTAGCAGTCGAGGTAGCACAGTGACTGATGGTAGGAAATTAAAAGGAATGGAATACAGTGGTCGAGCCGCTCCTCATAAGTCACACATCTCTGTAGTCAGTCCTAAGCGATGCTTGAGGAGGTGTAAAGAACGACGCTAGTGGACCGTGGATGACTGGAGACGAGACATTTGGTTGATGACTCACGCTCTGATCTGTGTCAATCCAATGGAAGGATTTGGGTTTGGTGAATGCCTCGAGGACGCTACCTGCCAGCATGTACAATGCTAACATTGGAATGCGCGTAGGTGTTGTTAAGGTATTTGATCTTTTACGTGGTTGGGGTATGGTCTCCTTATTTCCCACAAGATAACGCTAAATATGGATAGATATGAATACATTTCACAGCTTTATGTGCTGATACACTAGAAGAACAGTTCCCAGATGATGATTGTTGGTCTGTCAGTCCACCCTATCGTAAAGCAGCAAGTGGGAGGAAATATTTTGTTGATAATAACATTCCTGAAATGGAATTATCTGCCAAGAGTCCAAACCTGGAACCAATAGAATACCTGTGGGAAAAGTTAAAACATCGACTTTGCTCCAGACCCCAGCGCCCAACATTATTGTTTGAAATAAATGGCTCTAATCAGTATGGGACTTAACATATGAAGCCATCAGTCTCCTAGACCTAAGTACATCCATGCCCGAGGCAGGATTCGAACCTGCGACCGTAGCAGCAGCGGACGGAACCTCCCGGTCACAGCGGCCGGCTCAAACATTATTACCATCTCTGGTTTTGACTCCGAAAAAAAAAAAAAAAAAAAAATATATATATATATATATATATATATATATATATATATATATATATATATATATATATATATATATATATAGGCTGCCATTTCTTCATGGACAGCCACTACAATGAAAGTGTCCCTAGCAGAGTTCAAGCCGTTAGAAAGACGAAGGGTCTACAGTCCCCTTACTAACATCCAATAATAGGTGTCCAGATACTTTTGATTAGATGATGTAATTGTCTATCCCATTCTCTAGGAGCTAAATGTTGATAAAGTCTAAACCTTTGTGTCTCGCGAATGACGTGTCATAAAACAGTAGTCTTTCAAATGGCAGTTTCCGGCAAAATCATGTTTATTTTGCAGTATCCGCGCATTTCCATTATCCGTGCAGTCTCGGGTCCGCATTAACCCGAGTAATAGGTAGCTCGCTGTACTTGGAATTTTTCCCGTTCAATTCGCTTAGGGAGCACGGGCAGAATGTATCTGTGACACACTGCATTTTCCCAGTGTAATGCCAATGAATCGAAGTTCCCCACCTACTTTACCTATGACTTATGCTATCGGAGCGTGCCGTATCCTATCCCCCACAAAGTTTCACAAACAAGTATTTATATTAGTTGATTGATTCCAGTTGTAACTCATTGATAATGTAAGTATGGGACACTACATTTCTGCGTTTTGCCACATGCACAGTTCTCAATTTCTGGTCAGTTAGGTTATTTGCGAATATTTGCACAACTTCAAAATCTTACCAAGAAATGGATATTTGTACAGTTTTTCCCAGAAAGTACTTCGTTGTAAATAAACGCTTCATCTGTAAAATGAAGTATGAGGTTACTATTTTTACGGTCATTCAGGTCTCTAATATACGGGGTGTCCAAGTTACATAACATAAAATGTAGTAACTTGAGACATAATTGAGATATTTATTGGCGGCTAGCTTCTAGAACATGGTGGTTCAAAACGTTATCTGTGTTTGCTTGCCGGAGTGGATACCGTGTGCGCATGCATGTAACTACTTTGTCCACGTAAACTCGCGTCAGTAGCCATGTGGACTATACAGCAGACGATATTCTGTGTACTTTCTTTCTCGTAGGTACAATCTGTTACACTGATAAAACATCGCCGGCCAGTGTGGCCGAGCGGCTCTAGGCGCTTCAGTCTTGAACCGCGGGACCGCTACGGTCGCAGGTTCGAAAACTGCCTCGGATATGGATGTGTGTGATGTCCTTAGATTAGTTAGGTTTAAGTAGATCTAAGTTCTAGGAGATTGACGACCTCGGATGTTAAGTCCCATAGCTCTCAGAGCCATTAGAACCATTTTTGTTGTCGTTGATAAAACATCGTTTTCGGTTTGAATGTAGATTGCGACCTACCGTAACCGAACAGTCTGCCTTCGGCGGTGCTGCGGGTCGTACGTGTGTTTACGTCCCTGTCGGGGAAGTTCGGGCGAGCGCGGTTGTTTGCCTATCCGACGTACTCCCATGTTTCGAAGCCACCAATAAAGAATGGCGCATGCATACCGAAAGTCGACTATCTAGATTTGTTTTTCGAATGAATATGCGTAACCGGAAGCTTATGAAATTGAAAGGTTCCTACGAGACGAGATTAAACTTGATTATAAGGAACTTATTGGAATACACCTCCCCCCATAGTGAACAAAAAAGAATTGGAAATTTATGGTAAGGACTATGGGACCAAACAGCTGAGTTCATCGGTCCTTAGGCTTACACATTAATTAAACTAACTTACGGTAATGGCAACACACACACCCATGCCCGAGTGAGGACTCGAACCTCCACGGGGGGAAGCCGCAAGAACCATAGTGAACAGTGTCGTCTACATCAAACTGATCAATGATGCAGTGTGTGACAAAATCATTCGAAATGCTAAACATAGACTCAAATTTCGTCACTCCCATGGATATGTTGGAGAGGTAACTATTGATCGTACAGGACTGGCATTATGAAACACATGCATCTTCGAACTTCCTTTCGAGGTTCCGTCCACTTGGTGATAAATGCCCTGCGCCCAGATGGAAGAGTGCTTAACCATGTGGAGGAAAAATGGTCCAATTTCACGACCTACCCCATTCTCAATGGGGTGCGACAAACCAGAATAGAACTGACACAACGTGTACCCTCATACTTGTTCATTCGTGGATGCAAAGCACTAGTCATCTACGATGGACAACCCAAAACATGCTCAGGATGCGGGAAAGAAGAGCACGTCCGATTAGAATGCCTGCAGCGGTGGACTGGGGAAGTTCATACTGGCTGTCACGTGCCTACTTCCACGCGTACATCGCATACACCAACGAATGTGGACGCGTTTCGAACAGATTCCATCCAAAAGGATGACCAACTCCACCATCCTGGCAGTTTAGCAACCAATTGTAGTAGAGACCGCCTCCTGTGAAGGTACGGCGCACACGTCTGCCATCTCGGCGACGGCGACGGCGTTAACCTAATGGGAAAGGAACGGTAGGAGGGTGGAAATGGATCCTAGGGTTGTGCCGACAGCTACTTTCGTCCCTGACCGCCGGGAGTCACTTCCGCGCTCGGCCACGGAGGCGGACACGCGCAAACAACGATCGTCGAATCGCCATAAGAAATGACGGCTAGCGCCATCGGACACATGCTTAATGCACTCAACGCCAGACGGAGTTGTGTGTAACGCCAACACAGTGACTTCGGATGCGCAACGGGAGGTTCTTCCTCCCATACGCGAATCACGCGAGACAGGAGTTTCAACAAAGACCCAGCGGACGGAGATCGGCCGGTAGGAGTCCCTCCATCCCCGCAGGAACACCTCTGTCTTCGAACAACCCGGCGGGAGAAGCACGAGGAGAATGGACCTCCAGCGCAGGAACTGGGCCGATGAAACCGATATTGATTCACAGATCGACGACGCAGCCACAATGTTAACATTAATACAATTAGAACAATGGGCAAATTGCAATTATTACGAGTCATGCTACGTGCGTCAGACGTTGTCGTCCTTCTGCAGGAAGTATGAGGCTAGAGATTCCCCGATCTATGTGAGTACAATGCAAACATTACACCAACTACAGACGGCGGCAGCGGAACAGCGATAGCTTCACGGGAAGGCATAGTAGCCGAGGATGTGGAGTACCTGTCCTCAGCGCGAGGACTGGCGCTCACAGTGCTAGGAGTACGGATCGTTAACATCTACGCACCGTCAGGATTCAACAGAAGGCGCGATAGATCCCGATTTTACGCGGAGGAGTTGCGCCACAATTCTTAGGCCGGTATGAACATGTCTTTTTTTGGAGGCTCCTTCAACTGCGTGTTCGGACTAAAGTATCAGCACCCACCCTATAATTCATGCCAGGAGCTGCGGTAATTGATAGAGTACATGGGAGACGATACATGGCGACTGACGCCGCTATACCTATGCCACCAGTCAGTGCAAGACGTCTAGATCTAATTTACGTAACACGTCGTCTCAAATCTACGATCTTCGATGCGGAATTGTGGCTGGTCGTCTTTTCAAATCACATAACATACATATATGCGATTTCCCTACGTCGTCAACGGGTTTGGAGGAATCGCGGTGTTCGAAAACTGAATTCAGTACTCCTCAGGGAAACTGAGTGCAGACGCTTAATCGAAGACACTTGGCACATATGTGAACTATACCTCCCGACACATCCGACGACGTTGCAATGATGGCTTGAATGCATTAAGCCTGCATTCCGTCGAGCTTTGTTTGCATACGGAAGGGAGTAGATGACGTGGAGGCGCCTTACGACGGAATTTCATTTCACAATGCTCCGCGAACTTCCTGTTCAAGCGCCTTCACAGGACATGAGTGCTGTTATAAGAAGAGCGCAGTCCCAAATAATTTCCATAACGCGACGCCCGGTGTCGCAGTCCGCGCAAGGGCCTTTGAACCAGTCCGTGGAGAATCGCTGTCAATCTATCACATTATCAGAGAAAAACAACGTAGCCGCAGAACCTTAATACAGACGGTCCTACTCCCGGATGGTCACCGTTGGACAACTCTGAAAGACATTGCCAACGCCTTTTGTGGAACAGTACGGTCAACTCTGTTGAGAAGCTCGACCCGATGACAGATCCTTCAGTGATGTCCTATGAATGCCATCCGCGTACCTCGACGCGACGCCCGAGCTAGCGTTAACGGGCGAAGTCACAGATGACGACGTAATAGAAGCGCTCGATAAGGGAGTGTCGAACACATTGTCGGGGCCCGACTGGTTTCCGTTAGAGTTTTATCGTACATTTAAAGATCTCATTACTCCGCAATGGACATATACCGCGAATTGATGTCTCCCAGTGTGCTCTTCCACCCGCCTTTGTGGAAGGAATTATCGTCAATATACATAAACCATCTAAGTACAGGATATAGGCCTACCGGCCTCTGACCATTCTTAATTGTGATTACAAGATCTGCACCAGGATACTTGCAACAAGTTTTACACGCGTACTACGCCAAGTGATATCCCTCGACCAAACCCGGCTAGGAGGGGATAGTAACATACAAACACCATTCAGCGATTACCGCCATGTGATCGCACTGGACACAGCATGTCGTCTCCGAGGGGCACTGGTATCGATAGATTTCTATGGCGCCTTTGACAGGGTGAGCCACGTCTAACTTGTGGAAGTTTCCACAGAGTTTTGTCACCGTGGTGATGCGAATACTCCACGGCGCCTCATTCAGAGTCTTCATCAGCGGACGGATGGTGGGGTCCATCGCTATCTCACGATAGGTCAGACAGGGGTGTTCGCTGTCGACATACTCTCGAGCCGCTGCTCTGAGGGCTCCGGAACCGACTCCAAGGAAAGGACACCACAAGTTTATATGAGGAACATACGTGGGTGACCTAGTATTTTTAGCACGGTCGGACGACGAAGCAAGAACGGCTGTGCATTGGATCATTTTTTGTGGTATGGCTACGGGAAGACGCACGAACGTGGCAAAGTCGGGAGCGATGAACATCGGAAGAGGACTCACGGTGGGAAGTGTAGCACCATTACAGTCGACAGAAAAGATGAAATTCTTGAGAATTATCTTCACTAAACACGTTCGGCGCACGGCGACACTCAGCTACAGGCATCTTCTGCAAACAATTCGTGCGATTCTTAGAAGTCACGGGTTAAGGGCTCTAGACAAGGCGCAACGGGTCACCTTTGCCAACAGTTACCTAGCTTCTCGCATCCCCCTCCTAGCCCTGGTTCTTCCTACGCTGGTGGCTTTGGCGCGCCGAATCCTCGGGCGATTACGATACTTTGTGAGCACAGGGCTGCTTATTAAGGTCCGATACAAAAGCCTCACCCTTCCTAGCACTCGAGACGGTCTTAGGCTAGTCCACGTCCGCAACCCAACAGTGGCTAGTTACGTAAGACTGACGGGCATCTTGATAGACGAACTTGCACCATCTTCTCGGCTAGGATCGGTAGCCGTGGTTCTTATCTCATCATCACTTGCCCACATACAAATCTTTTTTTTTTTGTGGAACACAGTTATGGGCATACCGACTTCAAGGATGTCAACGGCACGTGATATATGTCGCATGTTAACTTGAGGACGGCCGAGTAATGCCGTAGAAAGGCGACAGCAAACTGTGACATGGTAAGTGGTATGGCATACAGTGCATCACGTAAACCTTCATACGGGGACGCACATGCTGTTGTGTCAGATATTATATGGGAATTATGTACTCGTTCCAGGTTACATACAATTCACATGAGCCGGCCGCTGTGGCCGAGCGGTTCTAGGCGCTTCAGTACGGAACCGCGCGACTATTACGGTCGCAGGTTCGAATCCTGCCTCGGGCATGGATGTGTGTGATGTCCTTAGGCTAGTTACATTTAAGCAGTACTAAGTTCTAGGGGACTGATGACCTCAGATGTTAAGTGCCAAAGTGCTCAGAGCCATTTGAACCATTGGAATTCACATGACAGACACGCCACTTCGCCCACAGTGCAATTTCACAGACTCAGACGAACATTGCCTAATATGCGGATCTTCCGCGGCTGTATGTGTTTGGTCCGAAAAATGATCGCCTTCCTCCTTCGGGTGGTGCCGCAAGTAATAGAACTACCGATGCCATATCTCCAAGAAATTACATAGTTTCCCCGAACGAAGACCAACGCAGTGACCTGTGTTTGGGAACAGTCTGTACTTTGCCTTTTCCGAGAGGTCAGTAAGAAAGTGCTAGAATTTTGGGCCTTACTACACGAACATCACTCACTAATTATGCCAAGTCCGAGGTATCGAACGTATTAAGCTAATTTTTTAGAGAGTGCCACCCAATTGGGCTGTACCAGATAAGATAACGTAATTATTGCATGAAAGTATTCTGCACAAGAAAGAACCAGGACAGGGGAAAGGATCTACGACCATACATGAAGACGTACCCAACACCAACGTGAGGTATAACGGTATTGGCGAGGACCGCGCCCAAGAAGAGGGGCGTGGTCCGATACTGTTTTGTGCTGAACGAAGCAGTTTATATTTATGTGTGTCAGACAGTAGTAGCCGACCGAGACAGACGCAGCAAGACGGCAGTAACCGCTTTTGTGACTTTTACGAGTTCCTAACCAGGGGCGAATTTTATCATATGATCTATGTGCTTTAATAGTTCAGTTTCTTGAGTTTCTGCGTGTAAATTTAATATCTAATAGCCACAGTTCTCACGTTTTCGTTTGCGTTGGAAAGTAAACAGATTTTGTGACATTATTACAAGTTCATAATCAGGGGAGAATTATTTAATCATGTAATGAAGGCTTTCACGGCCGGTGTTGTCTTCATTTAGAACTTCCGGGCTGAGAGGCAGTGGTCGATGTATAAAATTTCCACCTAACGTTTAACCGAATTATTTAGTTACACCTGAGTTCTTCGGTAGTTAGGTTTTTGAATATCTGCGTATTATTAGACACTGTTCCTGCGTTTTCGTCAGGGCCTACAATAGAGTTGCGCAGCACGTGCCGATAGTCCGTTTATCTGCATAGTTTAGTTTTTCACGGTCTTTAGTATGGACAGGGACTGCGATTGTTGTGTGCCGATGCGATCCGAGTTGGTGACACTTTGATCTCAGCTTCAGGCTGTAATGGCTTCGGTTACGCAGCTTGAGGCTGCAGTGGATGGGCACCAGTGTTGTGGGCAGGCCGTGGGGATCCCACGGACGCCCAGCACGTCAGAGCCCTCCGATCGGTCTTCACCGGTGGCCAACACAGTTACTGCTCGCACTGAGGCTGACCCCTCACCTGTGGTCGAGTGGGAGGGCGCCCCGAGGCGAAGCAGGCGGCGAAAGCCTTCCCAGGCGGCCGCACATACGGCCTCCGCAGTTTGTCTGACAAACAGTTTCCAGGTGTTGTCTGCGGCTGACACTGTCACTGAGCCAAATACTCTAGCCCGTCCTGTTTCAGAGGAAACCATTCAGCCTGCAAGATCCGGGCAATTACAGAGGGTGGGATTACTGGTAGTTGGGAGCTCCCTTAGGGACTTGGCTGACAAGAAGGGTAAGGAAACCAATGTGCAATCCGTGTCCATACCGGATGGAGTCATTCCAGGTGTGGAAAGCGTCCTCCCGGATGCCATGAAGAGCACAGGGTTGCTCACGTCGGTACCAATGATGTGTGTCACTTTGGATCAGAAGAGATTCTCCCTGGTTTCGAGCGGCTAACAGAAGTGGTAAAGGCTGCCAGTCTTGCTTGTAAGATGAAAGCAGAGCTGACCATTTGCAGCATAGTCGACAAGACCGATTGCGCACCTCTGGTACAGAGCCGAGTGGAGGGTCTGAATCAGAGGCTGAGACGGTTCTGCGACCGTGTAGGCTGCAGATTCCTCCACTTGCGCCAAAGGGTGGTTGGATTTAGGGTTCCGCTTAATAGGTCAGATGTCCAGTATACGCAGGAGGCGGCCACACGGGTAGCAGAAGCAGTGTGGCGTGGGCTGGGCGGTTTTTTTAGGTTAGAGGTTCTCGGGAAAACAGAAGGTCTTCAGTCACAAAGGGTGCAAGGCTGAACACAGGATGAAAGTAGATACAAGAACCATTGATATAACAGTTGTTAATTGTCGTAGCTGTGTTGGGAAAGTACCAGAGCTCCAAGCGCTAATAAAAATCACTGATGCTCAACTTTTAAAGGTATTGAAAGCTGGCTAAAGCCGGATGTAAGCTCAGCCGAAATTTTTGCGAAGAACCTAACGGTGTTCCGAAATGATAGGCTAAACACGGTTGGCGGTGGCGTGTTGGTTGCTGTCAGATGTAGTTTAACTTGTCGCGAAATTGAAGTAGATACTTCCTGTGAGTTAGTATGGGCAGAGGTCATTGTTGGCAACCGGAATAAATTAATGATTTGATCCTTTTACCGACCTCGCAATTCAGATGATACAGTTGCTGAAGGGTTCAAAGAAAACTTGAGTTTGATTTCAAACACGTTTCCGACTCGTACGATAATAGTTGGTGGTGATTTTAATTTACTCTCGATATGTTGGCGAAAATACATGTTCAGTTCCGGAGTTACGCATAAAATATCATCCGAAATTGTGCTAAACGCATTCTCTGAAAATTATTGCGTTAGTTCAAGAGACGACTCTAACAGTAAACGGTTTTGAAAACACATTTGATATGTTAGCAACAAATAATCCTGAGTTAATAACGGGCATCAAGACCGATTCCGGAATTGGTGAACATATAGTTGACGTAGCGAGATTGAATATTGTAATCTCCAAATCCTCGAAAAATAAGCGCAAAATATACCTATACAAAAAAGCAGATAAAAATTCACTTGGCAGCAATTGAGAAATTTATACCAAATAAATTAAAAAACGACGGAGCTGATCCTGCTTGGTACACAAAACGGGTCAGAACGCTGTTGCAGAAACGACGAAACTAACGTGCCAAATTTAAACAGATGCAAAATGCCCGAGATTGGGGATCTTTTACAGAACGAAATTTAGCGCGGACTTTAGTGTGAGGTGCTTAGAACCGTTTCCACAACGAAACTTTGTCTCCAAACCTGGCAGAAAATGCAAAGAGATTCTGTTGGTATGTGAAGTATGTTAGCGACAAGAAAAAAATCAATGCCTTCTCTGCGCGATAGCAATTGAGATACTATCGAAGACATTGCTGCCAAAGCAGAGTAACAAAATACAGCCTTCCGAAATGCCTCCACAAAAGAAAACGAAGTAAATATTCCAGAATTGGAATCGACAACAGCTGCCAACTAGAGTAACGTAGAAGTAAATTTCCTCGGAGCAGTAAAGCAACTTAAATCACTTAATAAAAGCAAGTCTTCTGCTTCAGAGTGTATACCAATTAGGTTCCTTTCGGAGTAAGCTGATGCATTAGCTCCATACTTAACAATCATATACAACCGTTCACTAGAAAAGATCCGTCCCAAAGACTGGAAAGTTGCACAGGTGACACCAATATTCAAGAAAGGTAGTAGGAAGAATCCACTAAATTACAGGCCCATATGGTTAACGTCGATATGCAGCAGGATTTTGGAACATATATTGTGTTCGAACATTATGAATTACCTCAAAGAAAACGGTCTATTGACAACAGTTTAGAAAACATCTTTTCCGTGAAACACAACTAGCTCTTTATTCACATGAAGTGTTGAGTGCTATTGACAAGGGATTTCAGATCGATTCCGTATTTCTGGATTTCCGGAAGGCTTTTGACACGGTACCACAGAAGCGGCTCGTAGTGAAATTATGGAATATCGTCTCAGTTATGTGACTGGATTTGTGATTTCCTGTCAGAGTGGTCACAGTTCGTAGTAATTGACGGAAAGTCATCGAATAAAACAGAAGTGATTTCTGGCGTTCCCCAAGATAGTGTTATAGGCCCTTTGCTTTTCCTTATTTATGTAAACGATTTGGGAGACAATATAAGCTGCCGTCTTAGGTTGTTTGCAGATGCCGCAGTCGTTTATCGACTAATAAAGTCGTTGGAAGATCAAGACAAATTGCAAAACTATTTAGAAAAGATATCTGAATGGTGCGAAAGGTGGCAGTTGACCCTAAATAATGAAAAGTGTGAGGTCATCCACATGAGTGGTAAAACGAACTCGTTAAACTTCGGTTACACGATAAATCAGTCTAATCTAAAATCCATAAATTCAACTAAATACGTAGGTATTACAATTACGAACAACTTAAATTGGAAGGACACATAGAAAATGTTGTGGGCAAGGCTAACAAAAGACTGAGTTTATTGGCAGGACACTTAGAAAATGTAACAGACCTACTAAGGAGAGTGCCTACCCTACTACGCTTGTCCGTTCTCTTTTAGAATACTGCTGCACAGTGTGAGATACTTACCAGATAGGACTGACGGAGTACATCGAAAAAGTTCAAATAAAGGCAGCACGTTTCGTATTATCGCGAAATATGGGAGAAAGTGTACAGAAATGATACAGGATTGGGGCTGGACATCATTAAAAGAAAGGCGTTATTCGTTGCAACGGAATCTTCTTACGAAATTCCAAGCACCAGCTTTCTCCTCCGAATGCGAAAATATTTTATTGACACTAACATACATAGGGAAGAACGATCGCCGCGATAAAATAAGGGAAATCAGAGCTCCTACGGAAAGATGTAGGTGTCCATTCCTTCCACGCGATGTACGAAATTGGAGTATTAGAGAATTGTGAAGGTGGTTCGATGTACCCTCTGCCAGGCAGTCAAATGTGTTTTGCAGAGTATCCATGTAGATGTAAATTACGGTAACGCACGCCTGTGTGGTGGTGCTCGACTCAGAGATAAGCCTGTTCGAATCCTTCTGCTGGGTGAAATTTTCATTGCCAGTATTTGGCCGACAAGGGGAGGGTAGGGAAAACATTTCCTATTAGGCTGCTGAACATTCCTTCTCGGTCTCCAAGCCAATCAAGCCATATGACTTTATTTTACTTACTTACGATGATCCCAGTTACGTAACAATGAAGACGTTGGAGAAGCGTCTTCGGGAAATTGGGAGTTTGCTTTCGCTACTGGACCATCGTGCCAAACACGCAGTTCCAGAGGCTGCTGTTGAATTAATCCGTACATCCTTCCATTCTGAGTCTTCGTAAGTCAATCTGACGAGCAAGTAGGCAGCTACACTTAACTCTTTCGTTAGTGCATAATGACGCCCATAAGAGGTTGCACCAACGGGAGAACAACTGTAGCTTCGTCACAAAACCAAACCTCAGGACAGGCCGTGATGAAAGACATTCCCTGAGACAATTCTGGCAAAAATGGATGGAAACGAGGCATTCCTCGATTTCGTATGTTTCTCGGGCGAGGCTACATTCCGCATTTCCAGCACTGTAAACACGCACAGTTGCGGCATATGGGGAACAGAACGTTCGTCTCTCCCCTCCACACACACATACACACACGTTGCGGTAGAGTGTGAACGTGACTCTCCGAAACTGAATGTTTGATGTGGATTCTTCAAGGAGAGGTTTACAGACGTGCTCATTCTTTTTCGCAGAGCCTACTGATAATGCTACAACGTATGCGGACATGTTGGAGCTGTATGCTGCGCCACAACTTACTCGTGACGTGATCTTTCAACAAGATGGTGCGTCGTGCCATTTTGCGAACATTGCAATGGATTTCTTGAGTCATGAGTTTCCATATCGTTCGACTAAGAGAGGTAGTAGGTAGGTGGTTAGTGTTTAACGTCCCGTCGACAACGAGGTCATTAGAGACGGAGCGCAAGCTCGGGGTTAGGGAAGGATTGGGAAGGAAATCGGCCGTGCCCTTGCAAAGGAAGCATCCCGGCATTTGCCTGAAACGATTTAGGGAAATCACGGAAAACCTAAATCAGTATGGTTGGAGACGGGATTGAACCGTCGTCCTCCCGAATGCGAGTCCAGTGTGCAAGACAGGTAGTCAATCGACTGTTTGGCCCCCTATAAGCTCAGACATTACACCAATATACTGTGGAGGTTTATAAAGGGACAAGTGTACGAGACACCAGTTCGTGATCTACCACATCTGCGCCATCGAATAAGTGCTGCTATCGTAAATGTTGCGTCTGCAGTGATGCAAAACGCTAGGAGAGAGTGGAATCCTCATTAAAAGCCAGTCGCGCCACTAATCTGGAAGTGTATTATTTGCGTTAATAAACATTTTAAGTTATCGTACTTGTAGAAACATATCATAAATAAATATCTGAACGACTTCTCAAGTCATTACATTTTATGTTATTATCTGTATAAACCGGACACCCTGTGCAACAGTAGTGGAACAAAGAGAGTTGTGTTCCACTCTGCATTGTTTCCAGATTCATTCAAAATGGCGTACCCAAGATGGCGGACTTAGATGTGGCAATGTCGCACTGACGTCATAGCGCAATTTGTTAAAATATTGGCGGAGAAAGAGATCAATTGGGCTATCCCTCCCCTCACCTCACCCATCAGAAAATTAATGGGAGGATTAATCAGTCTATGCTGGGCTGTTGGATGGGTTGGATGTAAGTCTTTACTTCACATACATTGCTTCCCTCCCCAACCCATCTGGAAGTTAGTGGGAAAAGGACTCAGTCTGTGCAGGGCTGCTGGATAGGATGGACATAAGTGCACATTGATTATTTAAACACTTTGAGTTGTCATAGAGGTGATAGATGAAAATGTAATAGTCATGGGAGACTGGACTGCAGCTGTAGGGGAAGGAATAGAAAAGGAGCTTCTGTGAAATTTAGAAGATGAGGTAGTGATGCAATTGAAGCTATGAAGATGGGTTGTGAGGCGTTCTTGGGTAGCTCAATTTGTAGAGCACTTGCCTGCAAAAGGTGATGGTCCCGAGTTCGAGTCTCAGTCCTGCATACAGTTTTAATCTACTGGGAAATTTCATATCAGCACACACTCCACTGCAGAGTGAAAATTTCATTATAGATTTCAGTTAGCTTGCATCATCAAAATCAGATACTGGATCGTAAGCCATACCCACGAGCAGATATAGACTCATATCACAATGTAGTAGTGATGAAGAGTAGCTGAAGTTTAAGAGATTAATCAAGAAGAATCAATATGCAAAGAAGTAGGATACAGATGTACTAAGGAATGACATACACATAAGTTCTCTAAGGCTAGAGACACTGCAATAAGGAATAGCTCAATAGACAATACAGTTGGAGAAGGAATGGGCACCCCTAAAAAGGGCAATAACAGAAGTTCAAAGGAAAAACATAATTACAAAGAAGGTAACTGCGACAAAGGTAGAATTTTGCACATAGCATACCCTAATCATAGCTAACACTTGGTTTTAGATTCATGAAAGAAGGTCGAATGAGAGGACGAGGCCTGGAGGCGAAAATTTCAGACAGATTATACAATTGTAAGACAGCGATTTAGGAACCATGTTTTAAATTGTAAGACATTTCCAGGGGCAGATATGGACTCTGACCACAATTTATTGGTTATAAACTGAGAATAAAACTGAATAAACTGTAGAAAGGTAGGAATTTAATGAGGTGGGACCTGGATAAACTGAAAGAACCAGAGGTTGTAGAGAGTTTCAGATAGAGCATTAGGCAACGATTGACAAGAAGAGGGCCAATAAATACAGTAGAAGAAGTACGAGTAGTTTTGAGAGATGGAATAGTGAAGGCAGCAGGGGGTCAAGTAGGTAAAAAGACAAGGGCTAGAAGAAATCCTTGGTGTAACAAAAGAGATACTGAATTTAATTGATGAAAGAAGAAAATATAAAAATGCAGTAAATGAAGCAAGCGAAAAGGAATACAAACGTCTCAAAAATGATATCGACAGGAAGTGCAAAATGGCTAAGCCGATATGGGTAGAGGACAAATGGAAGGATGTAGAGCCATATGTCACTAGAAGTAAGACAGATAAGGCCTACAGGAAAATTAAAGAGACCTTTGGAGAAAAGAGAACCACGTCTGTGAATATCAAGAGCTCAGATGGAAAACCAGTTCTAAGCAAAGAAGGAAAAGTAGAAAGGTGGAAGGAGTGTATAGAGGGTCATAGAAGGGCGATATACTTGAGGGCAATATTATAGAAATTGAAGAGGATGTAGATGAAGATGAAATGGGAGATATGATACTGTGTGAAGAATTTGACAGAGCACTGAAAGACCTAAGTCGAAACAAGGTTCAAATGGCTCTGAGCACTATGGGACTTAACATCTGTGGTCATCAGTCCCCTAGAACGTAGAACCACTTAAACCTAACTAACTGTAACTGGCTTAAAGGTCTCTCTTTGTGTTTGCTGTCGATTCATATGCCCTAACCTTATCAACCACAATCTCTCTGGAATGGCTTTCTGCGCCTGAATGACTTTCTGCTTCGTTGACATCTCGTTGTATACTAATCAGAATCTCTACAGCGTGAGGCTTTGTATAACCACCCTTGTTCGTCTTATTATTTGCCTGCTGCCCCTTCTCAACAACAAGGACATCTACATCTATCTTCCCCTCAATAGCCTCGACCTCTTCAGTTAAGTCGGTTATTTTCTTACCTATTTTATTAACTAACTAATTTAATGCATTGATCATTCTGAGAAGAGTCTGGTAATACGTCTCTAGCTCCAAGCATATGCCTCCAACCTGAATTTTCGCGACCATCTAGAAGCGAATGTTCTGTCTATGAACACCCATTCTCTCGGCTTGAGAGCTAGACATGCACGCGAATTTGTCTATGGTGTAGCGTATACTGACATACTCACCTCTCTTACCCGGCTGTATATACAGAAACTCTTGCAAGTTTCACCTGTGCCTACCATCATTCCATTTTATCAATAACGAGAAACCCATACTGTGAATGATTCCAGCAATCAGCACATATCTTAAGAAAATCATTGAATGACATGCCAGTTAATACACGTGCGTGATAAGTGGGTTTAAATTCAGATGGTCTTCTCTGAAGGCTATATTGACGTTTGCATTATCCCTAAGCAAGCGTTTCGGAATTCTGGAATATTTTTGGCTTGGATAAAATACATCAACACTCATATAAAGACCAAAACAGAAATATTTTCGAACATGGTCTTGGTTTTCCACAGCAACATCGTCAAATGTGAACACAGTGTTTGACTTTACTTTTTTCAGGTGGGGGGTAACACCGCTTTCACTCAATGTCGTGTATGTAACACCTTCTAGACCGAGGAATATGTCCTATAATAGCTGATACTTTGGATAAAACAGTGTATTTGAAAATGTACAAACATGTTCAAATCTGATTCCATCTACATGTGTTAGCAGCTTCATGAGGACATTTGTCTGGCCACAATTGGATGGACCTACAATAATTGCTTGTGTATTATCAAGAAGGAGTATTCCACTTTTCTTCTTCTTCTTCTTCTTCAAGTGTTCTTTTGCATTTTCACGGGAACAATCAGCAATGTTGTCGTTGTGAAAAGTATATTTCAGCCACCCGGCCATACGTCAGGTAGTAACAAGTAGTGAGCATATACGTAAAGATACACTTGTAACAGCCACTGTAACCACTATAGCTCCATCACTTAACCAACTGAGCTATAATGGCTACACAGAGAATTCAGCTACATATTTTACCCTTGAAAAACCACTTCATCATTTATTTTGTCGATGAATTGTTCAGGAGGTGTTTGAGGCAACTGTCTGCTACTCCGTGATTACAGGTGTAGCATTGAATATACTGATATTAATAGGTGTAATACTTGAACTATAACGAGAGAGTTATCAAATAAAACGCAAACCCTGTTTGAGATTATTATTTAAATATCATATATAAGGTGCAGTATTTTTAAAAAATCATCAGACTCTTTCTTTATCTTCTGCTTCACACTTGTACAGTAATTCCCAAACAAAGCTTTTTGATATGAAATAAATTCCATGCATATCTCCTTCAAATCAATGTGTAACTCACAGTTCTCTTTTTTTCATATACTCAATTAACCTGTTTCTATTTTCTCTCTGCTTTCATGCACAGAGAAAGGTACTGCTCCAGATCATCGACATGTGCACTATGCATGCATCATTGTATGAGAGTCTATGCTCAGCAACCAACGACTCAGTCTCTCCAATGCAAGGCATAGTGCAGTATTCACACTGTATAGGTTCATAACTGAGGCATGCCATAGTTAAAACCTCTTGTCACCTGATTTCACACATAGTGCAGAATCATCATACACTGTTATAATAGAGAGTGCTACACCGGTAAGACGAGTGTCTACAGGGGGGGGGGGGGATGGGGTACAAGTGGGATAACACTCTGTGGTCATCTGCTGATTGATGCACCGCTCTGCACGACAATTTCGCCGAAATTAGAAACAGGCACTTTAACAGCCTTCGATACATTTTCAGTTTCTATTCTCACAGGCAAGCCCCAGTCCTGATGTGCTTCTATACCCACATTTACAACTTTCGTTCTGCTATGAGTTCAATTGTATGTACAGCTCAAAAGCATGGATACACTTGATACCCTATTATCGCAGCATCTGCAATCTCTCTTTGCATTAGCACAGGGATGTTCTGCTGGGATGGGTTGCGTGTCAGTGACCAATACTGTCCCTCATCTTGCTGTTGCTTAGGACAATAAACAGCTTTCAATATGTTGGGAGCAGAATACGCATCGTCGTCACACAAACTGATGAGTGAGACAGACAATAACAGCAACTTGTCCTGCTCCAGCAAGTGGGACCCCACATGGACGCTTCAGACATGCTGGAGGTTGTTGCTGCCGCAGTCCAGAGGTCGGTGCAGGTCTCAACAAGATGGCAGCTGGGGTTGCTGCAGGTCCGGACTCGGCAGAGGTCGACATGTTGGTGCTCGCCCCTGCAGGTTTCGATGTGTTGAAGCTACTGCTGAACAAAGAGGAGGAAGCGTTACGTACGAATCAAGCCATGGAAACAACAGATAATAATAATAATAATGTTAAATACAGACAAAGGTGTGATGTGGCATACTTACTTCTCCGTTTCTTAATGTTCTGCAGGGCTGTGCTGGATCTCGACAGCTGCTGATGCTTTATGGTTCTTCTTCTTCTTCCTCTACTTCCTCTGCTGCTGCTGGCTGAGTGAGACTGAGACTGCAGAGCTGCTGAGCCTGCCCAATATCCCCTCTGAAGACGTCACAGGATAATGCCATCCTACTGTCAGAAGCCTATCATGTGACTGGATTCAGGGTTCCTATTGGTTCCCACCCAATTTTTCCTCTACCGCCATTTTTGACTACATGACCGGAGGGGATGGAGAGTGGGTCCGAGAGTGCCCTCTGGTGAAAGTGTTGTGAACTAGGCTGTTGGTCTCCAAACCTCAAGCTGAACACATGTGGTTCATTGTGGAATAGGCCAAAGCTGATGTGAGGTGTTAGGCAATTTCAAAAAAGGTAGGCAGTTCCCACACAAGCATCTATCTGTGTGAGTACTGAAACGCATCTTCGTGCCATCTTACTGCATTGCTATTATTTGTTGAAATGTAGTCACCACACGCTCATCCGTTATCTTTACTTACCACTCATTGTGTAAGAGGTTATGGATACAGTCCTCAACTGTATGCTTGCTTGCAGTACACTTATTAATACCACCCCTGCTCACCACCAGAATTTTCTTAATTGTGCACATGGATATGTTCGATGAAGTGATTGGAAGTCTTGCCTCTTGTGCTTTGGAAAACTAACTGGACTTTTATCGAATGATCTGCACACGCATTAATGAACATGAGCTGTGAAGTGTAACTTAGTCCCACCCTGCTGCATCTTCATTATTTCATGAAGCGTATTCATCTTCATCAAATATCATTGCTATTAACACAGTCCTCAGATGCATAGTTACAACTAATATACCCATTAAATTCCTCCTTCTCTAGCACAGACATCTCAACCATTGAACACAGTAAACAATTACGACCGTTCTCTTGGGAATCCCAGCACAGACTGACTCCCTTTCGCGCTATTTTTTCCCCAGACTGTAATTATTTCATGTGAGGCAACAGGAGCAGAACCAACAGCGGCCTCTGGTGGTGGTGGTGGCGCTGTGAACTAGTTCAGTTGGACTCCACACCTCATGGTGAAAACTCCAGATGAAGCTACTGTCTATGACAACTCAAATTCTTTCGATAAGCAATGCATACTTATATCCATCCTATCTGGGATCCCAGCACGAACTGAGTCCTTTTACCCCCAATTTCAAGATGGGGGATGCGATGGGAAGGGAGCAATGCTTGTAAAATGAAGACTTACAATCATCCTATCCAACAGCCCAGCACTACGGACTGAGTCCTTTTTCACCCAATTTCCAGATGGGGGAGGGGATGAGAGGGAAGGTGGGGAGGGAAGGAGGTTAGATTAATGGAGGTAGCCAAACTGACCTATTTTCCTGCAAAAATTTGCACATACCATTATTTACAACATAAAAAGCAAGACCAAGACTCGCAACACACTTCCCAGGGACATATCCCCAAGATAATGTGCGTCCATCCTGCCAGGAAATCCTCAGTCTAGTAAAAAAGTACAGTTTGCTGCCCCATGTCGTAGTTTCGTATACTGGGTCAAATGGTTTTGGGAAGTCAAGAACTATTACATATAACTGTCTGCCTTGATCCATGTCTCTTAAGATGACAATACGAGAAAAGTAAGATTTCAGTGTCGCATGACTGATGCTTTTGCAATCCATGTTGGCTGGGATAGAGGTAGTCATTCTGTTATAGACATAATGTTGATGAATTAAAATTTATTTCAGCATGGGATAGGCCATAGAAAACAACTTAAGAACTAAAACGAAGCCCTTCACTTTACAGGAAAACCACAGATGTTATTGGAGACTAAGTTTCGTAATTTTATTAAGTTCGAGACATATGCTCGTATACAACGATCTCAAAAGGAATACCTTTCCAGCTCTCTCCTTATTATTTATTATTATTACTTATTCTGCGACATGGCGTTATTTGTCCTGGGTTGAGGTGATGTGCTGACTGATAGCACTTTGAGTAATGTTTAATCATCACTGCTGTAACAGAGCGCTTACTGATGCGTATTATCCGCTGTACTAGATGTTATGGTCTTTGACGAACTTCAGGAAACTCAATTACTAAAGTTTGTCACAAATTATCTGATGTTATAACCACGTCATCCTTGTCATCTCGAGCGTAACTTAATATGAATTCTTTGTGCCAGTCGAGGAATGCTTAAACTCGTTGATGACTCTATTTATACCGGACATAAATTCTGGAACGGGACTCTTGGCAGCTGAACAATGGCCTGTCCATAAAGTTGTTTATAACCAGATATTACGGTCTCAGGAGTTCCGCTCAATTGCTCCCCAGTCGAAAATTATCGGCGCCGCGCGCTATGCGGCGCAGGCGTCGCCCTCAGCCCCAAGCCCGTAAGGCCGAGCCCCGCGCATGCGCCACGCCGCACTAATTTATGGCTCACGGCGAATAATTTTATGTAAATTGGCAGTCGGCGCGTCGAGCAACTTCTCAAGCGACACGTGTCACTGGGGCCGTTGCACACCGAGTGTGTTCGCTCGTATCTTCTGCAAGCACTCAGGGATAAAGGCGACTATTTCGCATCGTTTTTGCTCTTTGCTTGATTGAACATTTCTGATTAAGCTTCGATCCATAGCCGTAGCGTACATTAACCATGTCACAAGTGTTTTAGACACTCTACATCAAGTATGCATCTGCAGTTGCTTAAGAGTGTTAGCTGTTGGCATGTGACCGAAATAAGATTCCAACTTATTGTACACGCCGCCTAGAATGACCGTAGATAACTGTAAAACCTGAAAAGTCGTCCGCGGCTCGTGGTCTTGCTATAGCGTTCTCGCTTCCCGCGCACGCGGTCCCGGGTTCTATTCCCGGCGGGGTAGGGGATTTTCTCTGACTCGAGATGACTGGATGTTGTGTGTGTTTCATCATCATTTCATCCTCATTCACTTGCAAGTCGCCGTAGTGGCGTTAAAGAACTTGTGGAGCGGCGGCCGAACTGCCCCGCGCGGGGTCTCCCGGCCACCAATGCCATTCGCTCATTATTATAAACTTAAAGGTCTAGAGGAAACTACACAGAATTACTACACAGAATTTTAATAGTAGTCTTCCGCATGGAATTTGAAGCATTTGACACCAGTTTAAGCTTTTAAATCGGGCAGTACATCGATTCTGCATGGTATGTCCCAGTAAAAAAAAAAAAAAAAAAAAAAAATGGTTCAAATGGCTCTGAGCACTATGGAACTTAACTTCTAAGGTCATCAGTCCCCTAGAACTTAGAACTACTTAAACCTAAGTAACCTAAAGACATCACAAGCATCCATGAGCGAGGCAGGATTTGAACCTGCGACCGTAGCTGTCGCGCGGTTCCAGAGTGTAGAGCCTAGAACAGCTCGGCCACATCGGCCGGCTTTCATTTGCTGGCCAAAAACTCCCACAGCACTTTGTTGACGTGGACGTAGTCGTAGAGGAATGACTACGAACCCTACCTCTTGGTATTTGAGTCGAGCCACAAACGACGGAGGACTCAACAAACTTGATGTTACTTCACGGATGCACCCTATTTTTCAACAGGTGTTAGGCACATACATACACTGGTGGTCAGGACGCCAACTGCGGTGAAGCAGGCTTTGAGCTTCTACATGGCTATTTTTGAAACTTCAACGATCGTAATGCCGCAACTCGCCACGAGATGGCATTGCAGTTTGAAATTTCACGCAATCAGTTCTAACGAAACTGGACCACACTGTGTAATGTAGGCAATGGTTAGTCCAAATATCACTAAATGGGTCACGCACATATTCTAGGATATAGTGAGGGCATTCAGCAGCATCCAGCGTAAGCTTATGTAAGCTAATTTTGATACCATCATATTGGTCGCGTTCTTCGAATCGAGATTGCTTGCAATTTCAGCTGTCGTATTTAGCAAATCATAGACACAGACACCATTTTAGCAGATTGAACAGTTGATTCATGTTAGTAAGGTAACAGGACAGTTTTAGTTCTTTCAGTTGTGACACGAACCTCTTCCTGCATAGTTATTTGGGAAGCAAAATGGTAGAACTGCGTACTTCAGCAGGGGCCCAGAAGTTGCGGCGGACCTTGCTTTGAAAGAAGACTCCTGACAGTTGTGAAAACGATACAAAAATGGCTTTTGTTAACAGCTGACGTTAAACGACAATGATATATATATATATATATATATATATATATATATATATATATATATATATATATAAGGTGCTCCCAGTAAATTCGACGAATATACCTATACATTGATCATTTGGAACGCAATACAACAGCGATTTTACGTCGCATGGACTCCAAAATACCTCGGTAATTTTCTGGAGTGACGCAATTTCCGTAAGTAGCGGCACGATAGTTACTGAGCGCTGATACGTTGCTCGAAAATGTTTCAAATATGTTCCATCGGATTCAGATTAGGGGAAACTGGTGGGCAAGGCATCAACGCGAGTTCACTCTTCTGTTCCACTAACCATTGCAGCACGATTCTGCCCTTGTGACTAGGGCAGTTATGGTGGAATATGATTCTATTGGGGTGGGTATCAAGCATGAAGGGATGCAGGCCATCCTTATCATGTTCACATAGCACACAGCTGTCATGGTACCTACGATTACTACTGAAGGCCCCATAGAAGTCTAGATAAATGTGGACCATAGAATAATATTTCCCCCACGTAATTCATGTGATGAGACAACACGTTTCCAATGATATGTAGGTTGTGAGTATAAATAAAGGGGCCGTTGGATGGTATCTACAGGAATGAAGGTTTGTTGGCTGATTTGGGCGAGGGGACCAAAACAGTGAGGTCATCGGTCCCATCGCGTTGGTAAATTATGGGGACGGAAGCCGGCCGTGAACTTTCAGAGGAACCATCCCAGCATTTGCCTGAAGCGATTTAGGCAAATCACGGAAAACCTAAATCAGGATTGCCGGTTATGGGTGCTAACCATTGCGCAACTTCGCTCTGTACTTTCCACTTACATATGATCGGATTTCTATGGTCCCGTATATACTGCAGTCGTATGTTATTGCGTCAATATGAGAAGACACAGGATTTGTTTTCTGTCGTGTTTCATGTTGAGCAATCTGCTCTGAACACTGTGCCGTGAAACACTTCTGCCTGCACTTGCATTGTACTGTGTCGTCAGATCTCGCAGAAATCGTCACTTATCCTGCTTTACCGAGTCGTCAAGCCTCCAGCCTCCAGGAGCAGCCGACCAGCTTTACCCTTTTCGAGAAGTTTACTATCAGACACAGGGTAGTATCCATCTGCCCCTAGTCTGCGTCTCTTATATTAGAAGACTTCTCCACTTGTGGCTGGCAGTGTGGCTAAAATGCTTCGACATTCTACTCTGCCCTGCTTGTATTCTTCTGTTACATCCTGAAGTGCCCACAACGCCACTAGACGGCAGGTCTTGTGGTGGGCAGTAATCATAATATTTAGCTCACCAATGTATAAACATGTGCATGACCATCCGTGTAGCGTGGAGGGACATGCCATGTGGCAACTCCGGGGTTGCGTCAAGCTCATTGAGGTTGGTCGTACTTTAACTTTCTTTTTTTTTTTTTTTCGTCATCAGTCTTCTGATTTGATGCGGCCCGCTACGAATTCCTCTCCTGTGCCAACCTCTTCATCTCCGAGTAGCACATCCAACCTATTTGCTCAATTATTTGCTGGATATATTACAATCTCTGCCTTCTTCCACAGTGTTGGCTCTCTACAGCTCCCTCTAGTACCATGGAAGTCATTCCCTGATGTCTTAACAGATCCTATCATCCTGTCTCTTCTTCCTGTCAGTGTTTTCGACGTATTCTTTTCCTCTCCGATTCTGCACAGAACCTCCTCATTCTTTACCTTAACAGTACACCTAATTTTCGACATTTGTTTGTAGCGCCACAACTCAAATGCTACGATTCACTTCTGTTCCGGTTTCCCCACAGTCCATGTTTCTCTATCATACAATACTGTCCTCCAAACGTACATTCTCAGAAATTACTTCCTCAAATGAAGGCCTATGTTAAATATTAGTAGACTTCTCTTGGCCAGGAATTCCATTTTTACCAGTGCTTTTGATGTCCTCCTTGCTCCGTCCGTCATTAGTTACTTTGCTGCCTAGGTAGCAGAATTACTTCATCTACTTCGTGACCATCAGTCCTGAAGTTAAGTTTCTCACTGTTCTCATTTCTGCCACTTCTCATTACTTTGGTCTTCCTTCGATTTACTCTCAATCCATATTTGCCCATTAGATTGTTCATTCCATTCAGCAGGTTATGTAATTCTTCTTCACTTTCACTCAGGACAGCAACGTCATTGATATCCTTACACCTTGAATTTTAATTCCACTCCTGAACCTTTCTTTTATTTTCATCATTGCTTCTTCAATGTACTAATTGAACAGTGGGGGCGAAAGACTACACCCCAGTCTTACACCCTTTTTAATTCGAGCACTTCGTTTTTGGTCTTCCACTCTTATTATTCCCTCTTGGCTGTTGTACATATTGTATAATATCCGTCTCTCCCTACAGTTTAAAATTTCGAACATTTTGCCAGTTGCCACTTAGCTGTAGTGAGTGTGAAGATCGGTGTCAAAGTGTAAAAAAAAACAGTGAAGCATAATCTTTAAGGTTTGTTACGAGCTGTGACTGGATTGCGAAAGTGTACAAAACAGAAATTGTCAATAGAATTTGGGTATACAACTGACTGAAACGCTTTCGAGATGGTCAGAAGATAGTTGATGATCCTCTAAGTTTGGATCGACTGTCAAAAATCGTAGCAACGACGAACAAAATGGTTCAAATGGTTTTGGGCCCTATGGGACTTAACATCTGAGGTCATGAGTCCCCTAGAACTTAGAACTACTTAAACCTAACTAACCTAAGGACATCACACACACATCCAGTCTCGAGGCAGGATTCGAACCTGCGACCGTAGTGTTTGCGCGGTTCCAGACTGAAGCGCCTAGAACCGCTCGACCACTAAGGCCGGCAACAGCGAACAACGAGCAGATGAAAAGGACGCTGGCACAACATGTTCTTTGAGACTGATGTCGAAACAACTCGTAATTATCAATGATGGTGTTAATGCCATCGATAAAACTCTCTAGGAAAGACAAAGACCTGTTCTCAAACTGAATGATGGTCAAAATTCAGTATGCACGGAAACTTATGTATATGTCAAATATGATGAAGAATTATTTTTTTCTAAAAAACCAGCATCACAATGGATCAGCTTTTTGCTACCAACTGGGTGCGGGGTGGGACAGGAAATTATTAGTCTACGTATGTAGTGCACAGTTTTACAGGTTGGCCATAACCAAAGTGGTCTCGAAGATATTTATGACACGAGTGTTTTACGCTAATTTGTTAATAGGTAAATTGACTTTTGGAGATAGTGTTTATAGCCACTGGTTACATCCATTGATCAAAATGTACGGCAGAAAATAGCAGCTCTGTCTATGAATGGCCGCAATTGGAATTTCCACTGTCAGTTGTTGGTCGTCCTTTGAGGTGTTGCATGAGTGCGCCTAGCCATTGAACGTGCCCCGAGGGCTACAACTACTGGACGAGAGATCAAGCGATCTTGAAGGCTAGGAGATTTTACTGCATTCACTGACTGTCCTATACATATTGAAAAACCTCATGCATTCGTGGCAGGGTTGAGCGTTCGATGCATGCTGTTCTCCATCTCGCTGAGAATATCCGTATTGTCACTCATCTTCTGTGAATTTACCGAAAAGCCATGTTTTATTACGAAGTGTAGGAAACACTTTTCGAGGCCATTTTTGTTGTGTCCGCCGAGGAGATTACTTTTCCAGTTATTCCGCAGACCACGTTGAAGAATGTTTAACAAAGTAGCGGAACAGGTTTGAAACTGACGAGATAATACGGCAAAATAATTGATGTACAGGCAGCAGAAGTGAAAATGAACGTATGCACCACTTACCAAAGCACAAAGTACAATACACTTCCCTTCAAGTGGAGCCTTAAGCAAACTGCGAGACAAGTCGTGCGGACGGGTGGCTCTAGTTGTGAATGTGGGTCGGCCGAGAGTTTTGTCGAGATAGTCCGTTCATTTGCTATAAACAATGAGTGCCGATGGCGCAATGGTTAACGCAACTGCTAAGTAAGCAGTAGTTCCCGGGTTCACATACTTCCACTAGTCGCGCTGATTCTGCCTAAAGTCCCGATGCAGCTGACTTCAATAGTTCCTTTCCTTTCCTTTCACTCCCGTCCACCATCAATCTACATAACATGTATGACAGAAGCGGATTCATATAATTGATTCGCCTCGACGGGTAATGAATCCACCACCTTCTCTGCGGATGCATAATTATATTCGACCTCTTGTGGGAATCTCAAGGCAGCGTGGACGAAGTACATGGACGACGACTGCGGATATGTGGCGCGAGGAGGAAATGTGGGTCGGCCGAGAGGCACGCCGAGATAGGAGGTGCGACGATAAAGTAATGAGACTGATGTGAAAAAAATGTTGCTTACTATTTTAGTCGAGTTTAGTGTTGTCTCCTTCAAAGTAGTTCCCTTCTGATTGCACACACTTTTTCCAGCGCTTCTGCCATTGATGGTAACATTTCTGTAACTCATCTTCTGTAATATCCTCCAAGACCCTCGTCACAGCTTTTTGGACATCTTGTGTCGTTTGAAAATGGTGTCCCTTGACCGCCGTTTTGACCCTTGCAAATAGAAAACTGTCGCATGGAGCGATATGTGGTGAATAAGGTGGCTGTCGTAGTACTGAAATTTGTTTTGAGGTTAAAAACTGCTGTACTGAGAGAGCAGTATGGGATGGCACATTATCGTGATGCAGAATCCAGTTATTATTAGACGAACCGTTTCTCGATTGATGGTCACTTCTTCTGCAATCATTTTCAAGGATAATCTTCGATCAAATCGTACGAGTTCATGCACCCTGGCCAAGTTGATATCCATCCGTGAGGTTGATGGTTGTCCACTGCGGTCTTCATCTTTAACATTCGTTCTGCCTTCACTAAACATTCCATGCCAACGAAAAACTTGAGCTCTTGACATAACCTCCTCTCCAAAAGCCTTCTGAAACTTACAGTAAGTTGTCGTCGCGTTTTCACCCAATTTAATGCAAAAAGAAATGTCATAACTTAGTGCGATATTATGCGGTTCCATTTCCGTGACGAGAGACACAAACATGTGTTAACTTGTTACAGCACAACTCACGACTGAGCAGTTGCATCCATGTGCCGCTTGGACAAGAAGCAGCTTATAGACCAAGGTGAAAGGTATTGTGCCTACGCAAGCCTGCAGGGTTGCCACATCTTGCAAAGCAAAACAGTCTCATTACTTTATTGTCGCACCTCTTAGTCTCCGCGATTGCGATAAACACTGTTCGAAGTGGCGAAGTAACGCAGCTGCCTAGTATTCCACTGGGACTTTGAGGTATCATGACCAGGCCCAGGTTTCGACCTCTGCGACCTCTGCCTATCCTATGAAAAAAAGAAAAAATAAAGAAAAGTGTTCGTTCCGGTTACTGTCTTTATTTTTTTCATTTACCTAACCACATCCGTAGAGGTTTACTACACGAATTTAAGAAAATAAAGTAAGCAGGAGACCCCAGATTGGAATCCCGGGACACACTTTCACTCATCGCCGCTGATTCCGCGTAAAGTCGCAATGCAGCTGATAGCAGTTGTTCCTTCCCTTTCCTTTCTCCCCCCCCCCCCCCCCTTCATCTTCAATTTACAAAATGTCGTATTTTTTTGCTAACGATTTACATTCAAGCGCCCTTGTGTATCTGCTACCCTTTCATATGTGACATGTTGAGCTGTTGGGATACTAGCAACATATCCCAGCATTTATTACACGTTTGTAGCATTATCCTTACGTACTCAAACGACACAATCCACAAGTGCTCCTATAAATTTGTGATGGAAACTGTAGGCTTTCTTTCTCCTATTACTGGGAATTATTTGGATTTTATCGACGTCTAACCAAATCTGCCGTTCCGGGCACCACATGAAACTGCTGTATAAGTCATTCGGTACTTACGTACAGTCTGCTAACGAAGATACTTTTTTGTCAGTGTGGACGCTGGAAAGGATTGTAAGAGAATATGAATGTACATCGAGCCCAACTGTGTCACTGTTGCCTTCGAACGTGTCAGTCCTTTCACGCAGTGTTCTTCCACAACTCTTTCTTAAGTAGCCACTACTACCACACACTAAACGGTTATACACAACTGATAAGCTATGACAGAGTAGGTCAAGCTCACTGGTCTATAGACTCTTTTAAAAGTGCAAAGTGGTCGCTTAGGAGCCATGTAGCCTATGAAGAAGTGGTGCCATGCGGTAACACTACGTCGGTCCAGGAATTCATGTTATTGGTAGTGTGTAAGCGACGACAGCGCAGTAACTACGGTGGCAGCTTGAACTAAAACTGTAAACAACGGATGTGCATTCGATCATTCAGTTGTGAGCTGGCCATAGTGTATCAACATTTTGAATGTAAAGTTTGTCATGGACATTTTGCCCCCAGAACAAAAACAACGACACGTAGAGACATGCCGTTACTTGATTGAAATGCGAAACAAGGCCAGTTCCTTTATGCAAAAATTCTCCACGGTTTACGAGACTTGGTGTTATCAATACGAAACTACCGCAAAACGACGCGCAAACATTAACATGAGAGGGATCAAAGCTTTGACGACGTAACTGACATAAGCCAATGAGACGCGCGATTTGAACATCCCAAACTATGGTCTTTCTGAGTGTGTCACAAGGCAAATGAAAGTTCTGTGCGTTGTATTTAAATGCGAGAAGACTATGTAGAACACAAGAAAATTAAAACTGCTATCTTAACTTATCTATATATTTTACTAATGCAGTGTTGCAGCTTTTTGGACTGTAGGAGTATGCTCTATCATAAGTGACTAGGTCATGGCACTGAAGTGGTTACTAGTCGGTGTGATAGAATAAGCGCAGTAAGACGAGTCGGCGTGGAAATATGACAGAATGGCAGAGCTAACGTGTTTGGATGTGCTCGTGACAATACTGTGAACGAAGACGCTTGAGTTGTTGGTGCATCGACACGTTCTGTCCAACGTGTCAGCAAGGAATTCTGTACCACTAGTTCCCATGTAATTGGGAGTTAGAACAATGGTCATAAAAGGATCCCAAACGACACGGATCAGAGGCGAGTGTCACACCCTTTCAATTAAAATTAATTTCAAACTCGACTGGACTTTGTGACATTACGTGTGATTGAGATAGAAAAAAATACCGTCTGAGACCCCTTCAGACATCCCATAAATCCAACTTGTGAGTTCCATCAGCGGCGTGTGGTGTTTCTTAACGATTACATTCACTTACAGGTTTGTGGTTCTAGAGTTCTTTGTGCTGTCAGGTTTTTCTAACTATGTGCCATATAAATACTGATAAGCGAAATCATTTCTTCGTAACTGAATATTTACTTCTTAAACAGCTTACATAAGACACTCACAGTTACAATGACGTAGGACGTGTTTATGCACTGTCGCCAAAGCACACTTGTTTGGCACTCACAGAAGTTAAGGTATTGCTGGTCTATACGACCTACCACATCAATTCAGTCTGAACCGACGTTTGGCGTCTCTCTGACACTGCCTAAAAGTATCCTTCTCTGCACAAGTTTAAGGGATTTTCGTCCACGACACAGTGTACCGTTTTGAATAACAGAATTAAGTTGTCTAAAGGTCAGCTCTGTTTCAGTTTACGTTACTATTATATTAACTTAAATATTAAAAATTAATATTAAATCTGTTTGAATGTGTATACTGTGGAAGCAACCGTACTGAAGTCCGCTAACATTTCCACACTATGTTTGTAATCCTAGCAAAATGAAAATAAGTTACATTTTTGATTAATTTTAAATGACTAAGAATTGATGTGTAAAGTGTCTCATCTCAAATTAATTCATGCGATGATTCCAAAACTGGGCTTATAATGTGCGAATCTGTATATTTCTGAAGTTAGAAAATGTAATATTGTAATTTCTATTTTGGTAATATAATTCGGTTGTATGTGATGTTTTGCCCTCCAGAATCCGTTGTATGAATGGTGCTATTAAAAATAGTCGTTTAATTGAATTTTAATGTTGCACAACAACTTCATTCATTTGTTACAACACGACACAATTTTGAAATTAACCAAATAGGCAGGAACATCATCAAACCTACTACCGTATTAAGGTCTCAGTTGCCGTAGATTCATAATCCATGGTACAAAAATATGGCGTTATGAATTAAACTTGTCTCGGGATACGGCTTTAGAAGGAATATATGTTATCTACGGAAAAATCAAACAATCAGCACTGTTGTACTGTCTTATCTACAATAAGGTGACAGAAGTCATGGTATAGCGATATGTCCATGTACAGATGGTAAAAGTGAGAGGCACCCACATGCCTTGCTCATACTGTGGCATCAAGCAGTCAGGCCTGCAAGATGAGTGGTCTGCCAAGCGAGTGGATTCATTCTTATTTATCGAGTGACATGAACTCTAGTACTCACACTTAAGTTACAAGTTATCCTCCTATATGATTAATACGCAACGGAAACACGCATCTGACTATCAGTAATTTACAGAACTCTGACTGTACACTACGCACTGGCAATACCACATTTTCTTTTTGTCTTTTATTTAACGGCTTTTGTCAACACGTGGCCACCGCACTGAATATGAATGGCGCACACATTATAAATTCGGGGCATTATGACAACATACAATTCGAAGGAAAAGTCCACCAATCTTTTTCTTTTCACTATCTTACTTATTCCGATAAATTCTCTAACCTAAACACACAAATTCTATAATCTACAACAATAACACATGAGAAATTTCGCCCAGTGGGCATGGCTTTACATTGGTGAATCTCTATATTATGGTCTCGTAATTATTTAACGCTACAGTGCACTTTCTGGATAGGATGGTGGATCTTTTATTATTTCTGACACTTCGACTCTCACAATCATCATCACGAAACTATCCTCCAGACCGAGCAGTACAGAAGGAACAAGCATAACCCACTAATCTTTTGAAACTACCTTGCTACTCTCCCATGCAAACCACACATACCCTAATTACATGACATACATCACACTACAATATGAAATACAAAGCACTAAATAGTCACAACACTATCACTTTCAGCTTTCCCACTTCAATTAGTATTTATCCCAGTTTCACACGACACTGCATCACTTTGTAATTCTACTTTCCTACTATGAACTCTGGAGATATTTGCACGTCTTCCTGTGCAATGCAATCCAAGTGGCGTTGCTGGATAGACAACCGACTCACCTTGATTCTCTCTCAGAGTTTGAATCTAGCGTCACACGGAATCATATCACGCAAAGTAATATTAAGAACGTATTCATCACACACGCGAGTCCTCAACTGATACCATGGACGAGTACTTCTCTTTATCCTTTGTCTCATACACAGTTTGAGAGTCACACAGTACTCACCACGTGGAAGTACTCGTCTCTAATTTCAAGTCCTGCACACGCCATTTCTTAAATATTTCAACTTATGGTACACACGCTATTTCTTAAATATTTCAACTTATTGTACACTCGCTAGTAATTCAGCTTAACTTAAGCACACGGAAGTATTTCAACTTATTGCTACACGTGGTTTCATTGTGACCGTTGCTCACTTCCGAAGATTACTACAATCCCATTAATATTACCTGCCTGACATTTAATTCTCCCCACAAAAGTTCCTGAAATAGAGAAATTATTATTTCAAACTACTCTTAAATATTCCACAAGCATACCATATCTCCACTCTTTTGTCATTACGGAGCACAACTAAAACAGGTCTTAACAGCACAAGATCCAGCGGAAGAGTGCTGAAACATGGCCGTTCTCTAGGTCCTCTCACACTTCTGTCGAAGTGGGGGAGCACCTAGCTACCGTATTGGTCAGCCACATTTCAGGCGCTCAAAGCTCAGGTAAATTTCATCTCTTTGGTCCCACCAAAGGTGGCCAAAGGATCGTGTCAAAGATGATCATATATTCACATTCACTATCTCCAGTTAGCAGACGACCATACATTCATTCATTTCACAGATCTCACCAAGCTGGATGTAGGGATTTACTTTGTGGGAGTGCACATGTGATCAATTATATAAATAAATTGTCATTCTTTCCCACACTGGTATCCGGCTTCGCTGTATTAATTGAAATTGAGTTATTTTACAAAACAAATGTGTTGTTCTGACAAAAATAATGAAGTATGTTGTACTTATTTTCAATGTCGGGCGGTACTGTACCCTTTCACCACCAGCTACCCATGCAGAAAAAAAATGGCACGGTACTATCCTTGCAATGCGAGGGTAGCTCCGAACATTTTTTTTTAAGAAAACTGTATTAGAACAAAAGTAGCAAGTCATCAAAATAACCAGGAGGAGACCTTAGCCCCTGGTGACCTCAAATTGACGACCAAATGTTGTTACTTTACCAAATTATTGACACAGTTGTTGCATTATTGTACTCTCCACAATCCGGAGTAACGTACACCTACAAATTTACAACAATCCACATGACAAATAAAACATTACATCATACAAATAAAAAATAGTGGTGAGATAAAAATTTCCTTAGTTACTGGGATCTCTGTTATTTTTAGGAGTAATCGAAACTTCACTAATTCTATGACAAATAAAAGAAAATACTAACTGTACTCATGAAATTTTAAATAGCTCACCGTTCAAACACAGAACAAGTAATCTGATATTCATAAATTGCGTTGTAATAATCTTTACACGGCAATGTCTAAATACAAAAGAAAAAAATTGCATACACTAGTTATACGTAAAAGTCAGGCTCCATATCAATACACGCAATAAATAGTTAGCAATAAGTACTTGAATCCACCAGTAGCTCTCGTATCTTACTCTACTGCTCATTTCTCTGTTGTCACACATTTAGATGACAAGAACTTGCATTTCGACTAGCCTTCGTTACACTTTAATGTGAAATATCACCACTGTGATAATAAAATAAGTGGCTTCAGTCAACACACCAACAAGATCATTACTGTCCAAAACATCAAAATGCATCAATTAATTCCGATATTAGTTGTGCAATGCAAACTCTTCTCCCCTGTGACAACCTTACTGATCAATGCTACAAGAGCCGCTACGTTAGTATTACGCCACTGGCTAATAATTAATGCATCAATGTACCAAATATTCTAATAAACATGCTACGTGAATTTGATAACCCAATAACCCAGAACAAACAAAAAGCAAACATTAACTATTCTAAACACAAATGTTAATAAAATATAATTAAACTTGCTGTCCCTTCAGGAATGAAACAATAGAAAAAACATTTACTCAATTACAAATACATTATTCCCTATCTTGCGAGTCACACGGAAACATTTCATTCTGTGATTTTCTTGGTGTCAAAAAGTTGCTGATAGTTTTCCTAGAAACACTGTCTCGGTGTCAAAGCTCTCCCATGGTTACCTGGACGAAAGTCTTTAAGTCACTCAAAACGGCATTTTGAACACGCACTGAACAGTAAACTGTATCTCACATTAAACACAAATGTCATAGTCACTCTCAGAGTACCATCCACACGAATCTGGTCGTCCAGAAATGGCCCTACAACTACTATTACCCACGGTTCTGTCCTTTCAGTTCATGGTGTAATTAAAAGTCGTAAGTTCCAACAAACAGCACTTATTCCCACACCAATTAAAGAAATGTCTCCTAGTACAAATGCAAATGTCAATGTCCCACTTTAGTTTCTTGCGTTCATACAATAATTAGTCACCAAACGACAACTGTCCTCTTTAAGTATACCAAACGTCCCACATGCAATTCACAAAGCACACTTAACAAGTCACTGCCAAAAGTTTATGGATCCCACCGTTCAGTGGTCAAGACAAAACAAAACGATCGTCCTGTCTGCTAAAGACAAAATCTTTTCCACCACTCACAACGTGGAAACACCAGTCCTTCACTTTCCACCTTATGGAGACATACGAGCAGTCATCTTGCTTCACGGCTCCACAGTCCAGTACTAGTTAATAGTTGCTGGTAACAAATGCCCGCCGGACTCTGCCGCGCATCGTTCATTCTGCCGTCGCTCCGCCGTTGAGCAGAAGAAACCACCCGCTGTTGCCTCCATGGGATACTTTCCCCAGTCGTAAGGGTGGCGGAACTTATGAATGGCCAGTGGTACGTGCGTGTCGCCCCAGGCCGTTGACCTGCTGTAGCGGGCGCGTGGAGTGTACCCCGACCGGCAGTGGAGTGGGGAGTGCCGCGGTTCTGTTGCCGATGTCTGCTTGGCTTATGTGGTACGGGCGTGTTCGGTGTAGCCCCCCCGCGCTACGACACCCAATCAGTCAGACCCTTCCGTGCATCTCACAACATTACAGACAAAAGGATATTCTTACAGTATTTAAATACTCATTGAATACATGTATGATCTATTAGATACATTGGTAATAAAAGAATCTTTGTTCTAAAAAAAACATAATATCATACAGCCTAGTTTTCTACACATACAATATCAACATTTATCTCTATTCTATATACAGCCCACACTTGTGCTATTGATTGTACCTGTCGTCCCTCATACAAAACATGAAAGTATAAAAAAAACAAAAGGAATAATAAACAATCTATACAGCTCATAATTACAATATCAAATAGTACACTACTCTAACATCCTATCACAGTGAAAATATTAGAAACTGTTTATTCTAAAACTACAACATACAGTGAACCTTTGTGCTTGTGACAGACTGAATTTAATACCCCTTGAAAGTGTTCTAACAAAAAAATACGAAATAATCTACACAGCTCACAATTACCTACCACATGTTGTTAAATAGTAAACTACTTTAACATCCTAACACAATAAACATTTTAGAAACTGATGACTCTAAATCTACAACGTACAATGCATCTTTGTGCTTGTGACAGACTGAAATTAGTATCTTTTTATTATATATAACAACATTTCTAGGACATGTATGAACCATCCACATGATGTCAGATCCTGACCTGCCATCGAGGTTCATCCAAATCAAACAATAAAGCACAATAATGTTTTAGTTATGGATCGGTAGCATCCCCTTTACAGGAGTGTGCGCATTGATCACACTACTCTACGACTCTCACTCACCAGACATCACATTTTCCTTCTCATTCAATCCATTAATACACTAACAGAATAGGTCTAGAAGTCAGCTAACCTTAACACCACCACACTCACGACAACATACCATACCTTTGCTCCCTTATACTCAACCACATAACACATGAAGCTGTTTCGGAGATAGCTTTCCAGTCTCCAAATTCGTCCTTTCACTCTGGCACCTCTCTCCATCGGCTTACCTCTGCATTCACTTTACCGATTATTCATCCTGCTAATTATCAACTTAGAATTGCGACATTTCATCTAAGAACAAAAAATACACAAATTATTCATCCCGCAAAATAACTGTACACATTCTTGGTGCCGTTTTGATTAGTTATACTGGTACCAGGCTTCAACAACAACAACAACAAAAATTATTTTTTTTCACATAGCAACTGTTATGGTAAGAATTAGATTTAGCCGGCCGCGGTGGTCTCGCGGTTCTAGGCGCGCAGTCCGGAACCGTGCGACTGCTACGGTCGCAGGTTCGAGTCCTGCCTCGGGCATGAATGTTTGTGATGTCCTTCGGTTAGTTAGGTTTAAGTAGTTCTAAGTTCTAGGGGACTAATGACCACAGCAGTTGAGTCCCATAGTGCTCAGAGCCATTTGAACCATTTGATTTGAATTAGATTTACACTTATATCTTACGTCAGTATTCCACAACGTTCACCATCTGGATCTCATACTCCCTTTATGTCCTTTCACATTGTGCAGTTGACCTCATCTCTTCATTCGTATTTCGGCTCTCCGTCCGCTCATTACTCCATCATTTCCTGGTCTTCCTTCGCCATTGGCATCAATCTCTATTGCAGCATACACAGGCCTCTCTGTAACATACATCTAAGACATCTCCACATTATTAATTCTACTCACCTTTATTTACCACTGTTTCATCACGTCGAATCTCTCTTTATCAATCACACTGCTTCACGTCGCTTCTCTCCTTAAATGTCACCTTTATCAACTACTATTTATTACGTCGCTTCTCTATCTACCATCTTTATCCACTCATTAATCATCACGTCGTTTCTGCTTGATCCTTATTCATATGACAAAAAATACGTACATACACCACTCTGTCGACTCCTGTTCATGGCTCATTCGACCAGTCTATTCCGTCATACTTCCTGACATCCCGCCTGAAAATTCTTATGTTCGATTTGACCCTGCACCACGTTACACACCACAAATAAATGCACTGACTATTTACCGTAAATTGCCTACTTTCGATCTATCCTTAACTTTTCCATTATTTTATGTTAGAAATGTGATGAAGCCCACATGATTGTTTTCCCTTGATCGTCTCAATCAGTACAGCATTTTCATGGACAATCCGACTCACTCTAAATGGTCCACTATACACAGTAAAGAATTTGCTAATTACGAATCTAATCTTACATGAAAATTGAATGTGTGCAGAGAATATACAAGCTGGGAGAGATGGGACGCCCAAGTGTTAGAAACTTTGGTGCTAGTGGCCTCTTTCACTGACACCAGATTCCGAACAACCATACGCAGCACCTCATAACTGTCACTATGACAATGACATACTACCGATCAGATGGCAGCTAATCTAAAAACTTCGATCACAATGTTGACTTTTTACATTACGTGTTAAGTACCTGCAATAGTCAAACCGCACTAATTAAACTGGACTCATTGGCATTATTACCTAACATTTTAGCAACTGGTTTCTTTGAGGAAACAGTCCTTTTACTTTACAGTTCGAAATAAAAATTTGCAAATTTTACTCTGAGAGACCAGCCTAACAGATTCCATTACTGGTGTTTTATTCTCTGATCAGAAGTATGGTATTTGCATTCCTACCTATTAGTAGAGTATGTCTGTTACATAGACAATTTTCAGTGCCAACTGCATGCGTTTTAAGGCAAGATGCTAAGGGCCGATATGTTGGATTAGTTTCTCCTATCCTTCAATCCATTATGACAAGAATGAAATGCCAGGATTCCATGCTCTCCTGTCATTCTGATAGCTTCTGCCGTTCCTATCCTCGACACTGACCTATGAGTCATGTCTCCGTTCACGATATTGCTCTCATTACCCAATCCTTGTAACAAGTATGAAATGACGCAGAATCGTCTAAGCCTCTGCCTGCTATCGCTATATCTCTGTGCAATTTCACTGCAACTTCGTTATACTGATCCTAATGAACTCCCCAGGTTCGTATGGCACATCCAAATACCTACTTCGTCTCAGCATTTCCTGATAGCACGACACTGGATCTCTTATACCACCTTCGTTACAATTTGGCATCATCAATATGCTTTGCTTAACCTGGTCCTGCTTACTTTTCGACCAGAATTCATTTAAAAACTTGTCACAAAATATCTTGTAGCTACTACAGTCTTTAATAACTTCCTGCATTTTCGCTCTAGCCTCGTCCCTCAAATGGTTACACACAAACTTCATTTTGAGGAGCTGTCCCCACGATGAAGGTAATGAATCTTGAAATTGAGACAGCCTTGGACTATACCCAGTTGAGTTTACCACCCGTTTTATCCGACACAACCGTTCTTCTAACTCTCTGAATTCGTCTTCCTCTTTCTGCCTATTTTCGTTTTTTGAATTTATCTCACTCTCCCTCTGCAATCTACCTGGTGGTGTGACACCTTCGCTACAGCACGCTAATTGCAACTGTGCTAGTTCTTCACTATGTTTCCTACTTATTTCTAATTGCGCCTCTTTAAGCTGCAATAGCGATTGTATCTCCCCCTGGTTGGTATAAACCTCTCGCTGCGTACTGTCAGAGCCTGTCTCGCCTCTTATACTGATCTTTTCTACCTCTACACTAATCGTATTCATTCTGACCACTACTTCTTTGATTCGCTCATCTGGCAACACGTCCCTACGTTCTGTAATATCGCTCTCTATTGCACTTATTCGTACCTCAAAATTACTGGCTTTTTCTTTCACGGCGTCACATACTTGCTTCAACGCCCCCAGATTCTTCCCCCCTCATCTAACCGATTATTAACAGCGGGCAGACGCTCATCGATAACTGTGTGTAGCTTACTCATTGCCTCTTTATTTCCCTTATCCATTGCCTCCAGTCTTTCCTTAGTTGCTTCAGATCTTTCCTTATTCTCCCTATCTCTCTCCTTATTATCTCTATCCATCCTCTGTAACAACTGCAGTAGCACATTGTCATTTGCTACTTTCGGTGCGCTCACCTCGTTTGCCTGAGAAACCGTAGCTTCGCTAAGGGTAGCTGCACTATCACTGCATACCTGACCTAGTCCCGGCTCGCACGCGTCGTCGGGAAAAGCCCCCGTTTGTGGACAAAGCCCACCGCATAAAGGATCACCTATCAGTGGTCCACTGAACAATTCAGCCCCTTCCGAGTGATTGCCGTACCCGCTCATTAGCCCGTGGTCGACACCTACTTCCTGCTGCACTGCTACGTTCACCCCAGAATCACTATTATCCATGGTGACTACACTTTTCGACTGCGACCTAGTTACTACGGACATTACGAAAAAAAATTATACAACGATCTTCCAGCCTTGGACGATATAGCAATTAATTACATAAAAAAAATAAAAGATCCTCACCAATCCAGAAAGAAATTTCAAACAAAATAAAATTTTACTTCTTAGCGCTATCACAATAGATTCCATAAAAAAAAATCTTAACAGCAAACCCTTACAGCAAAATATCCTGGCAAAAAAATATCCTGGCAGGGTCTTAATTATGAAAGGCACCCACATGCCTTGCTCATACTGTGGCATCAAGCAGTCAGGCCTGCAAGATGAGTGGTCTGCCAAGCGAGTGGATTCATTCTTATTTATCGAGTGACATGAACTCTAGTACTCACACTTAAGTTACAAGTTATCCTCCTATATGATTAATACGCAATGGAAACACGCATCTGACTATCAGTAATTTACAGAACTCTGACTGTACACTACGCACTGGCAATACCACATTTTCTTTTTGTCTTTTATTTAACGGCTTTTGTCAACACGTGGCCACCGCACTGAATATGAATGGCGCACACATTATAAATTCGGGGCATTATGACAACATACAATTCGAAGGAAAAGTCCACCAATCTTTTTCTTTTCACTATCTTACTTATTCCGATAAATTCTCTAACCTAAACACACAAATTCTATAATCTACAACAATAACACATGAGAAATTTCGCCCAGTGGGCATGGCTTTACATTGGTGAATCTCTATATTATGGTCTCGTAATTATTTAACGCTACAGTGCACTTTCTGGATAGGATGGTGGATCTTTTATTATTTCTGACACTTCGACTCTCACAATCATCATCACGAAACTATCCTCCAGACCGAGCAGTACAGAAGGAACAAGCATAACCCACTAATCTTTTGAAACTACCTTGCTACTCTCCCATGCAAACCACACATACCCAAATTACATGACATACATCACACTACAATATGAAATACAAAGCACTAAATAGTCACAACACTATCACTTTCAGCTTTCCCACTTCAATTAGTATTTATCCCAGTTTCACACGACACTGCCCCACTTTGTAATTTTACTTTCCTACTATGAACTCTGGAGATATTTGCACGTCTTCCTGTGCAATGCAAGCCAAGTGGCGTTGCTGGATAGACGGCCGACTCACCTTGATTCTCTCTCAGAGTTTGAATCTAGCGTCACACGGAATCATATCACGCAAAGTAATATTAAGAACGTATTCATCACACACGCGAGTCCTCAACTGATACCATGGGCGAGTACTTCTCTTTATCTTTTGTCTCATACACAGTTTGAGAGTCACACAGTACTCACCACGTGGAAGTACTCGTCTCTAATTTCCAGTCCTGCACACGTCATTTCTTAAATATTTCAACTTATGGTACACACGCTATTTCTTAAATATTTCAACTTATTGTACACTCGCTAGTAATTCAGCTTAACTTAAGCACATGGAAGTATTTCAACTTATTGCTACACGTGGTTTCATTGTGACCGTTGCTCACTTCCGAAGATTACTACAATCCCATTAATATTACCTGCCTGACATTTAATTCTCCCCACAAAAGTTCCTGAAATAGAGAAATTATTATTTCAAACTACTCTTAAATATTCCACATGCATACCATGTCTCCACTCTTTTGTCATTACGGAGCACAACTAAAACAGGTCTTAACAGCACAAGATCCAGCGGAAGAGTGCTGAAACATGGCCGTTCTCTAGGTCCTCTCACACTTCTGTCGAAGTGGGGGAGCACCTTGCTACCATATTGGTCAGCCACATTTCAGGCGCTCAAAGCTCAGGTAAATTTCATCTCTTTGGTCCCACCAAAGGTGGCCAAAGGATCGTGTCAAAGATGATCATATATTCACATTCACTATCTCCAGTTAGCAGACGACCATACATTCATTCATTTCACAGATCTCACCAAACTGGATGTAGGGATTTACTTTGTGGGAGTGCACATGTGATCAATTAAATAAATAAATTGTCATACTTTCACACACTGGTATCCGGCTTCGCTGTCTTAATTGAAATTGAGTTATTTTACAAAAGAAATGTGTTGTTCTGACAAAAATAATGAAGTATGTTGTACCTATTTTCAATGTCGGGCGGTACTGTACACTTTCAAAAGTATCGCGTACACAAGGTGTAAGAGGCAGTGCTTTCCTAGTCAGGTGATCGACGTGAGAAGGTTTACACCGTAATTATGGCCGCACAATGGGATTTACTAGACTTTGAATGCGGAGTAGAGCTAGTTGCATGGGGCTCTACATTTCGGAAATCGTTAGGGAATTCAGTAGTCTGAGATCCACAGTCCCAAGAGTGTGCTGAGAATACCAAATTTCGTGTAGTACCTCTCACCATGGACATCGCATTGGCCAACGGCCTTCACTTACCGACAAGAGCACCGGCTTTCGCGTGACATACACGCAGAAATCATTATGGGACGTACGATGAACGTACCCGTTAAGACAATGCGGCTAAATGTGGCGTTAATGTGCTGTGGCACCAGACGACCGACGTGAGTGCCTCTGCTAAGAGCACGACATCGCCTCCAGCGTCTCTCGTGGGCTCGTGACCATACCGGCTGGACTCTAGACGACTGGAAAACCGTGGTGTGGTCAGGTGAGTCCAGATTTCAGTTGGTAAGAAATGATGTACCGTTCCAGTGTGGCGTACACCCCACGAAGACACTGCCCCAAGTTGTGCACAAGGTACTGTGTGATCTAGTGGTGACTGCATAATGGTGTGGGCTTTGTTTACATGGAATGGACTGGCTCCTCTGGGTCAGGTGAACCAACTGATACCATTGGCAGCCATTCCGAACAAAGATGGAATTTTTTTGGATGACATTGTGCCATGTCACTGTACCACAGTTGTTCATGAGTGGTTTGAAGAACATTCTGGAAAACCGAGAGAATGATTTGGCCACCCAGATAGCAAACATGAATATCATCCAACATTTATGAGACGTGGTCGAAGGGTCAGTTCGTGCATAAAATCCGATACTGGCGATGCTTTCGCAAATTTGGACTGCCGTAGAGGCAGCATAGGTCGGTATTTATAGAGGGACTTTGAACGACATGTTGAGTAGGTGCCACGTCGAGACGCTGCGCTAAGCCCGAAGAAAAGAGGTTCGTCACGATATTAAGAGATTTCTGACGCCTTTGTCACTGCAGTGTACAAGAGAGATGTTGAATTCATTGGATATAAGTATAGTCTTGGTCAAAGAGCTTGTTGCTGGATGTCTCGATCGCCTTTTCTCCGATAACCAGTAATCACTTATAATATTATATTACATACTGCAGCAAGCCCATTTCAACCAGTTTCCGACTGAACACTGCGAAAAGAAATGTACGCAGTGCGCATTTGGGAACTTCGTAAAAGGCCATTGCTCTCAGCAGCGGTAAAAGCTACACGTCTTCAATCTATAAACAATACAGGGAAAGGACCGTAGCTGACTGAAGGCATGTAGAGTGATCCGACGAGCAGCGACTTTTTCTCTTTTTATACAACATTATACGTCGAGTTCACCAACGACTCAATAAGACGTTTAACTCGCAGAGCGCAAACTGTTGAGGGAGTGTGTGGTTTAAGCCAGACGTAGTTCAGTAATGTCTCCTTTTTTCGTTCAATCACTTGAATCTCCTCATTCAAGTTGTTTATTTCAACAATGTCGTTCACAAATTATAGTCCTTTCTTCTCTATCTTCCCGAAGAGTGTGCTGTAGACACTCACGTCTTCTAAAATCACCATTGACACATTCACAGGGCTTCACGCATATGTTCCTCTTGTTTATAACACTCTTGTCATGTGAGATACTAACCTTCTTTCCTTGCTCTGCCTCCAGAGCTTATTAGCGAGTCTGGAACTTTCCATGTAGAGCCAAAGGCAGTTCTTGAGAAAGCTCCTGAATCTCAGATGACAGCGATATAAATCAGTTTCGAATTAAATAATTAGTACAATGGAAAAAATTTAACAAATATAATGAATGGAGAGATGCGTTGCCAGCTCGCAAGAACGTTGTAATCACTACGCGGCAGCTGCTTGGCGCGGGGTCGTAGGCCAGGCGTTGGGTGTCGGCTGCAGGTGTTCGTCATTACGGGCTAACACATGTCCGGAGTGTAAACAGAGCCGCGGCAGCACTTGGCCGCCAGGCGGTGCGCTGTCCGCCCTCTTAATTACGTGGCAGCATCGGCGCTGCCTAAAAACGCGCGGCTCGCTGCACCACACGTGTGGGGCATGTGGGGGAGGGCGCCGACGCCGCCATGTTACTGCCGCTGCACTACAGAACACCCTCACACCGATACGATGGCACGTGCCGCCTTCACTGTGGAAACAGTTTAGTAACCACTCTTTCACAGTTTCCTATTACAGCTGCTGTACTTTATTACACAGACGAAACGTACCTAAAGCCACAACGGTTACCTCAAGGGTCTGTGTTCGTCCCTAGTAATGCTTGAAGGTATGAGTTTTTCTTTTTCCTTTTTTTTTCCAAAGGGTTCATCCACTCTCATTGGAAGCGACGAGCAGGCCTCTATATTCTAGTGATATACAGCATGGAAGGCGCTGGGATGAGGCTCTAGTCAATCTATTCTGCTGCAGACATACACTGACTATCCCCTCTCAAGATGCAAGTTCACCACTACGGTCCAAGCGTCTGCAGTGAATTGTGCGCTGGTAAACGGAAGGAAATAGTTGGTCCTAACACGTGAACTGTACTTATATGGCCTGACTGAGCATTGCTAATTACTAAGTACTGATGATTATCAGCTACTGTAGTGAAACAAGGGTTACGAACATGTACATTTATTGGTTGGGAATTCAATAATTTTTCAGAACAAATATGGTTCAAACACTCACCACGGGAGAATAAGTGCATGTACATGTATGAACGAGTGCTAATTCTGGCTTTTCAGAGGGACAGGGCTGGAAAAGTTCTCATAAAATAGACCGAATCAAGAAGAAAAGAAGAAATAGTGTTAATCGAAACTATTTTATGTTGCTGATAGTGCATTGGAAGGTTAGTGAGTAAAGGGAAAGAGTACCCTAAGAGTAAAATGATGACCGGAAGATCACCACACAATGACTGATTTGACCAATATGAAACAATGTGCCTATTATCCCATAGGAATTCCGTATGGCGTGGCTGCGACACTTACATCATTTGCGTGAGAAAAGGCGGGGTGGTTGCAGGCGGAGTCGGGCGCTAGCATGGAGCGACCTGTCTGCTCGTGAATTTCTTTCTTATCTTGAGGTGAAGAAGACCGTTCTCTGCACCGCTCGACGACCAAATCCGTCTACTATGGGTTCCCCCTAAGAAGTACTTTCTGTGACTCCCGGCGTAGCAGTGGTTACTATGACTCCCAACGATGAAGTGGCTGATACTTTGCTCTCCTGCTCCTTCACAGTGTGAGCCAGCTAAACTGTTATTTTGGATAATCTGCAACCCCATACTTCATTTCACCAATCCGAAAGCTACTATTAGTTTTGTTCTGGAAGCTTCGGCAGCCAGTCTCTTTTGGTCCCCTTCGTTAAGAGATTGATCGTTTTGGAGATTGTTGGTTCAAATGGCTCTGAGCACTATGGGACTTAACATCTCTGGTCATTAGTCCCCTAGAACTTAGAACTACTTAAACCTAACCAACCTAAGGACATCACACACATCCATGCCCGAGGCAGGATTCGAACCTGCGACCGTAGCATTCGCGCGGTTCCGGACTGAGCGCCTAGAACCGCTAGACCACCGCGGCCGGCGAAGATTGTTGTTGCATGAGGACATTTCCTACTCTGGAATTTGATTATTTGTTGTTGAACTATTTTTGTTTTAAACTTTTTCTGGTGAGAGTTTTCCTGTGGTTTCCAAGACTGCTACTCACTGATATTGGACGTTTGTATGTGTCATGCATTTGGTCATATTGCCCAAGGATATCTCTTAGTTCATTTTGTGACGCTTGCGCCTTGGTATAGGAGGATTCTGCCAGGAAACGAAAGTGTATAATGAGTACTTCTAAGCCTGAAGCTTCGCACAGGCCCGCTGTCGGAAGCGCATTGGGACCTGCAGAGCTTGCCTTAGTGATCTGGTTTGGGCTTTCTCCAGGCGGTCTATCGTCGGTCTGGCTACGTAGCCGCTTACGGGGCATACATATTCCAGTTTTGTTTGGTCATCAGTCTTCTGACTGGTTTGATGCGGCCCGCCACGAATTCCTCACCTGTGCCAACTTCTTCATCTCAAAGTAGCAGTTGCAACCTACGTCTTCAACTATTTGCTGGATATATTACAATCTCTATCTTCCTCTACATTCTACAGCTTTTGCCCTCTGCGGCTCCCTCCAGTACCATGGAAGTCATTCCCTCATGTCTTAACAGACGACAGATGTCCTATCTTCCTGTCTTTTCTCCTAGTCAGTGTTCTTCACATATTCATTTCCTCTCCGTTTATGTGCAGAACCTCCTCATTCTTTACTCTACAACTTTCGACATTCGTCTGTAGCACCACATCTCAAATAGTTTTATTCCCTTCTGTGCCGGTTTTCCCCCCAGTCCCTGTTTCACTACCACAAAAAGCTGTGATCCAATCGCATATTGTCAAAAATTTCTTCCTCAAATTAAGTCCTATGTTTAATATTAATAAATTTCTCTCGGCCAGGAATGTCCTTTTAGCTAGTGCTAGTCTGCTGTTGATGTCATCCTTGCTCCGTCCGTCATTGGATATTTTGCTGCCTAGTTAGCAGAAATCTTTACCTTCATCTAATTCGTGACCATCAATCCCGATGTTAATGTTCTCTCTGTTCTCCTTCCTGCTGCTTCTCATCACTTTCGCCTTTCTTCGATTTACTCTCACTGCATATTCTGTACTCATTAGACTGTGCATTCCATTCAGCAGATCATGTAATTATTCTTCACTTTCACTCAGGATATCAATGTCAGCAACGAATCCTATCACTGAGACCCTTTCAAATTTAATTTTAATTCCACTCCTGAACCTTTCTTTTATTTCTTCGATGTACAGATTGACAGTAGCGGCGAAAGACTGCATCATTGTCTTACTCCCTTTTTAAGCAAATCACCTCATTGTTGTCGCCTATTTATGTCATTTGATCTTGGCTCTTGTACATACTGTATATTAACCGTCTCTTCCTATAGATTACTCCTATTTTATTTTTTTTTTGAATTTCGAAAACCTTGCACCATTTTACAACGTCGAACGTTTTTTTTAGGTCGATAAATCCCATGAAAGTGTCTTGATTTTTCTTTAATTTTGCATCAGTTGTCAACCTCATCTTCAGAATTACCTCGCTGGTGCCTTTACCTTTGCTAAAGCCAAACTCATCGTCATATAATACATCCCCAATTTTCTTTTCAATTCGTCTGTATATTATTCTTGTCAGTAACTTGGATGCATGAGCTGTTAAACTGATTATGAAACAATTATCACACCCGTCAGCTCTCGCAGTCTTCGGAATTGTATGGATATTTTCCCGAAAATCACATAGTAAGCCGCCAGAATCATATATTCTACACGCCAACGTGAAGAGTCGTTTTGTTACCACTTCCTCCAACGACTTTAGAAATCAGATGGAATTTTATTTATCCCTCCTGTCTTATTTGTTCTTAAATCGTCCAAAGCGCTCTTAAATTCTGATTCTAATGCTGAATCCCCTACCTCCTCTTAATTGATTCCTGTTTCTTCTTCTACCACATTAGACAAATCTTCCCCTTCATAGAGGCCTTGAATATACTCTTTCCAGCTATTCGCTCTCTACTCTGCATAAAACATTGGAGTTCCAATTGCACTCTTAATGTTGCCACCCTTGTTTTTAAGTCATCGAAGGTTGTTTTGACTTTCCTATATGCTAAGTCAGTCCTTCCAACAATCAATTATTTTTCGATTACTTTACACATTTTATGCAGCCACTCCGTGTAAGCTTCCTTGCACTTCCTACTTATTTCTTTCCTCAGTAACTTGTATTTCTGTATTCCTGGATTTCCCCGAACGTTTTAATACTTCCTTCTTTCGTCTATAAACTGAAGTACTTCTTGTGTTACCCAGATTTCTTCACAGTTACCTTCTTTGTACCTACGTTTTTCTTACCAACTTCTATGATTGCTCTTTCTAGAGATGTCGATTCCTCTTCAACTGTACTTCCTAGATATTCCTTATAGCTGTATCTATAGCCTTAGAGAACTTAAAGTTGACCTCATCATTCCTTAGTACTTCTGTATCTCACTTCATTGCATATTGATTCTTTCTGACTATTCTCTTAAACTTCAACCATTCTTCTACTACATTGTGATCTGGGTCTGTATATGCTCCTGGGTATGCATTACAACAAAGTATCTGATGTCGGAATCTCTGTCTGACTATGATATAATCTAACTGAAATCTTCCCGTATCACCCGGCCTTCTCCAAGTTAACCTTCTCCTCTTGTGATTCTTGAACAGAGTATTTGTTATTACTAACTGACATTTATTACAAAACTCAATTAGTCTTTCTCCTCTCTCATTCCTTGTCCCAAGCCCATATTCTCAAAAAAATGGTTCAAATGGCTCTGAGCACTATGGGACTCAACATCTGAGGTCATAAGTCCCCTAGAACTTAGAACTACTTAAACCTAACTAACCTAAGGACATCACACACATCCATACCCGAGGCAGGATTCGAACCTGCGACCGTAGCGGTCGCGCGGTTCCAGACTGAAGCGCCTAGAACCGCTCGGCCACACTGGCCGGCCCCATATTCTCATTTAACCTTTTCTTCTGCACTTTCTCCTACAACTGCATTCCTGTCTCCCATTACTATTAGTTTTTCATCTCTCTTTATGTACTGTGTTACCCTTTCAATATTCTCATATACTTTCTCCATCTCTTGATCCTCAGCTTTCACGTCGACATGTGTACATGAACCATCATTGTTAATGTTGGTTTGCCATCCATTCTCATAAGAACAACCCTGTCACTAAATTGCTCACAGTAACACACTCACTGCACTGCCTTCCTATTCCTAACGAATCCTACTGCTGTTGATATTACCCTACACTCATTTGACCATAAATCGTTGTGTTTTTTCTATTTCACCTCACTGACCCTTTCTATATCTGGATTGAAACTTTGCAGTTCTCTGTTCAGATTTTCTAGCTTACCTGCCTCGTTCAAGCTTCTGGCATTCCATGCCCCGACTCGTAGAACGTTACCTTTCCGTTGGTTATTCACACTTTTTCTCATGATCACCTCCACATTGGCAACCCCTGAGATCCGAATGATGGATATTCCGGAATATTTTGCCAATGGAGAGATCATCATGACACTTTTACATTTACAGGCCACAAGTGTTGTGGATACATATTATTTGGCTTTAATGCAGTGGTTTCCATTGCCTTCTGCAACCTCAAGCCCTTAATCACAGCTGATTCTTCCACCTGTAGGGGCAGTTTTCCATCAGAAGGTCGAAAAATAATCCTGAGCCTCTGTCAGCTCGTCCGCCATCTTTGACAAGGCCGCTGGCAAAATGAGGGTGACTACTTGTGCCTGAAATCTTCGGCCGACAATGGTGATTATTTATTAATAAAATTGTAAGCAGCGGTGGGTTTCAAACCCGGGATCGCGGACGTTTTGATCAGTAATCAAAGACGCAACTTTTTTTTTAATCTCATTTTGTGGTATACTGTTCGGTGAATGTGTTCGGGGTGGGCGTCCGATGACACCCGTTTAGGTTCTTCGCTGACCCATTCATTTTTCTTTTTTACCCTGAGCTACCGTGCCTCCTAGACGAGAGGTGCAACCCATATATTCCTGTAGTGCTGTAGTGGTTTAATTAGACTTCGATAAATCGCAACACCTGTGATGGGGCTAAGGGAACCCCATGGAGTTGAGGACTGGATACATGACGTGCATTCTGCCATGTTCTTTTCCGCGAAGCTCATCTATGTGACATTTCTAAATCAGGCGCTTATCAAGTGTGACACCGAGATACATCGCTGAGTTTTTCCAGGGGAGATTTTGACCCTGCAGTTACAGCAACTGGCAGGGTCCTCTTGGAGGTCTGAATTTTCTGCAGCATCTGGTGTGGAACATGGTTTGCGTCTTATCGGTGTTGAGGGAGACGTGCAATTGCTTTGCCCAGATTTTCGGCCTGATTAGGGCGATTTGCAGACGTCTTGTTACAAGGTTCCTGTTTGTCGAACAGGAGGAAAATGCTGCGCAGTCCGCGTACTGTGCACTGTGTACATGTTGCGTCATAGACATGTCAGTAGTGTACACATTGCCTCAGGCCCGGACTTTTGGGAACGCTTGCACCGATTCCTCTTCTGGTCGAGAGGGATCCATCGATCTCAATTGCGAAAGTTGTGATATTCCTGGCTGTGGTCACCAGTATTTTATCTTGCTAGAAGCTCGCCTTGATGCAGCTTGATACACGTGAAGCAGCATATGGTACAAAAGTGGGGTGAGGAATAAGCTACAGATGTGCCACTCCCTTGGGACAGTCCACGAATTGTACTGAACTTGCTTCTGATTGGTCGGCACAATCGGGTGTTAGGTGCTAAACGCCTAACTTCTCGTATTAATTATTTATATACTTTTCATTGTATTTAACCGAGTTTTCAGTATGACAGTCTCTCATGGTTATCTTACGAGTCTACCTTTTTTTTATTAAATTTCACTATTTTCAGAAACATAACAGTAATAATATTACAACCGAAGTCCTTCGGACACCTTCGGGTCGCTTTGGCACGCCTGGGAGACGAAGTACTTCGGCTGTGTTGGTCACATTGTTTCGGGCGTTCTTCAGAGCCGGATGTGTAACTCTGTTTCGGCCGGACATCTCGTACTCTACATCGGAAGTTGTCAGAAAAGTTACCGTACTATTAAGAAAGCTATGTCAAGTGTTGTAGAAACAGTGTAAAAAGTTATTATTTAAAATATAAACAAATAAGATACATTGATGAGAGGTGTCGCCTAGCATCATTGTCAGTATTACAATCTTGCCCTCTGTAGATACAGAGACTAACCTGGGCAAGTGGCATCCCATAAAAAGCACAATTACAGGTTCGAGTTCGAGATGACATCATAGCGGCCACGGCTGAAGAAGATCCCACCACCGACGAACTGTCTTCTGTGCTGGGGACATAACTTTAGAAGACGACAGGTTGGTGGACTCTTATTCAACTTCTAGAGATCTCTCCGGCTTCCAGACCTGACCTCCAACACGACAACGTATAATTTATAAAGTCCTACCGGAGAGGTAGTTTTTTACTTTGCTGACGATCTCCCTGGGGAAGCCTAGGGCGGAGTAGTCCAGTGTGCCAAAAGTGTCAAAGCGTTTTTCTACATCTACTAGGACCAGCCCGCAATATCCCTTTCGGTTGAAGCTTTCTGTAGCTGTTTCAGCCACCCTCATAATGTTTCTGAGGCGAGGGGGGCGGGGCAGAACATTTTTTCTGAAAGATAAACTAAAATTTCGAATGTATTTGCTCTCGTCTAATATGATCACGTATAGGTGTTAGTAGAAGGCGCTCGTATACATTACTGATAATAATGATTCCGCCCACCGACCTATCCAACTCCTCTTTCCAGCAACGTGTGAGTGCCGCCCTATGTCACATCAACGATACCAAATATTCCGAGTTAGCGAACGGCGACCCGCCAAAAACTTTCCATACATCTGTCTTCTCAATGTTTACCCTTAATATGTCAATGGCCTGTCGGCCTGTGGAGGCACCCCGTAGCTACTGCACAATAATGCGATGTTATCGCACGGGACACGCCATTTGTGTTGGTGATCTGTCCTTCGGAGAAACTTCTGTGTTCATATTCGCCGACTGGCGAGGACAGGGCGAGTTCACTGGCTCTGCTCGCAAGTGCATTCCTTCCCAAGTGTGGTTAATTCTGCCATAGACGCCCGCGGCGCTCTGCCGCAGTGAGAACGACAGCGGGCGACCGCGCACTGGACTGGAGGTGGCCGGCGTTACACTCCTGCGCGCCTCCAGTCAGCCGCCTCGTTCGCTGAAGGCAGGCCAAAGCGAGCAGATATTATGTGGGCCATGTTCTCACTACGCACTAGCTACCAGAATGAATGCGGCATGTACTTCAGAATTAGGAGAAGTTAAAGGAATTCCTCTACAACTTCAACCACTCCCACAGATAAAACAGTTCTTTCACATATCCATCGGAGTTTGCTGATTAATTTGACCTATCATATCGAACCTCACCATGAACCATGGACCTTGCCGTTGGTGGGGAGGCCTGCGTGCCTCAGCGATACAGATGGCCGTAGCGTAGGTGCAACCAAAACGGAGGGGTATCTGTTGACAGCCCAGACAAACGTGTTGTTCCTGAAGAGGGGCAGCAGCCTTTTCGGGTAGTTGCAGGGGAAACAGTCTGGATGATTGACTGATCTGGCCTTGTAACACTAACCAAAACGGCCTTGCTGTGCTGGTACTGCGAACGGCTGAAAGCAGGGGGAAACTACAGCCCTAATTTGTACCTAGGGCATGCAGCCTTACTTTATGGTTAAATGATGATGGCGTCCTCTTGGGTAAAAATTTCCGGAGGTAAAATAGTCCCCCATTCGGATCTCCGGGCGGGGACTACTCAAGAGGACGTCGTTATCACGATCAGAGCACGGAATGTCAGATCCCATAATCGGACAGGTAAGTTAGAAAATTTAAAAAAAAAGAAAAGGATAGGTTAAAGTTGGATATAGTGGGTATCAGTGAAGTTCGGTGGCAGGAGGAACAAGACTTTTAGTCAGGTGATTACAGGGTTATAAATACAAAATCAAATAGGGGTAATGCGGGAGTAGGTTTAATAATGAATAAAAAAATGGAGTGCGGGTAAGCTACTACAAACAGCATAGTGAACGCATTATTGTGGCCAAGACAGACACGAAGCCCACGCCTACTACAATAGTACAAGTTTATATGCCAACTAGCTCTGCAGATGATGTAGAAATTGATGAAATGTATGATGAGATAAAAGAAATTATTCAGGTAGTGAAGGGTAACGAAAATTTAATAGTCATGGGTGACTGGAATTCGAGAGTAGGAAAAGGGAGAGAAGGAAACCTAGTAGGTGAATATGGATTGGGGGTAAGAAATGAAAGAGGAAGCCGTCTGGTAGAATTTTGCACAGAGCATAACTTAATCATAGCTAACACTTGGTTCAAGAATCATAAAAGAAGGTTGTATACATGGAAGAATCCTGGAGAACTAGAAGATATCAGATAGATTATATAATGGTAAGACAGAGATTTAGGAACCAGGTTTCAAATTGTAAGGCATTTCCAGGGGCAGATGTGGACTCTGACCACAATCAATTGGTTACGAACTGTAGATTATGACTGAATAAACTACAAAAAGATGGGAATTTGAGGAGATGGGACCTGGATAAACTGACTAAACCAGAGGTTGTACAGAGTTTCAGGGAGAGCATAAGGGAACAATTGACAGGAATGGGGGAAAGAGATACAGTAGAAGAAGAATGGGTAGCTCTGAGGGATGAAGTAGTGAAGGCAGCAGAGGATCAACTAGGTAAAAAGACGAGGGCTAGTAGAAATCCTTGGGTAACAGAAGAAATATTGAATTTAATTGATGAAAGGAGAAAATGAAAAAATGCAGTAAATAAAGCACGCAAAAAGGAATACAAACGTCTCAAAAATAAGATCGACAGGAATTGCAAAATTGCTAAGTAGGGATGGCTAGAGGACAAATGTAAGGATGTAGAGGCTTATCTCACTAGGGGTAAGATAGATACTGCCTACAGGAAAATTATAGAGACCTTTGGAGAAAAGAGAACCACTTGTATGAATAGCAAGAGCTCAGATGGAAACCCAGTTCTAAGCAAAGAAGGGAAAGCAGAAATATGGAAAGAGTACATAGGTGGTCTATACAAGGGGGATGTACTTGAGGACAATATTATGGAAATGGAAGAGGATGCAGATGAAGATGAAATGGGAGATACTATACTGCGTGAAGAGTTTGACAGAGCACTGAAAGACCTGGTTCTAAACAAGGCCTCGGGAGTAGACAACATTCTGTTGCAACTACTGACAGCGTTGGGAGAGCCAGTCCTGACAAAACTCTACCATCTGATGATCAAGATATATGAGACAGGCGAAATACCCTCAGACTTCAAGAAGAATGTAATAATTCCAATCCAAAAGGAAGCAGGTGTGGACAGATGTGAAAATTACCGAACTGTCAGTTTAGTAAGACACAGCTGCAAAATACTAAAGCCAATTCTTTACAGACGAATGGAAAAACTGATAGAAGCCGACCTCGGGGAAGATCAGTTTGGATTCCGTACAAAAATTGGAACATGTGAGGCAATACTGACCCTACGACTTATCTTAGAAGAAAGATTAAGTAAAGGCAAACCTACGTTTCTTGCATTTGTAGACTTAGAGAAAGCTTTTGACAATGTTGACTGGAATACTCTCTTCCAAATTCTAAAGGTGGCTGAGGTAAAATACAGGGAGCGAAAGGCTATTTACAATTTGTACAGAAACCAGATGGCAGTTATAAGAGTCGAGGGTCATGAAAGGGAAGCAGTGGTTGGGAAGGGAGTGAGACAGGGTTATAGCCTATCCCCGATGTTATTCAATCTGTATATTGAGCAAGCAGTGAAGGAAACAAAAGAAAAATTCGGAGTATGTATTAAAATCCATGGAGAAGAAATAAAAACTTTGAGGTTCGCCGATGACATTGTAATTCTGTCAGAGACAGCTAAGGACTTGGAAGAGCAGTTGAACAGAATGGACAGTGTCTTGAAAGGAGGGTATAAGATGAACATGAACAAAAGCAAAACGAGCATAATGGAATGTAGTCGAATTAAGTCTGGTGATGCTGAGGGAATTAGTATAGGAAATGAGACACTTAAAGTAGTAAAGGAGTTTTGCTATTTGGGGAGCAAAATAACTGATGATGGTCGAAGTAGAGAGGATATCAAATGTAGACTGGCAATAGCCTTTCTGAAGAAGAGAAATTTGTTAACATCGAGTATAGATTTAAGTGTCAGGAAGTCGTTTCTGAAAGTGTTTGTATGGAGTGTAGCCATGTCTGGAAGTGAAACATGGACGATAAATTGTCTGGACGGGAATAGAATAGAAGCTTTCGAAATGTGGTGCTACAGAAGAATGCTGAAGATTAGATGGGTGGATCACATAACTAATGAGGAGGTATTGAATAGAATTGGAGAGAAGAGGAGCTTGTGGCACAACTTGACAAGAAGATGCGACCGGTTGGTAGCACATTTTCGGAGGAATCAAGGGATAACAAATTTAGCATTGGAGGGCAGCGTGGAGGGTAAAATCGTAGAGGGAGACCAAGAGATGAATACACTAAGCAGATTCAGAAAGATGTAGGTTGCAGTAAGTACTGGGAGATGAAGAAGCTTGCACAGAATAGAGTAGCATGAAGAGCTGCATCAAACCAGTCTCAGGACTGAAGACCAGAACAACAACATCATATCGAGGGATTGCGCTGAGAAAAAATGAGAATGAACACGAGTCTGGCTATTGTCTGGCATGTTTCAGGTATGTAATGTCCACGAAACATCTCTAATGTTACGTGACTCAAATGCACCCCTCTAAGTAGCCTAACGACACACACTTTCATATAAATCAACGCAACGTAATTATTGGAGCCTACTTACCTCATGAATAACGTAACTGCATAAGCAACAAACTTCGTGAAAGCAACAAGTAGCACTAATGTGTTGGCTTCTCACTTCAGTGATCGGCAGTGTAACGGAGTTGTTTCTTCAAATATGTATTCATTAATTTACAACGAAAACTACAAATAAACACTTAACGAACCATTCAGTAGAGCTCTAACATCCCTCGTACGTGAAATAATAATTCAGTAACACAGAGCTACCACTTTTCACATGATAGCACCAGCGAACAGCAACACAGGAACGAACGGCGAATTACGTTATACAATTTCCGAAAAAACTAGCTAGCCTGCAAAAGTTTTTGCTGAATTGTAGCACCTGCTTCGAATCATGCCATGCGATACGTAAACTTCACTGTCGGAATGACTTCCTACCTCATCCACTATATTGTCTGGCATCGAATCTACAAGAGGGCAGCACCCTCTATCACATTTACATAAAGCTTCAATATGCAAATGGAACTATCTATGAAATCGCTATTCAATACATGTTCTTAATCATTTTTAAAATTTCTCATAAATGAGAAACGCAAATTAAAGTCGCAAGGCAAGAATCACATTCATACTACTCTATTTACAAAACGAAGTTGCTATTGTCGTATATGTAATCCGATATCATCCACAAAATTATTCCTTGCACTTCTCTGAAATCATAACGTGGAAGAATTTTACACCAAATTAGCTTAGAAATGATGCAGTAACTAGTCTCCTAATATTTAATAACTCACAACCTCTTTAAGCCTACACCACTACATGCGAATACATGCCTAATAATGGCGCGCAGAATGATACAAAACCTTATCGGTTATCTTGCACGTTGTACAAACTGTTCAGGATTATGGCTCTCCATCGAACTAAAGTAATTTCGTCAGAACAGCATACACGATCAAACACGTCTTAATGGTGCTAGCACTAGTATTAGAACTAGAACTCGAGTGGAATGGAATGGTAGACCTCCTTTCGAACAAGCAAGCACATCGCATTCTGTACCGGCCAAGATCGAGATTGCTTGATGGCCAACCGCATACGAAAGACTATATTGCAAAGCAGTGACTGATAAAAGAACTTACCAAATTATGGCTCGATACGTACGGAAACTGGTTAAGTTAATATCTCAGACATGGTTGTAAAACAAATACTGTTGATCTTAAAAAAACGGAAGTAGGTGGCGAGGAAATGAACAACTCAACAAACAGGCACTTTCATCGCGCACAGGCACACCGGTCGCTTTTAAAAAGTTATTTCCTTGGCGGAGTTTCATAAGTTTACTACAGCAGCCCCATATAGAGTGCATGCAACTGAGTGGATCAGTAGTAATTACTGATGCAATGGAAGTGATGCCGATTTTACTTGGGCATTGTGTAATTAAGACAGATTCTAGACCTCAGGAGTACTCATGATGCTAATGCTTTCAGCCTGAGTGTAGTAGCTTCATCTTTTGTGTAAGTTTTCTCGCACAGGTGCATACAGTAGGGAATATGTACCTGAAAACTGCAGCGAAGTTTGCTTTGCTTGATAGTATAGGTTCACTCCATAAAGGAAAAGGTTCAGTCGTATATTATAGGCGGCAACAAAAAAGTTACTGGCCAAACAACGTTCCATAAAACATATTGTTGTTGTGGTCTTCAGTCCAGAGACTGGTTTGACGCAGCTCTCCATGCTACTCTATTCTGTGCAAGCTTCTTCATCTCCCCGTACCTACTGCAACCTACATCTTTCTGAATTTGTTTAGTGTATTCATCTCTTGGTCTCCCTCTACGATTTTTATCCTCCGCGCTGCCCTCCAGTACTAAACTGGTGATCCCTTGATGCCTCAGAATATGTCCTACCAACCGATCCCTTCTTCTAGTCAAGTTGTGCCACAAATTTCTCTTCTCCCCAATTCTATTCAATAGCTCCTCATTAGTTATGTGATATACCCATCTAATCTTCAGCATTCTTCTGTAGCACCATATTTCCAAAGCTTCTATGGTCTTTTTGTCTAAACTATTTATCGTCCACGTTTCGCATCCATACATGGCTACACCCCATACAAATACTTTCAGAAAAGACTTCCTGACACTTAAATCTATACTCGATGTTAACAAATTTCTCTTCTTCAGAAACGCTTTCCCTGTCATTCACAGTCTACATTTGATATCCTCAATTATTTTGCTCCCCAAATAGCAAAACTCATTTACTACTTTAAGTGTCTTATTTCCTAATCTAATTCCCTCAGCATCACCTGATTTCATTCGACTACATTCCATTATCCTCGTTTTTCTTTTGTTGATGTTCATCTTATATCCTCCTTTCAAGCCACTGTCCATTCCGTTCAACTGCTCTTCTAGGTCTTCTGCTGTCTCTGACCGTAAAACATATCAGCTGATATGCAGTTTACTCCACGGTCAACTAATAATCACTATTTTCAATTACTTGTTTAACGTGTAATCAGAGACCTTCTAAGTCATGAGCCTGTCTTATAAACTGTTGTGTGCCTAAGAACTTTGTGTTACCTAAGAGCGCCTTCCCTCCCACCTTCCTACCAACACTACCTTTGGAAGAGTGTCTTCTACATCCTCACACCATGTCCAGCCAGTTGTAGTCGCTTAACGTTTGCTTTTTTCACAATAATGGACTGGTTGTATTTCTTCCACCCTCTATCTTCCTTCACTAGTAATAAAGAACCTGCCTATACCACGCTTGGCCGTCCTCTGCTAGAGTATTGCTGTGCGGCATGGGATCCTTGCCAGGTACAATATGTTTTGTATTCATTGCCCATTCAGCCATCTCAGTAGTGGAAAGACGATACGATAGCGTATTGGAAATGATACGAACCTGAAGAAAGGGACGCCTGTTCCCCGAGCGGAGGAAGCCTCCGACTTCATCGGGAATCGAACCCGGCCCTCCGCAGTACGAGTTTGCCTCGCTGACTGCGCAGCTACACAGCAAACTGCCAGAGAAGAATGACGGAGGGCATCGAAAACATCCAGTGAAAGAGAGTTCGTTTAGTATTATAGTTAAATGGAGGAGATAAAAGAGAGTTGGGGTGGCAATCATTAAAACAAGGCCAATTTTTTTTTCGCTGCGAGATCTTTTACCGAAGATTTAATCATCAACTCACTCCTCTGAATGCGAAAATATTTTATTGGATCCAAGTTACATAGGGAGAAACGATCATCGTGATAAAATAAGAGAAATCAGAGCTCATATGTTAAGATTTGAGGGCTCATTTTCTCTATGCGTCTTTCGAGGGTGGAAGGGCAGGGAAATAGTCCGAAGGTACTTCGATGAATCCTCTGCGAGGGACTTAAGTGTGAATTGCAGGGTATTCATGTAGATGCAGATGCAGCCTGGCCAAAAAATCTTTCCCATGATCTTTCTCTCAAATCCCATTAGTTTTTCACTATCAATTTTGATTTATACTCAATCCTTCTGTGCCACCTAACAGCACTGGGACACTTATAGTGTATTCCTTCGGTTTAACTTTTGTTGAGCTTACCCTCTTCCGGTTTTAGGCTCTTTTATGAGCTGGAAGCGCTAACTTTTCCTTGGTTTATTTATAGGTGAAAATCATTCCTCAGATTGAAGTACGACCAAAGTATTTTACGTTCTCAAGTATCTTCAGCTTCATCTCTTGGACCTGTGAATCCCCTGGCACCTTGTGGTAAATTCCATCACTTCTGTCTTTCCTGTGTTCATTCTCAAGCTCAACTTCCGTGCACTACTGCTTAGGTCCTCAACCATATTCTATCATTTCTTCTCTTGACTCTGATGAAGCATTTGAAGTTTTCCATTCAGACTGATGCCGTTTCCTATTCTTTTCATTTCGCGTACAAGTTTCCAAGGACAACGTCAAATAATTTGCATGATAATGCGTCACAACTTCCTTTGACATTTCTCTTTGATGTCTTAATTTAGATTTCGTCTCTTTTGTATATGCATTTTTAATTTGTCAGGTACTCCTAACTCCCTAGAGATGTTGTATATTCTCCCTTTATTTTTCTCCAGCATACATTTATCCAAATTAAGTTTTGATGTGTAAACAAATGGTTTTACTTCTCCTTTCCCCAACTTGGGAAAAAAAATACAGAAATTACGTTACCTGGAGTTGAGCTAATAAACAAACCAAGACGCACGCAAATTTCTCTAAAGTCAACAGTTAGATGATCATAGCTCGCAGAACAACATCCAATTGGCTTCAAACCAGAAGCTCAACCCTGCTAAAAAGAAATGTCTTATTCTAAGTTCAGACTTAGGAATAGCGTTATTTGACACTTCTAACTATAAGTGATTGTTCACTTCTTAGCGGCTAGCTGTGATGCTTGAACATTCACATCTGTATATCTTTTTTAATGCACGTCTTTTTTCCTCTTATAAGAAAAAAAACATGTAGAAATTTTCAGAATGTAACCCATGTATAAAATTATTTTCAATGTGAATGTGAAATGATTCGTTCCACATCATTACGATCTATCGTGTAAAATGATCTCTGGAACATGTAACTTCCTTACTAACTAACTACCATCCAAACCACCGTGTAATCCAGCTCTCCAGCTCTATGCCCCATTCGACAGGGCTTACAAGCGGTGACCTCTTGCATCCCCAGTAAACCTGTACAGTACTGTAATAAAATCACGACTCACAAAGCTGAAACAACAAAATCTATCAATGGTATTAGTATTTCCATTCGTGACCTGAGTATGGTAAAAATACACTGCAACTAAAAAATTAGTGCACCCGGAAAGATGATGTCGAGTTTGCCACTGTGTTGTTAAGGGTTTCAACGTCGTCCGCCAAAAAATAGCGTAGCTACCAGAGCTCCATCTGTGTCTACCCTTTAATAGTGAATGCCCACAGCCAGAAGGCCCAGTGTTGTGCAAACAGGGGAAGCAAGCAGGCTGCTTCCTACAGCCAACTAATTGAGTTCGAAAGGGGTCAGATTGTGGCCTTCCCAGTGGTGGGACGGACCTTTCGGGGAATTGCCACACAAGTAGGACTCGCTGTCTCAGTTGTGCAACGATGCTGGTATCAGTGGTCACGTGAACATTCCCACACCTGTAGACGAGGTTCTGGATGTCCACACAGCAAAGACACTCGCCAGAACCATCACCACTACTCTTCATCACTACTGTATGGTGGTCTGAGTCTATATCCGCTCCTGAGTACACCTTACAATCCAGTATCTGATTTCGGAATCTCTGTCTGACCACGATATAATCTAATTGTAATTTTCCCGTATCACCCGATCTTTCCCAAGTATACCTCCACCACTTTTGATTCTTGAACAGAGTATTCGCTAATACTACCTGAAACTTATTACAGAACTCAATTAGTCTTTCTCCTCTCACATTTCTTTTCCCAAGCCCATATTCTCCTATAACCTTTTCTTCCACCCCTTCCCCTACAACTGCATTCCAGTATATATTACATTTTCATCCCCCTTTACATACTGTATTACCCTTTCAATATCCTCATACACTTTATCAGTCTCTCCATCTTCAGCTTGCGACGTCGGCATGTATACCTCAACTATCGTTGTCGGTGTTGGTCTGCTGTCGATTCTGATTAGAACAACCCGGTCACTGAACAGTTCACAGTAACACACTCTGTGCCCTACCTTCCTATTCACAACGAATCCTACACCTGTTATACCATTTTCTGCTGCTGTTGATGTTATCCTATATTCATCTGACCAGAAATCCTTGTCATCTTTCCACTTCACTCCAATGATCCCTACTATATCTAGACAGAGCCTTCGTATTTCCGTTTTAAGATTTTCTAGTTTCTCTACCACGTTCAAGCTTCTGACATTCCACGCCCCGAATCGTAGAACGTTATCCTTCCGTTGATTATTCAATCTCTTTCTTGTGTCACCCTCCCTTTGGCAGTCCTCTCCCGGAGATCCGAATGTGGGCAATTCCGGAATATTTTGCCAATTGAGAGATCATCATGGCACTTCTTCTATTACAGGTCACATGTCCTATGGATACAAGTTACGTGCCTTTAATGCAGTGATTTTCATTGCCTTCTGCATCCTCGTGCCGTTGATCATTGCTGATACTTCCCCCTTTAGGGGAAATTTCCCACCCCTACGACAAGAGAGTGCCCTGAACCTCTGTCCGCTCCTCCGCCCTCTTGACAAGGCCGTTGGCAGAATGAGGCTGACTTCTTATGCCGGAACTCTTCGGATGTCAATGATGATTACTAATCAAGACGCCGCTACCCCTAGACCACGGATCCAAATTCCGATTATTGATGAAATCTTCTCAAGTTATCAGGCGAGTCGCGACGTCATGTTGTCGCAACGTTTCAATAAGATCATATTGCAAATTTTCACAGGCGGCATGTATGGGCAGACATCAGTCTTCGCACAACTGGTGGAGCAAATCATCAACAAAGATTTTCTATCAATGTTTGGACCATCATTGTTTCTTCCACTCATGCTCAGCGGATAAAGTTACCATAATTTCACAAAGAATGTTCTACCTAATCTGTTAGCAGATGTGCCTTTAGCTGAGCGACAAAACATGTACTTCATGTACGGTGCATCACCTCCTCAGTTTAGTGTTAATGTCAGTCGGCTTCTAAATAACAGTTTCGGTGACGGATCTATAGGTAGAGATGGACCAATACCCTGGCCTCCACACTCTCTAGACCTAAACGCAACGGACTTTTATTTGTGGGGGCATTTGGAAGGTCTTGTTTATGGAACCCCAGTACTAGATGTTCATAGTCTACGTACCCGTATTATGGAGAGCTGCGAAATCATACGCAATATTCTAACGATACATCAGTGCGTCCAAGATTCACTCCGACAGCGGGTTGATGCACGTGCCAGTGCCCACAGAGGGCATACTGAACATCTCCTGTGAAAAAAGGTTGCATGTGTATGCTGGCGTGTTCTGTTAGTATGCGTCTCCCATGGTTAATGAGTTGAAGAAAATGAGTTGTAACCTGAAAACCAAGCATTTCCATACCCATATTCATGTAACGCGAATGCTTTACAGACGAATGGAAAAACTAGTAGAAGCCGACCTCGTCAAAGATCAGTTTGGATTCCGTAGCAACGTTGGAACACGTGAGGCAATACTGACCCTACGACTTATCTTAGAAGAAAGATTAAGGAAAGGCAAACCTACGTTTCTAGCATTTGCAGACTTAGAGAAAGCTTTTGACAATGTTGACTGGAATACTCTCTTTCAAATTCGGAAGGTGGCAGGGGTAAAATACAGGGAGCGAAAGGCTATTTACAATTTGTACAGAAACCGGATGGCTGTTATAAGAGTCGAGGGGCATGAAAGGGAAGCAGTGGTTGGGATTGGTGTGAGACAGAGTTGTAGCTTCTCCCCGATGTTATTCAATCTGTATATTGAACAAGCAGTGAAGGAAACAAAAGAAAAATTCGGAGTGTGTATTAAAATCTATGGAGAAAAAATAAAAACTTTGAGTTTCGCCGATGACATTGTAATTCAGTCAGAGACAGCAAAGGACTTGGAAGAGCAGTTGAATGGAATGGACAGTGTCATGAAAGGAGGGTATAAGATGAACATCAACAAAAGAAAAACGAGGATAATGGAATGTAGTCAATTAAGTCGGATGATGCTGAGGGAATTAGATTAGGAAATGAGACACTTAAAGTAGTAAAGGAGTTTTGCTATTTGGGGAGCAAAATAACTGATGATGGTCGAAGTAGAGAGGATATCAAATGTAGACTGCCAATGGCAAGGAAAGCGTTTCTGAAGGAGAGAGATTTGTTAACATCGAGTATAGATTTAAGTGTCAGGAAGTCGTTTCTGAAAGTATTTGTATGGAGTGTAGCCATGTATGGAAGTGAAACATGGACGATAACTAGGTTGGACAAGAAGAGGATAGAAACTTTCGAAGTGTGGTGCTGCAGAAGAATGCTGAAAATTAGATGGGTAGATCACATAACTAATGAGGAGGTATTGAATAGAATTGGGGAGAATAGAAGTGTGTGGCACAACTTGACTAGGGATCGGTTGGTAGGACATGTTCTGAGACATCAAGGGCTCAACAATTTAGTGTTGGGGGGGGGGGGGGGGAAGGGGGCAGCGTGGAGGGTAAAAATCGCAGAGGGAGACCAAGAGATGAATACACTAAACAGATTCAGAAGGATGTAAGTTGCAGTAGGTACTGGGAGATGAAGAAGCTTGCACAGGATAGAGTAGCATGGAGAGCTACATCAAACCAGTCTCAGGACTGAAGACCACAACAATAACAACAACAACAACAACATTCATGTAACATAATTTCTTCGTCTACGTGTGAGGAATGAGTCCCACATTTCGGCCGTAGATTTTTGTTACATCCTGTATAAAAAAAATAAAGCGTGAACACCAGCAAGACAAGAATTCGTTAAAGTTTAAAATGATGGAATATTGTACTAAGTTGTATAGGTGTGTGTTATTATTAAAATGTGCACTATCCACTGGAAGGCAACACCTTAAGTATAAATAATTATGGAAATTAAATGAGAGCTGGGTTAAAATAAACGTTCGATCAGGAAAGATGAAGACTGAAGCAAAGGGCTGATACATGAAGTTGTAAGAAGAATCTATACCAACTCGAAAACGGACGTGATGTTGTGTAGTCACTTAAACTCAACGTAAAATCTTGCATGGTGCTTCTTAGTTCTGAGTTAGTTCACTCACTATATGTCATCACCTTACAGGATCTTCTTACAGCTGCGTATGTCAACTCTTTCCTTCGTTCTTGCTCTTTGATAATTGAACGCATTTTTTAATCCAGCTGCCACTTCATTTTCGTAGTAATTTCTGCTTAATGCACTGTCTTCCCAGCGATAGCGCTTGTTTTCAGTGATAAGGTACACTGATCCATCTTTGTACAACATTCTTTCATTATAAGGGTTAAGCAATTCTTGTGCTGGTGGTGCCCTTTTCTTCTTATATAACTCGACAAGTACTCTGAACCTTTCAAACCAATGGGATTTTTTTTTGCAGCTGTGTGGTCACTGTTTCACGCTGTCTGTTTACATATTTTAACCCCACTTTGCATGTGGACCATCTTGTATGATTTCACTGCACAGCTTGGCAGAGTTTTGTGTATGACATGATCTTTTCCGATTTTCTTTTTAACCTAAGAAGTAATAAATTTTGGTAAGACACACGCATTATCACAATTCCAGCTTAAACTATTTTATATTGCCGTTGATTGCTATCTTTTTCTGCTACTACTTTGTACATATGTTTATAGACTATGACTATCTTTTTGCACCTTCACTATTACATCATCTTTATGATATTTCTTATTCTTAATTTCTTACTAAATGAGGTTCGTATCTTGGACGCTGCATTTGCAGGCTGGCTACATCCCATTATATGACAATATTGTGTTCCATATTTGTCTTATTAGATCTGATGTACTCAGACTTTATGTCTATGAACTACTGGTGTTTGTATTACTTTTAGTTCATCATTATTTACTTGTATGTGTTTGATGTAACAGTTTTATTATGTTACTGAACCTATTTTCTATTTTATTGTTTTAAGCATATTTTGTTATATTTTTTGTAACCATGTAGCGGCCTGAAGAAGACGCTACTGAGCTTCTTGAAACAAGTAGGCCAAATAAAGTTTTCTAGATGATGATATATATTTCTACAACAATAAATCGTACATCCCATACGATCCATGTGATTATTGGTATCGAGATTTTTTTATCCCTCTTTCGTCCGGTTCAGTTAATGTGTTTTAAGTGTTATTTGTATACAGACAGAACCACCGGCAAAGTGTGACGGTTCCTGGACCGGCAAAGTGTGACGGTTCCTGGAAGTTTCTTCATCCACTGAATCATACTTGAACTGACCTTCAGTGCCGTTAGCACCAAGACACAAATAGCTGCTTATGGAATTGCGTCGAGATGGGGAAACGTGGACTGTGGTGAATGGCGTTGCATTTCATTCCTCGAAGAATTGCGGTTCTTCACGACAGCGTATGACCATCACTTGCGAGTATGTCGGCGACTTCGGGAGATGACTCATTCTTCCAGTGTTTTGGAGAGGCACTACGGTGTTATTCCTGTCATTTTGATGTGGGGAGCTGTCGGGTATGGCTTCAGGTCACGCTGGAAGTGATTAAAGTAATTCTGACGCCACAATGGAATTTCACGGACAGCCTGCGTCCTCATGTGTCTGGATCTACAGGTATTGCCCTTCATGCGACAGTAAAGTGGACCATTTTTCAACACTTGTCCACTGGCCACGATAAAACATGTGTGAGACCAGCTCTGACGTCTGCATTCACAATGGAAACGGGAAAAGAACCTGACACGTTCCGGGGAGGAGCCCTTCATCATCAGAAGTGCTTTGCAATTATCGTTTCTTAAGATAATGGCAACAATGACTGATAACGATAACAATATAAAATTAAACTCGCTGGGGACTTGATCATCACCAATAAGACACCCTTGTACCGCAAAATCTGTAGCAGAAACATCCACATGTACGTCACCTAGTGAAAGAGACGATATGATGATTTCTTTGAATTTAAGCAAGAGGAATTTATAGATAGAACGGAGACACTACACCTGTATTTTGTCCATTACGAATATCTAGATCCGGTTCTATAAACTCCAGTTTGCCGGAGTATCCTCTGTAACTAGATTGGTTGATAATATTGCTTAATGCAGCAGCTTTGCACTGTATGTGCGTGTGCACGTATCCGTTAAAGTTTTAGGCGTCCATTCTCCGAATCATACCCATCCTCTGCAAAGGAATGTTGCCCAGTGCGTGACCGACGCACTCCAATCATGCGTGCCGGCAGTGCTGTGCATGAATAAACACTATAATGCTTTGCAGGAATCAGTGTTAGGATGCTAAGTACGTCGCTGCTGTCTAATGAGATGTTTGACATGTAGGGTTGTCGTCACACCCACGAATCGCTGGCGGATCTGCGTCTCACCTGCTTCTCTAAAGAACAATGCTGGCAGAACGTTTGAGGCAGGTATGGTTTTCTGATCACCAGTGCAACTGTGTATAAATGACCCTAATTAGATTCTGAAGTTTGGTCACACTTTGAAACCTCTTGAGTCGACACGGCAGGATTTAGGTTTAACCCCGCACCGTCAGATACGGCATTCGACACTGAACACGAGGAGAACGGGTAAAAGATTGGCGAAATTATTGGAAGGTGGAAAGGTGCAACGTCCCTATCTACGTTACGCGAAGTAGTTAATGTATCTGTTTTAGTTGTAAATGGCGTATCGTTTTTTGCCTAGTGGAATTAATAAGGCTTTGTTAGTGTTGATACGAACACTAGTGTAGAAAATATTGCATTGGAGCGGGAAATCTATAAAACACTTATCCGAACAATTCTAGGTTATACAACTTATAAACAGCCGACTGTCCGTAAGATCACTGACCTACATTTTGGTCACTTACAAAGAGAAAATAGTCGTCTCAAACTTGACAAGTGGATAAGCAACGAGCAAATCACTCAGAAACTTTCATATTTGATAATTATGATAAACCGCTGAGACAATGAGCGTAATTCTTATCTTACTGCAAAAATAAGTCGTTAATGAATCGAAACTAATCACTTAAAATTACAAAATTACGTACTGTGTCTTGGATTATGTTGCTTCAAATTATCATATAACTTTTTTGCACAATATGACTACGATTATTCCTCTGCATACGAATGTTTATCACTGACTTTATCTGTTATCAATTTAATACTGGTGCAGCAACTCAGTTACAATACTTAAATGGAAATAACACAAAGTAGAACGCAAGCAAAGCAAAAAAGATATCTGCCTTCCAGCCAATAAACACTGCAGTTGTGATATTGTTTGTTTTTGCCTCGTCACACGTATTCCCAATAGTTCTGCCTCTCTTTCACTATTTGCACCTGCTTTCTGGCAGTATTTGTTGATCTATTATTTACAGTTTTAAGGCGTATGAATTTTGTCGGTTCGAGACTACCGTATTTGCTATTTGTTAAAATAATTTTTACTGACAGACGCAATCAGATATAGGATTTTAGATTACCGGTTTCAACCGACTCCAGCGGTCATATTGAGATATGAGTAATGTATAGGACGAGCATGCGTTGTATTTTGAACAGCGCTAAGGTTCAGCTGTGTTACTTGTTGTAATGGGAAAACTTCTGTCGATAAAGCCGGCTCAGCACCCCCCCCTGTAATAGCGCTCCCTAAGGATCTGGGAAGTACGTGAAGCCAACTAAGGTAAACTCCGGGAAACTAGGGTCATTAGCTAGTCATTGTGGGTAAGTCTACCTTCGTTGAAAAATGTTCCGGAGCTGCTGCTACGTCGCGCGAAATCATGTTGCTGGCCGCTGCCAGAACCCACGGACTCTCAGCGATAAGTCGCGAGCGAGACAAAATGCACAGAATACTGCTGCGCAGATCTAAACCGAAACGTTTATAGCCATACCCAGGTTAATTTTCTGACTGCCACACTGTCAAATCATTCTAAATAATAGTCAACCCCTCGCTTTGACCTGCAAGACAGGATTAAACTTTACAACCTCGAAGTCAATAATTAACACTCCTGTAGCTATTTGCTTTCAGTAAGATCCCGAAATCTATCAACTGGACTGTAGTACGTTCACCTCTAACTGCTCATATATGCTTTGCTTTATTAGTCAGTGTTTCGTATACATTCTTTTCCTCCCAGATTCCGTGGAGAACCTCCTCATTTCTTACATTATCAGTCCACCTCGTATTCTGTGTTCTTCTGTAGCACCACATCTCAAAAGCTTCGATTCGCTTCTGTTCCGTTTTCCCCATAGTCCATGTTTAGCTACCATCCAGTGCTGTACTCCAAACTATATTCTCAGGAATTTATTCACCAGATTTCGGCCTACGGTTAACACTAGTAGACTTCTATTGGCCAGGAATGCCATTTTTCCTTTCAGATGTGCTTTTTATGCCCTCCTTCCTCCATTCATGTTAGATTATTTTGCTGCGTACATAGTAGAATTTCCTAGCTTCTTCTACTTCGTGTTCCCCTATTCTGATGATACGTTTCTGGCAATTCTCATTTCTGTCGCTTCTCATTACTTTCGTCTTTCTTCGATTTGCTCTCAGGCTTAATCCTACGTAACAACTTTCTTTTATTTCCGTCATTGCCTCTTCAGTTCATAGACTGCACAGTCGGGCTGAAAGACTATATCCGTGTCCTACTCCGTTTTTAAACCGAGAACTTTGTTGTTGGTCTTCCATTCTTACTGTCCCCTCTTGTTTCTCATACATATTGTGTGTTATCCGTCTTTTTCAGAATTTCAAACATCTTGCACCGTTTTACAACGCTTTTTCCTGGTCAACAAATCCTATGTACGTTGCTTGATTTTTCTTCAGTTTTCCTTTTATTATCAACCACAAGGTCAGAACTGTCTCTACCGTGGCTTTACCTTTTCTTAAGCCATATTGATCGGCATCTAACTCATCCTCTACTTTTTTCCCATTATTCTGTATATTATTCTTGTCAGCAACTTGGATGTATGAGCTGTTAAGGTGATTGTGTGCTAATTCTCGAAATTCTCGGCTCTTTCAGTCTCCGCAATTGTGTGGGTGATGTTTCTCCGAAAGTCTGCTGGCTTATCGCAAGTCTCAAACATTCTACAGGCCAACGGGAATAGTCGTTTTGTAGCAGCTTGCCCAAATGATTTTAAAAATTTTATGGAATTACTTTTAAATTCTGACTTTAATATTGGGTCCCCTACCCCTTCACTGTCGAGTCCATTCTTCTGTCACGTCATCAGACAAATCCTCCCCGTCAAAAAGATATTCAATGTGCCTTTCACACCTATCCGTTCTCTCCTCTGCTTTTAACAGTGGATTTCCCTTTGCATTCTTAATGTTACCACTCATGATTTTTGTTTCACCGAAGCTTGTTTTGACTTTTCTATCTGCTGAGTCACTCCTTCTGGCAATAACTTCTTTCTAGATTTCTTCATATCCTTTAAATACTCATTTCGCCTTAGCTTCCTTGCACTTTCTATTAATTTCGTTCCTAACGATCTGCGTAACTATTTTCCTGAAGTTCCCTGAATGTTTTACTACTTTCTTCGTTTGTCGATCGACTAAATTATTTGTTGTGTAACCCATGGTTTCTCGCAGTTACCTTCCTTTTATCTATGTTTCTCTTTCCAACTTCTGTGATTGCCATTGTAGACATGTCCATTCCTCTTCAACTCAACTGAGTACTGAGATTTTCAGTATCACAATATCTTTAGCCTCAGAGCACTTCAAGTGTATCTCTTCATTCCTTAGCATATCCATATTTCACTTCTTTGATGGTTCAAATGGCTCTGAGCACTATGGGACTCAACTGCTAAGGTCATAAGTCCCCTAGAACTTAGAACTACTTAAACCTAACTAACCTAAGGACAACACACACATCCATGCCCGAGGCAGGATTCGAACCTGCGACCGTAGCGGTCTTGCGGTTCCAGACTGTAGCGCCAGAACCGCTCGGCCACCAGCGGCCGGCCACTTCTTTGATCATTTATTCTTCCTGGCTAGTCTCTTAAACTGCGGCCTGTTGATCATTATTAAATTATGATATTAGTCTGCATCTGCTCCTGACTACGCCTTACAATCCAGTATCTGATTTCAGCACCTCTGCCTAACCACGATGTAATCTGACTGAAATCTTTCCGTATCTCCCAGCCTTTTCCAAGTATACCTTGTCCTCTTGTGAATCTTGATCAGAGTTTTCGCTATTATTAGCTGAAATTTATTGCAGAGCACAAGTAGATATTTCCCCCTTCATTCTTACATCAAGCCCACAGGGTTCCGTAACACTGTATTAATTTCTTCCTCTACAATCGTATTCAAATTCCCCATGACTATCAGATTTTAATCTCTCTTGGCGTACTGAAATAGCCGTGCAGTATCTTCATATAGGACTACTTCTCTATCTCTTCATTTTCAGCTTGCGACGTTGGCGTATATACCTGAGCTACTGTTTTCAGTGCTAGCTTGCTGTACATTCTGATGAGAACAACGCTATCACTGAACTGTACACAGTAATTCACTCTCTGCCCTACCTTCTTGTTCATAATGAATCCTATATCCACCACATAATTTTTTGCTGAAATTGATATTACATGTCTGATAAGAAATCCTTTTCTTCTTTCCATTTCACTTCACTGACACCCACTACATACGCATCAACATTCCCAGATTTTATAGCGTCCCTACCACGTTCACGCTTCTGACATTCCAAGCACCGACTTGTAAAACATTACCCTTTCGTTGGTTATTCAGTCTTTTTGTCGTAGTCACCTCTAGCTTGATAGTTCCCTCACGCAGAGTCCGAGTAGGCGACTAGTGCGGAATTCTTTGCAAATGGTGAGATCACCATGGCACCTTTTTCTTCAATTACAGGCCACATCCCCTGCGAACATGTACTATGTGTTTCAATGCGGTGATTCCCATTGCCTTCTACATCCTCAGGCCGTTGATAACAGATGGTTCTTCCATCTTTTATGGACAGTTTCCCATCCCAAGGCGAAGAGAATGCCCTGAAACTCTGTCTGCTCCTCTGCCCTCTTTAGCAAGGCCTTGAGCAGAACGATGGTGACATCATATGCTGAATGTTTTCGAGCGCCATTGCTGACGGTTTTTATTGCAAATCTGAGCAGTTACGAGGTTCGAACCTGGAACCCGGGACGTTTAGATACTATTGAAAGACTCTACCCTCTCTTTTTCCCTTCACCTTATTCGTCATTGTCCCTGTCATTTGGTCTGGACGGACGTCTTATGACACCAAGTTCATCGCTGAATACTTCACTCGGTATTCTATTACAAAAGGCAGTCAGCCCTCTGACCGAACACACTAAGCTACCATGTCGGTGATTCCTAGACCAGAGGTCTACACAACAGCAATCCGGCACAACAGTTAAAAGCTGTAAGGGAAAGAGTCACACAAAAACACCAGACTTCTATGGGTAAGAAATGGAATTTATTGTTATCAATTAGACCAATCCATGTCTGTAACTTTAATCTAACAGCACCTCAAATAAGCTAACGGCTTCACTGTTAGCTAAAGGTATGGGGCCGCTTTTGAATGTTAGGTAGGATTTTCGTACTGGTACAGTAACCCCACTGATTGCGTAGGATCATAAATTCCTTACCTCCAAGACAAAACCCTGTTTCAAACGAATAGTCAGCCCCAGAGGGTCGACGACTTGCTAGCACAACTCCGTGAGCGCTTCTGGTCTGTCTAACAGTTCGCGATCTTTAACAACGATCCCCGTAATTGTTTCATCATCCCTGCCTTTCGGCTACTCACACATAGTAGCCTCACGCAGGACATTTCATTGGCTTTATTCCGTTTTCTCCAGTCACTCCACAGCAAGCCACAGCCAGGCCATTAGAAAATTTATTTACCACACGTGCTTGGGAACCCCTGCCATCCTAGGGAATCTCTCACCCTTCAGCCGGCCTCATACGCCTCCAAGACAAACTAATTTAGGAGGATTAAGGGAACGACTAGCCCATCATCTCCACTCTGGAGAAAAACACCGAAACCTCTTAGCGATCACTATAGCGAGCAGTACTTGCACTTAGAGGTGGCCATTAACTGATGTACTACAACGGCTCGCGGATTTTCAGTAATTTCAAAATTCAGCCAGAATTACACTGGTCTTTTTGGCAGCCCTTACTTTTCCTGAAATCCTAAGCTTCAATAAAATGCCGACCGGAGAATCTGATGCTACACACGTACGCTCCTACAACGTTCAGAAACGAGACGTTACGAAACCATGAATCCCGATGGTAGACGAACCAATGGTAATTGCTATGTTGGAACATTTGTAAGTTCCAAATAACCTAATGTGAAATAAGAGAGAAAACAGGTAGAAAATCGAGGACGGTCAGATGCGATGGGATAGATTCAAACGTCAAAAATGCTGTAAGTCTCTATTTAGTGGACGACAGACCTCAAATAGATGTTAATGCAGCTCAAAACAGAGGTAGAACATAATACTGGGTGGTTACAACAGCTATATATATATATATATATATATATATATATATATATATATATATATATCCATTAAAATTGGTACACCAAGAAGAAACGCAGATGATAAACGGGTATTCATTGGACAAATATATTATACTAGAACTGACATGTGATTACATTTCCACGCAATTTGGGTGGATAGATCCTGAGAAATCAGTACCCAGAACAACCACGTCTGGCCGTAATAACGGCATTGATACGCCTGGGCATTGAATCAAATAGAGCTTGGATAGCGTGTACAGGTACAGCGGCCCATGAAGCTTCAACACGATACCACCGTTCATCAAGAGTAGTGACTGGCGTATTGTGACGAGCCAGTTGCTCGGCCACCATTGACCAGACGTTTTCAATTGGTGAGAGATCTGGAGAACGTGCTGGCCAGGGCAGCAGTCGAACATTTTCTGTATCCAGAAAGGCCGGTACAGTACCTGCAACATGCGGTCGTGCATTATCCTGCTGAAATGTAGGGTTTCCCAGGGATCGAATGAAGGGTAGAGCCACGGGTCGTAACACATCTGAAATGTAACGTCCATTGTTCAAAGTGCCGTCAATGCGAAAAGAGGTGACCGAGACGTGTAACCAATGGCACCCCATACCATCACGCCAAGTGATACGCCAGCGCGGCGATGACGAATACACGCTTCCAATGTGCGTTCACCGCGATGTCGCCAAATACTGATGCGACCATCATGATGCTGTGAACAGAACCTGGATTCATCCGAAAAAATGACGTTTCGCCGTTCGTGCACCCAGGTTCGTCGTTGAGTACACCATCGCAGGCGCTCCTGTCTGTGATGCTGCGTCAAGGGTAACCGCAGGCATGGTCTCCGAGCTGATAGTCCATGCTGCTGCAAACGTCAAACGTCGTCGAACTGTTCGTGCAGATGGTTGTTGTCTTGCAAACGTCCCCATCTATTGACTCAGGGATCGAGACGTGACTGCACGATCCGTTGCAGACATTCGGATAAGATGCCTGTCATCTCGACTGCTAGTGATACGAGGCCGTTGGGATCCAGGACGGAGTTCCGTGTTACCCTCCTGAACTCACCGATTCCAGATTCTGCTAATAGTCATTGGATGTCGACCAACGCGAGCAGCAATGTCGCGATACGAAGAACCGCAATCACCATAGGCTACAATACGACCTTTATCAAAGTCAGAAACGTCATGGTACGCATTTCTCCTCCTTACACGAGGCATCACAACAACGTGTCACCAGGCAACGCCGGTCAACTACTGTTTGCGTATGAGAAATCGGTTGGAAACTTTCCTCACGTCAGCACGATGTAGGTGTCGCCACCGGCGCCAACCTTGTGTGAATGCTCTGAGAGGCTAATCATTTGCCTATCACAGTATCTTCTTCCTGTCGGTTAAATTTCGCGTCTGTAGCACGTCATCTTGGTGGTGTAGCAATTTTAATGGCCAGTAGTGTAATAAAATCAACATTATGCCTTTCTCACTTGTTCGACATTTTCTACCCACTTCCCTTTGCACATATCATAACATTCGCTCCTGTTTGCCAAAACCGGAAGTAATCTTTTTTCCAATGTAAATCGGTTCCGCATTACCGCTTTAGCGAATCTACCAGTTTCGCTTCTGTATGATAATTACAGCCCACTCTGGACCTCTGTGAGTAGCTACACTTTAATTATAACCACCCGGTAGTATGAGAAATTGGAGCTTTACGGCATGGAGGGAAACGTCACTAAAGAGGTTCGAATGTAAAAACTAGGTGAAAGTACGAAATAGAAGTTAGGTAGAAATTAAGTGTAAGACATTGCCTTGATAGTATGGGCCCTATATAGCAAATGCTGGCTTGTATGAGGAAAAGGTCTGTTATGAGATATTGCCCTAAGGGGTCAAAGAATTATTTCTTATACGTTTACTGCTTTGTTTAGGAGAGCATGGAGATATAAGAACAAATACTGTGTGGCTGGTGCTGAAGGTCTGTGAGGCACCTAAGTAAGTGCTGACGCTCCTTAATGTTGCCACCGCAATTATTTTGAAGACTTAGCGAATGACCACTGAAACGAATAGCAGATACATACATTGCAATACGAGTGAAGTGCCTGTTTACATAATTACACCAGATTTATTTGTTGCATTAGCTGAGAGAGCTAAATAGTTAAATTGTTAAATATCGGGAACTCAAATGCTATATAGATCTTCAGTCTAGTGCTGGAACATCAGTGAATCTGACACGTAAGAAAAGCTACAGGTTGTAACAGTTCTACGTGCAGTTCGTTGAGTAATTTCGGTTCTCTGGCAGTAACGTAGCTGATAACTCTAATTCATTTCATAAAGTAGTAGCAAAATGAAATCGAGTTTACCCCACTTTGCCAACGAAAGGAACATTCATTACTCCGCTTCACTGTTGTCATCATGTCACTGTCTTCTCTACGGGGGAGTGAAGATGCCATAAAATAAAAGAGGTCTTCTCCAACTAGCGGATTTATTTATTACTGGACCGATAACATTAATACATACATCTGCAGGTTACAGAACAAAGTCTTACGAGACGCAACTGTATCTTTCCTCCATGTTGTGTGGCCAGAATCCTAGAGGTGGCTCGGCGACAAGAATTGATCACGAGGTGAAGCTGTGACCGCGGTTCGCAACTCAGCAAGAGCGCGGCGCGAAGGTGTCTGCAAAGCTGGTGGACGTGAGATGCCTACTGCGAGATAGGTACTGTAAACGTCCCACGTGCGGGTACGACAATAGCGGCTGACGTTTGTCTTGTGCGACTCGTGTGCAAATGCTCGATGTTCTATGGTAAACAAATCCGACAGTCATCCGACAGGTCCAACGTCTTACCGTGTTATGCGTAGGTTGGTCCTAGACCTGCAGCCATGTATGACGTATTAGAATTAAGTGCTAAAATAAACGAAAAATCCAGTAGTGTCTGCTTTTGCTTCAGAGCATCTGTCTTTCAGAGCACCTGTCTTACACGTTTCTTCTTGGTCTCCTTTCATCACTCATCGACACTTACTTTATTCTAGGTTTTGCTTTAAACATATTATCCCAGAATCAGAATGTAAGTAGCTCAAATGATGATTCTCGAGGGGGTCCTTGGCTGTATGGCTAATCACTGATCTGGATATCCGCTCGGGACTATTTCGAACTGGAAGTCACGTTGCCACTCTATTTGGGATTTGGATAAACATAATTGGGTTAGACAGCAGACCTCATCTCAGACACTCTGCCCCGCCCTTCTGGGAATGAGAGGGAAAAAAAATTAAATTTTAACTTTGGCTCTTCTTGGAAAACCTGACGAGGTCAAAATTTTTTATGGAATACGTTACATTCTTGGGTGAAACAATTGTAACTTCCACTTCTGGAAAATTACGTTCTACCTAAATGACATAGAGTAGTTGCTTTTTTTCAGAAAATCGGTCGTTCTCTAGGGGGTCATTCATGTTAGGCTACTGAAGAGAACAATTTCCTTTTCCGAGTGGTACCTGTCACCATTTTCACCTGCAAATGCCGGTTTATTCGTAAGTACCTCCAGAGTTTTAGAAGACGGCTGCGCGTAAATACTACGAGACAAGCAGAAAATAGACACATATCAATGGATAGAGCATCTCACCAAGTTCTTAACTCAGATTACTGGTGCTCTAGAGGGCGTTGTCTGTGACACAGCAAACGTTAGTATGTGTATGCAGTTCACTTCATGTTACTGTCACAAATTTCCCGCGAAAGCGCAACAGAAGCCCACTTTGCAGATTTGTTCATTAGGTGGCCTATCTGCAGCTGCCATTCGATGAGACAATACAGAGGGAGTAATTTATCGCTATGTTCTGACATACCCAGGCCTTAGAGTAACTACGCCACGAGATGTGTTACGTATCGAAGCTTAGAGACGTCTTCCCTCTAGTGTTATCTGGCATTTTTCTGTATATCTTGTAATTATCAGCGGCCAGTTCTGATCTCAGTTATTTTCTCAAACTCACAGTTCCAAAGTAATGACGAGAGCCCGTCTATCTGTCCCTCGGTTTTCACTTACAAGGTGGTTTCAGTCTAAGTCTATTGGATAATTCCTTTTGTCTCTTCATGTTCAAGTTAATTTCAGAATTTAGAACATTTTATTTCTTGCAGGTTAGTTGGTTTTTGTCTGCAGTGTCTTGTTGATATTGCGACTCTTCTGATGTCACTAGTTGTAATGCGCAAGATCACCGCTTGTTCGTTGAGAACTAATACGTTTTTTGAGATCTCCGTGGATTTTTATATGCATATAGGTAAGATACGCAGCCTGTCACTTTTTGAATCTGACGCGAAGTAAGGTACAATTAAGTAGTTCCCGAGGCGCTGCAGGTCCATCATCAGATGGAGTTAGTACAGAAACATTACTGTCAGTAGAGCTAGACGCTAAGAATCTAGTGTTGGCGAAAATAATGGGAAATAAGGCTTCAGTCAAAGCCAGCAGCACGACTGCACGTGGCCCAGAAAGACAACGTTCCCGTAACACCATCTGATGATATGCCTGCATGGCTCGAAACCTAATTAATGGTACAAAAAAATCGTTTCAGATTTCAAAACAAACTTACATAAATAACGAGTTTCAATCACAGGAGTAGTTCTTGCTTCTCAATGAAAAGAGAGAAGTACAAAGAAGCACGCATTACCACCCACACGACAGTGCCTCGAGGAGGACGACTAGAGGTGCGGTAGCATCCACGAACAGGAAATCCGCGGCGGCGCAGAAGATGCCAGTGGCGTACGCAGGTAGCCATTGTCAGCCGCCTGAAGTTACGGAGCGGGGATTTTCGGAGGTCGCCCGCCCCCACGGTACAGACCGCTTCCTGCGGCGCCTTGCGAATCCTGCCGGCGGCTGCCGGCCACCGCACCGTACCGCAGGCCGAGTGCCCAGCGCCCAGCATACAGCATACAGCATCCGGTACAGCGGCCACATCCGCGCTGGCACGTGACGGCGCGTCCTCGTGATCGCGCATACATATATACATACATACACGCGTCAAGCGGTGCGACCTCGCCGGCCGAGACCGCGTTGGATAGCGCTTGCTGGCTCGACGACGTAAAACATTCCTGGCGTTTGCTGAAAGGCAGCACACACTACGCTGTGTCTCACTTTGCGATATTTAGAAAGCGTCTCAGTTTTTTTGCAGCTGATTCACACTTCCATATAACTTCACGTATACTGAGATGTCTGTCTCCCCTAACACATAAGGGTTCCTCTCAGATTGTAGGGTATTAAGGAGAGTTGTACCGCCCAAAATGACAAAATTTGACATTTTTACTTTTAAGCAAATTATGAAAATATGGATGTTTATGCTTAATTTGGTGTTGGTTTTATTAAAATATTCGATTATTTACTATTTTAAATAAATATTTGGAAGTAATAATGCAAAGACATTTCCGAGAATTTTGTTTTTCATCATATCGCATATTGGCATTTTTCTCTGGAACTATATAGTCTAGAAGGGTATAGTTTCTTTTGTTTTGTAGAGAACTGTCAGTTTCGTAAGTTGCCTACACTGGCGACACTTCGCCGTAAACTCTTTGAACTGTACATTTGTTTGTGTTTGACAACAACAGTTATCCACTGACCGCGTTTTAGTTTCTATGTTTCCTGTGATAGTTTTCGTCATGAATAAACCAAAAGCAGTGTTTAAAAAAATACGAAACAAAGGAAACAGATACTACAGAACAAATATAGCAGCAGTAAAAAGAGTGGTTAGCGCCGAAGGGCGTGATAATTTCGTTGTAAGTAGTGATAGTCCTACTCCTCCGAGTGCTTCCAAGAAAAAACTGCTGGGTAATGATGTAAAATACAACGCAGCTTCAGACAGTGAAACAAACTGCAATCTTAATATTAATCTCCACACACGTATTTCAGCTTTGTGTAAAACAGTGTGTTGTCATATATGTGGAGGGGAAATTGAAATTTCTGAAATGCTATCTCAACGCAATGGTCTGGTGTGCACTTTACAAATAACGTGTTTGAACTGTAAAAAGACTTTCAACACTTCATAAGTAAGTGTAAAAAATTGACTTTTTGACAATAATCTAAGATACTTCTTTGGACTTAGATGCATAGGAAAAGACCATTACGCTGGTAAGGTTCTTTGTGGCTTACTGAACCTCCCTAGTCCCCCTACAAAATCTAGCAAATACAACACCATTGTAAAAGTAGTGTCAAGGCGTGTGCCATGAAGTGAATGACTACAGCAGCAGAGCAGGCTGTAGCAGAAAATGGTAGTTCTGACATAGCATTCGACGGATCCTGGCAAACAAGAAAAAAGAATTCATGTGCATCTACTATCAGCATCGACAATGGGAAAGTGTTGGATGTTGATGTGTTGACCATGTACTGTCAGGGTGTAGGCAAGCAGGTTTGAGTAGTGGAAAGCAAACTAAGCATGAAATGAATTGTCAGAGAAACTATGAAGGAACTAGTGGAGGGATGGAGGTTGCTTATGCAGTGAAAATGTTCCAACGTTTCCAGCATGACCGTGCTGTTCGCTACATGAGTTTCGTGGGGATGGAGACTCATGATCGTATAAGGTAGTGGTGGAGAGTAAACCCTGTGGTGATTTGTCAATTACAAAACTAGAGTGCATTGATCATGTGCAAAAGAGGATGGACACGAGACTACGTAGACTCAAACAGCAGTTGGGAAGTACCAAGTTATCTGATGGTCTAAGTATGAGACGTCGACTGACTGATAAACAAATTGATCACATTACACAATATTATGGTGTGGCTATTAGAAGTAACAGAGGTAATTTAGATGGTATGAAGAGAGCTGTTTGGGCAATTTATTTTCACAAGCTGTCTACAGATGCTGAACTAATTCGCAATCTGTGTTCCACTGAATGGTGTAAATACTTGAAGGCAAAAGACGAGGGTAAAGTAGACACTTTCTCGCACAAAATTATTATACCAAATGCTGTTATGCTTGCCATGAAACCAGTGTTTCAGGATCTTGCCCAACCAGAGCTGTTGAAGAAATGTCTCAAGTTCAAAACACAAAATGCAAATGAATCATTTAACAATGTTGTACGGTCAAGGATACCAAAAAATGTGTTTGTGGGAAGGTCAGTCTTTGAACTTGGTGTTTTGGATGCTGTTCTTACTTTTAATGATGGCTATTCTGGATGTCTACAGGTTTTGGAATATCTTGGCATTCATAAAGGTTACAGCACCACTAAAAGTGTGATGGACTTGGACAAACTGCGAATCATGAAGGCAGAGATTGCAACAAACAATATGTCAAAAGAAGCCAGATCCAAGAGAAGGAGGGCAGCACTGGGTGAGGAAGCTGAAGGAGGAGATGAGGACTACCATCCAGGAGGATTCCAACGTATTTTTTATGTATCAGCTGGCTGTATATAAAAATTTTTTCTTTAAACGCAATTTTCTCAACATGCCATTTTTCAGTATAAAAGCCCGTTTTTCTCAAAAAACTTCTGAATCTACAACAATGAATTATTTACCACATAACATAGTTATTACAATGATGTTGTAGCTCTACTTTAGTAGTATTTACTGTAATAGTTAAAATTCAACAAATTAAAATTGTGAAAATTTACACAAAAAAATTATATGATTAGGGAAAAAATCATAACTTTTTCCAGTTGTTATTTTAAAGTGATTGTAGAGTAATACAGACACAAAACATGGGAGAAAAAAACACCACACTTATATACTCAACAGTTCCTGAGACATCGGGGCATTTATATAGTCAATTTAACAATGTCGAGATATGGCGGTACGACTCCCCTTAAAAAGAAGTGGTTCCATAAGCACTCTGGGTAGTACGGGAGGAAAGTGATGTACTTCGGTTTACTGGGCGAATTTTAGGACGTTTAACTCGTCTATAAAGGATTCCATGTATAGAACACTCTTGGGTACTGCTCGAGTCTTTGTGGTGTCTACCAGGGCGGATTAAAGAAAGTCATAAACTGAGGTGACAAAAGCGATATGCACATGTGCAGATGGCGGTAATATCGCATACGCGGGGTATGAAAGACCGATGCATTGGCGAAACTCATTTGTGCACATGTGAGGCATGTCAAAAGGTGTCCGACGTGATTACGGCAATTAACTGAGCGCGGAATGGTAGTTGGAGCTGGACGCTTGGGACGTTCAGTTTCGGAAGTCTTTTGAGAATTCAGTATTTAGAGATCCACAGTGTCTAGAGTGTTCCGAGAATACCAAATTTTAGGCATTACGTCTCACCATGAACAACGTAGCGTCGTTTGCGTAGAGTTATCGGTATTACAGATAAGTAAACTGTGTGAAATAACGACTGAAAACAATGTGGAACGTACAACGAACGTATCGGTTAGGACAGTGCTGCGAAATTTGGCTGTTATGGCCTATGGTAGCAGACGACGGACGCAAGTGCCTTTGCTAAAAGCACGACATGGCCTGTAGCACTTCTACTGGGTTCGCGACCATGCCGATTGGACCCTAGGCTGCTGGAAAAACATGACCAAGTCAAATGACTCCCAAATTCGTTTGGTAAGAACTGATGGCATAGTTCGAAGCCTTACGAAGCCATTGACCCAATTAATCAACAAGGCACTGTGCACTGTTGGCGGCTCCATAGTGGTGTGTGCTGTGTTTCCATGGAATGGACTGGGCCTTCTGGTCCAACTTAACCGATCGTTGATACTGGCAGCTATGTTAAGCTACTTGGAGACTATCCGCGGCCATTCACGGTCTTTATGCTTCCAAACAACGATGGAATTTTTATAGTTGACAATGTGCTATGTCACGGGACCACAATTGTTCGCGATTGGTTTGAAGAACACTGTGGACAATTCGGGCTAATGGTCTGGCCACCCAGATGGCTCGACATGAATCCCATTGAACATCTGTGGTGGAGAACATATATGGGGCGTAATGGAGAGCTCACTTCGTGCACAATATCCTGCTCTGGCAACACTTTCCGAATTATGGACGGCTATAGAGGCAGCATGGCTCACTATTTCTGCAGAGGACTTCCAACGACTTCATGAACCCTTGCCACGTCAAGCTACTGCACTGCACCTGGAGCAAAAAGAGGTCCGGCACGATGTTAGAAGGTATCCCATTTGATACGGCCCGCCACGAATTACTCTCTTCTTCCAATCTCTTCATCTCTGGGTAGCACTTGCAGTCTACGTCCTCAATTATATGCTGGACGTTTTACAATCTACGTCTTCCTCTAAAATTTTTACTCACTACAGCTTCCTCTAGTCCCATGGAATTATTCCCTTACGTCTTAATTGGTGTCTTACCACCCTGTTTCTTTTCTTGACAGTATTCTCCATATATTCCTTTTCTCACCGAATCTGCAGAGAACCTCCTCAGTCCTTACGTTATCAATCCACGAAATTTTCAACATTCTTCTGTTGCACCACCTCTCAGATGCTTCGAGTCTCTTCTTTTCTGGTTTACAAACAGTTCATGTTTCACTATCATACAGTGTTGTGTTCCAAACTTATATTCTCAGAAATTTCTTCCTCAAATTATGGTCTATGTCTGATACTAGTAGACTTCTCTTGGCCAGGAATGCCCTTTTCGTCATATCTAGTCTGCTTTCTATGTCCTCCTGGCTCCGTTCGTCATGGTTTATTTTGCTACCTAGGTATCAAAATTCCCTAACTGCATTTTTTCTTTTTTGTTATAAAGAATCCAGATGTTAAGTTTTTTGCTGTCATCTTTCTCCGATTTGCTCTCAATCCACGTTCTATATTCATTACAGTGTTGATTCCATTTAGCAGGTCCTGTAATGCTTCAATTCCTTAGAGGATACTAATTTCATAAGCGAATCGTACCATTGATACCCTTTCGCCTTGAATTTTCATTCCACACCTTTCTTTTATTTGCCTTATTACTCCTACAGACTGAACAGTAGGGGCAAAAGACTACATCCCTGTCTTACAGCCTTTTTAATCCCAGCACTTCGTTCAAGGTCTTCATCTCTTATTAATGCCTTTTGGTTCTTGTACATATTGTATATTACCCATCTTTCCCTACAGCTTCCCACTATTTTTCTCACAATTTCGTACATCTCGCACCTTTCTACATTGTCGAACACTTTTTCCAGTCCTACAAATCCTATGAACGTTTAGAATTTTCTTCATTCTTGCTTCCATTAGTAACCGCAACGTCAGAATTGTCTCTCTTGTGCCGGCCGGGATGGCCGAGGGTTCTAGGCGCTACAGTCTGCAGCTGCGCGACCGCTACGGTCACAGGTTCGAATTCTGCCTCGGGCATGGATGTGTGTGATGTTCTTAGGTTAGTTAGGTTTAAGTAGTTGTAAGTTCTAGGGGACTGATGACCTCAGAAGTTAAGTCCCATAGTGCTCACAGCCATTTGAACCATTTGTCTCTCTTGTGCCTTTAGTTTTCCTAAATCCAAACTGATCGTCAGCTAACAGATCCTCAGCTTTCTTTTCTATTTTCCCATATATTACTCTCGTTAGCAACTTGGATGCATAAGATGTTAAGCTGAATGAACGATAATTTTCGCTCTTGTCGGCTCATGCAATCTTCCGAATTTTGTGGATAATGTGGTTCCGAAATTCAGACGGTTTATCCCCATACTTATACATTCCACACACCCACGTGAATAGTCTTTTTGTTGCCATTTCCCCCAACTATTTTAGGAATTCTGATGGAATGTTATGTATCACTTTGTCTGCTTCGATCTCAGAAATTTCTTACTCAAATTACGGAATATTTTTTGTACCAGTAGACTTCACTTGGCCAGGAATGCACTTTTTGCCAGTACCAGTCTGCTTTTGATATTATCCTTGGTTATTTTACTGCCTAGGTAGCAGAATTTCTTAACTTTATCTATTTCGGGATCGTCAATCCTGCAGTTAAGTTTCTCGCTGTTCTCATTTCTGCTACTTTTCATTACTTTCGTCTTTCTTCAATTTGCTCTCAATTCATAGTCTGTACTCGTTAGACTGTTCGTCCCATTCAGCGGATCCTTTAGCTGAATATGATGGCTGTAAAGCCAGAAATATTACATCCATCAGCCAACATCACAACGCTTCATTCCGTTCAGTAAAACACACACACACACACACTACATCTATACTCTTTACAAACGCACAACTTTTTAACTTTTGGCTGGCAAAACATCCTCAACGAAGGACGATGTCCGAGAAATAATTAATAAGGATCCAATCCCCTGGTTCCAAAGAATATTTTAAGAAATATTTCCCTTCGTTGTAGGGCGAATGCCAGTTCCCATGTATTCCCAATTGGGATCTCTTACCTGCCCCACCATCGGCTTTTCTGATACTTGGCAGAACCGCGATTCTTTAATAGGCCGGATATCGAACAGTCTTGGGGTGATGAATGAAAAGATTTAAAATAATTCTATATATGGCCTCGAAGTTCATTTCCCTTGTATAGGCCGTGTGTAGGTTCAGTTATCTAGTTTTAAATTTTGTTAAACGCCCCTTCTATTATTCCGTTGTGGTACGAGGTTCACTACAACATACAACCTATAAGTCAGCTTCCTCATTTATGCGTGAGATTTCATGTATAGAGGAATGTTTCAGGGAGTCAAAACCGAGGTCATAATGCATTATGTACTCACAGGTCAAATTTTAAATACAGTGACTGCTGTCAACTGTAAGATTGGGCTCAGTTTCACCCTACCAAAGAAAACGAAATGTAGTTCTTGGCACGACACGCAAGACAGGAATCTGTCACGCACGTTCACACATTTAGCGGAACTTAGATGCGGAATGGGAAGACATAGTGCTTATTTCGGCTGCTAACGACTTACAGGATTTTACACCTCTTATTTTGTCGTTGCTCGTTAACTTCTTCATATCCAGTATATCCCTTCTTTTAAAACATATATTTACACGTACCAGAATATGTTCCGCAGCCTGAACTTCCTCATACACACACATTTTTTAAACAGGGAGCATCTCGCCGTCAGTGGGCCGTTACTCGCGCTGATGACGTCACACGGCAGAGTGCGGAACGGAGGAGACGCTGCCGCGGAACGCGACTTCCGCCGAGTGCGCGTCCTGGGTTGCCTAACCTGCCCCGCCCCGTCCCGCGCCTATAGACAGCGAGGCGGCCGCTGACAGAAATAAACGGCGCTGGGGGGAAGCGTGCACCGAGCAGCCACGATGCCTGCCTGCCTGGCCCAGCCTGCACCCACCAATTACGCCGGCGGGGCGCCGCGGCTGCCGCTGCGCTGCCAGAGAGCGATTTACGGCGAGACGCAACACGACCCGCGCAGTCGATCGTCGCCAAGTCGGCGCGCGTCAATCGATGCTCAACACGTGTTACGCGTCACTTTCGGCTCCGGGGATCAACACTGGTTCCACAATTCCTTAATTAGTTTTAAATAAGCTTGACGCAAACGACTTCCCCTTTTGGCCTCTTTGGTCTGTAGCGCATTAAAAATAGTTGCGACTTTTGAAGTTTGGCTCGCCAGAGTTGACTTGACGCTTTGCCCAGGTAACAACCATTGGTGAGCCAGCTTTCCCTGGCACGCCGCCAACGGTTAAGTTGGCAAAATGCACTGCGCCGTGCATAAACAGTACCATGTTGTGTCGCGCATCAATATTCGCCAGCTGTTGCTGTAAATTTGGTGCCACGCGCGATTAGCCGAGCGGTCTTGGGCGCTGCAGTCGTGGACTGTGCCAGGGACTCTGAACGAGTGTTTTGTGTCGGCGTCGTACTAATATAACAGTGCAGCATGGGTGAACACTAGATTCTCAATAAAAGCGCTCGTCCATAACACGTTCACCGAGTATGCAGATAATGTTCTGCTGCAAAAATTTTCTCATAATTCGTCAGTACCAATGGACAATGCACCATACCACTCTGTTCTGATGGATAAAGCCGCAACAATGCAGTGGACGAAAGTGTATATTTTACGTTAGGTTCAGACAAATGTTCCGTTGGATAAAGTTGATTCATGCATTCGTAAGGGGGAGTTAATGGAACTTGTAGTGCTGCACAAGCCAAAATCTCCACGTTACCACATAGAAGAAAAGGAGTAGTATATTCAAGTCTCCTCCGTATCACACTGATTTAAACCGAACGATTGGGAAAATATGGACCCACGCAAAAAAAAGTGCCTCAGTGTGGTTGAAATGCTGGTTAAAGAAGCCATTTCAAGTGTCACACCACAGACTCGTGTCCAGTTGTCAGTCGGACCAAGAAGGTAGTTCAGGAAACGTGGATTCATAATGGACTGTGATGAGTTTTGAGTAATATCTAACTTTTGTTGCCATCTGCTCCTTTTGCCAAATCACAGCAGAGTTTACAGAGATTCATCGCACTAATATTCTAATGCAGTTGAAATTATTACAGAATCCTGCAACAGTGTACACACAACGAAAAAAGTTTTGTATCACGTTGGTTCTGAGAGTTCCGAAACCTGTACAGAAAATTGGAATAGAGATCAACATAAACATCATTCTTACTGCTCATGAAAACCGCACATTGCATGTTGTACCATCATACAGCGAGACCTGCAGAGGTGGTTGTCCAGACTACTGTACACACCGTTACCTCTAACATCCAGTAGCACGTCCTCTTCCATTCATGCAGTCCTGTATTCGTCGTGGCCTACTATCCACGAGTTCATCAAGGCACTGTTGGTCCATATTTTCTCACTCCTCAACGGCGATTCGGCCTAAATCCCTCAGAATGGTTGGTGGGTCACGTCGCCCGTAAACAGCCCTTATCAATCCATCCCAGGCATGTTCGATAGGGCCGATGTCTGGAGAACATGCTGGCCACTCTAGTCGAGCGATGTCGTTATCCTCAAGGAAGCCATTCATAAGATGTGCACGATGGGGGCGCGAATTATCGTCCATGAGGACGAATGCCTCACCAATATGTTGCCGATATTATTGCGCTATCGGTCGGAGGATTTCATTCACGTATCGTACAGCCGTTACGGCACCTTCCACGACCACCAGCGGCGTACGTCGGCCCCACATAATGCCACCCAAAAACAGCAGGGAACCTCCACGTTGCTGTACAGTGTGTCTACGGCGTTCAGCCTGACCGGGTTGCCTCTAAACACATCTCCGACGCTTATCTGGTGGAAGGCATATGCGACACTCATCGGTGAACAGAACGTATGCCAATCCATAATGGTCCATTCGGCATGTTGTTGGGATCATCTGTACCACGCTGCATGGTGTCGTGGTTGCAAAGATGGACCTCGCCATGAACTTCGGGAGTGAAGTTGCGTATCATGCAGCCCATTGCGCACAGTTTGAGTCGTAAAACTACGTCCTGTGGCTGCACGAAAAGCATTATTCAAATGATGGCGTTGTTGTCAGGATTCTTCCGAGCCATAATCCATAGGTATCGGTCATCCACTGCAGCAGTAGCCCTTGGGCGGCCTGAGGGAGGCACGTCATCGACAGTTCCTGTCTCTCTGTATCTCCTCCATGTCCGAACAACAAAGCTTTGGTTCACTACGAGATGCCTGGAAACTTCCCTTGTTGAGTCCTTGTTGTGTAAGATGGCAAGAACTATGCCACTTACATGAAGTCATTAAAGATCACCTAACTAATTGAGCGAACAGTAGGGTTGAACAAAATGACTGACAAGGCACAATGCATTGTGTAGAGGGTATAGTATGGACGTATTGGAATAATTAACGTCGAGTGATGGTTTTAAAGTAATTCACACAACATGAAAACTTTGTGGAAATGAGTCGATTTACTGGACGCTAGTTTACCCCAGGGAAGTATTTAGAGTTGACCATGGCCGGCTGGGTAATGGCGAAGTGAAGTGACAATAGGCAGCTTAGGAAGGCTCAAGCTCTGAGAAAACGGTAACGCGGCGCGGCCTCCAGCCGCCTTAAGCGGCATGGGTGGTTGACCCTGACCCCATGCTTGTGTACCGGGAAGCAGATGGAGAACTTGTACGCCTGTTGATAAATGTCTGTCGTCCCGTTTTCAGGGAAACATGTGAGAAAGCCACACAAAGCAATGGTGGAGCGGTCAACAGAGGTCAAAATAAGCGTGTTCGTGACTATAGCAACTTCACGCTGAATTCACGGTCCACAGAGTCTGAAGTTAATCAGGTGAAGAGCGACAGAATGAAATACGCCGGCCTCCGATGGGAATGTAGGACTGAGGAATTTGAAGTACTGGGAGTCAGAATTCCGGAAAAATTGGTGTTTGTGCAGACGCTAACCTTGATGGGTGGCCTGGGGGGAGCTAAATAGAAGAAGTTGAGAGGAAGGGAAATTTTGTGGGAATGTGTTCACTTCCCAGAGCAGGCATTCGTCAGCACTGGGAAGCGATGCATAATTAACGCGATTTGCGCTGCAATTGGCGTAAGTGACTTTGCTGGAGGGGAAACCATGGCGAAGAGCGGACTGGGAGAAGTCCCCGTAGAGGTCTTCCGTTCCCATCTTGGCTAGAGTACGGACATGGCGTTCTTTACTCAGCTTGCCTGGGAAAGAGTGAGCATCCCTGCAGTTTAGGACATAGCAAATGGAACGATTGAGCTTGGAGATAGGAAGTTTTGGTACAGCTATGTACTGAGCAAGATAGCTAGGAGTGAATAGACGAGCGCAGTCTTGCAGCAACACGAGGTCAGCCGACGTCCACACAACGACGCCGCTCCGCCACGCTGTAATCGGTGATATTGCGCCCGCTCCGGCCACTGATTAATTTGTTGGATCACGTAGGAAATGTTTCCATGAGGGTTTCATGGGCCGTGTATTGTAGAATTCTTCTCACACTTCGCATTACGCCTGGGTCAGTCGACAGGAATTACTTTTGAGTTATCGCGCTGTACTCCACGCAAACGCAATTTATTACCTCTGCCTGTGATCAGTTCTGAATAAATTAATGTGAACACTGCCACCAAAGTTCAATCAGGAGTCACAGGGTCATATTACTTTTTTGCGTTATCCGATATTGCGGCAGTTTTGCACTCTCTGTTGATCTGTTAGTCAATTAGTTGGGGTGAACACACACCAAAACCAGCTAAGTGACGGGTGGGGTGTTGTAGTTGGTCAGGTGCAAGTTAAGTTGGTGACAGAGTTTCAGGGAGGGGTTGGTCAAAGACAATTGTGGGCAGACCTCTCAGTCTCTAACTTTATCCTAAGAATGCGAGAATGGTTTGTGATTCCCATCCGCATGGGGAAGATGGGCAATCGCGATCGTAAATAACGCACTGTGATCGAAGTAATAGAAGTATGTAGGATGGTGTAGGACACTGTCTAGTATGCTTTGGTATATATATGCTCGAGAATTAACAATGAATGGACGTAGTCCACTATTATCTATCTACATTCGAAATCTTGTGTATGATCCTCGCAAAATAGTGGAGGGATGGAATAGTGATGAAACAGGAACTGGAAAGCACGCTGCCGCCTCATTGGTGGGTATTGAAACCATGGAAAACTTGTAAAATTGCTAAAATTACTAGCACTATCAGTTGTGGTGCATATTCCTGTAAATTAACAGCATCTTCTCCATCCCGTCCATCCATTGGTATGCTGTTGATTATAACATGATGAGTGCCTGACATCACTTATTTGAGATGGAGAGCGAATTTTAGTGGGAGCAACACTATCTGAGGATGGTCTGTACCGAAACAGTGGTCATGTACATCACTGCAATATAATGGATCTGTCGAAATGGTACATCTAGACATCTGCTATCATGTCACTGCGAAGACTGATTTTAAATGTAGAGGTCACCAGTCACTCTCATAGAGCTATCAGGAAATACCATGCAAACTTGCTACTCTGTTTTAGAACATGGACTTTGATAAAAATGGGAATGTTAATCAGAACACAGGGAGAAGTTATGATCTAAATGACAATAGATTTATTCAGGCAAAGCTTACCGTTATGCCTTCCCTATAGCACATACGCAAGAGCATTAACTACTGACCACCATTTCATCATGATGTATGAAGTCAAATCGTAATAAAGATCATCTTCCCTAAGAACATGAAGTGGCATAACACCGAACATAAGTCAGAGTGCCCTGCAATATCTCAACCTCACAATACTGCAAGACTGTACCAGTTTACATATGTCATGATGTCTTCCGCATTTTTTGTCAAAAAGAAACACAGCCTCTGTCTTTTGTTTCAATCATCCTGTGTGTATTGTGGAAGCAGCAGCAGCATAATTTACATCGTGCAATGTACAGTTTTCTGTGAGAGCCAATGGATCGAGACATGTTAAAATACGTTTAGCACCTGACACAGACCTCAAGGTTGTGGTGGAAATGACAAAGTGATAACAGTGTAAGCAGCTGTATTCATGCAGGGATTGGCGTGTTACATCAGAAAAAAAACAATGTATCAAACAACAACAAAGGGATTCTCTCTAGCAACTGATAGTCTGTGGAATGTGGTCCTCCCACAGTGCAGGTGACGAAACTTTACACTGGTCTGTGGAAGCGACTTCGATCGTGAAGCACCTGCTCCAGTGAACCAATACCTGAATATTTAATAGAAACGCTACATATGGTTAATGCTGGCATGCAGACGGTATGCTTTCGATATATCAGAAAGTAGGGATATGGTAATATCTTATTGAGTTCTCTAACGGATGACATGAGTGGAGTTATTACAGTCCCTAGTTTTTCTTTCTCTGCTGGGTGGTATAAAATAACGAGTTGGTTGAAAATATTGCGGTGACATACATGAAGGCACCCTGAGAGAAGCAGATCTCTTTCGGACTGGAGTACCTGTATGTAGTTTGGAGACGTACCGCAATTCAGTAGCAAAATAATGGTCCTTCTTCCATGCCCTCTATGATGTGGAGTCTTCCCAATTTTCTCAACAATAAACACCAACGCAACTGCCCATACTGTCTTCTCCACTGCCTATTGTTGCAGTGGAAATGTTTGTTCGGGGCTGGCCTTACACGTTGTATACGGTTGGCGGGGCAACGATGACATGTTCCCATTTCCATCGACTGGTTAAAACGAAGTATTGTTGCATTAACTCAGCCCACACTGTTTCTCCATTGGATGCAGAAGGTCTTAGCTATAGTGCTCTCGAACTTCCGTTCACGTCAGACTTAAATTTCGACGATCACATGGACGAATCTGCAGTTAGGGCGGAGCAAAGTCTGAGAAGTAGTACAAAATGCAGAGGGATGTCTAAAAACCAGTGCTGGAGTTTTTTCTGTATGGGATCCTTAGCAGATAGGTTCGAAAAAGGTGACTTCTTTCGAAATATGGCACGAATAAGATTCTCGAGTGGCTGTAATCATTAAAAGATGTCTCTACAGAATCCAACGCAAGTATTTGGTTAAACGGACGGACTTCATTCCAAATCGCCGACCACATTTCTTCTAGGAAACGTAACAATAAATGAAATGTGCTAGTTTACTTTTGTTCTACAGTATTACTTTTACTGCGTTAACCACTTTTCGGGTTACAAGAGCATCTTCATAATTATATGTAGTGAGTATTTTCACCAAAGAAGTTACAATTTTGTAAACAACACTGGAAGAGAAGTTACACATCTAGATTGAAGCAGAAACAAGCAGTAAATAACATATTTGTATTTGTAGTGGTAATGCAAAGTAAAAAGTAAAAAATTTAACATCATATAAATAAAAATGGAGGAAACAAAACCAATAAATTAAAATAAAATTAGTACCTGAGAAGGTTACTTTAGGATGTACAAATCATGGAGAGTGATACACAAACCAATGTAAAATAAGAAAGAATTATCAACATAATTACAGAAAATGTAAGGAACTTATGCAATATCAGTAAGTTCCGTATATATTATGTAGTTAAATTGATAATTCTTCCTTCTTTTAATTGGTTTGTGTATCACTCACCATGTTTTATACCTCCTGAAGTAGCCTTGTCAAATACTGATTTTATTTTATTGGTTTTGTTTATTAATATAAAATGTTATGTAGGCTTGCTGTTCCTATTTTGTGTTAAAGTATTTTTCCTGTTTACTCCATTTTTATTTCTTTACCGTTCCATTTTTTTACTGTTTATGTTGCATTACCACAAGGCTGTCAATGATGTTATTTACTGTATGTTTCTGTTTCAATGTAGACGTGTAACTTCTTTTCCAATGTTGTTTACAAACATTGTAGGTTTTTTATCGACAATACTCAGCAAATGTCTGAAAATGGCCTTGTAGGCCGAAAATACTGTAGAACCCAAGAAAACTAGCACTTTTGATTTATTATAATGTTGTTCTACCAAGGACTGATGAAAGACTAAGTTAATAGATTTCGTAACGCTATCAGCGACTTTTGTGTGTACCTGTAAACCCAACACCGCTTTTTATGCAGGGTGACGGTACCATAGTCGTTACGATCATGTTTTTAATAGCATGGTCCTTATGCAAAATGAATGTTTTGGGCTGTAGTACCTGTATGTGGGCAGCTTCAGATGTGGATTCTCACTGGTTTTCCTCGAAAAGAACATCGTCCTCCTCCATGGTTTCCCATTTGACTTACTTGGTAAGTGAAATCTGACTGCAGAAAAAAATTACTCTCCATGATCACTTTAATTAATTGGTATTTTGATATAAATGACGTGCTGCCTGCCAGGGGGAAGAGAGGGCTAGGGCACTATGGAATTATTCATGACGGGCGCTTTTTTTTCGTTGGGGCAATATCTTTTAACCAAATTCCAATCTCCCATCTGCACAGGGCGAGGCAGGCTTTCTCGATTTTTTTCGTAAATGCTAGTATGATAGAGTAATGCATTGGTAAAACGGGACCTGCCACAATGTACAAAACAGCTACGTTATCTTGAATTATAGCTTGTTGTTGTCGAACGTAAAATGACTTTTTTTTCTAACATGTGAGCCAAAGGCGTGAAACATTTTAATCTCTTATGTTATTTCACAAGTCTGAAATATTTGTAATAAACACGTGCGCGACAGTTTATTTACAGACACTGATTCGAATGCTAGAGATGCTCTCAGGTCGTGCAGTTTGTCCATCAAGCTGAAAGAAATTGCTTAACATAAATATTTTTTGCTTTGGAGTTAAAATTCTTGCTTTTTCTTTACTCTGATGATGGTTTCGAAATAACGAGTACGTTCTGTGGTGATCGGTAATTTTCGCATCAAAATAGTGGCAGTTTTTTCCTAATTTGACACATGGTGGACATGTACGTGCTGATAATCTGTATCTGGCGGCAGTGCACTTCGTTGGATATTGCAAAATAATGAGATGTGAATTGCATTCTGTATTTGAACGTAACAATTACACCGATTTTGCTCATAAAACTAAGAGAAAATGGTCTGCATCTATTTTAATGTAAAGAGGATATTTATTATCGTCACGATTGTGTTTTCTCTTTTAAATAGATGCTTCATTATAGGAGATGCATTAATGTTAAATACAAATGTTACAGTGCAGTGCTAAGAATGGCGACCGCTTACTGGCTGGGCTACTAGACGCATGGTGGCCGAGTTCCATAGGATGTCGCAGCCGTTCTTTTAGACACGATAGCCCTCATTTATCATGGTTTTGTTCTGAGGGATGCCAGCTTCATGATCTATTGTATGTGTAGCTTTTGTCAGCTGACCGCCCAGCCACGTGCTCGTGGGGACACGTTGTACTGAAGAAACTGTCATGTGAGACTGGTCTGGGGTCTGTGGTCGTTTTAGGTGGAAGGCTTCCTTTTTTCCAGGCAACCGACTTTTGAAAAAGGTATCTGGAGCACTTTCGTGAATTTTGGTGTTGTTCCATAGGGGCATAGTCTTTGCGAGAAACACATTTAACTGATTTTATACCAGTATATCAGAAGGAATTTTCTGTGAATTTCCTGCAGCAAGATAGAACAGGCTTCTATCCCTACCTGTGGCGATGAAGAAGAGGGTGGGAGGAATGAGGGGTGGGAGCGTGTAAAACTCCCTCCAAGCTGGTTAGCTCGAAAGTTTCCATCATGGAGAACGCACGTTCACCTACTGCCGCCTCTGGAGTCTTTTGGGACGCATTTTTCCAACACTTGTGGTAGCATGTATTGGCTTCCATTACCTGGACTGCATGGCAATTGTCGAGCAGGTGACTTTAGTTGTTATGATGTCAAACAGGGACATACATAGTCCTCGGCAGTATAGTTATAGGTAATATACTTATTTTCTCATGTCTGACACCGGCACCTCGGCAGCTGAATATATTTCAAATTCAAATGTGTGTGAAATCTTACAGGACTTAACTGCTATGGTCATCAGTCCCTAAGCTTACACACTACTTAATCTAAATTATCCTAAGGATAAACACACACACCCATGCCCGAGGGAGGACTCGAACCTCCGCCGGGATCAGCCGCACAGTCCATGACTGCAGCGCGCCAGACCGCTCGGCTAATCCCGCACGGCTGAATATATTTCCCACAAATAAATGAGTATATAAAGATGGTACCTTGCGCCGTAACCTTTTCCTCACCAGCTTGTAGGTAGAAGGTAAACTTTAGGTGCATCTGTCACTAGTCTCATGTGCTAATGTGAAATTTTTTACCAGAAAGATAATTCCAATTGTATGGCAACTTCAATTGTTGAGCTGTATTGAGATTTTATGCAGTCCTCGTGTAGTGCTACACATATAGTTGTGAAATTAGGACCGATCTCTATGATTAATTATGTAATTAGGACCAATCTTTACTTAAGTTTCCCAACCAAAATTAATAAAGTAGACTAACCTAACCTTCCTCTCCTCCATCTGGACAATTTCCATGAGTTGGGGGCTGCACTTGGGCATTCTGTCCAGGACGACCAGAGTTCGAGTCTCAGAAATGGAGCTTCCATTTATAATTGCCTGCCAGTTCTCGGTTGGAGGTAGGGTGCGTGGCCAGCACAGCCCGGGGACAAAGAAATTCCTAACAAAATTCGAAATTCCGGCCGAAATTTGAAATTCCGGCCAAAGTCGCAGTTCTCGGCAATAGGGTTGGCGGAGGAGGGGAGATGGGAAGATCGGGAGGTGAGAGGGTGCTGGGACCCACATGCAGGTCGGAAAGAAGCATGACGTCATCTAGGGGTGAGGGATAAGGTTGAACATGGTTGTTGGGGATAATCAGTTGATCGGTTTAATTAATCTGCATATCAATTTGATATCAAAATTGCATCCATACCGCCATCTCCCAACTATTCATGTGATCTTTGTGCTGTTTGTTATAGTAATTGACCTCTATCGTGTTTTCTGAGTCAGAGATTGGGGACCAGCCTAACTTCACATTAACGAGTATGGTCAACGGCCTGAAAACCATACTGAGACTGATTGGTGTATCACTGGTTGTACCACCGCCGCTAATCGCCATGTGGGTTAGATCTGCGTCTGGCTCACTTCCTTGTCTCGCAACATAGTGTATGCATGTTGAGTTATACAAGGAGGTATAGTCAGCGTTTTTAATAACTACAGAAAAACATATAATGAGTCTCAGCCAATATCGTTAGGCTCAGTGGTGCTAGTATCTAATGCTCCACCTCCAATGTGAAAGTTCCGAGGACCGCGCTTATTATGGGGTGTGTGAACACCAGGCGGCGCTCTCTTCCAATTTCAGACTTCAACATATTTGATGGTCGTGGCTGCCCAACATCCATCGCCCTATCGACCAGAGGGAACTTTTAAAAGAGCAAGATGAACCTAAAGACGGCATTGTTCGTGTTTTCATGCATGTTCTGTTTATTCTGACTATCTCTTACTCACAGAACTATTATACGGTCTTCGATGTCGCTTGATCTTGTGAGCTTATGTCGATTTCCTACAGTTCTTCGTGACAGAAATGCTCCATTTAGAATATTCTTTCAGTGAATGTCGTATCCTGCTGTTCCTTCGAAAGGACAGTTCCACGTCTATGGTGAAACCATAGCAGTCAGTAAATGTGCAGTTTGCTAGCATAGAATTTGCTACGACCCTAAACAGTAGAATTATTTTTGGTGTACTGCGTTACACAACCATTAAATTATTAACATTTGGATTCTTAAATGAAGGCTGATTGTACTGTTCTCCATAGGTGCGTTTTTCTGTCATACATTTGCATGTCTAAATGATGAGTGACTGAAAACACAGTTATATTCGACAGCCACTCGTATAAAAAACGTCGAGAAATGGCGAATTATCTGAAGATGAAGAAGATTGACGTCTTCTTCTAGCACACGTAATTGAAACGTTCATCCGGAGTTAATTTTTTTCGATAGCCTATGTGATTAATTTCTGATTGGGGCAATTGAAAACTTGTCAGTGACGCTACAAAGGGAGTAGTGATTATCTGTGATGGGGGGTTTCTTTTGTGAGGCCCATATCGTCGACAGTTATTTTTAGAAGCAGCAGACACATGCTACCATCAAATTAAGGATGTTCGTAAATGAGTACAATTTTTGCCAGCAAAAATCAGATTAGGTATTACTAAGCAGAAGAATTTTTGATGTACAGACAAGGCAAAGATTAAATGGGAGAGTTTTTTTGTTATTTTTTTTTTTGGAAAAGGGGAGAATTATTTGTGAATAAAGTTGTTTATATACGGTAAGTAGAGATAGCACTTCTAACAAAATGTAAAAAAAAACGTTGAATGTTCTTGAAAATGAAATAGTATCTCCCATAGTGCCGTGTTAAAGGATCACAGACTGTGATTGGTACAGATACATTCTGTTCACATTAGGTTCATTGCTATTGTTACGGAGCAGTATGGAAGTATAGAATTGGGCTGACCACGTGCACTGTGTTTCACAATACCATTTTTTTTAAAAGAAAAGCTGTGTGAGTGGTGTAAGATCAACCTTTCACCCACTTAGCTTCTGAGTAAGATACACTTCAAAGATAATAAATAACGAAGTGTTATCAAAGCATTAGCTTAAAATATAAAGTCTTTATAAAAGAGTCATGTACATGGTTAAATTTTAATCAAAACTCTTGTTAATAATGTCATTCAATAGAAATTCCGTTCTTCAGGGGATGATCCTTCATAAAATATTTTCTTCACAGTATTAGCAGCTGACCTGGGAAAACATTTCAAACAAAACAAAACAAAAAAATGGGTCTGTACCAAATGACATATTTAGCTGTTTAAACATTTCTCGAAATGAGCTTCGCGAGTAGCTACGCTATAATTGGTGGCAACACACGGCACAGAATTTATATGAATGTCCTCGCCCAGGTGCAATCATGGGTACGCCGGACAGATAGTTCTCTGGGTCATTCCAATCAGCCCCAAGACTCCGCGCTTGTTCTTCAGCCTCGGGCAGTGTACGGACATCCATGCCCTCTTTATGTCCCACTGGTGTCACTCGATACTGACACTAAGCAATTCAGATAAATGCTAGCACCACTGGAATGGTGCCACGACCATCAGAGCACACTCAGCACAGGCGATTGCCTTCAGAACACAGTAGTCTAGTTGGAGACATCAGGCGTTAAGTATGTTGAACGCCATAGTAATACCGCATGTTTTATCAGACAAATATTAACACAGTTTTAACGTTGTGCTCTACAGTTCTTATTACGAGGGTCTCATCTCCTTAATTTCCCAAACTTCTGCAATGTCGGAATTCGCATCTGCTCCTAAATCGTGTGGCAGTTTAAAATCTGGTTTGGTTTCTTAATCTTAAAAGTCATGTAGTCAGTCTGACATCCTTTGACGTCTCCAGATGTTCCCACGTATAAACAAATCTTTCAGTATTCTTATGCCAACTGCTAACTACATTAAATTGTGTTCCATGCACAATTCTTCCAGAAGGCCTTCCCATCCTTGATATGTGTTTAATTACTACTCGTCCTAGCATTCGCTAATTAATTCCAGTTACTCCTCTGAACTGGGTGCGACGAATTCGTATTATAATGAACGGCATATACCGATTGCGAGAATCAGCCGTTCCGTTCTACGAACGCATCTCTGTGTCTTACCGAACCAAAGATTTTGTTTAGAGACTCTTTGTGAAGGAAAAGGAGCGATCAGACGTGTGAGAGGAGGAGAGATATTGTATTGTTGTGGGACGCCATTACAGTATGTAGTGAAAGGGTACAGTGCCGCCCGACATTGAAAATAGGTACAACATTCTTCGTTAGTCTTGTCAGAACAACATATTTTTTGTAATAATAACTCAATTTCACTTAATACACCGAAGGCGGATACCAGTGTAGGAAAGATTGACAATTCATTTATTTAATGGATCACATGTGCACTCCCACAAAATAAATACCTACATCCAATTTGGTGAAATCTGTGAAATGAATGAATGTATGGTCGTCTGCTAACAGCAGATAGTGAATGTGCAATCTATGATCATCTTTGAGACGGTCCTTTGGTCACTTTTGGTGGAACTAAAGAGATGAAATTTACCTGAGCTTTGTGCGCCTGAAATGTGGCTGACCAATACGGTAGCATGATCTTCCCCCACCTCGGAGGAGGTGCGAGATGACCTGAAGAACGGCCATGTTTCAGCACGCTGGCGCTGGATCTTGTGTTGGTAAGACCTGTCTTAGGTGTGCTCCGTAAAGACAAAAGAGTGGAGAAAATGGTATGCATGTGAAATACTTAAGAGTAGTTTGGAATGATTACTTCTCTATTTCAGGAACTTTTGGGGGGAGAATTAAATGACAGGCACGTAATATTAAGGGGATCGTAGTAATCTTCGGAAGTGACCAACGGTCACAGTGAAACCACGTGTAGCAATAAGTTGAAATACTTGCGAGTGCCATTCATATTCAATGCGATGGCCATGTGTTGATCAATGCCGTTGGGTGAGAAAGAAAATGTGGTATTGCCAGTTCGCAGTGAACAATCAGAGTTGTGTATATTTTTAATAGTCAGATGTGCGTTATCCGTTTTCGTTGCGTAATATTCAAACAGGAGAATAATTTGTAGCTTAATTGTGGGTACTAGAGCTCACAATCAGTCATTGATGTTTTGCGACAAATAAGAATAAATCCACTCGCTTGGCAGACCACTCATCTTGCAGGCCTGACTGCTTGATGCCACAGTATGAGCAAGGCATGTGGGTGCCTCTCAATAGTAAATGTTCAAATAGCTTTTTGCACAAAATAAAATCCAATAACTACGATCAAGTATTCAAGGTGTGTATATATCCGTATTGAAATTAGTTAATTATCACGATACAGATATTACGAGACGTAGATCGCTCGGAGGTGGAGCTTGGAACGATAGTGCGAACCTGCATTTTCCACGGTCATAAGTCGTCGAGAGATTATTTCCGAATTAATAAACTTTAACTTGGTAAATTATTGGACTTATCATCCAGACTCATCGAACAACATAGCACACAGTTGTGCAGAACGATCTGTGTAGCGAGTAAAGGCTTTAGAGATTTCACGTGCAGTAGAAAACTACGAGGAATTTCCGTGAGATCGCCGCTGTGGAACACATCTCTTGTTCTCCTCTGAGATTTAAAACGAAATATTTATATTTTCCAGGTTTTCAGGAGAGTAAAGATAAAAGGAAGTAAGGAATTAAGCTAAAACAATTAAAACCAATAATTAAAATAAAAGCACACATAAAGAATATTTATTTATAATAATAAATAAATAAAGAATTAACTAACCAATAATAACAAATTAAAGTGGGCATAGGTTTCATAATTATCTTGACTATGATAGTGCGTTTGCTATGCTGTTCATAGCAGGCTGATCGAGTTAAACCATTCAACACCTTTACATCAAGCCAGTTCTACTGGCGCACTCACGTGAGATTTCAAGACAATAGTAAAAGTTCATTCACCCGATGCTTCTTTTCTTGAGTGCTAGGGCAAACGCTCGGGAACAAAGGCGCCTGTATCACAACTGACTGAATGCACGAAGTGAACTCACATGCACTTCTGCGTCCATACGTCGTCTCTCTGTCCTTGCTATCAAATGTCGCAGCAAAACTTTGGCATGCTGATTTCAAACCCAACAATGCGTATTCCCAGGCAAGATAAGATTATCTTTAGTGCAACTTCTGTAGACATCAACGTTGACAATAAGTCTTATGTGCAAAATGACTATATCTAAACAAGTTATTACTAATAATTCCACGTCTGAAATAGTCAAATACTTGATGAAGTTTCATAATATAGACTGAGGTTACGTGCATTTCGTGAAGTACCGTAATAAATGAAATTTCACGCATTTTCAGATGTAAAAACATATAGATTATCGTCATTCGTTGGCTTACATGTCATTTTTATATGTTTTAAAAGACTCTTCTTTGTTGAATAACACTTAATTCACAAAACGGACAGCTTTCGTCAAGTGAAGTACAACTTCTATGTATGCTGAAATACTGTGTCTAGCAGCAGAAAGATTATTGAAACTATTGTGGGACGTTTGAAATTAGAAACCCATTCATGTGTTGTGTACCGCATTCGCTGACAAAGACACGGGCGACGATGTTCTTTCAAATGCTCTCGCACGGAGCTATTTTAGAACGGCTAGCAACCTCCAGACGAAATATTGCTCCGTATACATATCCAGTTCCGCTGTGTGTATGTTGCACCTTGCTTTCTTCATTCATCATCTGAGCGTTTCTTTTATTGTGCTTCATATTCCCGTCGGAAAGGCAACAGGAATATACAAGTTCGGGCTATATATAACTGAAGTGGAAATTGTAACTAAAACACAAGTGCACGGCAATGGGAGAGCTACGTCGACCTGAAAACACGTGGCGTCACCATACGTCATACCAACATAGTAGAAACCGTAAATCTCGTCCCAGACGCACCCCTTTCATTATGGAGGATCGTAAAAGTCTCCCTTTGTATCGGGAGGGACATACTGGCCACGCACCTGTTGTTTCTTTGATGTGACATTTGACACAAGCTCCTTCGGGGTTCCACTCTAAATTATGTTTATTAATGCAAACCATTATTTGAACTTGTAAGAGGTCCGAGCAGATGTAATGTCGATGTATTGCTCACGGGCTGCCTGCGATATGCAAGGTGTAAGAGGTCCGAGTAGATGTAATTTCGATGTATTGCTCACGCGCTGCCTGCGATATGCAAGGTATAAGAGAATTTCAGACCAGAGAGCAGTGTTGACTGCAGTAGGAACTATGTAGCTGTAGCAGTAAATTGTTGCTAGCGAGCAGTCTGGTCTGGTGTATCGTGTTGGCTGGGCCGGTCGTGCTGCAGCGATGCCGGAGCCTAAGCATTATTGTATAAGGTAAAAAGCAGCCTCGTGCATATGTAGTATTGTTATCTCAAGCCCCACGTAAATGCTTTAAAAATCTCCTAATAATAATCTTTCTCATAAAAAATTAATTTTAACAACCATTCATTTCAGTTTAAAGAATTTACTAATTTCTCCAGTCCATGATCATCACGATCATTGCAAAAGAAAAATCAGTTGTTTCCTTTCATAAATGACAAATCTATCGGCCAGCATTGCACAGGGCTGTGCCAGAAAAATTTCTTGTAAGAGCAGATATACATGCGTTATCCGGCGACTTCATTGAGGTAAGAATTTTTCTCTTTTTTATTCAGAATAATCTTTCAGGGCCATGACGCATCACTGCTGACGTCCAAAATTTACCAGGTTAAATTCACAGTCAATTATTGAAAAGCTTTAAGTCAGCGACAATTTAATTGAGAGGTTAGTTACATTGTATTATTACCAGGTTACGGAAATTATTTTGTTGGGACGTTACACTGAATGTGAACGACATAATTATAATTTTTTACTGTTGAGAAGCTTAGGAATTTTTCTGTTTTGAGGTGACACTAAATGTGAAAGAATTTTGTGGGGAGGTTACACTTGGCGACAACCGGCTAGGATCGTATTTCTTTGTGAATTTCTAAGAAGTAGTCAGTTATATATCTGCTCTTATTTAGTTAAATGTAGTTTGCATCTGGCGCAACGCATTTACTAATTTGTCACTCTTTCTTTCACAGATCATCGGATATTTATTGCTCTTTGTTGTAATTGTATTTGTTCCATTTTGCTTCGACTTTGATTGATTTTGTGCATAATTTTGATTTGTGAAAATGCCACGAAAAATTGTTAACAGTACATTGCGATGTGCAATGAGTGAAATAGACAACTCGAATAATCTGACCGATGATACTAGCGACACTCAGTATCTTAATTATAATCCTCTAATTACAGAAAATCGGTGTGTGCTGATCACTACTAATGACTTTATTCCAAATGATGAGCAAATAAATTCAATTATGTCCACAGTACATGTAACAATTAATGACACGGCACGTTCTGATACAATGAACGCTGCCCAGTTTGACATACCCGGTTTGCTAAATTTGCATTGTGAACAGAAAAAATTTTCCCACGAAGATTAATAATATTCACAAAACACGTCAAGTTTATTTGATTCCGATGTAGTGACCAACAGTGAACATGCGATTGGCAAACCTTTTTGTGAATCAGACAATGACCAAATGGTTACCGGTACACAAAACGTGACAAATGCACATACACCATCACACAGCAGAGAGAATACAGCAGCTAATTTTGGCATGGATCGAATTACGGCACTATTGATACAACTACTTAATGAAAATTTAAAACAACAGAGTGAAATACTAGACAACTAATTCAAACAACTCAGTGAAACACTAGACAACAATTATAAACAACTTAATGAATCGAACAAACAACTTAATGAACGTTTCAAACAGTCGAATGAAAAACACGACAACCTTATTGAACAGAACAAACAACTTAGTGAATAGATTACAGCCGTTACCGTGTAATGTCATGACACTACAGAACAATTACGTGAGGAAATTAAGGCTTGTGCTAGGAACAGTAGTTCAGAAATTAGATCTGTTGCACAAGAATTAAGTAGTACACGTGTAGCCACAACGAAATTACTTAGAGATGAAAGTAGTACAGTCACTGAACAATGTTCTGAAAACGCAACACAGTTACGCGACGAGTTTAAATTAATGTCAGCAGAACATTCATGCACACTGGGCGCTAAAGTAGACACGAAATTTGACCAACAGAACAGCCCAATTGACGAAAGTTTTGAAGTGACAGAATTGAAAAATGACAAGTCACAGCATATGCCACATCTTGAACATTTGTCACACTCACATAGTCAGTGTAACTTAGGTAATTTACAGAGAGTACGTGACTTGGATTCCGGGCAGACACAGACAAACGGATTATCATATAATCCTGAACCTGTTCAGACATTCAAAGACGATAATTGTGATTATAAGCACTTACTATCAGTGAGAAAATTAAAGTTATTTAATAATGACAGAACACAAATTCACCTTTTGGACTGGATACGACAATTTATTTTTGTACTTTCACCAGCTTGGCCTGTAATGCAGAAACTAGAATTGGATTGGATACAACAACTTGCTTTTGAATTTTCACCACCATTGCCTGTAACTAAAATTTATTTGCAGCGCGTAAGTGACCTCAGGGGATTCATTACGCTTCGATGAATATGTGCCGTAGCTTGCACAGGGCCCCGAGCCGTAGTAGTGCTATTTCATTTTTAGTTTTCTGCACTGCTGCCTTCTCTTCTACTATCCTTTATATCTATCAAAACAGCTCTTCAACTATCGATCTATCTAGTATTAAGAATGGGTAAAGAAAACCTGATATGACAAGGTTTACCGAAAGTGACAGTTTCATAAGACACTCCAGAACTACCAGCGTAATTTTAATGAAAGACATAAGTGTAATTATCAGTATGTACAAAATTTTCAACTATCGCAGACGCATTTTGGCAAAAATAGGGGTTTTCCCCGCAACAGCAGCAAAGCCAGCCGGTTAGCATACCTAACCAACAATGTGGTTTGCAATGTCAACCAAGCTTTAATGTTTCGCCGCCTACACGTATAGCGTCGGCTCCACCAAACAGTAACGCACAGCAACAAGGAAATCAGTACGTACAGAAAACACATCATTTCAACCCCTATCGCAATGCGCCGTGTAGCAATGATTATCATGACAGACGTAAAAGTAATGAGCACAATTTTCAGCGCACGTTTAATAACAGTCGGTCTTACCAGCAGCAAAATCATCCCCAACAACAGGTTATCATGAATGAACCAGACAGTAGGTATCATCCCGAACCTAATGCATCAGGACGAAATAACAGAACAGTACAAATAGTCGAAATGCCACAGCATCCTCCCGCAAATAACAGCACGTCAGAAAGAATTTGACTAGATACAGTACAGGTTGCATCTTCCAGCAACGTAAGCAATAATTTTGACACAGAGAATCTTTTTCACGAAAATGTTATTACTTTTGACGACATCCGAGACACTCTTTTGCATGAAAAACCTGTTATTCAAAGAACCATTTCCCACCCTATCATTGAAGTAAAGATTGGATCATCCAAATTTTCAGCAGTAACCGATTCTGGATCACCTATGTCAGTTATAGATGAAGAAACCTTCAACGAATGTAGCAAAGAGAATATTTATCCTACGTTACCATTAGGCAAAACTAAAGTAAAAGGAGCAGTATCTAGGAAAGGAGTAGATGTAAAGTTACAGCCACACTTATCATTTTGTAATGCAGGTCATACGTTTCACTCAAATTTTTGGATTGTTATTTTAGGTACGAATTTTCTGGTACAACACGACGCAACTATTGACTTTCAAAATTCCTATTTAATGTTAAAGGATGAAAATGTACAACGGGCATTAGAATTTCAGCAGTCTTTATCTGCAGAAGAACAAACAATTAATCGGACAGAGGTCATTTCTGCATCACGTAACATAAACTATCATTCCACATTGTTCACAGATACGTATGTCCACAACTACAATACACCAGACGAAGCCGACTATGACGTTATGCAAATGATTTCTGATAAAGTTAAACAGAGCAGTGCAAAGACAGACGACGAACGCACTCAACTACGCAATATTCTTTTACAGCAAGCTCCAGTTTTTGACAACGTTCCTGGTACTATGTCCGGTTTTATGTATGAATTTCGAGTTAAACAGCACGACACATTTAAAACCAAGCATTATCCCATTCCGTATATTCACAGAGAACAAGTTAAGAAAGAATTGCAAGCTATGCTTGACCAAGGAATTATTGAACCAGCAGTTAGTCCGTACATAAACCCGCTCCATATTGTTAAGAAAAAGGATGGCTCACTTCGCCTCGTACTTGATTCGCGTCATATCAATGACATTATTATTAATTAAACAGATCGCCCATAGACATTATAAGAACTTCTACAGAAATTTCATGGTACTGCTATTTATTCCACATTAGATTTGAAATCGGGATTTTGGCAAATTCAGCTCCATCCGAACTGCAGAAAGTACACAGCATTTCTCTGTTTTGGTGACTGTTACCAGTTTTGCAAATTACCGTTCGGTTTAACAATTTCTTCTGCAGCATTTATTCGCGGTTTGAATACTATACTTCCGACAGAATTAAAAGACAGAATCACAACGTATGTAGACGACATTCTTATTGCAGAAGCTAACTGGTCTGAACATAATCTGATTCTTGAACAACTGTTGCAAACTTTTCGTGCACAAGCACTCGCAGTTAATCTCAGCAAATCGCACTTTGGCAAAACTTCCATAAAATTTCTTGGACCTGTAATTTCAGCAGAAGGCATTGCGCCTGACCCGGAAAAACTTCAAGCTTTACGTGACATTACTGTTCCTACGACGAAGAAACAACTACGCAGCTTTTTAGGTTTAACTAACTTTTTTCGTAAATTTATTCATTACTCTGCTTTAGACACCCCTAAATTATACCAATTGACGGGTAAAAACGCTATTTGGTCCTGGGATAGCCAAGCACAGTCTGAATTTGTCAATCTAAAACATGCCTTGTTGAATGCACCACATTTATCACACCCAGATCTTACCAGAAATTTTTCCATTGCCATCGACAGTTCTAACACAGCTATAGGCGTACACATTTTTCAGGAAATTGAAGAAGACGGTACTACAGTAATTAAAAACATCGCCATTGCGAGTCGCATTCTGTCACCTGCTGAACGCAATTATTCTGTCACAGAACTTGAAACATTATGTGTTGTATGGGCATTTACCAGATTTAGGCATTTTCTTTATGGAAGACGTAATACCGTTTACACAGACCATAGAGCGATACAGTTTTTACTCTCAGCAAAATTTACACACGACAGATTAAGCAAATGGAAACTTTATTTATAGGAATTTTATTTTACAATTGTTCACATTCCCGGTACACAAAATATTGTAGCAGATGCACTATCCCGTTCTCTCAGCAACAATCAGCAAGACATCGCAACCAACTTCTGCCAAGCAAATTTTAGCGTCATGTATATTCAGCAAGTCGCATTTGAAAATTTCATTTCATCGTCATTACGAGACATAGCACAAGAGCAGAGCAAACACAACGTGTGGAAAGAAATTAAACACCTTTGGCTAGATGGGAATAATGTTACCATCAGAAACCATTACACTGTACGCAATAACATTGTGTTTCGCCGCTCTCACCCTGACAGCAACAATTGGTTAAAATGTATTCCTGACGAGCTTGTTAACAAATTAATTTGGTATACTTATTTAAGTTACGCACATTATGGAGCCAGAAAATGTTTTCTTATACTGAGACAGAACTGTTATTTTGCCAACATGGAGAAACATATACGACGAGTTTTAGCGGCATGTAAAATCTGCCAGAAAGCTAAATAAGACAGGACTTCACATATTCCTCCATTGCATCCCATTGTACCCGTTAAATTGAGACACATGGCCGCTGTAGACATTTTTGGTCCGATTCCCAGAACTAATAGAGGTTTTTGCTACATCTTTTTCGCTGTTGAACTCAATTCGAAATTTGTTACCTTCACTCCGTTACGCAAAGCTACTGCTAAATCTGTTTCGAATGCATTTGTAAAACATTTTTTATTTCATGTAGGGCATGTATTGAAAGTAATTTCCGACAATGGACCACAATTTCGATCTGCGATATGGACACGTATGTTACGCGCAAGAAACATTTCTCCGATCTATATATCCAAGTACCACGCTTCTTCGAATCCTTGTGAACGACTAATGAAAGAAATTGGTAAACTATGTAGAATATACTGCCATAAAAAACATATTGATTGGGACACACACATATTCTCATTCCAGGATGTAATTAACTCCATACCAAATGAATCTACTCTGCTATCTCCGACTGTTATACTGAAAAATGTTGAACCACCCAACAAAATTAAGGAACTAGTATCTTTTCCTACATCTCGTCGACTACGCCACCATGAAATAATTGACATTGTGCTCAAAACCATCAAATGTGCCGCAGAGCGCCGGAGGAGACAGCAAAAACAGGTTTGTACACGCCGTGACTTTCACATAGGACAGAAGATATTAGTACGTACACACTATTTATCCAACAGTGGAAATAGTAGATGCAGTAAATTTGAGCTTTTATACGCAGGTCTATATCGAATTCGCAGCATTCCTCACCCCAAAGTAGTACACGTTGAAACTTTGAGAACCAGAAAAAGCAAGGGCAATTACCATGTCTCCAATATTAAACCCTTTATTGAATGAACATACTTTATGATTTATCACACTGTAATGCCATTTCCTGATTTTTATATGACCACTTATGCAATTATGTTTATATGAACACTTACTGATGATTATCATATTTTTTCCTGGCAAGTGCCCGGCAAGGTGAGGTTAGGAGGTCGCTTTTCTTGTCGTTACACATCAGACCGTGCACATTTTTCCAGATAAACTTACATATTTTATGACCACTTATGCAATTCTATGTATGTGACTACTTACTGATGATTATCATATTTTTTCCTGGCAAATGCCAGGCAAGGTAAGGTTAGCAGGTCGCTTTTCTTGTCGTTCTATATCAGAACTTGCACATTTTCCATTTTTCGTGTATGTATGATTGTTTTCCTGTTTTGTTTGTATGCACTACGAAATCTTTAAGATATAACAAACACCAGTTGACTTTGACATTTTCCCTTATGATATCTCAATATCTTAACTATTTTACATTTTTTTTGTTACAACATTATGATACTCTGTGTACATTTTTTTATTGCACTTGAAAACTGTCTATGTTTTTGACATAATACGTTTCCTGTCATGCTATGCTGTATGCTTAATTATATCACTAGAAACAAGTTTTTATTTAATGAGTATATGATTTAAATACAAGTTATTAATCCTTATTTATCATTTTCAGAAAGCAATAACGTGTAAAAGAAATAAATTAAACAAACCACTGTGGATTACTATGAAATGGGAATTTCACCCTCGGAATGAACGAAAGAAAATGCAACACCTTGTCATGAAGAGTAAATTGATCAGAATTAACAAGCATTAACCAGAATATACTATACACATCGTATGATAGCAGTCTTAACCAATTATTTTTCTTTCAGAATACGAGGCGATTGATGCAGGCTGTCAGACTGAACTACACATCTTAATTTTAGTGATGAAATATGCTAGAAATAAGAAACTCTATACTATGAATAGTTGTATGAAGTAAATGGTAATATGAATAATGAATAATGAAGTTTCCTTTTTTTGCAGATGACGAATAATTATATGAAGAATATGCTAATATGGATAGTGAAGTTTTTCTTTGCCGATGATGATAATGATGAAGTTTATATATTTACTATCAGTTAAGAGATGCTATTTAGTTATTTAAGTATTTGTTGCACTTCGTTTTGACAGTATGTCTTATGTCGCATGGTATAATGACTGAATGTTTTGAAAAGGACAGCTAGAGTACATACATATTGAGTACACGTTTCATTACCTGTTAATTCGAAGTTCACTACTTTTCAGCATAATATGCGTTTCTTCTTTCAGCTCAATAATCCATTTTGTATTTTTTCCAGGAGAAGCTATTCATGAAATTAATGTGCTATAAGCAGTTAGTCATTAAACCTGTTCTAGTACTTGCATTTTTTTTTACCCTTTTGTGTGTATCATTCATGAATGTGATCACATATACTCTACTTGTTTCATAACCTTGCTACAGCTGACTCATGACGAAGACGTTATTAATCCTTATTTCCAGCAATAAATCAAAAGCAAATATTTTCCTGCCCCAGCAATTAATTATCGATCCCGACGCAACGCATTGCTAGCAAAAAAAAATATTACCAGTCCCAACTATTACCAGTATACAACCAAATAATGCTACCAGTTTAAGATATATTTCTAGTTCTAAATATAATGCAAATTTCTCATATGTATTGAATCCATTATATCTATGTATTATTGGACCACAGACCTTGAGTAATAGTTACAGTGTGTTACATTTTAAATATGTCCTATGTCACTTGAATGATGAGTTCTGAGTAATACTGAATGATGTTTTGTAATAATGCATAAATGCTGTGCCAATAATTTCTATAAATAATATTTTTGTTATACTCTATAAATGCTATGCCAATAATTAACTCTTGTTTTGAATGATGACTTCTGAATAATACTGAATAATGTTTTGTAAAACTATATGAATACTTTGTAACCGGCCAATGAGTGCCAATAATTACCGCAATCACATGAGTTATGAAAAGTGTTTTGTAATATTCAATACTTGCTACATGTTTAGTAACTGGCCAATGAATGCCACTGTTTACTGTAATATGATGACTTATGTATAAATGCTATACCATTAATTAACTCTTGCTTTGAATGATGACTTCTGAATAATGCATAAAAATGTTTTGTAACTGGCCAATGAGTGCCAATATTTTCTGTAATCAGATGACTTATGAATAATGTTCTGTAATACTCCATACATAGTGCAGAAATGTTTAGTAACTAGGCAATGAGTGCCAACAATTACTCAAATCGGTTGATAGACTATTGTAATTCTCAATGATGACTAGCATAAGACTTAATGTCCTTCATCTTCTGACCTAATTACCAGAAATTACTGCTATATCCATTTGTCCTGTCCATCCTCATGTTCATGGAGCACTATATTTGGTTTTTGCACTAATTCAACGTTGGTGAAAGAGTATGGATTCTACAAGAATGTGGTGTTGACACATCATGCTGTCCACCACCTTGAACGATGGAGATGTTATTATGGTCCTACTGTTTCGTGTACCTAATGTACTACCAAAATGATAGCATTGAATATTAATACAACATTTCAGTGTCTTGGCTACACTGATAAATACTTCAAGGAAGAGAACTTCAGATTGTCTCACTTGGTTTTGTGCTTCTGTAGAAAGATATGGACTTTCGGTGCAACTACGTGCAACCTACTGTGCTACAACCATGATGCAATCCTTCCTTTTCCTTTCCTAGTTCTTGTAAAATGCTAAAGATTTTTACAGTGCGTGTGCACATTACTTCATTTCTTAATATGATCAGTCGTCCTAAATATGCTAAAGAGTTCTACAGTGCGTGTGCACTTTATTTCATTCCATGATATGTTGTGAATATGCTAAAGACTTCTACAGTGAGTGTGAACTTTATTTCATTTTTAGGGTAATCAGTTCTTGTACAATGCTAAAGATTTTTACAGTGAGTGTGCACTTTATTTCATTTGTTAATAAGATCAGTTGTCCTAAAAATACTAAAGATTTATACAATGCGTGTGCACTTTATGTCATTTGTTAATATTTTGTATTCAGTGCGTATGCACTTTATTTCACTTCATGATATGTTATGTAAAAATGCTAAAGACTTATACAGTGCGTGTGCACTTTGTCATTTGTTAATATCTTTTGTACTCATTGCGTATACATTTTGTCATTACTCAATATCTTCTGCACTTATCAATAATGTATATACTCTGTGACTGTAGACTTAGTTAATTGAGTAGATACAGAAAAATTTGTTGCTCATGGCAAGTCCAATTGACTCACCATCGCTGCCAAATTTTTGCCCCCCCCCCCCCCCCCCCCCCCCAGTGGAGGGTTATGTAAGAGGTCCGAGCAGATGTAATTTCGATGTATTGCTCACGCGCTGCCTGCGATATGCAAGCTGTAAGAGAATCTGAGACCAGAGAGCAGTGTTGACTGCAGTAGGACCTGTGTAGCTGTAGCAGTAAGTTGTTGCTAGTGAGCAGTCTGGTCTGGTGTATCGTGTTGGCTGGGCCGATCGTGGTGCAGCGATGCCGGAGCCTGAGCATTATTGTATAAGGTAAAAAGCAGCCTCGTGCATATGTAGTATTGTTATCTCAAGCCCCATGTAAATGTTTTAAAAATCTCCTAATAATAATCTTTCTCATAAAAAATAACTTTTAACAACCATTCAGTTCAATTTAAAGAATTTACTAATTTCTCCAATCCATGATCATCCCGATTATTGCAAAAGAAAAATCAGTTGTTTCCTTTCATAAATGACAAATCTATCGGCCAGCATTGCACAGGTCTGTGCCAGAAAAATTTATTGTAAGAGCAGATATATATGCGTTATCCGGCGACTTCATTGAAGTAAGTATTTTTATCTTTTTTATTCAGAATGTTCTTTCAGTGCCATGACGCAGCACTGCTGACGTCCAAAATTTACCAGGTTAAATTCACAGTCAATTATAGAACAGTTATTAGTGAGCGACAATTTAATTGAGAGGTTAGTTACATTGTATTATTACCAGGTTACGGAAATTATTTTGTTGGGACGTTACACTGAATGTGAACGACATAATTATAATTTTTTGCCGCTGAGAGGTTAAGGAGTTTTTCTGTTTCGAGGTTACACTAATTGAGGATATTATTTATATTATTTATTTTATATTTTTTGGGGAGGTTACAAACTGCTTTTGAAGTGTTCCTGGTCTGAAGACGAGAATCTTGGCACTTACTGGAAACTGGTTTCCTTATAAAATTATTTAAGAACAATGGCTTACATGAAAGTAGCGTCAGCTACATTTCTAAAGCCTCTAAAGCTGATCTATAACACTTTCAAATAACTTAGGGTGACGTCGTCGACATTGCTGGTATTTCGACAGGAGCACGTACTGGCATTTCCAAGGGGTAGAAACTCAGGTCTCACATTGATCTAGAACAGTCCTACTCCCTAACACCTGTTGTTAAAGACGATATGAGCAGATAGAAGCTACACACTATACTCAGCTAAAAATGTGCGGTGAAATTTGTGAAAAATACTGTGAAAATGTTTCACAAGTTCATACAGAAAGCTGGTAGGCAACCAGAAGGACCACGTGTCTGCATGTATAAGTTCGAATTTCGTGAGTCACCATGGCGAAGCGTAACCTACGCTGAATAACGATATCGCCTCCAACAAACAAAAAATAAATAAATAAATAAAATAAATAAATAAATTAATTAATTAATTAAAAATAAAAAATTCTCTAACTAGTTTCATTTGATCCACTAACTGTAGCGGCGAGCAATAACCCTTCTTCAGACGACTTTATATGTGTCTTGCGGAAATACTATTTCTTTCCATGCATAACAAAAAAATGAAATGATCGTATGGCATTATTGGCCGGGAGGCCCCATGCGGGGAAGTTCGGCCGCCGTATATGCAAGTTAGTTGACACCACTTCGGCGACTTGCGACTCAATGATGATGAAAGACAACACCCAGTCATCTCGAGGCAGAGAAAATCCATGACCCAGCCGGGAATCGAACCCGGGACCCCGTGCGCGGGAAGCGAGAACGCTACCGCAAGACCACGAGCTGCGGATCATATATATGAAATATTTCTTTATAAAACCTTACGGAGCAAGAAATTTCTTCAGTACACAATGTGAACATGAAAGATAAATTGATGAACAGTACATAAATAACATGAGAAATGCATCCCGCCTCCCGAAGATGGGATAAAAGCAAAACTAACATTAGCATGACTCATTCATTTGACAAAGCTATGATTCGCTGCATTGTTTCTTAACATAATTATAGTCGTAAGTCATTTTCCTTTTATTCATAATACCAAGAGATGCAGCACAGTTGTTAACACACTAATATACTCGCATTCGGAAGGACGACGGTTCAAACCCGCGTTCGGCCATCCGATTTAGCTTTTTCGTGATTTCCGTATATCACTTCAGCAAATGCACTTACCTCTTCCTTCTCTTCCTCCTCCATCACCTCCTTTACACCTAATGGGAAAATGATTTAACTATACGTCCCGTTTGATCGTCGGTGCTTACATAAGCGTAGTGAACGTTATTTGTAATCTTTAATCATCCAAGAACATTCAGCTCAAATTCGCTTCACAAGAATGACGCATTGTTGCAGCATTGCTAAATAATAGTAATAATAATAATAGACATAGGGCAGCGTATTCTACTATTTCCCTGATGTTCACCTCGTCGAATTAAGGAGCGAAGATTATGCTGGAATCTAACACGAACACACCGTTGCGATGGAGGATTTCAAATAAAGACTTTTGTTCTTTCTTATTTTATAATTAGCGTAATCATTTAATACTTAGTTCCATAAAATTTGACGTAAGCACCAAATAACAAGCCGTCCAAGTGCTTTTATAGCTCAGGAAACTAGCGCGGGCTCTAACAGAAATAAACCACTGCGTCTGAAAGCGCTGAACAGTAACTTTCTGCCCTGCTTAGCACAGTAATGGAGCGTGCAATGAGAACTCCACAATTTAATGGAGCTGAAAATCGCGTCTGTCACAGGGACCATAATGCACGAACTGTACAATCCGTGCGGGCCAGGATTAAAGGGCAAAGCTCTGTGTTAAACATTTTTTTATTACCAGCCACTAATTACGCTGTCACCACCTGCCCCTACCCCTGTGTGATTTTACAATGATAAGTTCATCATCAGCAGAACTGCATCCCTACCGATTAGGCGATATCTTCGAGTATGCAGGGTGAGGCAGCTAGGACAGGCCACCACAAAAAGTCCAGACTGAATAAATATGTGGAGGTGCAGTTTTCGCCAAGTTATATCGAGCAATATGACGAATTTCCTGACCGTCGCAGCTAATTTTTATATTTTATAGTCACCTGATTACGCCACCAACGTTTTTTGGTAATGAAACTATAAAATTTTTCTGCGGCGTTTGAAAGAAGCTCCTAAGGGAACTTCAATGACGTAACACGTATAGATAGGACTTCAACAAACATTGTCAAGATAACAGCTCTGCCGTTAGGTGAAGAGGTTCCACAAAGGACTACCCTATTATACCAAATTTTAGCAAACACGTAACTCAGGTATTGTTTTTGTAATTACCTGTGCGCTTGAAGCCCAACAGTCTGTGTTCTGCTGTTGAAACGGTCAGGTAACTAGCTCGTAAGGCTACTGAGACGTACACAATGTATACGACAGTCGGAAAAGGGAAAATCGTTTATGGGGAATGTCGCCGAACTATTAGAACGGTTGTGCGGTTGTATGCTAAAGAGTATCCAGATTGTGCCAAGCACTCACGACCTGTCTTTGGAAACATTGCAAAAAAATTCTAGACACAGGGAATGTAGATAATAAAATACGTCATAGAGGAAGAAGAGCAACTGATGAACGAAATGAAACTAACATTTTAGCAGCATTAACACACAATGGAAATGTCACTGAGAGGTATCTTTTTCCATTGCCTTTCATCCTCTTCTCATTTCGCTGCATCCACAGCGTGATAGCAATAACTTCCACAGTTGGTTACAGTTCTCCGAACTTTATCTACCAAAAATTCAGGGTTATGTGGCAATTCTGTGCAAAATTTTGTTTAGGGAAGGAGCGTCGTTTACAAATCAAGGGCAAGTCAGTCTTCCCAGTATGCACTACTACCCAGTTCAAAATTCACGTTGACTCAAAGACGTGGATAAAAAGAACCTTTTAGTCTATCAACGTTCAGTGCGTTTGTTTCAAGACCAGAGTCACTGGTGCCTGTTTCATTGAAGGAATCTAACTACATTCAAGTACCTCGTGTTCCTAAGACATACTGCTGCCTCAGTTACTGGAAGACATCCCACTGGACATACGGCAATCAGTGTGATTTTAACATGACATGTGTTCCTCCCATTTCGCCTACAAAATGACAGACCACCTCAAGGTACAAAATTGTTCAAATGGCTTGAGCACTATGGTACTGAACATCTGATGCCATCAGTACCCTAGAACTTAGAACTACTTAAACCTAACTAACCTAAGGACGTCCCACAAATCCATGCCCGAGGCAGGATTCGAAACTGCGACCATAGTGGTCGCGCGGTTCCAGACTGAAACGCCTAGAACCGCTCGGTCACAGCTGCCGGCCCACAGCAAGGGAACGTTTGGAGAGCAGGAGAACAGTCCTGCAGGAAATGCAAAATGGTCTGCACACCCACCAAACACAACACTTTTATACCTTTATCTGTGGCTTTAATTAAGACAAGAGGTCAATTAGGAAACATCGACGATTACCGAACGCGTCAAATGCGTTATAACACGGGCCTGTGCTGTCATGGACTCCAGACGACATTAACGTCAAATATTGTTTCCCCAGAACCACTTTAAAGCGTGTAGTAATGCTCAAGGCTCAATTCTGAATACTTGGGAATGACATTCGTAATAATAAATACACGAATCTTGTGGGAGGCGTTTCGTCACATTTGGTGTAGTAGGATAGACGTTTGTGTAATCGCTTCTTCTGACTGCGGGACACTGGTTAGCGGTGCTGTTATCTTGATACTATGTGATCAACTTACAGACGCGTTGTGTCGTTCAGGTTCTCGTAGAAGCTTCCTTCAAATGCCACAGACAAAAGTATACAGCTCTATGAAAAAAAAGTCGGTGTCGAAATTTGGCGTCAATTACTTATTACTTGCGAACATTAGGAAATTCGCTCTATTGTCGGCTGTAACATGGCGAAAACCGCATTTCGATATATTTATTCATTCTGGGTATATTTAGGGTGGGCTGTCTTAGTCGCCTCATGCTGTACTTACAGTGTGTCCCAGGAGGAATGGTCAATATTCAGGACTATCATTCGAAGCAAAAATGTCTAGTAAACATGGACTTTAAATACACCCCTTAAGAGCTATGAACACTTGTTCAGTCGAATAGAGGTGTTTCATAGTAGAGGAGATGAACCAGTTCTCATAGTTCTTAAGGTACGCATCTTGTTTCGGTCCATACTACCACGTCCCAAAATATCAAAAGCTAAGTGATTGCAGTACAAGAGTTTTATTTCGCATATCGAAGAACTGCTCACAGATTTTGCAGTATCCATTTTAAAGCCCATGCTTACCAGACATTTTTGCGTCGAACAAAGGTCCCTAAATCATGGTCTCTAAATCATTCCTCCAAGGACGCCCTCTTGGTTTACAGTTACGGGTTTATACACTGTCCAGTCACATTAATGTTACCACTACTTTTTGCAGCACAGACCGCTGCGAGATGTGCAGGAAGAGAGTCAGTAAGCTTTTCGACGGTACCCACAGGGATATGGAGCCATGCCAACTCCAAAGCAGTGGAAGCTGCGCTAGGTTTCTCGGCTGTGATTCCATAGCGCCAACAGTCCGATCGAGGTGGTCCCACGGATTCTAGATTTCGTTTCTATCTGAGAAGTTTGTGGCCACGGGAATGTGGTAAATTCATCCAGTGGCTTTTCATACCATGCATGTACACTACGAGCTGTGTGACACGTTGTATTGTCCTCCTGGGAGATGCCATCGTGCCGAGGGAAAACGGAGTGCATGGACATAGACTCCGCGAATAAATGCATGCTGGAGTTGATCCAATGGGTCTTCCAGAAGGACGAGATCACTCAGAGAATGCCCTCCATCCTGTACCATTCCGACGAATATAGTGGAGTGTACACTTTCAGATGTTTGACGCCGTACGCCACGGCCATCTGTCCTATGGACCATAAAACGTGATTCATCTGAAGAAGCCACCTCTCACCACCTCGTGGACGTTCAGTAGCAATACTGGCGTGCAAATTCCAGTATTCATCGCCGATGAACTCTAGTCAACATGGGCGCATAACCTAACGCCTGCTGCGAAGGCCGATACGCAGGAACGTTCGCTGAACTGTTGTTGATGAGACATTATTGGTAGCCGTTTGGTTTATCTGGGTGGCCAGTTGCTCAATAGTTGCACGTCGGTTCGCCCGTACAGCCCTCCAAAGCCGTAGTTCAATCTTGTTACCTATGGCCCGTTTTTCACCACAGTTGCCTCGGCGCCGGTTTTGGAAAGCGCCCGTTAGCCAAGCGAGGTGTACTTCAACCATGGCGGCTCGTGAACAATTTAGGACCGTAGCCGCTCTGGAAATGCTTCCTTCATTGGCCAGCGTGCAGATGACCTTGCCCTTTTGGACTCTGATAAATTGCTCCATTTCCGCATTACGACAACGACTGCACTGCTTTCCGCCTCTCTTCCTCCCCGCCGCCCCTCTCCACCCACGAACGCTTGGGACACACCTTATATACCGCCCATTGAATTGGTAGTGCTGCGCTCCGTGTGTGATTATGTGGTTATTGCCCTCTGACGTCGAACACAGATGGTGATCACATCCATACGATGGGACTGTGTAATTACAGCTTTATTGATTCAGTTGGAAATAAACTTATTTTATTGATCAGCTAGGTTTTGCTTTTGTAAAAACGAGAATATGATGTTCGAACGTAATGAAACCAAAGCTTATTGTAGTTTTGGCCTGCAGTTGCCAAAAACCGAACGTCTGCAACTTTGCAGTCACTTCCGGAAGGAATTCGATACAGATCTGTACTGTCGTTTAGTGAACATGATTCGCGCTTACTGAGTATCGGAGTAGATTTGTGATTGGATAGAGGACTTCCTTGCACACAGAGCTCAATTTTGTAAACAACGTAAGAAAGTATTAGAGGGCCGCTAATGTTCACAGTTCGCACTAGCGACCTAGTGAACAACGATGGAGGCTCCTTCTGGCTATTCGAGGACCATACTCTTGTCTATAGCAAGGTTGCAACGCCAGGTGGCTGTGGCGAACATATTGGTGTCGGCACTGGCTGTTGACCCTGAACGGCAGTAAATGTTACGTATTGTGCATAAATACGCGAATATATGAGCTACTGTTGCACTGAACCATTTGCGACAAATAACTGGAAACAGAAGACGGACCTACCTGAAGTGGAGTGACCACGTAAAAAAAGTAGTGGGAAAAGAAGTTGCCAAGCTGAGAGTAAGTGTGGTAGGGGAGGGGGGGGAATATTACGGAAAATGTAATTCATCCACGAAAGATGTCACTTATGAAACCTTCGATCTATTCTTGAGTATTGGCCATCAGTTACCGACGCTGACCAAGTAGCATTAGTAGAAACGACAGGCAAGATCCAATGTGGAACAGCATGTTTCGTAACAGGATCGTTTACTCGACGCGAGAGCATTACGGAGCTGCTAAACAAATAGCAGTGACGGAGAAACGAAGCGTTGTGTGTCCTGGAGAGGTTTGGTATTGAAATTCCTAGAGAATACTTTCTGAGAAGAGATTAGCAACATGTTACTTATTCCCACATAGGTATCGCGAAAGAGGAATTAGACGTCATGACGAGCTTTAATGACAGTTGTTACTCCCACGCGCCATTCGTGAATGAAACGGCTAAGGGGGAGGGGGGGGGGGAATAGACCAGGTTGTAAATATGACGTTTTCTGGTTCAAATGGCTCTGAGCACTATGGGACTCAACTGCTGTGGTCATCAGTCCCCTAGAACTTAGAACTACTTAAACCTAACTAACCTAAGGACATCACACACATCCATGCCCGAGGCAGGATTCGAACCTGCGACCGTAGTAGTCGCACGGTTCCGGACTGAGCGCCTAGAACCGCGAGACCACCGCGGCCGGCTGACGTTTTCTATTTGCTTGAGAAGCGTTCTGCCATGGCTCATTTAGCAAAACATCTGTCGCAGCCTTTAAGAGTGGAGATTAATAACAATTGTAACGTCCCCTTAGAAAAATTTATACACGACTGTCCTTATACTGACACAAAATATTTTTAGCGCAACGCAATCTGACTTTAAATAATCTCTACAATAGAATGGCCCTGACTAACATTAACCTGTACTTTTCACAAATCACTTACCTCAGAAAAATCTTGGTTACTCCCACTACTGCAATACAGCCAGCGCCACTACTGCCAGCTAAATAAAAGATTCAAAGTACTGAAGGCACTAACTACTGATAGGCATAGTTAGCAAATGAAAGCTATTAATAGAGAACAACCAATGTATTTACCTCAATAGTCATAATATATATATAGCAGTTCATGACAAATTTCAAAACTCCGCCATCTCTCTCCCCACATCCACCACTGCTGGCGGCTCACCTCCAACTGCGCAACGCTACGCGCTGTTCACAGCCAGCTGCCTAACACTACAATGGCGAGTATTACAACAATGCAAAGCAGCCACAGACTGCACATAGCACAGCCAGTGATTTTCATACAGAGGTGGCGTTACCAATAAAAAACCTAAACAGCCTACTTACATAGTCCCCATGCTCCCCACAAAAAATTTTACAAATTTTTTTGGGCACTGGCCAATACATATTTGTTAAAATTTTTCATAATCGTAATTACAATAACAAAGAAATCAAATGCACACACTTATTGATACAATGTTGGTCAAAAGCTAAAATTTTCTCACAGTCCATAAAGACAGTCCTGATCATTCATCACATTGCAGTGTTTTTCCCAAAGTCTGAGCAGTAAAAGAAAATGCACACGGAAGTAGTGGATTTCCATGCAGTCTTGAAGAAGTAGTGTTGTCCTTCCAACGGAAAGACAGTGCTGACTCTTGACATGCTGACAGGTAATGGGCCACAACAGAGCAAACACACAGCGGAGTCAATCGAAGTTTTGAAGAATATCGTTTGGTAGGTCATCACAGAGCAGACCCACTGCAGTCCTGGTAGAGATTACGGTATTGGTGGGCCACCAGAGGTGCAGACCCACTGCAGTCCTTGTAGAAATAATGGTAATGGTGGGCCATCAAAGATGCAGACCCACTGTAGTCCTTGTAGAGACGGCCAGCAGCCATCTGTTGCAACTGTGCAGGTGCACAATCACCATCGAAGTGTCTTGCGGATAATGTAGCAAGTCCATAACCACCACTTGTGCACTCACAAAGTTTTTGGAATTGTCCTCAGAACCAGCAATGCTGTTATCCAGTCCCTTGCTGAATTATTAACACACGTGCAAACACTATCATTCCCTACTTCTCACATAGTGTCCATATACTATGACGAACAGAAACGTGTGCAGTGAAATGTAACTTACAAGTTACTTAATTTGATGAACTGGTGACAGTTACAATTTTATAACAGAAGAATACAATTACAAAGGTACAAAATACATCATTAAAGAACATAACAATACAGATAACATTTGTAGTACAGGTTTTACAATAGAATAGAAATAAACATATACATCAGTGTTACAAAAATAATGACATAAGTACATACATAAAGATCAGAATAAATTTTGAAACATCAACTTCACACATGAGCATTAAAACAAAACAGAATAAATAATGTCTAAGCATATTTACAAGTTAAATAACATATTATTAAAACCAATTATATTTGAGGATAACAGTATTCCTCATCATAGTGAATAGTATTAGAAAAAAATTCTATGAAACTACACAGAGACAGGAAGAAAACAAATACACAAGGGTACACAAACACATAGGGGGATAACACAATGGAAAGGAAAGGGTTCGTTTTCAGTGTAACTTTTGGTACTGCAGTATTTTGCGAACAAACCTATTTTGTTCTTGGAGATCTCCCTTCGTTCATCATTATTCCCAAAAAGTCCTATCTATACCTGCTTTCTGTATTCGATTCATATTTCTTTCAAAATAATTATTTCTCAGTGCACAATACTCATTTTTGCCAAATCTGTTTCATATAACCTCCAAAGCATTCTTTCCCTATTCTCCATAGTTAGGTTCTTATATAGTCTACCCCCTCTTAAGCTAACTTAAATCTACTGAGCTCAGATATTAAACTAAGGGACGAGGCAATGCAGCAGCATAAAACAATTAACACAAACAACAATGATAAAAAAAGAAAAGGCAAAGCAAGCAGCATAAATTAGCAAAGCAAATGCAATATTACAACTAATATAAGGCAATGAGCAGCAAACAAGAAAAATAAATCTGGCTTAGCAGAGTAACACAAATTAAAATTCAGTAGCACTATGCCTGGCAAACAGCATAACTTATACCTAAACATGACAAAGTTCAAGCAGAAAAAGTATTACACTAAAAATGGCCATGTCTAATACCTATGTCACATCTTAACACTAGAGTGATGCATCACGAGAACTTACACTAGCAGATAAGTTAGCAAATCGTAAAGAAATTATTTATGCAATTCCTGTGAAGGGAAATGTCTATTTATGTGCCCTCGTTTTCTTGGAAGTAGATCATAAATTTCTTATTGACTCGATCCGTAGGCATAAAATAACTATATTAGTACATATATTAAATTTTATTTTAACCAATGCTGTAGTGCAGCTAGAAACTATATATTAAACAAAATGAGTAAATATGTACAAAGGAAGGCATGAAACATCACTCATTAGCCATAGGGCATTTCATAAGGTAGTACAGAAAATCTCTCAACTCTCGTAGAAAGACGCTTGTCATAATCAGGTGTGCAGATGTAAGAATGTTTCCAAGTTATTATTAGCGTGTCGTATTTACGATGCTTTCTACAAAGGAATGTCAATAGCGAGGATAATGGCCTCCCCCCTTTTTTTTCTACCACCTAATGGCTTTTTCTCAAGGCGGCTGGCACACCTGGCCGCTCACAACGAATTACGTCACGGTCACTTACCTTTCATACCGAAATATTGACGACAGCAGTTTTCGCTACAGCGACAGTCTCATATAAAAAATTCACAGGTGGAAAATTTGCGTTACAAATGTGTAGAAACAAAATCCTATAAATATAACAGTGTCCAAAAATTTTTCGCCGGCATTGTGATACATTCACGCATTTACACACATTTCCTACCTCTTAAAGTACGATTCTTGGTTTCCAACATCCTTTTTTACAAGTCAGAGTCCCTAATTCATTACTCCTTACCTTATTACACATATACAAATTCGTCGACGCTTCTTCAATATTTCCTGATAATAAATACGTAGCATAATCAAATAACTCATATAGCATCAGCTTACTGATCATAAACATACCGCAACAGCATAATACACATAGTCATCGTAATAATAACATCATAACACCTCAGTCAATTCTCAAAATCGTCGTAGCTTCCTCCAATAATTTCAAAACCTAAAAAAAATTCTCTGCTCATGTCAGTAGTGTCATTTACCTCAAACGTACTTTAAAAATCATGCTCTCTTACCAAATACATCATTCAATGCTCTCATAGTATCACAATGGTTCCAGAAAAATATGAGCATTTCACAAAGTACAGACAAAATACAATTTCGTAAGTGTGAAGTTATCCAACGGTATAATTACGTAAACATCTGTCACTGAGGTAGTAAAAAAATGTTTGTTTCTTTGTTAAATAATCAGATAGCTGTGTAATTTATGTGTTAGAGAAATATGGTACCGATGTGTAAAGTTGTATAAGCAAATACCATATTAGCTAGGGCCCCTTGTGCTTGCCAAACACATGGTACACAAAGTAGGCGTGTACCCCCCTGAGGATTAATGTAATTATACCCTCAGGTGTTACAGATTACAGTAATGGAATGAAATGTATCACGGAAAACCCTTGTATCATTGCACCTCAAATATCTTAAAAAAAATGTTTTAAGAGCGAAATTAATCACTCAAATACGTGTACTGTAGCGCTAAACTGTGCGTCTTGTTGTAAGATAATCTCTGTGAAAGTGTCGTAGTTATCGTCCTCCGAAAGCTAAGTTCTGCAGAAGTCAATGTACTTACCTCACGCCGGCCGCGGTGGTCTAGCGGTTCTGGCGCTGCAGTCCGGAACCGCGGGACTGCTACGGTCGCAGGTTCGAATCCTGCCTCGGGCATGGGTGTGTGTGATGTCCTTAGGTTAGTTAGGTTTAAGTAGTTCTAAGTTCTAGGGGACTTATGACCTAAGATGTTGAGTCCCATAGTGCTCAGAGCCATTTGAACCATTTGAACTTACCTCACGGTACACAAAAATGAAATGCTTTGCTAATAGATATCTTAGTTATTACGCTTATTGCCGTGATGAAGAAAGTACTATGCTGTAACGTATTGTTGTGCTACAGAAAAGGCTGTCTCATTGTAGCTATACCACAAAAGTTACTACTAAAACATGTTTTACTTTACAGAAGAATTCAGAAAAACTGTGCAGATATAAAACAGATACACCGCAAAAGCAACATTGTAAATTGTCACTCATTAGTAGCGTCGTGATAAAAATCGTGTAGGTGTCACATAAACTAACCTCTGTGTCATCTGGTATCTCTCAGAAAGCACTTTAAATTCAGAATGTATTTTCAAATAAACCAAAATGTTGCATTAAAATCTCATTAGCAGTACTGGTAAATGTTCTAAGTATGTGAGCCTTATAGTCGTTACGTAATCGTGCAACAAACAAGCAAGAATGCACACACACAATAACACTGTGTCGTCTGTTCACAATAACAATACACTCGTAATTTCTGTTTAAAAATTTTCCCTAGGTTCTAGACTGGATGTTTAACTTCAAACATTGTTGCGTATTAACAGATTCTAAGTCAGACAAAGCATACTAGAAATGTGAAGTGAAAAGTTTTATACCAAAGACTAAGTTAAAAAGCAGATTATTTTTCAATAAACAGTTTTACATGTGAAATGTGGTGTAAACCTTTACTCTTCCTAGTACGCAGAGTTTCAACTTTAACGCAATTGCCATGTGGTATACGTCGGTAAAGAATACTGGAATTTTTCTCAAGGTTAGCTTCTCTGTTATTTTTCTCTGAGCCAGCCGGCGCACGTGGTTGCCTGCGGCGCGAGTCATTGTCTGTTCCTTTATTGGCGCGCGTCGTTATTGGGATTAGGAGACCTAGCTTCTACAAATTCACGTTGTCGAAAGTGCCCTGCTCTGTTTGAATCCCGCCAGTTCTGATGAAATTCAGGTCTGTCGTTATGATTATCTCGTCTGTCGTCATGTCGGTAGATTTCGTAGTTTCTTCCATGTCCGTCACGTGGTGGAGAATTTCTCCCTGAATCGTAACTGTGCGCCGAACTGTTGCGTCTGAAGTTATTCTGCCTCCCTTGATAATAATTGTTTTGGTTTCCATATCGTCTGTGTCTCTGGCTGTCTCTGTGATAGTCATTACTACGGAAATGCGATCTTTCTCTGTAACTATTATTACTCTGCCAGTGGTTGTCATATGGGTGGTGTCTGTTTTGGTCACGATTTGCGTTGTAAGAATAGCCTTGTCGTGTCCAGTTATTATTCCTTTCATCGCGGAATTGCGACGGATGTGACCTGTAATTGTTGTGTTCTTGTTTTCGCGTTCCGCGATTATCAGTGTCAATTTCTAGTTCTTGTAACAGTCCCTGAAAAGCTTCAATGTCGTCTTTGCAACGTCCTGCTAAAATAATATGCCGTAAATGTTCAGGTAATTTGATTAAGCAAATGCGGATGAGTTCTGAGGGGCTGTATGGGTTTGAAAGATACTGATTCTTGTGCAACATGTCTTCAAAATATTTGACAAGACTGGGAAATTCAGATTGTTCGAAATGTTTCATCATTATGATGCTATGTTTTACTCGGTCTTGTGTAGCTTGAGACCAATATGCTGAGAGGAAGGCATGGTAAAATTCTCCTTCACTGTGGCAATCGTGAATGACCGATCGCATTCTTACAGCTGGTTCATTCTCTAAATAGCCACACATAAATTCTAATCTGTGTTCTAACGACCAGTTGGGAGGAAAACAATGTTAGAATTGATGGAGCCATGCTTGTGGATGAATGTCGTTGCCAGAATTCTTAAATGTTTTGAATTTACGTGTAGTAATGAACAGCTTATAGTCAAAATCATCATGTCGGCGAGTCGCATATCGGTCATTGTTAGGTCGTGTCGGCCGTTCCATCTCAAAATTCGGTGCACATTGCCGATTTCTTTCATAACTTCCGAAATGCACTGTGTTATTATTTTGCGGCTTTTCCGTATTTCTAAGTCCCTCTTCCCGTGTTGGAGCGCGAGTGTCCTCTGAAATACGTAATTCTTGTGTTAACCTGTGTCAGCTGATCTTGTACTTCCCGGATTTCTCTTTGGTGTTGCGTATTAATTTGATTCAGATTTTGTTTCAGTTTCCTAATTTGTTCGCTCTCATCTGTGTCATTAAAGACTACCAGTTTTGTGTCATTCAGATCATCATCTACCTTTGTAGATAAGTTAGTGAACTGATCCGAAAGTTCAGCTACTTTCTCCGATAGTGTACTTATTTCCTCAGTGTGTTTTTCTGAACCAAGTTTCAGAGTATCTACTGTGTCCTTTAAGTTTTCTTGAGTTTTAGCAAGTTGCATAACCGAATCGGTAGATGCAACTGAGTCAATTTTAGCTGACAAGGTCTCATGATTTTCATGAACAATGGTTTGCAGTTCTTTTATGGCTGCTTCGTGATTCTGTAATGCATTTTCATGCCGCGAAAAAATAGGTTGAAAATGCTCACAAATTTGTGTTTTTACGTCATTGCAGATTTTTTGACATTTCGATTCAATGTTATGTAACTCAGTAGTTAAATCTTCACGTGTTTTTTCAGGTGTGGTGTCTAACTTTTGAAGATTTTGTTCCATTGTGTCTAACTTTTGAAGATTTTGTCCTATTTGTTTCTGATTTTGTTGAAGTGTTGTGTCTAACTTTTGTAGCTTTTGTCCCATTTGTTGCATTAACTGTAATAACAATGCACTGGTGTCTGAAACATGTTCCTCAGTGCTTTTCGGCACTGAATTTGCACCGGCAACATTGACATTTTGACAAGCAGAAAATGTGTCTTGTCTTATTTGAGAAAACGGTGAGGACCCAAAACTTGAATCTGCAGTATTTGCAAGATTGTGTCCTGTCATTCCCGATTCCTGAGGCGAGCTGTTGCTGACCGATCGATCGATAATTCTTCCCTGCTCACTATTTGTTTCACTGTCTACGCCATTGTTTACCACCCGCTCCATTTCCCTATGCACAGTTACCAAATTACTACTTTGAATATTAGTTAATTCATTACACGGTGGCGCTAACACACTGCTTTCGTCTTCGCTGTCATTTCTCAATTTACTTTGGAGCCTAGTGTTACGTTTTTCACACGCCATCATTGTCACAGTATTTCACACGACAACACAGAAAAACACAATTTGAAGAGCAAAAATAAGAGAACACATTAACATAACACTGAAAATAATATCTAGTTAATTGCAAGCGCAGCTGCGAAATACTTGGTGCAAATCTACATGCATGCCACAACTGTTTTACTGTACAACAATGAAAAACTACAACCACAAAGGAAATTCTCTCTATAATTACGCGCTAGTAATAAACAAAAGCTACACTAATTACACAAACTACAAGAAAAAATCAGAAGATTCCAGTGAGGTATCCTCGGCTAAGGGTCGACATATGTAACGTCCCCTTAGAAAAATTTATACACGACTGTCTTTATATTGACACACAATATTTTTAGCGCAACGCAATCTGACTTTAAATAATCTCTACAAGAGAATGGCCCTGACTAACATTAACCTGTACTTTTCACAAATCACTTACCTCACAAAAATCTTGGTTACTCCCACTACTGCAATACAGCCAGCGCCACTACTGCCAGCTAAATAAAAGATTCAAAGTACTGAAGGCACTAACTACTGATAGGCATAGTTAGCAAATGAAAGCTATTAATAGAGAACAACCAATGTATTTACCTCAATAGTCATAATATATATATATAGCAGTTCATGACAAATTTCAAAACTCCGCCATCTCTCTCCCCACATCCACCACTGCTGGTGGCTCACCTCCAACTGCGCAACGCTACGCGCTGTTCACAGCCAGCTGCCTAACACTACAATGGCGAGTATTACAACAATGCAAAGCAGCCACAGACTGCACATAGCACAGCCAGTGATTTTCATACAGAGGTGGCGTTACCAATAAAAAACCTAAACAGCCTACTTACACAATAACTGCACACATAATTTTCTTTTCAACTACTTGGTAATTTTTTTGGTAGAGTAAGTTATTGTGATGCATCACTCTAGTGTTAAGATGTGACATAGACATTAAACATGGCCATTTTTACTGTAATATTTTTTTCTGCTTGAGCTTTGTCATATTTAGGTATAAGTTATATGATTTGCTGCTGCTGGTTGCCAGGCATAATGTTACTGAATTTGACTTTGTATTATTCTGTTAAGCCAGTTTTACTACTGATTTATTTTTCTTGTTGCTGCACATTGGCTCATATTAGTGATAATGTTGCATTTGCTCTTCAAATTTAGGTTAACTGATCCTCGCTTTGCCAATTTGTATTTTTTTGTCATTGCTGTTTGTGTTAATTGTTTTGTACTACTGCATTGCCTCGTCTCTTCGTATATATATCTGAGCTCAGTAGATTTAAGTTAGCTTAAGAGGGGGTAGACTATATAAGAACCTAACTATGGAGAATAGGGAAAGAATGCATTGAGAAGTTATATGAAAACGATTTGGGCCAAAATGAGTACTGTACAATGAGCCATAATTATTTAGAAAGAAATATGGTTAGAATACAGAAAGGAGGTATAGATAGGAATTTTTGGGAATAATGATGAACGAAGGGAGATCTAAAAGAACAAAAAAGGTTTTGTTCGCAAAATACTGCAGTACCAAATGTTACACTGAAAACGAACCCTGTCCTTTCCATTGTGTTATCCCCCTATGTGTTTGTGTACCCTTGTGTATTTGTTTTCTTCCTGTCTCTGTGTACTGTTTCACAGAATTTTTTTCTCTTGTAATACTAAGCTACATTCACCATGATGAGGAATACTGTTATCCTCAAATATAATTGGCATTAATAACATGTTATTTACACTGTAAAGATGTTTACACATTATTTATTCTGTTTTGTTTTAATGCTCATGTGTGAAGTTGATGTATCAAAAGTTATTCTGATCTTTTATGTATTTACTTATGTCATAATTCCTGTAACACTGATGTATATGTTTATTTCTATTCTTTTGTAAAGCCCCTATTACTACAAATGTTATCTGTATTGTTATGTTCTATAATGATGTATTTTGTACCTTTTTTATTGTATTCTCATGTTATAAATTTGTAATTTACACCAGTTCATCAAATTAAGTAACTTGTAAGTTACATTTCACTGCACACGTTTCTGTTCGTCATAGTATATGGACACTATGTGAGAAGTAGGGAATGATAGTGTTTGCACATGTGTTAATAATTCAGCAAGGGACTGGTTAACAGCATTGCTGGTTCTAAGGACAATTCCAAAAATTTTGTGAGTGCACAAGTGGTGGTTTATGGACTTGCAATATTCTCTGCAAGACTCTTCGATGGTGATTGTGCACCTGCACAGTCGCAACAGATGGCTGCGAGCCGTCTCTACAAGGACTACAGTGGGTCTGCACCTTTGATGACCCACCAATACCATTATTTCTACAAGGACTGCAGTGGGTCTGCACTTTTGATGACCCACCAATACCATTATTTCTACAAGGACTGCAGTGGGTCTGCACCTCTGGTGGCCCACCAATACCATACTCTCTTCCAGGACTACAGTGGGTCTGCTCTGTGATGAACTACCTACCAATATTCTTGAACTTAGACTGACAATGCTGTGGGTTTGCTCTGTTGTGGCCCATTACCTGTCTGCATATCAAGAGTCAGCACTGTCTTTCCGTTGGAAGGACAACACTAGTTTTTCAAGACTGTATGGAAATCCACTACTTCCGTGTGCATTTTCTTTTACTGCTCAGACTTTGAAAGAAAAAAAAACTCTGCAATTTTACTGTGATGAATGATCAGGACTGTCTTTATGAACTGTGAGAGAATTTTAGCTTTTGACCAACATTGTGTCAATAAGTGTGTGCATTTGATATATTTGTTATTGTAATTATGAAAAATTTTATCAAATCATTTTAGGCCACTGCCCAAAACAATTTGTAAAATTTTTTTGTGGGGAGCATGGGGGCTATGTAAGTTGGCTGTTTATGTTTCCTTATTGGCAACGTTACATAGCGCTCTGTATGAAAATCACTGGCTGTGCTGTGTGCAGTCTGTGGCTAGTTTGCATTGTTGTATGCCATTGTAGTGTTGGGCAGCTGGTTATGAACAGCGCGTAGCGTTGCGCAGTTGGAGGTGAGCCGCCAGCAGTGGTGGATGTGGGGAGAGAAATGGCGGAGTTTTGAAATTTGTAAGACTGGATGCCATGAACTGCTATGTATATTTTGATTTTTCAACACTATTAAGGTAAATACATTGTTGGTTCTCTGTTAAAATCATTCATTTGCTAACTATGCCTATCAGTAGTTAGTGCCTTCCGTAGTTTGAATCTTTTTTTTAGTTGGCAGTAGTGGCGCTCCCTATATTGCAGTAGTTCGAGTAACGAATATATTTGTGAGGTAAGTGATTTGTGAAACGTATAGGTTAATTTAGTTAGGGCCATTCTCTTGTAGGGATTTCTGAAAGTCAGATTGCGTTGGGATAAAAAACGTATTGTGTGTCAGTTTAAGCACAGTCTTGTATAATTGTTCAAAGGCGATGTTTCAAGGTTAAGCAAACGATCAGTTCCTTAAGGAAAGCTTAATTGAATATCTGACACAGTAATCTGCTACAAACCATTTACGACGTACAGATATAAAGAGAACCGATCCGTCTGATGAAAAACTGTGGAACAGCTTCATTTTTAACTTATGTGTGAAATGGATTAGAATGTACTGAAAACTGGAAACGTGGAACACTGTTCATATTCCACCACAGTCCGACGATCATAGAGGATGTCAGTCTCTGTATACAGGGTGTTACAAAAAGGTACGGCCAAACTTCCAGGAAACATTCCTCACACACAAATAAAGAAAAGGTGTTATGTGGACATGTGTCCGGAAACGCTTAATTTCCATATTAGAGCTCATTTTAGTTTCGTCAGTATGTACTGTATGATTAACCGCCAGTTGGCCCAATTGAAGGAAGGTAATGTTGACTTCGATGCTTGTGTTGACATGCGACTCATTGCTCTACAGTACTAATATCAAGCACATCAGTACGTAGCATCAACAGGTTAGTGTTCATCACGAACGTGGTTTTTGCAGTCAGTGCAGTGTTTACAAATGCGGAGTTGGCAGATGACCATTTGATGTATGGATTAGCACGGGGCAATAGCCGTGGCGCGGTACGTTTGTATCGAGACAGATTTCCAGAACGAAGGTGTCGTGACAGGAAGACGTTCGAAGCAATTGATTGACATCTTAGAGAGCACGGAACATTCCAGCCTATGACTCGCGACACGGGAAGACCCAGAACGACGAGGGCACCTGCAATGGACGAGGCAATTCTTCGTGCAGTTGACGACAACCCTAATGTAAGCGTCAGAGAAGTTGCTGCTGTACGAGGTAACGTTGACCACACCACTGTATGGAGAGTGCTACGGGAGAACCAGTTGTTTCCTTACCATGTACATCGTGTGCATACACTATCAGCAACTGATTGGCCTCCACGGGTACACTTCTGCGAATGGTTCATCCAACGATGTGTCAATCCCCATTTCAGGGCAAATGTTCTCTTTACGGATGAGGCTTCATTCCAACGTGATCAAATTGTAAATTTTCACAATCAACATGTGTGGGCTGACGAGAATCCGCACGCAATTGTGCAATCACGTCATCAACACAGCTTTTCTGTGAACGTTTAGGCAGGCATTGTTGGTGATGTCTTGATTGGGCCCCATGTTCTTCCACCTACGCTCAATGGAGCACGTTATCATGATTTCATACGGGATACTCTACCTGTGCTGCTAGAACATGTGCCTTTAGAAGTACGACACAACATGTGGTTCATGCACGATGGAGCTCCTGCACATTTCAGTCTAAGTGTTCGTACGCTTCTCAACAACAGATTCGGTGACCGATGGATTGGTAGAGCCGGACCAATTCCATGGCATCCACGCTCTCCTGACCTCAACCCTCTTGACATTCATTTATGGGGGCATTTGAAAGCTCTTGTCTACGCTACCCCGGTACCAAATGTAGAGACTCTTCGTGCTCGTATTGTGGACGGCTGTGATACAATACGCCATTCTCCAGGTCTGCATCAGCGCATCAGGGATTCCATGCGACGGAGGGTGGATGCATGTATCCTCGCTAACGGAGGACATTTTGAACATTTCCTGTAACAAAGTGTTTGATGTCACGCTGGTACGTTCAGTTGCTGTGTGTTTCCATTCCATGATTAATGTGATTTGAAGGGAAGTAATAAAATGAGCTCTAACATGGAAAGTAAGCTTTTCTGGACACATGTCCACATAACATATTTTCTTTCTTTGTGTGTGAGGAATGTTTCCTGAAAGTTTGGCCGTACCTTTTTGTAGCACCCTGTGTAAAAGGTAGTGTCCTGAGTGATTGGCTGACTCATCGTCACCCATCCCAAACCGCAAAGGATAGAAACTTGAAATTTGGAGAAGGTGTACTTGCAGGTGTACTTCATCCATTGTTTACTTCAGCCATGGTTCGCAGGAAGTCACGTGAGAAAAGGGCACGATGAGTTTCCTCCGAATGATGCTTTCTAAATCCATGTTAGTTTGTGGATAGAGGAAATTTATTATATTAGAACTCAGAATGTGTTCAAGAAATCTGGAACAGAGAAGTTAAGGATGCTGATCTGCTTAAATACGTGGTTGCGTTCTTTTACCCTTCTTATATACATGAGTCACCTGTGCTTTTTTCCAGTCGCTCAGGATTGTGCTGGGCAAGATATTCCCGGCAAATGCAAGTTGCAATGACGCAGCGTGATTAACTGAGGTACGAATCACATTCGAATCGGAAAGTTCGGCTAAAGAAGATATGCGTAAGCTGCACGAAGGAGAGCAGTACAGCACGGCCAAAATTAAACTTCCGTCTGATGGACCGACAGTCGGAGAGCACTGGATAAAAAATGTGAGGAAACAATTTGACGCTCCGTAATCGAGATCGAGACGAGGGCTGGAGGGCGGATCAGGAGAACGGTATTTAATAGCGGCTGCAGAGGGTGCGAGTCGCTCCGCAGAGGGGCGAGCGCTTCCCTCAGCAATAACACAAGCCGCCACTGCACTGGCGCCAGCGCAGCCCAGGCCAGCCCCAGGGGAGGAAATGAGCCGCCGCTTATTGGCGGCTGCGGGGGCGCAAGATACCATCGCCGCCGTAATTACTGCCGGTCACACCAGATGGCACATCATACGCTCCGCCGATCCCCCGGTTGTTGTTAGTCTGATTGGGTGAGTAATCATCTCTCTCTGTACACGAATGTGCAGGGCTGTCAATTCTACACTCGAGTGTCCGCCGCTTTCGTCGCCTGCCGCCCGACCCTCATCTCCCAGATTAAACGGCGTAATTACGCAGGGTTAGTCTGGCTGGGATTTCCGCAGGAAATTCTCTATCGCACCACTATTCAGTTCATTGAGACGATTCTTGCTTGTGTCCCCCCCCCCTCCCCACTACAGCAGGGCGTAGTGCACCAACAGTTACATTTAAATCCGAATCCGAAACTTGTTAGGTTTCTATGAAATAAATATAATAAAGTAAACAATTGTTCCAATATTTTGTTAGCAACACGCATTTTGGCAGTATGCTGCCCAAATCAGGTGCACTTACAGTTGTTTTTACGTAGTAGTTAATATGCAGTGAGGTTAGTTTCATTTTTTGTGTGAGCCAGCCGCGCGGGATTAGCCGAGCGGTCTGGGACGCTGCGGTCATGGACTGTGCGGCTGGTCCCGGCGGAGGTTCGAGTCCTCCCTCGGGCATGGGTGTGTGCATTTTTTTAGCACAAGTTAGTTTAAGTAGTGTTTAAGTCTAGGGACCGATGACCTCAGCTGTTTGCTCCCTTAGGAATTCACATACACTGAATGATGGATCGTGATTTAGCTGAACAGTCTCTTTCCAGTAGTCGTCTTAGGAGTACCTGAAACGTGTAGTTGTTTGTCAAGCGTAAACATCCTATGGCACATTATTACACATCTATTCCGCCAGTGGTCTTCTTATGACGAACTTAGTGATTTTGAACAGAGTGAATCATGTCTCCACGATTACTATTTAACATATCCAAAAACTTCAGTTCTTATGAAAAGTAATGTTATTGCAGTAATCAGTGTGTGTAAGTTATTGACGAAAGAGCAGCGGATGATCGTTAAACGTGGAAGTAGACCACTGAATGACCCCTGAAGAGCTGACAGACACTACACTTATACAGCGATAACGGCCTTTATCCTAAATGGCACAACACTGTAACACTGTTGCCACACTAATCACTGCGTTTCCGTGTGCTTTAGTTCAGAAAACAGAAGGCGAGAGCTGGTTTCTCAGCACGGGGCAGGATAAGGTTACGATTGTGGATGGAACCGTAATCAGTTACTCTCTATTGCACAACAAATACGTACTCATTATTTAAATAAATTAAAATTTTAAAACAATCTCTGAAAAAACATAATTGACTGTATGACGGCTGGAGGCCTTATCACAGAAAAAATAAAATATTCCACAATTTTAGGGCCTATCGCCCTAAGGCCACCAATACTAACCTCAAACAACTAACGGCCGAAGGCCAGAATTAGAAATCAGAAGAACAATTCCAAATAGCACATATTAAGATAAATACTTCGTTTTAAAGCAAACTGTAACACGGCTGAAGGCCTTGTTATAAAAGAAGATAAATTATCACTCGGGTGAAAGCCACAAATAATTTCAGATAACAATCGGCTGAAGGCCTGAATTAGAAGTCAGGAAAACAATTCCAGACAGCACACATCTCAACAATACCTTGCCTTTAAAACAAGTTTACTTTAAAAAGAACTTATTGTACACGGCTGAAGGCCTTATTATGAAAGAAGTGTAATTATTGCTCGGCTGAAGGCCATACACAGCTTCAAATCACAAACGGCTGAAGGCCTGTATTAGAAGCCAGAAGAACAATTTCAAATAGCACTTTTAAAATATATACCTTGCTTTTAAAACAAGTTTGCTTTAAAAAAACTTACCGTAAAACGGCTGAAGGCCTTATCACGAAAGAAGTGCCTTCATTTAGCACATACTTAAAACAACAAAGCCACACAGCCAATGACATGATACAATGTCTGTCAGTCCTATATATTGAAACGTCCCCTTCGAAAAATTATACATGACTGTGCTTAAACTGACACACAATATTTTTAGCGCAACGCAATCTGACTTTCAAAAATCCCTACAAAAGAATGGCCCTGACTAACATTAACCTATACCTTTCACAAATCACTTACCTCACAAAAATCTTCATTACTAGAACTACTGCAATTCAGCGAGCGCCACTACTGCCAGCTAAATAAAAGATTCAAACTACGGAAGGCACTAACTACTGATAGGCATAGTTAGCAAATGAAAGATTTTAATAGAGGATCAAACAATGTATTTAACTTAATAGTGTTAAAAAATCATAATATACATAGCAGTTCATGACATCCAGTCTTACAAATTTCCAAACTCCGCCATTTCTCTCCCCACATCCACCACTGCTGGCGGCTCACCTCCAACTGCGCAACGCTATGCACTGTTAACATCCAGCCTCCCAACACTACAATGGCAGACAACAATGCAAACTAGCCACAGACTGCACACAGCACAGCCAGTGATTTTCATACAGAGCGCTACGTGGCGTTACCAATAAGAAAACAGAAACAGCCTACTTACATAGCCCCCATGCTCTCCACAAAAAATTTTACAAATTGTTTTGGGCACTGGCCAATACATATTTGTTAAAAATTTTTTCACAATTACAGTAACAGAGAAATCAAATGCACACACTTATTGATACAATGTTAGTCAAATGCTAAAATTTTCTCACAGTCCATAGAGACAGTCCTGATCATTCATCACAGTAAAACTGCCGTTTCTTTTCTCAAAGTCTGAGCAGTAAAAGATAATGCACACGGAAGTAGTGGATTTCCATGCAGTCTTGATGAAGTAGTGTTGTCCTTCCAACGAAAAGACAGTGCTGACTCTACATGCAGACAGGTAATGGGCCACAACAGAGCAAACCCACAGCAGAGTCAGTCGTTGAAGAATATTGGTCGGTAGGTCGTCACGGACCAGACCACTGTAGTCTTGTTAGAGATTACGGTATTGGTGGGCCACCAGAGGTGCAGACCCACTGCAGTCCTTGTAGAAATAATGGCATTGGTGGGTCATCAAAGATGCAGACCCACTGTAGTCCTTGTAGAGATGGCCAGCAGCCATCTGTTGTGACTGTGCAGGTGCACAATCACCATTGAAGAGTCTTGCGGATAATATAGCAAGTCCATAACCACCACTTGTGCACTCACAAAGTATTTGGAATTGTCCTTAGAACCAGCAGTGCTCTTATCCAGTCCCTTGCTGAATTATTAACACACGTGCAAACACTATCAGTCCCTACTTCTCACATATTGTCCATATACTATGACCAACAGAAACGTGTGCAGTGAAATGTAACTTACAAGTTAACAATATGATGAAGTGGTGTCAATTACAATATTATAACATAAGAATACAATTACAAAGGTACAAAATACCTCATTAAAGAACAGAACAATACAGATAACATTTGTAGTACAAGCTTTACAAAAGAATAGAAATAAACATATACATCAGTGTTACAGGAATTATGACGTAAGTAAATACATAAAAGATCAGAATAATTATTGAAACATCAACTTCACACATGAGCATTAAAACAGAACAGAATTAGTAATGTCTAACATCTTTACAAAGTAAATAACATATTATTAATGCAAATTATATTTGAGGATAACAGTATTCCTCATCATAGTTCATGTAGCTGAGTATTAGAAAAATTCTACAACATAAGTCTTATCAGATAAACATATAAAGATAGGAAGAACATAAATGCACAAGGGTACACAAACACATAGTGGGATAATACAAGGAAAGGACAGGGTTTGTTTTACTGCAGTATTTTGCAAACAAAACTTTCTTTACTTCTCGGATTTCTCTTTGGTGTTGCGTATTAATTTGATTCTGATTTTATTTGAATTTCCTAATGTGTTCGCACTCTTCTGTGTCATTAAGACAACCGGTTTTGTGTCATTCAGATTATCATCTACCTTCGTAGATAAATTATTTAGCTCATCCGAAAGTTCAACTACTTTCTCTGATAATGAACTAATTTCCTCCATGTGTCTTTCTGAACCAATTTTCAGAGTATCTACTGTGTCCTTTAAGTTTTCCTGAGTTTTTGCAAGTTGCGTAACCAAATCGGTAGATGCAACTGAGTCAATTTTAGCTTGCAATGTCTCATGATTTTCATGAACAATAGTTTGCAGTTCTTTTATGGCTGCTTCGTGATTCTTCAATGCATTTTCATGACGCGAAAAAATAGGTTGGAAATGCTCATAAATTTATGTTTTTACGTCATTACAGACTTTTTGACATTTCGATTCCATTTTATGTAACTCAGTAGTTAAATCTTCACGTGTTTGTTCAAGCGTGGTGTGAAGATTTTGTTCCATTGCGTCTAACTGTTGCTGTGTTTGTCTCTGATGTTGTTCCATTGTGTCTAACTTTTGAAGCTTTTGCTGTGTTTGTCTCTGATTTTGTTCCGTTGTGTCTAACTTTTGAAGATTTTGTTCCATTGTGTCTAACTTTTGAAGATTTTGTTCCATTATGTCTAACTTTTGTACCCTTTGTCCCATTTGTTGCATTAACTCTATTAACAGTGCACTGGTGTCTGAAACATGTTCCTCAGTGCTTTTCGGCAGTGAAGTTGCACCGGCAACATTCACATTTTGACAGGCAGAAAATGTGTCTTGACTTATTTGAGAAAACGGTGAGGACGCAAAACCTGTATCTACAGTATTTGCGAGATTGTGTCCTGTCATTTCGGATTCCTGAGGCGACCTATTGCCGACCGATCGATCGATAATGCTTCCCTGTTCACTAACTGTTTCACTGTCTACGCCATTATTTGCAGCCCGCTCCATTTCCCTATGCACAATTACCAAATTACTACTTTGAACATTAGTTAATTCATTACTCGGTGGCGCTAACACACTGCTTTCGCCTTCACTGTCATTTCTCAGTTTACTTTGGAGCCTAGTATTATGTTTTTCACACGCCATTATTGTCACAATATTTCACACGATAACACAGAAAAGCACAATTTGAAGAGCAAAAATAAGAGAACACATTAACGTAGCACTGAAAATAATATCTCGTTAATTGCAAGCGCAGCTGCGAAATACTTGCTGCAAATCTACATGCATGCCACAACTGTTTTACTGTACAACAATGAAAAACTACAACTACGAAGGAAATTCTCTCTATAATGACGCGCTAGCAATAAACAAAAGCTACACTAATTACACTAACTACAAGAAAAAATCAGAAGATTCCAGTGAGGTATCCTCGGCTAAGGGTCGACATATGAAACGTCCCCTTAGAAAAATTAAACATAACTGTGCTTAAACTGACACAATATTTTTAGCGCAACGCAATCTGACTTTCAAAAATCCCTACAAAAGAATGGTCCTGACTAACATTAACGTATACCTTTCACAAATCACTTACCTCACAAAAATCTTCGTTACTCGAACTACTGCAATACAGCGAGCGCCACTACTGCCAGCTAAATAAAAGATTCAAACTACGGAAGGCACTAACTACTGATAGGCATAGTTAGCAAATGAAAAATTTTAATAGAGCTTGCAATGTACGCTACGGTCGCAGGTTCGAATCCTGCCTCTGGCATGGATGTGTGTGATGTCCTTAGGTTAGTTAGGTTTAAGTAGTTCTAAGTTCTGGGGGACTGATGACCACAGATGTTAAGTCCCATAGTGTTCTGAGACATTTGAGCCATTAGTTTTATTTAAAAAACTTTAAAAGTTTTCACGTAAACATTTGGATCGTGATTAAAAAGTAACAACTTACTCCTGCACAAGTTTCTGACCGACGTTGTGATAGGGTTTATAGCGACATTAGTAGTAGCAGTAGTAGTCGGGTAGGTGGACAAGAGTGTGTTACCAGTTGTAGTTGCAGGCAAAATCTAACAACTTAAATTTATGCATGTTATATGGATGTTACCTGAGGCTGTGACCGTTTTGTAAGAACTGCATGAAGTAATATACACTGTAAGAGTCACTTATTAACATTTTGCTAGCACGACGCATTTCGGCAGCATGCGCTGCCATCATCGGCATTTAATTTTACATTGTAATTACTATTAATTGATGTTACTTTATTTTGCTGTTTGTGCCAGTGAGGCTATGTGTCGAATAAAACATTTTTGTTGGTAATTTCGATGTGTGGAATGCAGAGCACAGTAACAGGTACGTCATAAGGTAACACTTACACAATCAATTGTTGAAGCGTTAAGTTGTGATGCATTTGTTACTGTGCTCTTCGTGCCAGACAACGAAATTACCAATAAAAACGCGCGGCAATCCATAATTCATTGTTTCTCAGCATTTATGTTGTTTTGAATGAGCTGAATTACTGTTGTGTCATAGTTTTACAACTTATTTGTAAGTGTCGCCTACCACGAACTTCTCGGAAGAAATAACCGTTAAGATCCTACTTCCCAATCTGCTATCACAAGAGTTCACTGGTGCTAGTAGCCGCCGTCGCAGCATACCAGACTGGGATAAATAAATTAATTAGACGTTTCCTCCCTAACCGCTGTTGACGGGAACCAAAAACAGCTGTCGAAACACAAAAACTAATTCACACTCTCTGTCCATCACATGTCTCTCCAGCACCCTAATAAGTGTAATTTTTTCCCAACAATCACAAATAAGATTATCGAACAATTTTTCTACAGTTGTCACCCTATCTCAGATATCATACTAACGTTAGGATGAATAAACTTCCACGTGAATTTTGCCATCGTACGTGGAATGGGTCTCGTGTGGGACGCTGTTAGACGCTGTTCTACAACAAGCGGCTAAAATTCTGGCAATCGCCTCTGATATGCAAATCCAGACATTGCACAACGCTATCTTCGATTGCCTGTTCATTCTCCTCAAAAAGTCTTATGTATATTGTTACTGCACGTAGCTTGCAGCGAGTTTTCAAAAAAATGGTTCAAATGGCTCTGAGCACTATGGGACTCAACTGCTGAGGTCATTAGTCCCCTAGAACTTAGAACTAGTTAAACCTAACTAACCTAAGGACATCACAAACATCCATGCCCGAGGCAGGATTCGAACCTGCGACCGTAGCGGTCTTGCGGCTCCAGACTGCAGCGCCTTTAACCGCACGGCCACTTCGGCCGGCAGCGAGTTTTCAAATGGCCCTGAGCACTGTGGGACTTAACTTCTAAGGTCATCAGTCCCCGAGAACTTAGAAATGGTTAAACCTAACTAACCTAAGGACATCACACACATCCATAGCCGAGGCAGGATGTGAACCTGCAACCGTAGCGGTCGCGTGGTTCCTGACTGTAGTGCCTAGAACCGCTCGGCCACCCCGGCCGACAGCGAGTTTTCCTTTGTTTTATTTTCTGGAACTGTATTTACACTTCAGGATGATCTAGCTTTCAGTTACAACTGATCACACTACTCTGGATATGAAATCGCCCGTATAATCGAATTTTATTGTCAGTAGAGCATTGATAACAAAAATGTCCGGACCGTTCGCCGGATGGTTACGTTATTTAAGGAAACAGGGAGTGTTCATCCACATGTGAAACGTCAACCACGATCTGCAACAAATGATGATGCCTAAGTAGGTGTTTTAACTGCTGTCACCGCTAATCCGCACATCAGTAGCAGACAAATTGCGCGAGAATCGGGAATCTGAAAAACGTCGGTGTTGAGAATGCTACAACAACATCGATTGCACCCGTACCATATTTCTATGCACCAGGAATTGCATGGCGACAACTTTGGACTTCGTGTACAGTTCTGCCATTAGGCACAAGAGAAACTACGGGACGATGACAGATTTTTTGCACGCGTTCTATTTAGCGACGAAGCGTCATTCACCAACAGCGGTAACGTAAACCGGCATAATATGCACTGTTGGGCAACGTAAAATCCATGATGGCTGCGAGAAGTGGAACATCAGCGACCTTGGCGGGTTAATGTATGATGCGGATTATGGGAGGAAGGATAATTGGCCCCCATTTCATCGATGGCAATCTAAATGGTGCAATGTATGCTGATTTCCTACGTAATGTTCTACCGATGTTAATACAAGATGTTTCACTGCATCACAGAATGGTGATGTACTACCAACATGATGGATGTCCGGCACATAGCTCGCGTGCGGTTGAAGCCGTATTGAATTGCATATTTCACGACAGGTGGATTGGTCGTCGAAGCACCGTTCCATGGCCTGCACGTTCACCGGATCTGACGTCCCCGGATTTATTTCTGTGGGGAAAGTTGAAGGATATTTGCTATCGTGATCCACCGACAACGCCTGAAAACATGTCAACAATGTCAGTGCATGTGCGAACATTATGGAAGGCGAACTACTCGCTGTTGAGAGGAATGTCGTTAAACGTATTTCCAAATGCACTGAGGATGACGGACATCATTTTGAGCATTTATTGCATTAATGTGGTATTCACAGGTATTCACGCTGTAACAGCCTGCGTTCTCAGAAATGATAAGTTCACAAAGGTATATGTATCACATTGCAACAACCGAAATAAAATGTTCAAACGCACCTACGTTCTGTATTTTAATTTAAAACACCTACCTGTTACCAACTGTTCGTTTAAAATTGTGAGTCATATGTTTGTGACTATTACAGCGCCATCTATCACAAAACGAAAAAGTGGTCCAACTAAACCATTCATATTTTTTTACGTACTACACGAATATGTAATAAAAAATGGGGGTTCCTATTTAAATAAACGCAGTTGATATCCGTTTGACCTATTGCAGCGCCATCTAGCGGGCCAACCATTGCGTCATCTGGTTTCTCCCTTCAAGCTCGATAAGTTTCGTTCATTGTAGTTTTTTCGTTTGACACTTATTTCGTGAGATATTTAGCCCTGTGACGATCAATGGACCACCCTGTATATAACTACTGCAACTTAAATTTATTTGATATTTCTTACTGTAGTTAAGTTTTCGTCTCCATCTGCAATTCTTTGCTGCCTCAAGACGTGTCTTATCAGTTGATCCCTTCTATTAGCCAAGGTGTAATGCTAATTTCTTTTCTCTCCAGTAGTATTCAGCACTTTCTGTATAATTATCCGATCTACCTATGCAATTTTCAGCATTCTTCTGTAGCACCACCTTGCAAGAGCTTCTATTTTCATCTTGACCGTACTCTTTACCGTATACGTTTCCCTTTCGTACAAGGCTCTAGACAAATGTCTCTAGAAAATTATTCTAACACACTATATCAAGCCGCGCGGGATTAGCCGAGCGGTCTAGGGCGCTGCAGTCATAGACTGAGCGGCTGGTCCCGGCGGAGGTTCGAGTCCTCCCCTCGGGCATGGGTATATGTTTGTCCTTAGGATAATTTAGGTTAAGTACTGTGTAAGCTCAGGGACTGATGACCTTAGCAGTTAAGTCCCATAAGATTTCACACACATTTGAACACTATATTAATTTTCGATTTATTTTCGGTGTAAATAAACTTTCCTTTCTCAGAAGTGCATTCACACTGTTGCCAGTCTAACTTTTAAAACCCCTCTGTCTCGTTCGTTGTTAGTTATTTTGCTGGCTAAATGACCACTGTCATCTACTGCTTCGAAAAAAGGTCTTTTATCTTAACGGTTAGACCATTTCTGTCAGGATAAGAAAAAAGTGAGGAAATCTCTTATTTTCAGTGACGAAAATTCAGCTGATATCGAATTCTGTAGCCGTTTTCGCTTCTTACATCTTTTCGGTGATAAAGACAGAATTTATTTTCAACACTTAACTCTCTGAAATGATACTGTCTACGTATTCTTCTGAAAACTATTTATTCTGTTAAGAATTTTAAGGACGAGAGAATCTGGAGGGACATCAGGCTCTCGTGTGTACGCACCAGTGTATTTAGGTCCCCTTGAGTCTGAATGAGCCACATGTCAAGAGCCTCCTGAGTTAAGCGGGCGCGCATACCGACGACAGAGCGGTACCACGACTCAGGGGGCAGGCGGGCCACCAGAGGCTGTTCCACTGACGCGTGGGTTGCGTCGTATCTGGAGATATCACTGAGTATATTTAAACTTTAGATCGTGATTGAAGGCGGGAACGAAGTCTTGTGAAGAGCTGGAACTATTAATAAATTAACTTACAGCTGCTATGATGCTTCTCAATTTATTTATTGCAACACCGATTTCGGAACTCTCAGCCCCACCTTCTGTTGTCAAGGTGTGACTTTGTTCTTAACGTCATAAATGGCTGATGATAGCAGAGTGTGATGTACGCTCTCCCACTGTTAATGTTTCTTAATTCAAATGTAAACTGGTTGCGAACATTATATGACTACACTTAACATTCGTAAGTTACTGCATGTTATTGATTAATGTTTTGTCCATGCCTACGAGTAACTGTAAATTCATGTACAGTTTGACTTGAGCATGGGAATATTAACCTGATCTCACTCCGTAGAGGTTCAAATGGTTCAAATGGCTCTGAGCACTATGGGACTCAACATCTTAGGTCATAAGTCCCCTAGAACTTAGAAATACTTAAACCTAACTAACCTAAGGACATCACACACACCCATGCCCGAGGCAGGATTCGAACCTGCGACCGTAGCAGTCCCGCGGTTCCGGACTGCAGCGCCAGAACCGCTAGACCACCGCGGCCGGCACTCCGTAGAGGTCTAATAACATGTAACATATAGCCCACGACTAAAGCTGTTGCTCTGTATATGCACTCAAATTGTGCAATTTTATAATTTTTTTCTGTTGTGTACAAGAGCATCTGAAAATGTGGCCGGTAGTCCGGAAATCGATAATGCAATAAAGTAATTGAAAACAATCCTAGCAAAGAGAGGATAATTTATTTGTAATAGACAGAGCACTGAAATAATTTTTTTAATTAATTAGTGACGTTCCATGACCGGTCACCACCAGTGGAGTCAGAGCTGTGGTTAAAATTTCGCAAAAACTCAGACATGAATGTCTCTTTTTTTCATTATTAATACTAAATGTATATTATGTGGATAAAACAACAGTTGGTTCATCCAGCAGACTTTACGAAACATTACGTCTACAGAAATATTCTACTGGGAAATCACCGTAAGTTTCTAAATGTGATGCGTTAACTTCATGCGTTTACTGTCCGCTACTACATACTACAATCAAAATCTGACAGAAAGAAGTACCTAGGACAAATATGGGAATTACAACATAAACCAGTCTGTATACCATGAATTAGCAATAATCACCAGACTAGCACTGGAACTATACATGTACTGGAAGATCTAAAAGAGATCGCTGTCGAAACCGCTCTGAAAATTTCTCACAAGAAATCGTCATACGTGGACTCCACGCATGCAGTAGACGGATCATTCGCTATGATATATGACAACATAGTGCAGTTACACGCTTCAGATATTTAGGTGAAACTATCGGAAACGCAGACAATAACAGAGCGATCAATAAAACCAACACAAAACAATTGCGCATAGGCTACAAATATGTACAGCAAAAAAAGGTCTCTCTTACAATGCTAAAATTAGTTCCTAAAAGAACAGCTGCATTCTCTGGAAGGAGTTCTATTGGATGGAAAAGACGTACAAAATTTCACGGACATATATCTCGAATGGATGATACACGATTAACAAAGTTAATCTTTCACGTCATAAACGAGCTCGGAGTTACGAAGTTCGAGCGCTAACCTACACTCGAAAGGATCTCACCGAAGTCGCTGTCCAAGAAACTCCCAGAAACGTATCTGAGGCTCAAAACCGTTTAGACAGTCCAATGACGACAGAAATGAGAGGCTGAAGAACTTCAGGAAAGATAAAAAACAAAAAAACTGCTAACCCATTGTTCTAGATCCTCTTTAAATGGGCCAAAGCATCAGTCATTGTTATTATTATTGTTATTAACAAGCTTGACAGTATATGGAAACTGTTTACTGCTGGTTTTCCAATGTATTCCCCTGTAGTTTTATATTGGAATTTAGTTTCCAGTATCTACACTGATAAGAAACATACTCTATGCCTTCCAATAGTTTATGTACGTACTTCGTGGAGTTTTTCTTCGGGTCTTCCATGAGCGTGTCTGGTACAAAGAAGTTTCCTTATTGTAATTTTTTATATGTTCTCTGTCTCTCCGTACAAATATAATTTTCTTTCTTTGTGCTACACTGTGTCTAGGATTCCACGACTAACTAAAAAGGGGAGGCTACAACGTTGGGATCACAGATTTACTTCAAACGTTGTACATCTTTAGTAGGCCATGAAAAATACTAAGGTGCACCACTCAGGCAATTTCGAGAAAATGGCACGAGAAGTTTTACACGTCTATTATTTGACTGACGTGTTTGTGTGCAGACGGCGGGTGTTAAGAGTTCATGATGGTCAAGTGGTTAGCGTTCGCGCTACCTATCACCAACATGTATGAGTCGTCGGTTCGACTCCTACTCAAACGTAATTTTTAATCTATATTTTTTCACCACTGTTCATGTTAATTAATGTATATGATATTTGAGAGGTACTATAATTTTAAATAACCACATGTATTTGGTTGAAGGATTAGTGAATTTTATGTTATTTGACAGCTTGCCATTTATAATTGTATTTAATTATTAGAACAAACGTTTATGCAACTATAGACAAGTAAATGCAGAAACAAGTAGCGTTTTCCCGAAAACGTATGCCTGATGTGATTTGCAAAATCCCTTGTACATGCACATCGACGCTTAGAGTTGCAGACACAGAGACAGGCCCTATTTAGCATTTAACCTGCGTAGTAGTGAGACGTTGCTAATGTAGCAAGAAATAATAGTACAGGTGTAAATATTTTGGATATCACGGCATTTACGCTTGAACCACAAAAATGAAGGTTTGAGTGGGAGTCTAACTGCTGCCTCATACACGTTCGTCGCACAGAGCTCGAATGTTAACCACCTGACCACCATGAACTCTGACATTTGACACTTACGGACTGGTATATCTGGTACATAACAGACGCGTAAACTTTCTTTTACGATTTTCTCGGAATTACCAGAGTAGTGCACATTACTACTTGCACATTATGTCGTTTTAATGGCCCACTAAAGGTGTACAAAGTCTGAAGTAAATCCGTGACCCCAATGTTGTACCTTTCCCTTGTAAGGTCCTCCACAGCATGTCAAGACCCGAATAACGAAAGTATCCAAATACTTTCCTTAAAATTCTCCTTTTGAAGAATTTTGTTTCCAGCTCTTCATAGTTCAGGAAGAGAAAGTAAGCAGGCAATAATAAGCATTGATGAATGTAATGAAAAGTAATATTATTTTAATCCAAAGGTACACCTAGATGACGGTTATGTCGTATATACTCTAATACAGCAAGTGAAACTTTTCCTTTTTTGTACTTAAAGCTGATCAGTTTTTGTAAAATCTGAACTTTCGCGAAAATTGTGTGAATGCGTTGAATTTGTCATCCAAGTCATGTGCTCCATAAACGCCCTGTTATCGGTGCTCTTTTACGATGTTTAGTAATTTCAGATTTAATACATACCTGTGTACTTAACCATTCTTTCTTAATGCTTTAACGTATGCAAGCCAGTTCTTCGAGATCTCTCAGTCCAAAGGTGACATCATCCACATTGTACCTATCGACTAAAGAAATATCAGTGATCGCATTAAATATTCCTGTTCAGCTGTCTACTTTAATTCTTGTTTAGAAAATCAAAGTTGAAAGTAAATCAGGTGAAGGAAAGACACGTTCTTTCTTTTCTTAATAATACCTCAAAGTCCATAAATCCTCACACATTACTGTACTAGTTGGTTCTTCAGTAAGAGTTAACATGGTTTGCTCAGAAAAATCGTCGTTTACTACTGTGATCAGGCCCAAAGATCTAGTGGATTGACGTTCACAGTCAGTGGGAGGGTATATATATATATATATATATATATATATATATATATATATATATATATATATATATATATATATACCGCTGCGGTCGCAGGTACGAATCCTGCCTCGGGCATGGATGTGTGTGATGTCCTTAGGTTAGTTAGGTTGAAGTAGTTCTAAGTTCTAGGGGACTGATGACCTTAGAAGTTGAGTCCCATAGTGCTCAGAGTCACGATTCCACGAGAATCTCGACGATTTTTGCATGTTATCGATATTGATAGTGGCAAGATATCGGTCCTGCGAATTCGAAGACATTCGAGGAATAGAAATTATGAGGTATAGTTATAGATAATCAATTTTCGCATTTTTTTTTCTTTATTTGTACTGTGAAACACTGCTTATTACCAAATTTCAAGCTTCTTGATCAACGGAAAGTACTCGCAGATTTTCACGAGTGTCTTAGCGGGTATCAAAATACATGACATAAATGGGTGTAGCTTTCGACTGTCTTGGCTCTAAAAGCTTATATTTATTACACCGCCAAGGGATCTTATACCTTAGAATGTGACTTAAATTTCAAATTGATACGTCAAACCGCCCTGAGAAAAAGGAATTTTAACAGACGGACAGACAGACAGTCGGATAACAAAGAACAAAATATTTTTTCTTGTGATACGATAACAAATTAACAATTTTCGGATTTTTTACTTCAGTTGCCAGTGAAACCTTGCTTCTTGCCACATTTCATGATTCTACTACAACGCGAAATATCCTACAGGTTTCGATAAGTGAATTTTCGAGTTTTAAAATATGTAACACAAATGGCCATATCTTTTGATTGCACTGATGTATAAGGTTCAGCGTTATATATCGCCAAGGGACCGAGGACTAATGTCAACAGCATACGTCTACGCATTCCTGAGAAAAAGGATTTCTAACAGTCGGACAGACGGACAGAAAGACAGACAGAGAACAAAGTGATACTACAAGCGTTCCATTTTTACGGACTGAATACGAAACCCATCAAAACATGAGGTGCCGCGCGGGGTAGCCGCTCGGTCCAAGGCCCCTTGTCTCTGCCCATGAGGTTTCCCCCGTCGGAAGTTCGGTTCGAGTCCTCCGTCAGGCATGAGTGTGTGTGTTGTTCATGGCGTAAGTACGTTTAAGTTAGATTAAGCAACTTGTAGACTTAGGGACCGATGGCCTCAGCAGTTTGGTCCCATAAGACCTTACCACAAATTTCGAAATTTTTTAACGTAAGGTACTGTAATCGTCAGGATACCGTCTGGTTATTCAAATTACTAAGAGGTGTGAATGAGAATTTTACATTGGGAGTTTTATAGATGGGAAGTATAACAGAATTGTTCAGTTCCACAGCGAATATTTCCACTCATTTTCCTCGATAATAGAAAAATTGAACTTCACATAGTCTACATCTGACGCAGTATGCTACAGATGGATACGTGAATCATAAAATCACAGCCATGGCCTTTATGGACTTGTCTGCTAGATATGACACCGTGAGTCATTACATGTCGTTACGTAAACTATATTACAGGACAAAGGATTTTAAGACGACTCAGGTTGTTGGTTACCTTCTTCATAACTATAGGATCTTTGTCGAATTTCAAAGTCAGAGTAGTTGATAGAGGAAACAAATGAACGGCTTATCAAACGGCATTGCTCTTGCCGCAGTTCCCTTCAATATTTATAAGAACGACCAGTCCCTACTACGAGGGTTGGAACTTAAATAGTGCCAACTATTTATTCTTATCCGATACAAAAGATTTACATGTTTGAACCCGTTACTGTTCTTCGAAATAGTCACCAGTGTTGTGTAGAACCTGTTGCCAGAGACGTGGAAGGCGTAGTATACCGTTTGCAGAGCCTGTCCTGTTGATGGTGTGAATGGAAAGGTCTATTGCCTGTCGAATGTCTGGAACAGTTCTGAAGCGAATGCCACGAAGTGGTTCCTTCATCTTCGGAATCAAATCAAAGACACAAGGACTTAAGTCTGGGGAGTATGGTGGATGGTACAGTACTTCCCAGTCCCATCGACCGAACAGAGCAGCCACAGCTTGCGCTGTATGCGCCCGCGCATTGTCGTGCAAAATGATGGGTGGGTTGCGCTGACGGTCTGCCGCGGAGGAACGTAATGCGTTAGGCTAACACCATCACAGTCCTACACGAGAATCACCATAACTTTAGAGCGCTTCATTCTTACCATGAACAGAACAGGTGCTGCTAACGGTATACTACGGCTTCCGCATCGCTGGCAACGGATTCTACACAACGCTGGTGACTACTCTGAAGGATAGTAACAGCTGCAAACATGTAATTCTTTTTGTATCGATTGTGAATAAATAGTTGCCACTATTTAAGTTCCAACTTTCGTACATGGTACGCGCATGACTGAGCTGTCTTCACACAGGCAACCACTAGCAGACTGCAGCAGAAAATTATTAGAAGCTCTGTCTGAACTAACCGTGTATTACGAAGAAAACCAAATGAAGCCTAACCCAAAAATCTTCGGGTATCTGCCTTTCATCTAAAGAACAAGCAGGTTTCAATGAAACTGCAAGTAGCCTTGCTAGACGTTCAGTTAGACCACTTCTCAACACCTCAGTATTTACCTGAATTGTATTTGCAATTGTAAATATGGACAACCGTATGCTGTGTAATGAAATGAGGACAATGAAAGTCTGTGCCAGACCGGGACTCGAACCCGGAGTTCCCGCTTATCGCTTAAGGTTACCTTATTACTTTTTTTTCTTTTTGATCCCATTTCGTTCGTGACTATTCGTTCAATTTGTTCGGGGCGGACGTCTTATGACGCTTGATCAAGTTCATCATCGTTCTATTAACTCATTTTTTTATTTTTGTTTTTTTTTACTATTACACAGGGCGGCTAACCGGCTAACCCTCTGACCGAACACGCTGATCTACGTGCTGGCTACTATTAGGCTATCCGAGCACGACTCACGGCCAGATCCAAACTTCCATACGTTGTCAACCATGTGACCACAATCTGTTCTCGTACATTCATTATGTATGTTCTCGTAAAGGAGAGACTTTTTTCTGGAGTGTCTGTGTTATGGATGCATGCCCAAAGAAACGTTGCATCAAAATTCGGGATAACACACTCACTGCAGTAGCGTACCTCAGTATTTAGGTGTAACATTGGATCGCACTGTTTCTTACAAAAGGCACTGCATAAATGCCAAACAGGAAATGTCAAACTTCCTGGCAGATTAAAGCTGCGTGCTGGACCGATACGCGAACTCGGGACCCTTGCCTTTCGCGGGCAAGAGCAAGGTCTCGAGTTCGCGTCTCGGTGCAGCACGGAGCTTTAATCTGTCAGGAAGTTTCATATCAGCGCACACTTCGCTGCAGAGTGAAAACATAATTCAAGAAGTGTCAGCTATAAGTAACATCCTTCGCAATTTGACTGGAACTAGTTGGTGTAGACAACCAGTGACAGTGAGATCTACTGCCCTTGCTCTGTGCTACTCTGACGTGGAGTATATTTGTCCTGCTCGGTACATATCTAGTCGTCACTTCTCAGAATGAAACAGCGACACATCACTGGTTGCCTGAGACCAACACCACGTGATAAAGTTTACTGTTTGACGGAAATTGGTCTACCAGACATTAGAAGTAGCACCCATGATCAAGAAATCTCAGGCTATTGCCTCACATGCGCACTCGTTGTAGGGATATCAACCTGCCAACCAGCGACTGAAGCCTAGCAGGAATTTCCTCCTTACAACCGAAAATCTAAATGAGCCTACTCGATTGCAAAATTAAAATTATGGAGGTTGAGAAACATTCACCTTGCTGGTTGGATGCTACCAATTGAACATCAGCCCACCTCCCTCCCTCAGGGGTTGGGGGGGGGGGAGGGGGCAAGGAACAGTGATCTACACGGAAATCGTTTAACAGACTTCGCAGTGGTGTTAGCAGATCCCGAGTATGTGTAGCTCTGCGAATGTGACGAAGATCAAACCGCAGCCCACTTCACGAACTTGCAGCAAGTGCCTGTTGAGATACACAGTGTAGTACTTGATGGCAGCAACACATGATGGCAAAATTCTGGGCAGACACTGCTTAATATGTGTTACGGTTTGTAGTTAAGTAACATTATGAAAGGCCATTTGAATTTTTGTCACAGGTTGCTCCTGATACGAACACGTAAAACATTACGTATTGCCAGTTTTTCCCAGCACATTACGTGTCTTTGAGAACTAATGTGCCGTTATATAACTACTCCACACCGGTGTTGAATTTCATGATTAACAAATCGTCCTTACAAGCAACTTCACCATATCTGCTGAGGGGTTGTAAGAGAAAGCGGTCTACGTACAGAGCCTCCGAGCCATCGTGCAGAAGAGTGGCGCAGATTTGCTGCCAGGTTTTCCACGCTCCTTGGACAGTGTGCAGGACCCGCACACTAGAGACAAGCGACAACGAAGACTCACTCCCGGTTTCTCCCCAGGCCGCGGCGTCAGACAGTGACGGAGTCACAGCGCACCAGAGATCCAGAGCGCCAGACAGCGGACCTCTTCACAATATTTGTAAACATCTCTCCGTGCCCTCCCAGGACGCCGGTCCTAAAAGCCAGCTCCAGCCTAGCACTTGCTTTTTTTTATTCTTCTTCTTTCCTCCTTCCCACCGCTTCCGATGTTTTTGTTGGATGCAGACACGATCCTGTAAATGATAGTAGTGGGTGTCCTCGTGTCGCGTAATTGAGCATCCGAATAAAAAAAAAGTTATCTGTGGGACACTGAAAGCCAGGCTACTGAAATATTTATTTACCATTAACGAGGCGAGGGGCGCAGCGATTTATAGCACCAGCAGAGAGCAGGAGGAGATCGCCCACAGCCCGGAGAGGGAGCGGAGCGCTGGAAATGTCTCGCCGAAAGACTTCATGGGCTGTTGAGAACTGCCAGCGAAGCTCTGTGTGTCACACTGTTGCCAGATCTTTAGTCTTGGTTCTTCCAGAGTTGTCAATATTCTTGCCATGTCTATGAAGAATTAATTTTTAATAAGTTTCGATAAGCTTAGGTGGTATTTTGATGTGTTGCTGCCGTTGCATTCCCCCTTTAAAGCAATGATGTGAGACATAGGTTAAAAAATTTGATTACTAGACGAAAAGTAAAAAATATTTTTATGTTCCTTGTTGAGACCTATAAAAGGGGCTGCATGTCTTACAACATTTCACAAACTTTCCGAGGCACAGAGACAAGGTGTTCGCTTGATACTCATTATATTTATCTGGAAAGAAAGTGAAGTAATCACAGGTACCATTCAAAATAACAAAATACTTTTATCAATAGCAATCTCTTTAGTACCAGCACAATGATTTTGTTCCAGAGTATTTGAAAATATAGTAACTAAAGTTGTATAAAACATTCTCGGACGTCGTGCCGCATCAATTCAGGATAAAACCTCGAGCTTGCGACGATTACCTCCATCGTCTTTGTCAGGAGCAACTGCTTCTGTGGCGGCCTCATATTGCCCATAGACGGCTTCTGACTGGTCGGTGATTACATAATGCTGCCGCAGACGGTATTCACGTCTGCGTTGGCAGCGCCACCACTCGTGTATTAGCGTAAGCATTACTTCTTCTCTGCATCGAGAGGATGTGCACTTGCTCAGTAGAACAGACGTGTTTCACAATGGCGAAGATGAACAAGTGCTCATATCTCTTAAGGTATACACTACACTTTAGAGCTCACGATTAGTGCACAGTTTTCTCTTGTTTTGGTCCATATTACCATCATTCAAAATATGGAGACCGAAGAGTTTGCGGTAGAGATTAGCTTGAGAGTATCAAAGATGAAGAAGTGCTCACCGCTCTAAGATAGACCCAACCAACATTTGCGCTCCTGCAGGGCGCTTGCATTCTGCGAGTGCTACCGAATCTGCTCAGCGCTCCGGCTTCCAACGCCATTGTGCTGTTCCACTAAAGGCTGTACTGGCTGGAAACTTAGGAAGACATCACAGTGTAGGTACTTTATAAGAGACGAATATTCCAGCTTACTTTTATAAGCAGGCATTTATCACAGTTGTCTATTTCAAAGTTCCGCGCTACTTCGTCAGTTTCATAAGAGAAGAAATAACATTCACACACCCATTGTTGAACCAAACACAGAAATAACTTTAGCGGAAAGATTATGCTGTTTAAGATATAGCTCTCGGGGTAAAATTTGATAAAAGTCTTGTAAATTCACGAATTGGACAAACCGGTCGCTGATCTGGGTCTCCACTCTACCCCTATCGCCTCAAGTCGGAAGTAATGATATTCATTAGCAGCGAAATGCGAAAATCATCTCATACATTAAATCCATCTTCATTCCTACAAAGTCTTGCAGTTTCTTTGAGTACTAGTGATGAAAATTTTCAGTTACTGAAACATATTGAGTCATGTCTGGTCAGTAAATGACTACCTTCATCTATCGTAAATGTTTTGTGTCATGAATTTGAAGCTGATTTTTCAACAGCATTAAGTTTTGTTTGATGAGATCAGTCTTGTCCGACACATCTGTAACCAACTGATTCTCCACTTGCTTTAAGACATTTAAGGAATTCAACTGATTTATAACATCAATAATAAAAGATATTCGTAACATTCTACTTGTTCTTAGTTTCATTCCCTCGTGGCCGCCTTCAGTTAGACCAGAATTCACCGTCGTTCGTCAGAAAACAAATGCGGGCGTTGTGATAAAGTTGCAATAAATGCTTTTCCAACGTTTAATAGTGTGACGTCATACTAAGCCCTTTGCTTAAAGTGCAAGGAAATTCCCATTTGGTATTGAATGAGTGACTTCTCCACTTTTTATTTTTGGGCAAGTGCGTAGACACCATAGTTCTCCTAACGCAGAACGTACATCTAATTCAACGCAAGTAGTACTGTCAGAAAACTGCTTAGCGTCTGACAAGGCGTCTGTCCATCTCTGACAGCGTCCGGCTGCAGTCTTCATTGCCCTCTTCCTCCTCGCCCCTCACCCCTACTCGCCGCTGCCCTCGGAGTGCTAGGCCAAAGTGCTGTCGGAGCGCTGTCTGGCTAGGTGTATACTAAGGCATGCATTTTGAAGCCCAATTTTACTGACAGTTTTTTGCTTCGCATAACCGTTCCTGTCATATCCCTGAATACAGACCATTCCTCCTCCGACACTCTGTATGTTCGAAGAAGACCATATGTCTCGCACATCTCGCACAGAGATCGTGAGAATAACAGAGATTAATGAGTGTGCAGACGCTTATAGACAGTTATTTTCTTCTCGCTTATCGAACAGAACACAGAGTCGCTAATACTGATACGAAGCACCCTTTGCCATTCAGTGTACCGGGTGATCAAAAAGTCAGTATAAATTTGAAAACTTAATAAACCACGGAATAATGTAGATAGAGAGGTAAAAATTGACACACATGCTTGGAATGAGATGGGGTTTTATTAGAACCACCCTATATTGTTAGACGCGTTAAAGATCTCTTGCGCGCGTCGTTTGGTGATGATCGTGTGTTCACCCACCACTTTCGTCATGCTTGGCCTCCCAGGTCCCCAGATCTCAGACCGTGCGATTATTGGATTTGGGGTTAGCTGAAGTCGGTAGTGTATCGTGATCAACCGACATCTCTAGGGATGCTGAAAGACAACATCCGACGCCAATGCCTCACCATAATTCCGGACATGCTTTACTGTGCTGTTCACAACATTATTCCTCGACTACAGCTATTGTTGAGGAATGATGGTGGACATATTGAGAATTTCCTGTAAAGAACATCATCTTTGCTTTGTCTTACTTTGTTATGCTAATTATTGCTATTCTGATGAGATGAAGCGCCATCTGTCGGACATTTATTGAACGTTTGTATTTTTTTGGTTCTAATAAAACCCCATGTCATTCCAAGCATGTGTGTCAATTTTTATCTCTCTGTCTACATTATTCCGTGATTTATTCAGTTTTCAAATTTATACTGACTTTTTGATCACCCGGTACATTGATTTGTAGAGCGTATTTGTAGATTTGGATGTCAGACCAGTAGTTATAAACTGTGGTCTTTGAACATTGGAATGATAAATACTTAGTCATAGGCTATTTATGAGTTTGTCCGTATTCCAATCTGTAAGTCCACTCACCGCAGTTTGTACTGTAGTTTTGTGCATCAACGATATTGACTAAGATTGACTAATCCTGCTATCTTTTCCAGTTATCTCTGTACCAGCTGCCATCCTGTTTTGAAAGACATCGTTGTCTGCTGCGGATAGTTTGACAAAGATTTTGAAAGTTGGTTGTTAAATCTCCACTTTCAAAGCTCTATTTTGCTTTCTCTAGATTTTCATTGCCTCGCTAAATAGCTACCAGAGCTGGAATGGACAGATGATTCTTTATCAGTATCGACCACAGACAGTTACTACCTTTGAAGTTATCTCGCTGTAAGAGGTGCGGGGGCATGGTGTCAGGCTTCCAGGCGTGGTAACCAATGATCGTACCGCCTGGCAATCAAGCACGCTGTAACGTACCGTTTCAAATAGTTCTTCCTTGTTCCTTGTGCTCGACGACCCGCTGTTGACTGAGTAATATCGAATGCAGCGTTGCAGGAAATCAGTTTGGTGAACTTCTCTCTCAGTCCAAACAGGCCTCGGAAGGGTCAATGGTACCGACCGACCGCTTGTCATCCTCAGCCGATAGGCGTCACTGGATGCGGATATGGAGGGGCATGCGGCCGTCGTCAGTCTTCGTGACCGGAGTCGCTACTTCACTGTTAATAGCTTCTCAATTCCTCAGTTGGTCTCACAGGGGCTGAGTGCACCCCGCTCTCCAACAGCGCTCGGCAGACTCAGATGGTCACCCAGCCCAGTACCAGCCAAGCCCGATAGCGCTTATCTTCGGCGGCCTGACGGGAACCGGTGTTACCACTGCGGCAAGCTCACTGTCACAGTTTCGTGAGACGGTTCGTATTACTGGGCTATCTGAGGGAAATGCTTTCTCTGCTGGTTTCTTTAGCACTAATATCTCATATTCAAATTTTCGCTATTTCACTTTCGAAAATTGCTACGAATCGCGGTTGTCAACTTGTGTTTCTCGTGCCGTTACGACCTTTGGTGTGGTAGTGAAGTCAGTAGACCCGAGTCCGTTACAGAATTCAACTTAAGTCTTTCGATCAGAAGAATTATACAGTTAATTTAATAATTATTCCTTTCACTTTAGCGTCTTAAACGCTCGTGCATGTGTAGGGCAGCATCACGTAATGCATTATCTGCACTTTACCTAACACGTGTTACATGTGCAGCCAGACGTCAAGTGTTATCTGTTCAGCTGATTTTACCATCTCCAAACGTTTTTACCTATTACCATTCCTTGGTCACTTATCTGCTTTTTAACAAAATTAATGTAGCAGAAATTCTGCCGCCATTACACGACATCATAGTGTAATTTGTGATCGTTAGCTGTATGAATTGACACACTAAAATACATTCAGATGACTTTTCATATCATGGTTAGGACTCATTATCATAAATGTTAGGTACCTCGTAGTGAGCATGAATACTTACATTCTTTGAGATTCTACGGAAGTGTAGTTGAGTCACTTTTCATATTCCACTGCTGTAGTTACTGTACACGGTCTCCATCCCCACTGCACTGTGGACCAACAATGAGCTGGGTCACAAAAACGCATTCGTTGTTATGAGCTTCCTACAAATTGATTTTCCTGTTCATTTTTGTCAATTTACTACTTCTATGCATACTATTTTTCCATTGTGCAATTTACTTTAGGTGTGTTCTGCTCAAATAACTTTTTTCCTCTTGCTGAAGTCAGATTGCAGTCCTGATTTAGTACTTGGGTCGTAACTTACCTATGACAGGGCATAAAGATTTTCAAATAATACCGTATTAGGTTTACCTTGCTCTAGTAAGGCAAAGTTCAAACAGAGCAGATTGCTTATAAGTGAAACTCATTGAATTTTCAGTTACTTCATGTTTCCTTGAGTTACTGTTATTTTGAGAGTATTCGCATGTGCTTCAAAACCAGTGGAATTATGTATTTGAAACTGTTCAGACTGAAGGAATAAGTTAATTCGGTTTTGGAACATCTCTTTTTTTCTAACAAATACCTGGCGACGCAACCTTCCGTAGTCATATTTGTATAAACAGCGGAAGGGACGTAATTGAATAATGCAAGAACGCAGTTGCTGTGGTGTGAGGCCTCGAATGAGGCACGGACTCTTGGCACGTGTTGTAAACAGATTATAGTTAAAAAAAAATAAAAACTACTGGGTGCGTGTGCTGTGTCGACGTCATATTTAACCACTAATTACAGTTAATAAATGGTTGTCAAGATTTGCATTACACGTTAAAACAACGTGTTGACACGCATTCAAAGTATGCTACCGAACCCCGAAAAGCACCGAAAAGCCGATCGAATGTACAGAGAAGAATTTCATAATTGTACCTTAATTGTAAATGAATGTACTGTCATGGATAGAAAGTTACCAGAAAATGTGTTGTACAAGATACGCTGAACTGACCAAGGTACTCGACAAAGAATAATTCGCATCGCAGAATTTGAGTTCTATTTTTATTTGCCTTAAGTTGTTCTGTCTTCCATTGAATCATTCGTGATTTATTAAGTGAGAATTCTTTGCTTCATTGTCTTTTACCCTTTATCCTCGCTGTCTATGATTTGTATAACTTATTTTTGACGTATCTTTTACATTGTGACTGTATAGGCTACAGGAGATTCTTTTTTATTGCTGATGACAATACGCGACTATTTAGTCCATAACACTGACTTTGGCCGTTGGTGTAATAAAACACTTGCTTGCGAAACGATTTTAACGACGGCATGCCATGACTAACGGGCTGCCTATTTTTTAGGGTGGCGCTCTGAAGCACGCTTTAGCTTTCATATTGAAAAAAATCATTACCATATTTCATACAACGTATTTCAGTTCCTCACTGCGACGTTTTGTATTGTACGACGGTCTGATAATGAGATTTGGCATTGAAATGAGTAGTCATTTAGCAAAGAAAGTGTGACTGTAGACTAAAGCAACCATTTTTTTCAGATCGCGTCAGCTGCAGTTCTAGTTCACGGTACATCGAAAATTTGTAAGTATTTGAGTAGCTGGTTAGAAGAAGGTCCATCAATAATTACCTGTCAACGTTCCCAGTGAAATGCACACTTCGAAGAATGTTGTGGGAAGAGAGCGGGATGGAGCAGTAACTACACGCTAATATTAAGCAACGTATGCTCCGATGAGGTTAAAAGAGTGTGAACCCAAAGTTCAGTTCCCTCTTTGGATTATATTGTAATGCATGCGTAGAGAGCGGCTGTTTCTTTTTCTGAACATTTTGCGGTATTACACCCTACTGCCCTCCTCGTCTACTACCAAATGGAACTCAGTGACGGTGATGCCATGCCATATGGTGTTGGGAGCATCTCACTCGACCCTACTTGCTGGTGTGAATCAAGCAGTCACTTTGAACACTAATTAGTCGAAGCTAATCACGGGGATGTAAGTGAACAAGAATGGCAGAACAACAATTGTAACACTGGGAAGAATTGGACTCCTTAATCGCGATATAGTCTGCATTCAAGCCTTACAGAGCAACAGAAGAAGAACATTAAGCACTCAAACTGGGAGCAAAGAGTACACTACTGGCTCTGAGCACTATGGGAATTAACATCTACGGTCATCAGTCAGTACACTACTGTTCATTACTAAGTTCACAGGTTATCAAGCATAATTAAAATCAAACTTATAAAAATGAAAACAATGAAATCGTACAAAATGTTTAGACGAGTTAGAGAGAGAAATGCTGGCAATGAGGAGTATCACAGAAACGCGATGACTCGTGACGTACACTGTGTAAGCCGTAACATCTCGCTCCGTTGTACCTGCAGCGGCTGGTGGTTGTCCACAAGATACGGTGTGGTGGACAAGGATGTTACGTGTCGGTTGCTCCGGGACACCGACAAAAGTGAAGCTGAGTTCCCCTGCCGGGTCGTATTTAAAAACGCGGTCTCTTCAAGAAAGCAGCAGACTCTCAGAGTAAGCTTTTCTTTCTTTTGCCAAGCTAAACAGCCGTTCCTAAGAAAACCTACGTCTGTCTTACGAGCGAATTCTGAGGGAACTCTCCAGACCTGTTGGACTGCCGTTATGTGGCTCGTCTTAGGCGCGTATTGTCTCCCGGTAATGTGTACCTGCGCTCCTGGGATCCTTCTTCAAACCGTTTATCTAAACATGTATGTCAAGTTGATGACCTCCAAAAATTACAGTTTGAATGGTGTTGTCTTAAAATTTACCTGACACAAAATTATTTCTGTGCAGAGGGAATAACGTTACGTAATTTCCATTTCATTCTCGTCTCGGGGATATGCAGAAAAATCAGTAGACGGGTTTCTTTTAACTTTTTAATTTATAGCTTAGTCCTGTAATATTCAGCAGTACTGAAAATTTTAGGGAATCTAGAACTGCATCCAAAAATTAATTAAACCAACAGAAACAACTCTAACCGACATCAAATCGAAAATGAGGTTCAGAGGCGAAATTTCTGAACCGTTCCTCATAAAGACAGACTTAACAGAAAGTGACCACCAATCACCATTACAGTTCAGCTGTGCGCTGGAATACATACTGAAAGAATGGTACAAGGGTAACTCAAAGAATACAGAAATTGGAAATGTGAAAAATGATGCAAGTTTAAAATGCTTGTGATTTTGTTGATGATCTAGCTCTCCGAGGCGACGCTGTTGGAGACACTAGGCAAATTTAATCACTACAAAAAATAACACAGAAAACTGGCCATAGAATAGCATTAGAAAAACCAGAGATTATGCCAACTGATCCTTTAGATGCAAGCAAAATTACAACAGCAGAACAGGAAATCAAAAGAGTTCATAAATTTAAACACTTAAGTGAAATCACGACCAAAAATCTAAATGAGAAATCAGCATCGCAAAATAGAATTAAAAAAACTGAACAAAGAGAATTACAGTACCCCAAAAAACATACAAGAAGAACAGCCCATCGATAGATGAAAAATTAAAACATTATAAATTACTTATACTTCCAAAAATAACATATGCTGCTGAAACCATCTTCAAAACAACTAATACAACAGAAACTGACGAAATACTAAAGACAGGAAGAAGAATAATTAGGAATTGCATAAATAAACAATGTCAATTAAATGGGCATTGGTGAATAGCTTAAAATGAAACAATATACAAGAAGATAGAACCAGTAATAAGCGTGATCAAAAAGATAAGCATCTCATTCCTTGGAAATCTGATGAGAACATCAGACAAACAGAATTGTTAAGACTGTAACACAAAAATTGTGGAATAATAAGAGCAACATTAAATGGAAGATATAAGAAAGGGTCATCTCAGACGAAAAAAGTATGTGAAAGAATGTAGAAATATTGGACACACAAAACAGCAAAACACCCTTCATATAATAATAAATTACACTCATTATCCAAAACATTATCACTATTGCCCACTGTTCCGTTAGATACCGCATAGTGGCGTTGCGGGCACGTGACGCGGAAACAAAAGTCGATAATAGAAGTATATAAACGGAGCAGACCGGAAGGGGAATCCCCTAGCGAAGTTATCGGATGCAAATGGGGAAATCCATTGAGATAATGCGACCCTGTCAAAGGGAAGATTATTTTCACGCAGAGCCTATGAACGAGTATCTCGAAAATGACGAAGATGGTCCAACATTCACGTGCTACTGTCATGAGCATCTACAGAAAGAGGCAGAAGGACAGTGAAACTGCTACTTGGAGCTAAATGCCTGGACGTCCATGACTCTTCACCGAACGTGGGGTTCGGAGGCTTGTCAGCTCTGGAAAGTAGAGTAAATAGTGATCTGAGGTATTTCTGCCAAAAGAACACAATGTTGGTGCACATACAAGTGTATCGGAAAACACCGTTCATCGTACATTATTGAACATGAAGCTCCGCAGTAGATCAACTCCACGTATTCTAATGTGACCCAACGACATCGTCAATTGAATTGGGCACTGGAGCATCGGGATTCAACAGACTATAAATGAAAACGTGTCGGCCCTTTGGGTGAATCACATGTTTGCTACCCAAGGCATCACAAACACCTTCATAAACACGAGCGGCAGCTGAAAACGTGTAGTGCGCCGCCGACGTAGACTGGTGGGAGCAGTATTGTGATACGGGAGATAGTCTCCAGCGCTTACATGGAACTTGTGGTGATAATGGAAGACATGCTGACAGCTGCGAACCGCCTGCATCCCTTCATGCTTGATGTCTTCCCCGACGGCGATATCACCTTTTAGCAGTATAACCTGCCATGTCTCTGAGCCAGAACCGCGCTACAGGGGCTTGATGAGCATTGTAGTGAACTCACGTTGATGTCCCGCAGACCAAATTCGCCTGGTGTGAGTCTTATGGAGCCCATTTGTATCGTTATTGGGCACCATCACCGTGTATTCAAATCAACGGCTCATTATTTACGCAAATTGCATGACGTGGACACGCCACATACCTCCACAAGCCTGTCAACAAACGGTCGGGTCCCCGATACGCAGAACCAAAGAAGGACAATCAAGCTATTAAGCAGGTGGTCATAATTTTTGGCTCATCTGTGTATAGTACTTCTTATATAACCACATTGTTTTTGAAATATCTTATTGGATTATTATTGAAGCGAATTGTATTACTGAATAACAACAACATATATAAACGTTTAGTATAATTTACTGGACTGGTACAATGAAGGTGGCCGAGCGGTTCTAGGCGCTACAGTCTGGAACCGCGCGACCGCTACGGTCGTAGGTTCGAATCCCGCCTCGGGCATGGATGTGTGTCATGTCCTTAGGTTAGTTAGGTTTAAGTTGTTCTAAGTTCTAGGGGACTGATGACCTCAGATGTTAAGTCCCATAGTGCACAGAGTCATTGCTACAATGAAGGTCTTAAATAGTAGTGTAAGTAGGCTGTTTAGGTTTATATGTTGATAACGCCACGTAGCGCTCTGTATGAAAATCACTGGCTGTGCTGTGTGCAGTCTGTGGCTGGGTGGCATTGTTGGAATAGTCGCTATTGTATGTTGGGCAGTTGGCTGTTAACAGCGCGTAGCGTTGTGCAGTTGGAGGTGAGCCGCCAGCAGTGGTGGATGTGGGGGGAGAGATGGTGGCGTTTTGAGAGCGGATGATCTGGGCGTGTGTCCATCTGTAAGACTGGATGTCATGAACTGATATATATATATATATATATATATATATATATATATATATATATATATATATATATATATATATATATATATAATGACTTTTCAACACTATTAAGGTAAATACTTTGTTTGTTCTCTATCAAAATCTTTCATTTGCTAACTACGCCTATCAGTAGTTAGTGCCTTCAGTAGTTAGAATCTTTTATTTAGCTGGCAGTATTGGCACTCGCTGTATTGCAGTAGTTCAAGTAACGAAGATTTTTGTGATTCGTGGAAAGTATAGGTTATTGTTAGTCAGGTCCATTCTTTTTTAGGGAGTATTGAAAGTCAGATTGCGTTGCGCTAAAAATATTGTGTGTCAGTTTAAGCACAGTCATTTATAATTTTTGTAAGGGGACGTTTCAGTATTAATAATCATTACTATCACAAACCTAGTATCACAAGTTGCTGCGATATTATTTGTTGGCGTAAAGCGTTAGTAATTCATGCCAATAACAGAACGAATATTCCTTTCAGACCATTAGTTCTTCATCTCAAATTACTTTCTGTAGAATTCTCTCGCCATCTGTTTCATTGGCAGCCTGAAGTTTTGGCACAGCCAGTATAATGTTTACTTAAGCTGCGGTGGTCTGCGAGCTAGAAGTGCGTCTGGAGGGGTCTTTAAGACAAGACCTAGGTCATCCCCTCCCCGCTACTTAGCGACGGAGGCCTGTAATGGCGCAGCCACTTGTCTCCTAAGAGCGAGCACCCAGCCCGAGGGATGCAGCGCCGAGAGGCCGGGGACGGACGTGCGACTATTTTTATCCACCCCCTCTTCAGTGAACGGCAGGATGCGGGGGGTAGTTAACAATATACAAAGAGCCGTCTGTTGGAGGCGGCAGCGGTGGAGCGGCCGCAAGTGCCGGCGAGGACTGGCGCGTCATAACGCGCGCCCGGCAGTCTGAGGCCTCCGGCACTCTGGCTCGTCGCGTTGAGGAATGCGGCGCCGTCAGACGGAGCGCCGGAAGTGCTGCTTCCACAAGTCCGCGCTTCAGCTCCGAATAGGAAGCGACACAGGGCATGCTTGGCGCTCTCATCAACTAACTAGTCTCATCTGAGACCCGTGACTCGGTCTCATGAGGATAGGTACAATCTTCCCTCGTTCTACCATCATTATGTATACGAGTTTTGTGAACTTACTGGAATGACTACATTTAGCTCCCTCTTTGGGTTTAAAGACTATTCGACAGGAAAGTTCTCGACGTTTATTCATTGGACTGCAAATACTCTACAAGCATCTGGAATGCAGCGTCGACAACTGAATGCTTAAGTACGTACCAGACGCACATGGAAACTGAGATACAGCTTACTATAAATGCCAACATTTTCGGTTATGTTGTAAGAGGTCCATGACCGAGGAATTTATTGCTAGGGCACTCGAGCAGATGTAATTTCGATGGAACGCTCACGCGCTGCGTGCGATATGCAAGCTATAAGAGAATCGCAGACCAGAGAGCAGTGCCGTCATTTACGACGGCGGCCGAACTTAGGTTCGTTCTGCGAATCTGACGTCACAAAACACAGTCAGCCAATGAACAGAGAACGACGTTGCCATAACTCGACCGCAGTGCAGAGCATGGACGAGTGTCTTCAGTTCTAGAAACGTTCAGTCATAAATAAAGTAATTGAACAAAAGCAATGTCTTGATAGCAGACTTTCTATATAAGAAAGTTTGGAAAAAGCATTCTTTATACCAATTACTTCATATTCTATTAATTAAACCAGACAAGCAATAAGCCTCCTAATTCAGGTGATAGCAAGGAAATTCACTCTCACTAACCGCTTTTTCGCAATAAAGAACCATGGTAATTGTTTATTTCCTATTGTACTTCGACGAAACGTGAGTAATTCATAGTCATACGAACAGTGTTTGTCGGTATTTTGCGTGACTTTTTAAACTCCTTCAGGAATTTAATTAAATGATGAGCTGCGGTAGCGTAATGGTTAAGGTGTTTGGATGCTAAGCAAATGGTTATGAGTTCAAACCATGTTCGGTACTCAATATTTTCTTTATTTAAAAACAATATCGAAGTCTCTTGCTTCATGAATTTTATTCGTTTGAATGTAATCTTTTGAAATTTCTAGTGGCAACTAAAATCGAGCATACGGAAAGTATACGCTGTGGACTTTTACCTCTGCAAACCCTTCAAAATTTCTTGCAATAGTTTACTACATTTAATGCTGCACAATAACTGCTTTGAACATCGAAACAAAATTAAGTCATTTATGGGGGAAGGTATCGGTCAAGAAGATGTGTAAAAATCAAGTTTTTGGGCCCAATAGTTTTTGTGAAATCGAATGATAAGTGTGTCAAAGCAGTCGGAACACCATGTGTCTGCACAGGTGAGCAGTGCAGTGATGACAAAATCGCGCACAGCGCGGAATGCGGGGAGCACATCTCTGTAGCAGCGAAAGGGTTAACGCGGCCGTGGCGGCTTTACTTCATAAACTGCGCGCTCCCCCCTAAACGTAGGTTTGCAAACCATACTATACTATGGCGCTGCTTCTCTTGGTGCGTGCAACTGCCAACGCAGCTATCTCCCGCGTCTGGGCGGGCATGCGCGAGGCGCCAAAATAAAAGAATTGAACTATAGTAGTTGTAGCTCCGGCAGTAGGAGTAAGTAGTAGATAGCACTCGGGTGTATGGAGTTGGCTGGGCTGGTTGTGGACAGTGATGGCGGTGCCTGAGCGATGTAGTGTAAGGTAAAAGCAGCCGCGCGCATATGTAATTTGTAACAACTCATTTTGTACTATTGTTATATCAAGTCTCATGTAAATGTTTAAAAAAAATCTTTTAATAATAATCTTTCTTATAGAATTACCTTTTGACAATCATTCATCGGAATTTAAAGTTTTTACTAATTTCCCCTATCCACGGTCATCCCGATTATCGTAAAGAAAAATCATTTGTTTCTTTTTATACATGACAAATCTAGTGGCCAGCATTGCACTGCTCTGTGCCAGAAACATTTCTTATAGGAGCAGATACATGCGCGTTATCCGGAGACGTCATTGAGGTAAGAATTTTCAGTTTATTCAGAATGATCTGTCAGGGCCATGGCGCAGTACTGCTTACGTCCAAATTTACCAGTTTAGATTCACAGTTAGTTAATTATTTAAAAGTTATATGTGAGCCACAATTTTATTGTGTGATTAGTCACATTTTATTATTGGTAGGTTACGGAATTTATCTGTGGGGAGGTTACACTGAATGTGAATGATATAAATATTTTTTTTTCTGTTGGGAGGTTACAATGTGTTACCACAACTGTTGTTAGTATCGAAAGAAACTACAAGTGTTGCTATTGCCAGTCACTATTTACTTTCCACTACTCTCCTCAGAAGTTTAACCTCTTCACACCAAAAATAAAAATAAAAAAAATTCACAAGAAATTTTTCATTTCATATTTTCCTGCATACCTGTTCACAAACATGACACAAAGGGAGATGAAATATTTTTTAATGAATTACTAATGTGTTAAAGGAGGTCTACGTGTGTCGACCTCAAGCTTCACTTAACGTGAAAAAGTACTAGAGTTTGCTTTGTATTCATTCTCTCTTCCGGTTCTTCGATAAAAACAGTATTTACAGTAAAATATTTACTTCATTTTAAATAGTCAAGCGCCTATGCTAATGTACACAGAAAATAGATTTCTTAGTGTTAATATTTTCGAAATACAAGGTTTTGTTGATGCCAAAAAATCTTTACTCTTTAGTATATGCTCAAAAACAATTATTATCCACAATACGTAAATAAATTTAACATTTGATGCACGTGACTCTTTCCATGTAATTGCATATAGGTTTTCTGTATTTGGAAACACTCTGTGAGTCATCAGAATTAGTTAGGTGCTCAAAATAGTCAATCCTAACGTCTGCAGTTAGCTGCAAAGTAACCCTTCTTTGCTATTTATTCAGATTTTCTACACCTTCACTGTCAGCGAAGTTCTCTGTAAAAGAATGTCCTCTTCACCCGGCATCTAGCATAGATATTTGTCATTGATTATAACATCAACATGTCGTTGTAGTCAATCAGTGTCAGTCTTTCTTTGTTTACCTACCTGACTGGTCGAACACTACCTGTGGCATATCACTCAACAACTGGCAATCACAGGATCTATAAAATGATTAAAATCCTATACCGGACATTTTTCTGTGCAATGTATCATGTTCAATATGCTGAGAACCCATCACAAGGGTCAACATCTCCCATGTTTACACTATAGAGTTTCACTATCATTGGTCGTGGAACATCTAATTTCTTTTTCTCATATCGAGTGACAAAAGAACAAAAGTACACCGCAAAAAGGAAGAAGAAACATGGTGAACAGTGTGAAGAAGGTTAGAATGCCGAGTTGTGCTTATATGTCAGTAAGTGGTAGTGCGACCCCTAGAACAGATGAGAGGAAACGCAGATCAGCAAATCGTCAGTAATTACTTTTTTACATAAAAATTCGCGAAATGAGCTGTCTAATAGTCTAAAAATAATAAAACTGTGTCCTTATGCATCTAAATCTACATGATTACTCTGCAATGCACATTTAAGTGCTTGGCAGAGGGTTTATCGAACCCCAATCATACTATCTCTCTACCATTCCACTCCCAAACAGCGCGCGGGAAAAACGAACACCTAAACCTTTCTGTTCGAGCCGTGATTTCTCTTACTTTATTTTGATGATCATTCCTATCTATGTAGGTTGGGCTCAACAAAATATTTTCGCATTCGGAAGGGAAAGTTGGCGACCGAAATTTCGTAAATAGATCTCGCCGCGACGAAAAACGCCTTTGCTTTAACGACTTCCATACCAACTCGCGTATCATATCTACCACACACTCTCCCCTATTACGTGATAATACAAAACGAGCTGCCCTTTTTTGCACCCTTTCGATGTCCTCCGTCAATCCCACCTGGTAAGGATCCCACACCGCGCAGCAATATTCTAACAGAGGACGAACGAGTGTAGTGTAAGCTGTCTCTTTAGTGGACTTGTTGCATCTTCTAAGTGTCCTGCCAATGAAACGCAGCCTTTGGCTAGCTTTCCAACTGAAGTTGTTCGTAATTTTAACACCCAGGTACTTAGTTGAATTGACAGCCTTGAGAATTGTACTATTTATCGAGTAATCGAATTCCAACGGATTTCTTTTGCAACTCATGTAAATCACCTCACACTTTTCGTTATTTAGCGTCTACTGCCACCTACCACATCATACAGCCATCTTTTCTAAATCGCTTTGCAACTGATACTGGTCTTCGGATGACCTTACAAGAAGGTAAATTACAGCATCATCTGCGAACAACCTAAGAGAATTGCTGAGATTGTCACCCAGGTCATTTATATAGATCAGGAACAGCAGAGGTCCCAGGACGTTCCCTGGGGAACACCTGATATCACTTCAGTTTTACTCGATGATTTGCCGCATATTACTACGAACTGCGACCTTCCCGATAGGAAATCACGAATCCAGTTGCACAACTGGGACGATACCCCATAGGCCCGCAGCTTGATTAGAAGTCTCTTGTAAGAAACGGTGTCAAAAGCTTTCCGGAAATCTAGAAATACGGAATCAACTTGAGATCCCCTGTCGATAGCGGCTATTACTTCGTGCGAATAAAGAGCTAGCTGCGTTGCACAAGAACGATGTTTTCTGAAACCATGCTGATTACGTATCAATAGATCGATCCCTTCGAGGTGATTCATAATGTTTGAATACAGTATACGCTCCAAAACCCTACTGCAAACCGACGTCAATGATATAGGTCTGTAGTTCGATGGATTACTCCTACTACCCTTCTTAAACACTGGTCCGACCTACGCAATTTTCGAATCTGTAGGTACAGATCTATTGGTGAGCGAGCGGTTGTATATGATTGCTAAGTAGGAAGCAACTGTATCAGCGTAATCTGAAAGAAACCTAATCGGTACACAATATGGACCTGAAGACTTGTCCGTATCAAGCGGTTTGAGTTGCTTCGCAACCCCTAAGGTATCTACTTCTAAGAGACTCATGCTAGCAGCTGTTCGTGTTTCAAATTCTGGAATATTCCATTCGTCTTCCCTGGTGAAGGAATTTCGGAAAACTGCGTTCAATAACTCCGCTTTAGCGGCACAGTCGTCGGTAACAGTATCATCGGCACTGCGCAGCGAAGGTATTGACTGCGTCTTGCCGCTTGTGTACTTTACATACGACCAGAATTTGTTCGGATTTTCTACCAAATTTCGAGACAATGTTTCTCTGTGGAACCTATTAAAGGCATCTCACATTGAAGTCCGTGCCAAATTTCGCGCGTGTGTAAATTTTAGCCAATCTTCGGTATTTCGCGTTCTTCTGAAGTTCGCATGCTTTTTCCGTTGCCTCTGCGACAGCGTTCGGACCTGTTTTGTGTACCATGGGTGATCAGTTCCACCTCTTACCAGTTTATGAGGTATGAATCTCTCAATTGCTGTTGCTACTATATCTTTGAATTTGAGCCACATCTCGTCTACATTTGCATAGTCAGTTTGAAAGGAATGGAGATTGTCTCTTAGGAAGGCTTCTAGTGACACTTTATCCGCTTTTTTAAATAAAATTATTTTGCGTTTGTTTCTGGTGGATTTGGAAGAAACGGTATTGAGCCTAGCTACAACGACCTTGTGATCACTAATCCCTGTATCAGTCATGATGCTCTGTTTTAGCTCTGGATTGTTTGTGGCTCAGAGGTCAAGTGTGTTTTCGCAACCATTTACAATTCGCGTGGGTTCGCGGACTAACTGCTCGAAATAATTTTCGGAGAAAGCATTTCGGACAACCTCGGAAGATGTTTTCTACCTACCACCGAACAAGTATTTTTGCCAACATATTTGCCACCAACTATAACCGTATGGGTAGGGTATTTATTTGTTACGAGACTCAAATTTTCTCTGAACTGTTCAGCAACTATATCATCGGGGTCTGGGCGTCGGTAGAAGGAGCCAATTATTAACTTAATTCGGCTGTTAAGTATAACCTCCAATTCGCACGGAGTATCTACTTCGACTTCACAACAAGATAAACCACTATTGACAGACACAAACACTCCACCACCAATTCTGCCTAATCTATCTTTCCTGAACACCGCCTGAGACTTCGTAAAAATTTCTGAAGAACTTATTTCAGGCTTTAGCCAGCTCTCTGTGCCTATAACGATTTCAGCTTCTGTGCTTACTATCAGCGCTTGAAGCTGAGGGACTTTCCTAGCACAACTACAACAATTTACAACTACAATTCCGACTGTTCCTTGATCCAAGCACGTCCTGTATTTGCCATGCACCCTTTGAGATTGCAGCCCACCCCGTACTTTCCCGAGGCCTTCTATCCTAAAAAACTGCCCATTCCACGCCACACAGCCTCCGCTACCCGTGTAGCGGCCAGCTGAGTATAGTGAACTCCTGACCTATTCAGCCGAACCCGAAACCCCGCCACCCTATGGCGCAAGTCAACGAATCTGCAGCCAACACGGTCGCAAAACCGTCTGAGCCTCTCATTCAGACCCTCCACCCAGCTCTGCACCAGTCCGCAGTTGGATCTGTCAACGATGCTGCAGATGGTGAGCTCTGCCTTCATCTCGTAAGCAAGACCGGCAGCCTTGACCAAATCAGATAGCCACTGGAATCCAGAGAGAATTTCCTCAGATCCAAAGCGACACACGTCATTAGTGCCGACATGTGCTACCACCTGCAGCTGGCTGCACCCTGTGCTCTTCATGGCATCCGGAAGGACCCTTTCCACATCAGGAAAGACTCCACCCGGAATGCACATGGAGTGCACACTGAATTTCTTCCCCTCCTTATCCGCCATATCCCTAAGGGGCCCCATTACGTGCCTAACATTGGAGCTCCTGAACTACCAATAAGCCCACCCTCTGCGATTGCCCGGACCTTGAATGCTGAAAATCATCGTCTGAAACAGGGCAGGCAGCTGCATCTGGCGCAGCCAGAGACAGTACCTGAAACCTGTTTGTCAGACGCATCGGGGAGGCTTTCTGATCAGCCTCCGGGTACGTCTTTCGCTGCCTGCCATTCCTTGGAACGACCTCCCAATCAACCACAGGCGAGGGCTCAGCCCCACTGCGGGCAGCAACCGGGGCAACCACAGCTTCAGACCGATCTGGGGACAGACGGGACGAGGTTGACATCCCCGTGATACCCAAGTCCGGCTCCCCACAGTGGTGCCCATTGGCAACAGCCTCAAGCTGCACGACCGAAGTCAGCGCTGCCTGCGGTTGTGAGTGAAGGGTTGCCAACTCAGCCCTCATCCGAACACAGCAATCACAGTCCATGTCCATTCTCATCGATGTTGAACAACAGTTACTGAAACACGAGTCCATGCCTAAATAACGCAAGGGAAACACGCAAAGGATGTATGAACTAACCTGTACACTGATGATACCTTAGAACAAGAAAAAGCCGAAACGCGTCTGGGATAAATAGAGTTACAACAGGAAAGACAGTTTTATTTACAATATAAACTAATCAAATAGTTTTCAACCTGACCTTCAAGAATCCGTAAGTAGACAGAACTAATGTATTTAGATAATACAGGAAAAGTACATAGAGATATTCACAGATATAAAGGCCGTGCGGGATTAGCAGAGCGGTCTATGGTGCTGCAGCCACAGACCGTGCGGTTGGTCCCGGCAGAGGTTCGAGTCCTCCCTCGGGCATGGGTGTGTGAGATTGTCCTTAGGATGATTTAGGTTAAGTAGTGTGTAAGCTTAGGGACTGATGACCTTAGCAGTTAAGTCCCATAAGATCTCACACACATTTGAACATATATGAGGCCTAGAAACAAAATCTATTTTATTGCAATCTAAACTGGCGTCTAAAAATAAATTTGCGGTATTAACGTAGCTTAAGTCTGAAATTAATCAGTCATTAACACGTTATAGTGTTTCATTACAGGGGCAGGTTACAACGTTATCGGTAATGTCACTGGGCAGTCGGTGGATTCGATTGCTGAAAGTAGTATCAAGAAATTTGAGCGATAGTAATCAGTCACCACTATAACTTATTTATCAGAAATTTGTTAGGAGTAATTGTTCTCCAGGAACGAAGGAAGACACAGAAACACAGGCAAGCACAAGTAAAAAGGGCCTTCCTGGCCACAAGAAGTCTACTAGTATCACACATCGAACTTGACTTGAGGAAGAAATTTCTGAAAATGTACGTTTGTAGCACAGCTTTCTGTGGAAGTGGATCATGGACGATGGAGAAATCGGAAAAGCGAATTAAAACGTCTAAGATGTGGTGCTACAGAAAAATATTTAAAATTACTTGGATTGATAAGAAATAAGGATGTTCTCCGCAGAATCGGCGAGGTATGCAGCATGTGGAAAAACACTGTCAAGAAATAGAGATGGGCTGACAGAAAATGTGTCAAGACAAAAGAATAACTTCGTAGAGAGAAAAACCGTAGAGGAAGACAGAGAGTGGAATATATCCAGAAAATAATTGATTACATTTGGATGCGAGTGATGAGAAATTCGTGGGAGGATCCAGCTAGCCAGAAGAAAGAAAACAAAAGAAAGAAAACAGGATACAGTCGCAGAATTTGTGACTTGTTGGATATGCATGCTGGGGTTAGTACCTCTAAATTCAATATTTACACTAGTCTCAGAAATTTAAACACAACTGAAAATATAAAGGGAAAGAGAAAAGTTGGAAATTGTAAATGGGTTCCGATACAAATCAGAATCACGTTGTCTATGTAGGAACGAAGTACTGTCTGCTTCAGACACAGCACTAATTAAACACTACGTTCGTGTTTGCACCGTCGTTATGAGTGCGATAGAGTCTTTTGGCTACGTTTAGAATCCAGTACCATGCCGACGCTGTTTTCCTCGAGGATTTAATCAGCAGATACCTTGGAACAGGTCACAGGAATTCAGCAGACTTGCCAGCATTTATTGTGCAGCAAAGTGTCGTTCCGAGGTTTTGGCAAAGTTTCCTAGAAATATGATGTGTTCAAACTAGGTTAATACAGGGTCGAAGAAGAGTAACCGGTCAACGAGAAGATCATTATCTGACTTTCTACGCAAATTCTAATAATTTCCGCAAAGAAATTGAAGAGCTTACAGCCATTGAAGTTATTCGACAAACCGTGGTCATTATGTTTATGGAAACGTATAACGTGAGGTGATCGATTGTAGACTGGACTATTCTGCAAGGAGTCACAAGACAGTCACCTGAAAATCGTGGAAGGGACCAGCTCGGTTGAGGTGGCGAGGTTCTGGTGTGGGGACGCCTCATCTTCCATCAGCGTGTGAAACTTCATAAAGGGTAATTCAGTTGCACCTAGCGACGTCGTTTGATGCAACCCGCAGTTCTCGTCTATTAAGCCTTCGGAAACGACGTGAGAGATGGTCCTATTCTCTCGCTCGCTGAGTGCGAGCTATTAGTTCTATAGAAAAAAGCGCACAGGCTCATTTGTAGGAAATTTAATGCAGTTAAGTTTTCTACTGCGATACATTTTCGCTGGAGGCCACATTTTCGAGTTATTCATGGAAAAAATACAAAGGTGACCTTCAAATGCACCTCCATTCCTACATTCATTCCTCACAAGTCATGATTTCTAGTATTTTATTAGTGCCAATCCTTCCTACCACTGTACAAAAATTTCCGATTACACGAACTATTCCCGATATTCAACCTCTTTTAGTCTCTATTGACTGGGCTATTACACCACTAGCACAGTCGGCAACTTTATTGACGTTATTAATTTAAATGGATAATGAAAGTAAAAGAACTTTTATAAACATTCCACTAAAACTAATAATTCTGACAATTCCATCTTAACTTAACCCTTATAAGCACAGTAGCTTCGTAGTCAGAAGACCAAACAAATACAATGAAGCAATTGTTTATTTTATGCTGTTAAAATTCATAAAAATATTAGTTAAAATTTACACAAACATCAATTTTACATTTTTCAAGTTCAGGACTAAGCCAGCGTAAAGAAGCTAGTCAATGAAGACCTAAAAAGATCGAATGTGGGAAATGATTCATGCAGTCGAAAATTTTTGTACATTTGTAGGACGGAGTGCCGCGAACAATGTAGTAGAAATCGTGACTGGATGGGGGCTGAGTGTTGGAATGGGCATGCGTTTGATGGTCACTTTGGTACATTTTTCTTGAACGGCTGTAAAACTACGGCCTCAGCGTAAACTCATCCCTGCACAGAATTTAAATATATTAAATTTCCTACATAAAAGTCGCGTTCATTTTTCTGTAGGACTGGTAGTTTGCGCGTAGAAAATATGAAAATGTCACTCACGGCTTTTGAATGTCAGACGGACAGCTGAATCGCCCTGTATCTCCCTTGCTGAACGGTACAGTGACCGGATGTACGAAGGTACGAGAATGAGTTGCCACAACTACATGCGAGGCTTTTCAGACATGCAGTTGGTCCAGACTTCCTCTTCATTGATGATGACAGCCATCTCCACAGAGAAGTTCATTGAAAGAATTTCTCTCTACTTAAGGAATCCACCTCAGTGTCTCGGAATATGGATGTAACGTACCTAGGTTTTTGTCTGTTCAGTTTCATAAAATTTCGAATTACATGTTTTGGATACTCTTCCCTTCCAAATGTTTTGTGGTTAATTTTTGCGCTGTTCTGTAACCTTCCGACATCCTATTCAGCAAATATTGTCCAATTTCTGATTATGTTTCAGTGTGAGGCATTAGTGTATTAGTGTATGTCCCCGTGGGGCGGACTGTTCAGCTGGCCTTTGCTTGGCTACTCAGCGCCTCGATGATCTTTATTCACCTGACTATTATGTATTTATCACTTAAGTTAAAGTAGTATTTTTTGCTATTTGTTAATCTTTCTTGTGGCTTGATACCGTTGTTCATATTTTCCTTTCTTGTTCTAATCTGTTCTCATCAACGTAGCTACTATAACATGTTTTTGCATTTTCCAGTTTTTATCTACCGGTACTATTTACCCGTCTACGCTCTTTTCAGCGCCAAGTAATTTATTCCACAGCAGATGTCTCATTTAGCTTCCTCTGGTAATTTCTTTCTCCTCCGTTTTTTTTCATAGCTCTTTATTTCGCATTTCATATTCCACTTAATTTTGGAGTAGTATATGGTAAAAGCAAATTAAAATTAAATAACTAGTTAAACAAATGAACTAATTAGTGAAATAAAAGAAACAAGAAAAGTGTAGTGCAGGTGCATAAAACTTTGAAAACCTCCAAACTGGGGAGTTCACTAAGTCCAGTTTGAGTACCAACTTCAATGGTTTTTGCCAGACCTCTGTGCAAAAGCTGAAGTGTTTCACCAGCTGTCTGTCATTGTGTGTTATTACCTGATGCACAGGACAAGTTTCCAACGATATTACGAACTACTCTCTCATCATCTAACTGGGTGCCTTCTACAAAGTATAACGCATTGTTAGTCCGATGCCGAAAGTACTGCACAATAGTTTGGCCTCTTGCTGCAAAAAGAATCTGAAAGTGAAAGTGTAGCCCGGTAGTTGGCTTCACCTACCACAACAGCGCATGGAAGTTGGTTGTTAGGGGCGGATGTTACCCCAAGGAATTTCCCTTCAATTAGCACTCTCAGTTGAGCCTGAGAACAGAGTGGAGTAAGTGATGATTGGCTGTGCGTTGCTAAGGGAACAATTAACTGCCAAGGCTTTTACAACAACGTACTTTCTAAAACATGGCAGTGGATACTTAGTAGTGTATCATACCATTCGCGTATGGAGCTCGGGATAAAGGTTAAACCGCGCCTGAGCAAATTTTAAAGACACAGAGGCAACGACCAACCACTGTGTCATCCTCAGCCTATAGGCATCACTGTATGCGGATGCAGTTGTCCGTTTACGAGACCGGAGTCGGTACTTCTCAATGAAGTGACTCCTCAGTTTGGCTCACAATGTCTCTGTGCAACCCGATTGCCAACACCCCTCGGAAGACCCGGTCGTCATTTATCCATGTGCTTGTCAAACCGAACTTCGGTAATCCGAAGGGAACCGTTGCTACCACTGCGGCAAGCGTGGGATGAAAGACTACTTAAATACCACTGTATGCGCTATAATTAATCTAATATTGTCTCAAGGTCCCTTTGAAAACGGTAAATGGTGGGTGGGGCGGGGGGGGGGGGTGCGGTGGGCGGGGGTTGTAGTGTATTTCTTGGTTATCCACATATTACTGGTTCTTGAAACTTTGTAAATAGGTTTTAGCAGTATAATCGGCGTCTGCCTTCAAACGTGTACCAGTCCACGTTTCCAACAGTTCAGTGATGGTCTCCTGTACATCAAACTTGTGACAAGTAGTGCTGCCCTTCTTTGTACACTTCAGTATCACCTGTTAAAGCGACGCACAAGTTTATATACAGTTCCTTTGTAGAGTGACTGTATTTTCCCAGTAGCCTGGCAATGAACCTAACTCTGCTACCTGATTTACCTTCGACTCAGCCTGTCTGATCGTTCCATTTCATATCCCTATCAATTGTTAGCCCCAGTATGTGTATGAGTTGAATTGTTGACGTTGTAGTCATGGGATACTATTTACCTATCTCATGTAGATTGCATAATAAAATAAATGACCAATCTCTAAACCACTTTGGAACCTTATGACGATCCGCATTAATATTTGTGCGACTATTTTCAGACAGTACTTCATTACCCCGTAGAGATAACTGCACCATCTATGAAAAGTCTGAGTTTGCTATTAGTATTGTCTCTAGGGTCATTAACATACAACATGAACGGCAAGGGTCCCAACACACATTCTTGGGGCACACCAAGTACTTCTATATCAATGAACTGTATTCAATGAACTGTGAATGAAGCCCGACCAACAGGCATTACATGCGTTGATGAAAAATGATAGTGCATTGAGGATGGATAGTTTCTAGCTGAAATCTATATCTGCCAATAAAATTACAAAAGGACGACTGATAGCTGAAATTTATTTACAAATATTTCTACATCTGTCCATGACTCTCCGACCAAGAAAACCTGCTCCCTTCTCCCTACTAAGAAATTCTCGATCCAATACCAAATTTTGCTTGATAACCCATACGATCGTACTTTCAATGATAAGCAAAGGAGTGCAACTGAGTCAAGTACTTTTAGGAAAGCAAGATATGTTGCATCTGCCCGATTGCCATGACAAATGACTTTCGCTACGACATTTGCGAACAGTAAGATTTGGTTGTGCAAGACCAATTGTTTCCGAATACATGTTGGTTGGCACGGAAGATGTTTTTCTGTTCGAGGTACCTCATTATGTTTGAGCTCAGAATATGTTCCAAAACTCTAGGAGGTGCGCGCGGTGTAGACGCACGGTCTACGGCGCCATGTGATGGTTCGCGTGGCTCCCCCCCCCCCCCCCCCCCCTATTCTTTCGGGCTTCCGGCACGGGTGTGCGTGTTGTCATCAATTAGCATAAGCTAGTTTACGTTAGATTAAATATTGGGTAAGCTTAGGGACCGATGACCTCAGCAGTTTGGTCCCATAGGACCTTACCACAAATTTCCAAATATTTTCTAGGAGGTGATATCCATAAGTTTCTGATATTTAACCTTTCCAGGAAAAAAAAGGAAAATGCAACACCTTTATGGACTGCGTTCAGTGGCACACTGAGGGGCTTTGTTGTTAGCGACTGATTTGTCATAGTCAATAGTCATCGGCCATTAGATGGCGCTCAGGTGGCATGCCTGTTTACCTTCTGTTTTGACTCTGCTGGCTGAGTTTAGAGATGAACAGTGTTTGTAACAATCACTCTAGAGTACAACCAAGCCCCGATGACGAATACGTACTCCTGCTGAACAACTTAGCTTTTCGAACAGGTCTTACTGTAGGCCTGTGGGAAGCTGGATGGACGTATCGACAGATGGACGTGTCGACAGTTGCAGGGAGTGGCAATTGACCCTCAACATAAACGGATTTGACGTATTGCGAATGCGAGTACATAGTAAGAGAGACTCTTCAGTGCACGGTTACAGAATTTCGGGATAACTACTGCAAGCAGTAACTTCCGTAAAATATCTGGAAGTATGCGTACGGAGCGATTTGAAATGGAACGACCACATAAAATGAATCGAGACAAAAGCAGATACCGGACTCCGATTCAATGAACGAATCCTCAGGAAAGAAAACAGCTTGCGAAACAGTCAAACGTTTGACCATTACCTGAATATTTCTCGTCGCTGTTGGACTCGTACCGGAATAGGCTGATCCAAGGAAGGATATCCAAGAAAGAGTTGCACGTTTCGCTGCAGGGTAATTTTGTAGAGATGATCAACCGACTCCAGAGGCAGGCGCTGCAAGAGAGGCGTTCTTCCAGAAGGTGTGGTTTATTGTTAAAGTGTGGCCAGCGTAACATCCTAGAAAACAAATATATTGCTTCATCCTACTTATAAGAAGACCATGGCGGTGGTACATAAAGAAACGTCCGCTTCACAAAGCAGTGTGGCTTGCGGAATATAGAGGCAAATATAGATGTAAATGTAGATATTACAATCAACGTATCAATGGTGTATCGCTGCGGCCAGCAGTGCTCTGTGGGACATCCCCACACTAGAAGACCAGGTTCCGGACGTCAGCGTAATACAGACGCACGTCAATATCGGTACATTGTCTGTGCATTCAGGGAAGAAATCCGGGGCACTCGCTGTACCTGCTGTGTCACCGAAAACCAACGGGAATCATCTGCTTGCAGCAGTACGAAGATGGCATGTGCTCCTGGTCAAGCTACCACTAACGCAAGCATCTACATGTACATCTAGATAGATATTCAGCAAGCCACTGTACCACTACTTGTCATTTCCTCTCATGTTCCACTCGCAAATAAAGCGAGGGAAAGACGGCTGTCTGTATGCCTCCGTGTTGTTGTTGTTGTGGTCTTCAGTCCTGAGACTGCTTTGATGCAGCACTCCATGCTAATCTATACAGTGCAAGCTTTTTCATCTCCCAGTACCTACTGCAACCTACATCCTTCTGAATCCGCTTAGTGTATTCATCTCTTAGTCTCCCTCTACGATTTTTACCCTCCACGCTGCCCTACAATACTAAATTGGTGATCCCTTGATGCCTCAGGACATGTCCTACCAACCGATCCCTTCTTCTAGTCAAGTTGTGCCACAAATTTCTCTTCTCCCCAATCCTATTCAATACCTCCTCATTACTTATGTGATCTACCCATCTAATCTTCAACATTCTTCTGTAGCACCACATTTCGAATGCTTCTATTCTCTTCATGTCCAAACTATTTATCGTCCATGTTTCGCTTCCATACATGGCTACACTCCACACAAATACATTCAGAAACGACTTCCTGACACTTAAATCTATACTCGATGTTAACAAATTTCTCTTCTTCAGCAACGCTTTCCTTGCCATTGCCAGTCTACATTTTATATCCTCTCTACTTCGACCATCATCAGTTATTTTGCTCCCCAAATAGCAAAACTCCTTTACTACTTTAAGTGTCTCATTTCCTAATCTAATTCCCTCAGCATCACCCGACTTAATTCGACTACATTCCATTATCCTCGTTTTGCTTTTGTTGATGTTCATCTTATATCCTCCTTTCAAGACACTATACATTCCGTTCAACTGCTCTTCCAAGTCCTTTGCTGTCTCTGACAGAATTACAATGTCATCGGCAAATCTCAAAGTTTTTATTTCTTCTCCATGGATTTTAATACCTACTCCGAATTTTTCTTTTGTTTGCTTCACTGCTTACTCAATATACAGATTGAATAACATCGGGGAGAGGCTACAACCCTGTCTCACTCCCTTGCCAAACACTGCTTCCCTTTCATGCCCCTCGACTCTTATAACTGCCATCTGGTTTCTGTACAAATTGTAAATAGCCTTTCGCTCCCTGTATTTTGCCCCTGCCACCTTCAGAATTTGAAAGAGTATTCTAGTCAACATTGTCAAAAGCTTTCTCTAAGTCTACAAATGCTAGAAACGTAGGTTTGCCTTTCCTTACTCTAGCTTCTAAGATAAGTCGTAAGGACAGTATTGCCTCACGTGTTCCAACATTTCTACGGAATCCAAACTGATCTTCCCCGAGGTCGGCTTCTACTAGTTTTTCCATTCGTTTGTAAGGAATTCGCGTTGGTATTTTGCAGCCGTGACTTATTACACTGATAGTTCGGTAATTTTCGCATCTGTCAACACCTGCTTTCTTTGGGATTGGAATTATTATATTCTTCTTGAAGTCTGAGGGTATTTCGCCTGTCTCATATACCTTGCTCACCAGACGGTAGAGTTTTGTCAGGACTGGCTCTCCCAAGGCTGTCAGTAGTTCTAATGGAATATTGTCTACTCCTGGGGCCTTGTTTCGACTCAGGTCTTTCAGTGCTCTGTCAAACACTTCACGCAGTATCATATCTCCCATTTCATCTAAATCTACATCCTTCTTCCATTTCTATAATATTGTCCTCAAGTACATCGCCCTTGTATAGACCCTCTATATACTGCTTCCACCTTTCTGCTTTCCCTTCTTTGCTTAGAACTGGGTTTCCATCTGAGCTCTTGATATTCATACAAGTGGTTCTATTTTCTCCAAAGGTCTCTTTAATTTTTGTGTAGGCAGTATCTATCTTACCCATGGTGAGACAAGCCTCTACAACCTTACATTTGTCCTCTAGCCATCCCTGCTTAGCCATTTTGCACTTCCTGTCGATCTCATTTTAGAGTCATTTGTATTCCTTTTTGCCTGCTTCATTTACTGCATTTTTATATTTTCTCCTTTCATCAATTAAGTTCAATATTTCTTCTGTTACCCAGGGATTTCTAGCAGCCCTCTTCTTTTTACCTACTTTATCCTCTGCTGCCTTCACTACTTCATCCCTCAAAGCTACCCATTCTTCTTCTACTGTATTTCTTTCCTCCATTCCTGTCAATTATTCCCTTATGCTCTCCTTGAAACTCTGTACAACCTCTGTTTGTTTCAGTTTATCCAGGTCCCATCTACTTAAATTCCCACCTTTTTGCGGTTTCTTCAGTTTTAATCTACAGTTCATAACCAATAGATTGTGGTCAGAGTCCACATCTGCCCCTGGAAATGTCTTACTATTTAAAACCTGGTTCCTAAATCTCTGTCTTACCATTATATAATCTATCTGAAACCTGTCAGTATCTCCAGGCTTCTTCCATGTATACAACCTTTTATGATTCCTGAACCAAGTGTTAGCTATGATTAAGTTATGCCTTGTGCAAAATTCTACCAGGCGGCTTCCTCTTTTATTTATTAGCCCCAATCCATATTCACCTACTACGTTTCCTTCTCTCCCTTATCCTACCGACGAATTCCAGTCACCCATGACTATTAAATTTTCGTTTCCCTTCACTACCTGAATAATTTCTTTTATCTCGTCATACATTTCTTCAATTTCTTCGTCATCTGGAGAGCTATTTGGCATATAAACTTGTACTACTGTGGTAGGCGTGGGTATCGTGTTTATCTTGGCCACAATAATGCGTTCACTATGATGTATGTAGTAGCTTACCCGCACCCCTATTTTTTTTACTCATTATTAAACCTACTCCTGCATTACCCCTATTTGATGTTGTATTTATAACCCTGTATTCGCCTGACCAAAAGTCTTGTTCCTCCTGCCTGACATTCCACGCTCCGATCCGTAGAACGCCAGTTTTCTTTCCCCTGATAACTACGTCCTCCTGAGTAGAACCCGCCCGGAGATCCGAATGGAGGACTATTTTGCCTCCGGAATATTTTACCCAAGAGGACGCCATCATCATTTAATCATACAGTAAAGCTGCATGCCCTCGGGAAAAATTACGGCCGTAGTTTCCCCTTGGTTTCAGCCGTTCGCAGTACCAGCACAGCAAGGCCGTTTTGGTTAGTGTTACAAGGCCAGACCAGTCAATCATCCAGACTGTTGCCCCTGCAACTACTGAAAAGGCTGCTGCCCCTCTTCAGGAACCACACGTTTGTCTGGCCTCTCAACAGATACCCCTCCGTTGTGGTTGCACCTACGGTACGGCCATCTGTATCGCTGAGGCACGCAAGCCCCCCCACCAACGGCAGGGTCCATGGTTCATGGGGAGGCCTCCGTATGAGCCCTAATTTCTCGTATCTCATCTTTGAGGTCCTTAAGCGCGATGTCTGTGGGTGGCAGTAGAATCTTTCAGCAGTCTTCAAGCGTGGCTACTCTCGTGTCGTGAAAGAGTTGACTGGAGGATGGAATGACGCTGTCTTCAGTGATGAGAGGAGGTAGTATATGTACGAGAGTGATAGACGTACATGTGTACGGCATAGACATGATAAGTGGCCTTTTCCGGTCCCACAGCAGACGTCATGGTATGTGGTGGCCATCAGTTCCAACTCGCGGTCGCATTTGGTGTTTCTGCAGAGTAAACAGTGACCGCAATATTGCACTGGTTTTTATTCGCTTGTTACTACCATTTCTTCGACGGGAAGGTGGTGTGCTTTTTCAACAGCCGCGGCCAGTAAGAGGACCAAATCTCTCGCCAATTAAGCACATATGAGACATGATAAAGGGAACGTACTCATTCTCCAGAGCCAGCAAGATCTACAGCGAAATTGCAACGATGGGTGCTAGGTGCTTGGGATATTTGCGACTGTATTTGCTGCATGGGAATGTGCATACTATGTGGATGACGAAATAAAATACAATGTCTGTCATAAACTTGTCGAAAATCAAAGTTCTAATCTGTGCACAAGTTGTACGTCAGCTCGGAGTCCCCACGTGCTACTGCACGAAAAGATTTACCCACACATCACACAGTACAAACACTTCAATGGGCGCCCGTCAATGTGACTGGACTTGGCTACGTCTTGTCCATGGGGCACCAACTCACATTCGTCGCAATGTACCCAATGTTCCACAAAAGTATTTGATATAAATGCAGGCAGGATTTACTATGCAAAAATCACGTACACACTCACAATGAAAGGGTACAGTACCGCCCGACATTGAAAATAGGTACAACATTCTTCGTTATTCTTGTCGGTACAACATATTTTTTCTAACAATAACTCAATTTCAGTTAATACAGCGAAGCCGGATACCAATGTGGGAAAGAATGACTATTTATTTAATTGATCACATGTGCACTCCCACAAAATAAATCCCTACATCCAGTTTGGTGAGATCTGTGAAATGAATGAATGTATGGTCGTCTGCTAACCGCAGATAGTGAATTTGAATATATGATAATCTTTGAGACGATCTTTTGGTCAACTTTGGTGGAACCAAAGAGACGAAATTTACCGGAGCTTTGAGCGCCTGAAATGTGGCTGACCAATGGGTAGAATGGTCTTCCCCCACCTCGACGGAGGTGCGAGATGACCTGAAGAATGGCCATGTTTCAGCACTCTGCCGCTGGATCTAGTATTGTTAAGACCTGTCTTAGGTGTGCTCCGTAAAGACAAAAGAGTGGAGACATGGTATGCATGTGAAATACTTAAGAGTAGTTTGGAATAATAATTTCTCTATTTGAGGGACTTTTGTGGGGAGAATTAAATGTCAGGCAGGATCGTAGTAATCTTCGGAAGTGACCAACGGTCACAATGAAACCACGTGTAGCAATAAGTTGAAATACTTCCGAGTGCTTAAGTTAAGCTGAATTACTAGCGTGTGTACTATAAGTTGGAAATATTTAAAAAATGGCGTGTGCAGGACTTGAAATTAGAGACGAGTACTTCCACGTGGTGAGTACTGTGTGAGTCTCAATCTGTGTATGAGACAAAAGATAAAGAGAAGTACTCGTCCATGGCATCAGTTGAGAACTCGCGTGTGTGATGAATTTGTTCTTAATATTACTTTGCGTGTTATGTTTCCGTGTGACGCTTGATTCAAACTATAATACTCAGAGAGAAGCAAGGTGAGGCAGCCATCTATCCAGCAACGCCACTTGGCTTGCATTGCACAGGAAGACGTGCATATATCCTCCAGAGTTCATAGTAGGAAAGAAAAGTTACGAAGTGGGGCAGCGTCGTGTGAAACTGGGATAAATACTGATTGAAGTGGGAAAGCTGAAAGTGATGTGATTACAACGTTGTGACTATTCTTTGTATTGTATGTTGCCAGTGTGCTGTATTTCATGGAATTTAAGTATGTGTGGTTGGCATGGGAGAGTAACAAGATAGTTTCCGAGGCAGTGAGTTATGCATGTTCCTTTTTGTACCGCTCGGTCTGGAGGAAATTTTCGTAATGATGGGTGTGAGAGTCGAAGTATGAGATATAGCAAAAGATCCACCATCCTATCCAGAAAGTGCACTGTAGCGTTAAATAATTACGAGACCATAAGATAGACAATCACCAATGTAAATCCATGCCCACTGGGCGGAATTTCTCATGTGTTATTGTTGTAGGTTATAGAATTTGTGTGTTTAGGTTATAGAATTTATCGGAATAAATAAGATATTGAAAAAAAAAAGATTGGTGGCCTTTTTCTTCGGATAGAATGTTGTCATGATACCCAGAATTTGTAATATGTGCGCCATTCATATGCAGTGCGATGGCCACGTGTTGATAAAAGCCGTTAAATAAGAAAGAAAATGTGGTATTGCCAGTGCGTAGTGAATAGTCAGAGTTTTGTAAATTACCAATAGTCAGATGTGCGATTCCGTTGCGTAATATCCAAACAGGAGAATAACTTTTAACTTAATTGTGAGTACTAGAGTTCATGTTACTTGATAAATAAAAAATGAGTCCACTCGCTTGGCAGACCACTCATCTTGCAGGCCTGACTGCTTGATGCCACAGTATGAGCAAGGCATGTGGGTGCCTCTCAACATGTTTCTTAAAGTTTCACAAATTTCCAGCAACAGCGTACAAAAATCTAAAAGTTGCAGTTCACAATAAATTACCTTCAGTGCCTGACCGAGTTTTTTAAGACCTTGGAGGCGGCTGGATAAAACACGATTAAGTGCATGACTTATATTTAGCAAACCGTTAAAGTTCCACAGTATCTCAAACTATAAATTCCATAATGGCTGTACAATAAAACACTCCCAGTGCGTCTTGCATCACACGCAAAACCCGAAAAATAACAAGTCCATCAAATGCCGAAAAATTCTTGTGTCCGAAAGTAGAAACTCTGAATAATTCGCACAATCGAACTAGCGGCTATTTCACCGCTCATCAGAGAGAACTTTCTTGAAACACAGACTAACAGCCTGATCACCTACAACATCGTCCGAACATACACTCCACACAAAATGCCGCTGTTCACCCAGAAAAACTCGGTGAAGCACCACTTAAGTCAGTTAAACTACTTAACATGAAACTTGCTGAAATTCTTAATTTTAACTTTTTATAGTCACATGATATATCAAATCACACGGAAATTTTCGGAGAAATATCATGCTGTTATCAGTTTTCTTTTATAAGCAATACTTTGTATGGTTTTCCTCCGTTTTCGGATTTAAAAGTCTATATATTAACAAACAAAGTAAATTATACACTAAATAATTTCCTATGTCTCAAGTTTTCAGTGCTCCCACTGCTTTTAATGTTTCTCTATATAGTTAGTAAGAAAGGCTGTTTCTGATTGCGCGAAATACACTATTCGGGCTCTTATTTAAATATGTGGATAATTTCAGTAAATACTGGGTGATCAAAAAGTCAGTATAAATTTGAAAACTTTATAAACCACGGAATAACGTAGATAGAGAGGTAAGAATTGACACACATGCTTGGAATGGCATGAGGTTTTATTAGAAGCAAAAAAAAAAAAAACCACCCCATATTGGTAGACTCGTGAAAGATCCCAGCTCCCCAGACCCCAGTCCGTGCTATTATTGGCTTTCGGGTTACCTGAAGTCGCAAGTGTATCGTGATCGACCGACATCCCTAGGGATGCTGAAAGACAACATCCGACGCCAATCCCTCACCATAACTCCGGACATGCTTTACAGTGCTGTTCGCAACATTATTCCTCGACTGCAGTTATTGTTGAGGAATGATGGTGAACATATTGAGCATTTCCTGTAAAAAACATCTTTGCTTTGTCTTACTTTGTTATGCTAATTATTGCTATTCTGATCAGATGAAGCGCCATCTGTCGGACATTTATTGAACGTTTGTATTTTTTGTTTCTAATAAAACCCTATGTCATTCCAAGCATGTGTGTCAATTTGTACCTCTCTATCTACATTATTCCGTGATTTATTCAGTTTTCAAATTTATACTGAGTTTTTCATCACCCGGTATATATCACAAATGTGTTACAAGCAAGAGTTGTAAAGCGCATTCTGGATGCTGGTAAAGTGTCACAGTCAAAGTGTAAACTCATATAGTTCGTGTGAAAGTGTTCTGGACATCAAAATGGAGGCAGACAGATACGAAAAAAGCCGCCTATACTGTCGCAGACCAGCACCCAGCATTATGCTACTACCAGTAATGATGTAACTTCCCGGATCCTCCCGAAATCATCTGAAGATGAACCTGAAAGGGTTCGAAAACCGGTTCATGTAATAAAGCATTATTATTGAAAAAAATTGGTTGCAGTTGTGCGTAACTTATTTACATTTAATATACAGTCACGGTTCTAAAATATCCGTAATGGATAAGCATAATCTGGTTCAAATGGCTCTGAGCACCAAGGGACTTAACATCTGTGGTCATGAGTCCCCTAGAACTACTTAAACCTAACCATCCTAAGGACATCACACACATCCATGCCCGAGGCAGGATTCGAACCTGCGACCGTAGCGGTCACGCGGTTCCAGACTGAAGCGCCTAGAACCGTACGGCCACACCGGCAGGAGTGTATATCACAGTCCGATACAATTCTATGAAATGTATTTGTAGACATCTTGTCTGCTGCAATCGTACAATGCGTTGCCGAGATATTCACTTTTACCGTTCAGGAGTTATTTGTATCATTTAACTTACAATACCCTGTTCACTAATACGGATATCGAAGGTGCGTTTTCACACGCGTAATCGTCCATTTTTTCCACTTCAAACGAGCTCACTGCCTCTTCCGTGATTCATATCGTTCAATATTTATTAATTTTGGGGCATGCTTAATTTTTGCACTGGACGCGAAAAGCGGCCATGAGAAACGAGCAGCCATTGTGCTGATCGCCGGTGGAAGTCCAGATACAACCCCATCTGCCTAACAGAGTGTGGTTCGGACTGGCATAAGCATTTGAAAAAGGGTGGTCATTAACAGATGATGACGGCCGTTCCGGTCGTCCGTCAACTGGTAGCCCGCATCTCGTGGTCGTGCGGTAGCGTTCTCGCTTCCCACGCCCGGGTTCCCGGGTTCGATTCCCGGCGGGTCAGAGATTTTCTCTGCCTCGTGATGGCTGGGTGTTGTGTGCTGTCCTTAGGTTAGTTAGGTTTAAGTAGTTCTAAGTTCTAGGGGACTGATGACCATAGATGTTAAGTCCCATAGTGCTCAGAGCCATCAACTGGTATCTCGCCAGCTAATGTTCACAAATTGATGAAAGGGTACAGTACCGCCCAACATTGAAAATAGGTACGAAATTCTTGTCAGAACAACACTTTTTTGTGTAAAAGTAACTCAATTTCAATTAATACAGCGAAGCCGGATACCAGTGTGGGAAAGAATGACAATTTATTTATTTAATTGATCACATGTGCACTTCCTCAACATAAATCCCTACATCCAGTTTGGTGAGATCTGTGTGGTGTAACTGAATGAATATATGATCATCTTTGAGTCGATCCTTTGGCTACCTTTGGTGAGATCAAAGAGATGGAAGTTACCAGAGCTTTGGAGCGTCTGAAATGTGGCTGACCAATAAGGTAGCAAGGTGCTTCTCCCACTTCGACAGAGGTGCGAGAGAACCGGAATACGGCCATGTTTCGGCACTCTGGCGCTGAACCTTCTGCTGTAAAGAACTGTTTTTTGTTGTGCTCCGTAATGAAAGTGTGGAGGCATGGCATGGATGTGGAATATTTAAGAGTAGTTAGAACTAATCATTTCTCTTTCCCAGGAACTTTTGTGGGGAAAATTACAAAGTGAGGCAGGTAATTTTAAGGGGATTGTAGTAAACCAACGGTCACAATGAGCCCACGTGTAGTTATAAGTTGAGATACTAGCGTGTGTAGAATAAGCTGAAATATTTAAGAATTAATAGCGTGTGTACAATAAGCTGAAATATTTAAGAAATAGCGTGTGTATCATAAGTTGAAGTATTTAAGAAATATCATTCCGTGTGACGCTAAATTTAAACTCTGAGAGAGAATCAAGGTGAGTCGGCCGTTTTTCCAGCAACGCCACTTGGCTTGCATTGCACAGGAAGACGTGCGTTTATCTCCAGAGTTCACAGTAGGAAAGTAGAATTACAAAGTGGGGCAGTGTCGTGTGAAACTGGGATAGATATTGATTGAAGTGGGAAAGCGGAAAGTGATGAAGTTGTAACCGTTCGTTGTGTAATATTTCATATTGTTGTGATGTGTATGTCTTGTAATTTGGGTATGTGTGTTTTGCATGGGAGTAGCAAGGTAGTTTCGAAAGATTTGTGGGTTATGCTTGTTCCTTCTGTATCGCTCGATCTGGAGGAAAGTTTCGTGAGGATGAATGTGAGAGACGAAGTGTGAGGTATAATAAAAGATCCACCATCCGATCCAGGGAGTGCACTGTTGGGGCAAATAGATTACGAGACCATAGTATAGAGATTCACTAACGTAAAGCCATGCCCACTGGGCGGAATTTCTCTTGTGATTTTGTTCTAGGTTGTAGAATTTGTGTGTTTAGGAATAAATCAAATAGTGAATAGAAAGAGATTGGCGGCCTTTTACATTAAATTGTATGTTATCATAATGTCCCGAATTTATATAAAAGCCGTTAAATCAAAGACAAAAAGTAAGTGTGGTATTGCCAATGCGTAGTGTGCAGTCAGAGTTCTATAAATCACTGATAGTCAGATGCGTGTTTCCGTTGCGTATTATTCATGCAGGAGGATAATTTGTAATTAAATAGTAAGATACGAGAATTCATGTTGCTCAATAAATTAAGGAAGAATCCACTCGTTTGGCAAACCACCCATCTTGCAGGCCTGACTGCTTGATGCCACAGTATGAGAAAGGCAAGTGGGTGCCTCTCATTGAAAAATCTGATTCCGCAACATCGGAGACAGGGCGTTTAACACCTCTGTAACACTGTGGGAATATTTTATGTTCCATTTGAACTTATTCTGTCAGAAGAATTTAACATAAGGACTGCGGCGAAGTCTGTGCCACGAATACACAAGACAATATTACGTAATATCACGTGGAAACAGTAAGTATCTGCTACACAGAGATCCAGAGTTTCAGTCAAAGGCTGTCATTGCTTGAGTTCTTGGCTATGGTCCTGAAGCTAAGCAACAGTCACTGCCCTGGAAGAATCATTCTTCGCCTCAGCCAACAAAGGCTGAAGAGTAACATGAAGTCCATGTTTGTCTCTCTCTCTCTCTCTCTCTCTCTCTCTCTCTCTCTCTCTCTCTCTGTTTTTTGTGCTGACGGAATTGTCCATTAAGCGTTCGACCCTCCAGGTCCGAAGATCAATAAAGTTTTCTGTCGAAATGTTGTACGACAGTTGAGGCAGAAACCGCCTACAGAAGGGGCGTACAAACCGTTGGTTATTCCAACATGAAACTGCAAAACTTCATACGGCCTATATTATTACTTTTACCGCAGAAAAAGAAGACAGTTGCTTCTCACCTGCCGTAACCCTAGACTTTATTTCTTCAAGATGAAAATAAAACTTAAGGGCCAAATATCTGATACAGTGGAAGGGATTCGAAACGGATCCGTAAGAGAAATGAATTCATTTCAGAAGTGGCCGAAATGTTGGGATCAGTATGCTCTCTCCCGGAGGAGCTGCTTTGAAGATGATATTTAAATACAGCGAAGTTTCAGCTAGCTCTGAACCCTACCACCCCTTTCATGGAAGTGAAAGATAATCCTGGACAGGTTGCACGTCCTGCTAGGTCAGCACCCAGCCAATCACAGGGTAGTCAACGCCCCAGCCCCCTTTTCAGTCTGCTTTTACTATTCATTTCTGAATTATTTGCTTGTATTTGTGTTCCTGTCTCAATCAGATTTAGCCGGCCGCTGTGGCCGAGTGGATCTAGGTGCTTCGGTCCGGAACCGCGCTGCTTTTACGGTTGCAGGTTCGAATACCTCCTCGGGCATGAACGTGCGTGATGTGCTTAGGTTAGTTAGATTTAAGTAGTTCTAAGTCTAGGGAACTGATGACCTCAGATGTTAAGTGCCCTAGTGCTTAGAGCCATTTGAACCATCCACCATATTTGTTTCTATCGTAAGTTACTATTTCTCTCTCGTAAAAGCTAGTTTTGATAATTGTTTTATTTCTCTAATTATCTGTGTGCTGTGATTTGTGGGACAACATTTGGCGCACAGATTTTGCTATCCACCGCTTGGGAAGACAGTCAACTGTCCTTGATGCTCCAGAAAGTCCACCTGCGCCAGTCTTTTGGTCTATAGGATCATTTCGGAAAATTTGAGGTGTCTGATTTGAAGATGGTGATAGTACAATATCATCTGTCGCTTTTTGCGATAATAAGTAAAATTGGCAGCTTAATGTCACTAACTATTGTAGAGGCCACCACATAATTAGTGGCTTCTGGTGTGAGTTTCGTGAATTTCCCATCGCTGAAGAAGGAATGAGAGAATGCGGTAACGGACCTAAGTGGTGGCAGCGCTGAGCTGCTGGTTCGCTGAACTGCTGTGGCCGCATGCTGGCCGGTTTCCACTGCCCACGAGGTATTAAGGTCTTGGAAGTGATTTTTGGTGTGGCAAATCTACATATCCTGTTGGTGGTTGCAAATACGCGGCAAAGACATTGTGCCGTGTTCAGTGTAGAGAAATCCAGATGACTCCAGCCAATCAGAAGGGTGAGGGTCGTCGGCATAGGCACCGTTGCATCGACTTCTGAACGAATGGGTGGCGACACAGCATGTACAGTGTACCAACATCAGTCCGGTTATGGTCATACTGTAAGCGATAGTGGAGAAGTTTAGGTGGACTTTCCACGTGTTTCAGCGTGTTGAGAGGAATTATTGGTTGTCACTACGGCAAAAGTTGTGTATCCTCCCTTTCAAGAGGTCGTTTCCTGGGAGTGGAGAGGGACGGAAGTGAGTCGATGGTGTAACACGTGGCCGAAAGGGGACATATACCGTGAGAGAGAAGAGCATGGTCAGGACCTGGCACAGTTTTCGCTGAATACTTCTTTTAAACGTCACTTTTTCAGTGCTAGCACTGCTTTTCCTCTGAACAGCTTACAGTTTGCGAGAGCAATTCCGCAACTTGTGTTTCTTTTCAGTGTCATTACTTACTTGGATCTGGAATTCGGTTTTGATTTGCGTTTGTTGAAGCAATTTATAAAAAATATATCCAGTGTTTAAAAAGATCGATTTATTTTTCGCCTTTTTTTTATTGACCTACAACAGTTCAGGTCAGGCAACCCTCTTCAAGTAACAAATGTGACCTATTTCTTATGCATAACTGAACTGTGCTCTCACCGTGACAGCTTTGCGCTGTAAAGCAGGTGTTCCTACGCAGAACTACGTACACCAGTTTGGATACCGTTAGTCTGTTGAGTACGTAAGTGTGCCTGAGCCTCAGCACGTCATGCAAGCAGCAGCGATCAACAACACTCGGTGGACATTTCATTTCGACCTTGATCCAGTATTCCTGACCTTGATCCAGTATTCCTACTTGTTGAATGGTTTGACAATCGCAGTTGGAAACGACACAGTGAGACGCAATTTAGTGTGCAGAATATCGTTGTAGTGACCATTTTGCGGTCAACAATTTCCTCGCTTGAACTCTTTTCTGGCAGCGGCAAGCTGGCAGACTAGAAATTTATATGTTTTATTAGTATTTTGAGGTTCTTTTCTTTTATTAATGATGCTGCATGTGAAGATAAATTAAGAGTGAGGGGGTAGACATTTTATATGTATAAGATGTATATTTGTGTATTATATTTTTGTGTAGTGTGTGATCGTTTAACAATAAATTAGAATTGCGTCCTTCTAGCGGACGGAAAGAGTAAATCGTGCTAGATCCAGAAAGAGTAAGAAACAATTTTAAAACGATACTTCGGTACAGACGGCAAAACTAATCTGGAATTTCGTAAGGGAAGACGCAGTAGCAACAGTTCGCATGACTGAAAACGAAGGAAGCGAACATGTTTATGAGCGGAGTGGAAGTGATCAGATGGGTGAAGGCGAAACGAATGTGCGCCGAGTAGTTCAAATTCAGGAGTGATGGGAAACATGCGACTACGGGCTAGACAGTGGTTAAAGAGAATGGAGGAGAGTAATAATATAGCTGAAGCAGATAGGCCAAAAGCTGAAGCAAATACAGCAAAAGCTGATGCAGAGAGGGAAGACGTGAAGAAAGAAAGAGCAGTTTAGGGAGAAGATGGTGGAACTAGAAAGAAAATACGATCCGTGTAGAGAGGCTGTCAAAGAGAAAATCTACAAACACTCGAAAGTGGTAAAAAAATTGTAAGAAATTGTTATTTTAGGTCGAAACTAGAATGACGAAAGTAGAGACGAGCAGTACCTTTCTTGACAAGAAAATGAAAACTATGGGAAGTAATAATAAAGAACTTCCGCAAAGAGCGGAATATTTGGAAGAACTGCCAGATTCGGAAGCGACCGAAACGGTACAATTGGTTAAAATTGAAGAGTTTGTTTCAATGAAATGCAGTTTTGAAAATGCCAAAAGAGGAATTGAGTGACCACAAATGACGGAGTGGCAATTAAAAGTATCTGGAAATCTGAATCCTTCGTGCGAGTATTCGCAGTCTAGTAGAATGTCACTATCCGGTACGGAGAGTCTATTAGAGAAGCGAGAACGGCGCCGGGCTCGTTTGATAAAAGGCACTCGCCTCGTTAAGGGAAATTATAGCCTAATATATATGTGGCTTATCCGAGTATAATTGAAGTATATTAATAGCCATTTGAGCGGCAAAGTTATTGCTGGTATGACGCTAGTAATACAAAACTGCGCAACGAACATGGGCTTTGCGAGCGAAACAATGAAGTCTGTTGGATCGGCGGCGGAACAAAATGGGGTACGCTTGAGGATTATTAAAGCCTCGCCCTTGCAGCGAATGGCTTTCAGTCGTATGAGACTTATTTCGACCATTCTTAGAAAGACTCGACGTCTCGATCATCCACTTTACGGTGGCGAGTAGATCCAGCTATAATTTTTATGCTAGATGCAAACAGAGCAAAAATGAACTGTCATTGGAGTACAAAAGAACGACGTTGAGGCTTTCAGATTAGTTCTGTTTGACCTGGATGGTTTCAGGCTTGAGGAGAAGAGACGTGGCATTGCTTATAAAACGCGCCAATACCGAAACGGTTGGAATAGCGAGCGTGAGAACACGAATGTTGAGGAACACAGTAAAGGCAAAAGAAGCCATGCTTCAAAGCCGTAAGTGGCGTAGCAAAAAGCCGCAGCAGTATCAGGAAGAGACGCGTCAGGGATCACGGAAAGTCGGTGCCCAATGGAGCGAGAAAACGGAGCTGTTTGAATAATAAATAGAATTACGCTATCCCGCTCCACGCCACAGCCCGTAGTTCTGATTCTATTGCGTGTTTGCGTTCTTAAAATAGTAAAACATGTTTAAATTCAGAAATGATTTGTTGGCAGGGATGGATAACGCAGAAGGGATGGTGTGTTCAATAAGAGAAGTAAGTGTTTACTTTAGAATATCCCTTATGCGGTGTTTTCCTTGTCTTTGCTAGGTGTAGATATCCATTTAGTTGCTTCGCTGGGGGAACATTCTGCGCACTTCGATTGTTGTTTCGGAGAGTTTGCATTTGTCCATGTACAAACGCGTTGTTGTGTTAACTCTTACTGCCGTTCGATGGTGATGCTTTCACTGTCTCAAAGTTAATATAGTATGACAATTCTACTAAAGGACCATCCAGGTACTCGGAAGGCCACAACTTCACCCTTCAAACTCGCTCAGTTGGCTGTAGGAAGCACGAGTCGTCTCTGCGGCCTGGTTACCTACTTCACACATTTGCAGCATACTGAACCTTCTGGGTGTGAGCATCCCCTATTACAGGGAAGTCTATCTGTTCGCTGGTGACGTTGAAAGTCTCTGTAGCTCAGTGCACAGAGCTTATGATCGTCATGTGCAAGACCTCAATTCAATGGGAGACCATTGATGTGTGCCGTGGATTAATAGAGTTCGGATGGGTATGACCTTTATGCATTTATCGATGGGAGTAGTCCCTTTGACATGAAATTGTGAAAGTGTATTTCGGTTTTCCACTGTCTTTCTTAATTATGTTTCTTTCCAATCACCGGGATAAGCAATGAGAGCGCTGTGCGAGCTAGACGAGATGTTCATGTTGAGATAATGTGCTTATAGTCTCCCGCCTCCACCCTAATGAATTATTTAGTAAATGCAGTCAACAGATATAGTCACCACAGCCGAACGCATTATGTAGAAATTCCAGCTCATAATTACTTATTATGAAGACTGATTTAGAATAAGAGTACAAACTGTAGGTATAGATGTAAGTTTTTTAGGGAGGAAACAATCAGTTATTCGCCTTGCTTTCATTACACGAAGTAATGTGACATGGCCTTTCTGCACTTTGTCACACTGGATACCGTGCTTTTTCTTTTTATGCAGATCATTTCAAACATTAAAAGTAATATCACAGTTCCACTATCACTTAAGGTTACAAGTTACGATCGACTGACAGGTTTGTAAAGAAAAAGGTAAACAAGATTTGTTCAGCACACAGGACTCTTCGAACGTTTCAGAAGCGGCGGTACTGCCGGTCCTGACGGCATTAGCTCTCCCAAGTGGATGGCGTCGAGGAGAATAGAGGGACTGAGGGAGCGCACCGCTTGCCTGACACTAATCCCTTGAAAGACGGCAGGTCGCGTGCCTACTGTCTCGGCGGGCCTCAGCAAGCCGAGAACGGTTTCTGGAAACGACCTGCGGGCCGTCTGGGTTGCCCCTCTGGCATTCTCGCTTTAGGTGAATGATATACCCAAACTGAGCTACCAATATGTAACGAATTAGCCAACACAACTACATTTGTTGTTTTAATAATCACTGCACATGCACAACTCTACAAACTGAAGACATCGGAGTAATTAATAAGGCACAAGCCAACATTTATTAGAGTTGATCATACTTAAGTAGTTTGACTTACTTTTTCTGACTTCATGCACGAGTCCGGCCGAAAGCGCAGCCAACACAATCTTACTGCTGATTGACTGGACAAGAGTTACTTCTTTCTTTACAAGCGACCACATGTTCAAGTAATCTGAAAACTCTTTTTACATGTCATTACAAGCCTGACATGTCAAATCCAGGCTCAAGATGCAAGTGTGTTAATGTATTATTGATTCAGAGACTAAGTTTCCCACAGTTTTCATTTTTACTTTTTCTCTTATTGCATGGAAGGTTGCTGACATTTCGGAACTTTTAGATTTTCGGTGATTAAATGGCTCTGAGCACTATGGGACTCAACTTCTGTGGTCATAAGTCCCCTAGAACTTAGAACTACTTAAACCTAACTAACCTAAGGACAGCACACAACACCCAGCCATCACGAGGCAGAGAAAATCCCTGACCCCGCCGGGAATCGAACCCGGGAACCCGGGCGTTTTCGGTGATTAATTTGGAATGAAATTATTTTCTCTTGTAGGGCCATTAATCAGTGACAATCGAAGACGGCCATCCTGGAAGCTTTATTCTTTCGAAAGCAGGAGATGATTGGGTGATGTGACAGTACCGTCACAGTATCGCGTACTGCGGAAATAAGTAGAAAACACCACCTTAATGTTGTTAACAGTGTCCGAGGCAAGATTCTGTTATCTGTGAGGTTTGCAGGATCCAAGAACTTATTGCGGGACGATCACAGGTCTCTTGAGCATTTCTGGTGCAACGAATCTGCATTTCCTGTTGGCGTCTGAAAATACGCGCCACTGACGTAGTGACGTGTTCAGTGTCAATCTAATCGTCCAGAGGATTCCAGCCAATCAGAAGGGTCATCAGGGTAGTCGCTGCAGCTTGAACGTCTGAACCAATGAGTGACGACACAGCATACACACTACCAATCTCTGTCTAGTTAACAGGCATGCCGTAAGCGATAGTGGAGAAGATTCGGCAGGCTTCTCTTGCGTTTCAGCGTGTTGAGGGGAATTCTTCGTTGTCACCGTGGTGAAAGTTTTGAATCGTCCCCTGCTAGCAGTGGTTTCCTGGGAGTGTGGAGGAACAGGAGGGAGTCGACGTGCGAGTGTAATGATGCGTTGTCGAGAGGCCACATCAAGAGACAGTGGCGCCTGATCACGGCCTGGAGCAATGTCGCCATTTTTAGCGCTAGTGCTACTCTTTCTCTGAGAAGCTCAAAATTTTTAGAGAGCAAGCACGTAAAAGCTGTTGGTTTTCAGTGTCTTATTTGGATCTTGGATCCGGTATTACCTTGCATATACGAGCTGCACAGATTTTGGAAAGCCAGTCAGGGCTCGGTAACATTCTTCTGCTCATTTACAGGTTTCCTCCACTTGTTAAGAGAACAGTCGGTCCCACGTGAGCTTCGCTCAAGCAATCCTTTACTGTACTTTTGAGTATTCCATTTCGGAATAAAATTTGTTAGAATTTCCAGAGCTAATTTATCGTTCACTGAGCTTCAAGGAAGCAGTCATTTCTGTCTCAGTTACGAATAACCAATCATTTTAATTGTGAAGCAATATACAGAAAAAATCCACTCTTTAACAGAATTAATTTGTTCCCTCCCCCAGCCCCTCCTTTTTTGTTATTGTCACGCAACAGTTCAGGTCAGGCGACACTCATTAAATAACATATATGACCAATTTCTTCTGCGCAACTGAACTGTGCTCTTACTGTCACAGCATTTCGGCCCGCGCGGCCACGCCGCGCGGTTAGAGGCGCAGTGTCACTGATTGCGCGACCCCTCCCGCCAGAGGTTCGAGTCCTATCTCGGGTGTGGGTGTGTGTGTCGATCTTAGCATAAGTTAGTTTAAGTAGTATGTAAGTCTAGGGACTGATGACCTAAGCAGTTTGGTCCATTAGGAATTCACACACATTTGAACATTTGAACAGCATTCCATTGTAAAGCGCGTGCCCGTACATTCAACTATATATGTGTGGTAGCAAATATAATTAATTTGTATGACAAATGGCTAACGAGAGCTGCTTTCACTTGCATTCAATAAAGTCTTGAGATAACAGACATATCTCATGTACCGTGATTAGCAAATTTCTGAGTTAAGGCAATACATGGCTTACAGCCTGCAGTATAGCCCAATCGTTTTATCCATGCATCCACAATTCAACACCTGACATGCTACCCCGGGGAAAAATAAGCACGTATGGCTTGCTACGGCCAAATGTAGTTGGAGGTACTAACCAACCTAAATATGCACTACTCCTAATAGCTATAATAGTTATTCTGAAAATGAATTAAATACTGATGTAATGTTGTTTAGTACACTGTTCTCAGACTCCAATAAAAATAACTACACTTATACCCGTTACACCCTACATATCAACGTAATACACAATATTCTAACCTTTCTAGGTTACTGAAGCCAAGTGGAATTTTAGCAGTACGGAGTTTAAATCTGTGTATAAATTTCTTTCCCTCCATCAAACTGTACTAAACACATCGAATCTGTAGCTGAGGACGCAACAGATGTAGGTAGGGGAAACCTCTTGTAACCATTTTCATGTATAATACTACTTGTGTGTCTGTGTACTTTATGGCTGCCAATATTATATGATTCAGATCAATATCAGTGTGATCACAGCTTCCAGAAAGTAGAACATTTATTCGATGTGAATGCGCAAGATCCCAGAGTCCCAGCCTCATACGAATGGTAGACGTCAGTGCTTACTTCGCTTCACACAGTCGAACCACGGTCGAGGAGAGATTTCCAACAGGTGCTGAGATACCAGACATTTACGGTTCTAGTCATGGTGTAACTAACCTGTTACTACGGGTTATTACGTTATTGGGTTCAAATGGCTCTGAGCACTATGCGACTTAACATCTTAGGTCATCAGTCCCCTAGAACTTAGAACTAGTTAAACCTAACTAACATAAGGAAATCACAGACATCCATGCCCGAGGCAGGATTCGAACCTGCGACCGTAGCAGTCACGCGGTTCCGGACTGCGCGCCTAGAACCGCGAGACCATCGCGGCCGGCTATTACGTTATCATTGGGAATGTAAATACTTATTGCTTGGGAAGTTAATGTGAGAAGATTAGGGTCGCCACCGACTCTAACCATACAACTAATCGAAGGTTTGGTCGGGTCGGAAAATAAATTAATTTGATCACAGACCAAAAACACACAAAAATGCAAACGTTGTGATGTCGCTCATAGCGGATACAATGTAATTAATAGTATCGCCCGTGCGTTGTTCACGACAATCAAACATTTAAAATAAAATAGAACATGCATGAACACTGCATAAGATCAGCTCCCAGCAACACACCTGAAAATAAGACTTAATCTAAAACACTTGTTTTAAAATAAAAGAGGAGACTAATCACTGGACCTGTGCATAAGGAAACTCATTGGATGTGCTAACGGGAAAGCTACGAGGTGAGTGGCTTAGGTGCAAAAACGTAATCTCGGAACACAAGGGAAAATTGTAGATAAAATCATTTATTCCTAAGATAAGGATGTGAGGCATGTACACGATTCCTGATAACACTTGGTTTTTGGAGACAATTTCTAGGTATAGTGCGAAATTCCAACAATATCACATCACACAATCATGTTAACATTATCTAAAACAAACATGCGATCGGACAGTTAGTGATGCCGGTAGCCCAACAACTATAATGTTCAACCACGTGGTTGGCTCCCCACGGACGAAAGACACATAAAGCAAGGAAAATTTACGAGAAGGCAAAGCTCTAAATATTTAGAAAGGTGAAAGCTTATGCAGGCACAGCTGAAGGCAAACCGACATTCATACAGAAGCGAGTGCTCACTTCTTATCGACACCTTTGTGTGGCGCTCTTCCGGCGGATCCAAGTCTGCTACAGAAATTTGCTAAAAGAAAAATCTGCCAAAGTTTTGCATTCCTTGCTGCGAAAAGGCAAAGCAATCTTCCAGATTGGAAAAGCGAGACCAAAAGCTAATAGCTCTCCCCTCGCCAAGTAACAGCGCGCCACGCGATCAGTCTAACTCACCTTCTTCGACTGGAGCACAGTTGTGGACGCCTCCCGTACGGCGGCAGACTGCCTCCCGCTTCTTCTCAAGCCTCTTCCACGCTCCGCGTGGCCCGGAAAACCCAAAGATGCCATTTCCGCCACCAACGTAACGCAGGTGGATTTCTCACAAGTAGCGAAAACCTCTTTGCTTACTTGACCACTACGAGAGTTGGCTATTCTGTACAACTCCTGCTGAATCTGTACGACTATCGCAGACTTTCTGCAGCAGACTACGCCACCGTCTAGCAACGTGACACACAACCACATTCATTCAATCACGCCACTATGAGAGTAAAGAGAAAAGAGAAACAAGGAAAAGAAAGAGAAATGGTAATGAAAATGGGCTACCGGACTAATGAAAGGTGGCTACAGGACCCTTTCATCACCCCAAACGTCCCGGAGATGACTGTGCCGCGAATTTTCTCGCCATGCTAGGAGATTCGGCAACAGTCTTCGAAACAAACATACCCTAACGAGCAACATTTGCAACAGGCAAACAGCAGCACAAAAGAATTGATTGATCTCTTATATCTGAATGAGTTTAATCAGACCTTAGTCAATAATTGTGACCTCATGTGGTCCGCAAGGCAAACAGAACAAAATAAATTAAGCGTGATATTGTATACTAACATCATGTCATCTGACCTACTACGACAAAAAACGTGAGATATTATTTTAAAATTGCTTTAACCAATTATCAGAGTTAACATAGAGACATAGATGAACAGGTACACAAAATATATACATATATAAATACAATGATACTAAATCATTACCAAGGGCCAAAGGAGTGACAGCTGGTGCTAACATATATAAAAACTTCTACGTGAAAGTGCAAAGCTCAATGTGCATAACAAATACAGTGACACAAAATCATTAATGAAACCAATGAACCAATGGAATGACAGCTGGTAAATAACCAACTATGGAAAATAAGACTTGAGTACAAAAACACATCCAGAAACCAGCTCGTTGACACGCTGTCATTTTGCAGTTTCGTCACATGGTATTTTCACTGGGTATTCTCTTTAGGTGCTGGAGTGGGCGTCTCTTCTAAAGGCGATTTGGAGGATAAGCTACTAGGGGGCTACAACACTGAACTGGGGAGCTCGCAGCGGCGTTGATTGTAACGTCTGTTGTAACCCAGGTTGTTCATCCTAGACAGCACCCCGCGACGCTGCCTCGTGCCCGTTTCCACCCTCTGCGTCCATACTGTGGGATGGTTCGGCTTTGCAGATTTGCAGGACATCGCCGCTTGTGGGCCCTGCCTCATCATCGAGAAGGCGGCTTGGCGGTCGTCGTCCGTGTGTTGCGGAGGAATGTGTTTTACGACACACGCCCCTTTCTCCTGTCGTGCCAATGGAGAGACACGTGCTCTTCTCCGTCGCATCGAGGTCGACGTAAACTCGTGCGGGTGTTGGGCTTGAGACCCGCTTATCGCCTCTTTGCACCGTCTCAGCTGATGCGTCAGTGGTGGGACACGTGTCCCTCCGAGCAGTGGGCGTTACCTCACCGTAGCCGCCGTCTGGACTAGCGGCGCTCAGGGATCGGCGGCCTCGCCTGGCGTGCGTCGTACTTTCCCTTTCGCTTGTCAGATGACTAGCGCATGGAGTGGAACGCCGGCCATCAGCTGGCGCTGCCGTGGTCACACGCCTGCGGGCCCCGGTGTGAGCCTGGGCTTGGGGAAGACCAGCATCCCCTCTCTTCTGATGGGGAAACAGTAGTGACCGCTCGTCGCACCACTGCCTCGCCGTTGATAGCAGGATTCTGCAACGCCTGCCGGTGGACCAAGCCCTGTGCTTTCTGACGCGAAGGCTCAAAAATGTTCAAATGTGTGTGAAGTCTTATGGGACTTAACTGCTAAGGTCATCAGTCCCTAAGCTTACACACTACTTAACCTAAATTATCCTAAGGACAAACACACACACCCATGCCCGAGGGAGGACTCGAACCTCCGCCGAGACCAGCCGCTCAGTCCATGACTGCAGCGCCTTAGCCCGCTCAGCTAATCCCGGGCGACGCGAAGGCTCCCTAGGCGGCCTTGCGCCCACTTAAGAACTGCGCTCACAGAGATAATTACAAAATATGAAGTGTACAGATTACCAATAAATCAGCGGAGTTTCTTACTCCTGATCAATACGTGGAATATTGCCCAAAATTAATTGGCAAGAAGGGCCTCGTTAACGATACCAATAAAATAACAATGAGGGAAATTACATAACCAATATTCAAACAAACAAAAAATCCTTTTTATAAAATATAGTTCCAGCATTACATTTGCTGTCAATCATTCAGGGTAGATCTTGTACAAGGTTTGGTCAGGATTTGGATAGGATTTGGTGCCACTGCTAACTACAGACACAAAACTCTACCTACTCCTAACTACGCTCCCACACACAATCTACACAGCTCGTACTAGTCACCATCACCATATAGCCCAACTACAATTCCCACATATAAACAAAATATTCCTTTCAACGCCAATACCCATATCGTTGTTCATTGACTGCTCCTCCAAGGTTTGCAGAACATGTTTGCTGATCTGTGAAAAATTTCCGAGACTTATTTTCTATGGACATTGCATAATAAAAGTTATGATTAATGAGACACAGAAGGTTCATTCAAGTCACATCTGGAATGGTAAATGTTTCAACATCTATTCATCAGACTAACGCAAATGGTCAGTGGGCATAAAAATGGAAATAAAAATCATCCTATCCTATTAGCAAACACATAAACACTTCGTCCTATAAGTACATAAAAAAAAATACTGTCAAAAGAAATCCATTGTCCAGGGCCATGAGTACCCAACTTACTGCTGTCATAAGATGCTCATAATGATTACACAATTACTCACCACATGTCCCCAGGGGTCCTCACCTACCGTCGTGTTATTTCAGCTTAGAGGTAGTCGCACTGATTCTCTATTAAATATCAAGTTGCTTGAGTTTATTAGTTGCTTCCATATACTTCTTCCGGGGTTTCACATCCTGGTACCCTCAACCGTACCTAGTAGTATGTGGCGGCAAGTTACACTTTCCATGTATCTTATAAGATGTCAACTCTGAAAATCAAACACTATTAATCTCCCTTCGTATACAAATCCTTCGCCTACAAGTCACCAAGTCGCTTCATCAACATCGCAGTACATTTGAAAAATCTCACTGAATCATGCTCACCTAAGGGGAATAAGAACATTACAACTGTAATTTATCATCAAGAATTACCTTACGACCATTGACTCGCCACACCAACACACCCGATACCTTTTTAGTCATCAAAAAAACAAAAGCCATCATACTGTAAAAGGAAACGCTTCATATGAGCCTCATAATCATTTACATTCAGACATTTTAAAGCTGCACAACACTACTCCTTTCTGCTGAGAAGAAGAAATAACTACACATATATTGGGAAACCCTTTACAACTAATAGAAAATATACACTTTAATTTTAATCACACCAGAGTGAATCAAAACACCGGAAAATATACACTGTAAATGTACTAAACAGACACGACTGGGTTTACCGCAGGCACACCAATACTGTGGCACTCCCCCAACAAATCTTCCATAATAACGTCTTCCTTTATCAAATGCGCATCAATAGCACTGGTCCTCATTAAGTTGACGCCAACCGAGTCAGCCAACAGTCATTGATCTCTTTGATTAGAGACATTTGTCGGATTGTGCCGCGAGTTTGCGGGACGAATTTCAACACCCACTGGGGGACCATCCGTACTGTTTACGGCACCCCTGTTGTTGCTTGTTCGAAAATTATTCTGTGGTCGGTCACGACTACCGTTCCTAGGTCCGCTGTAATTGCGCCTAAATCTCTGCTCATTACCATATCTTCTAAACTCCCGGGGGTGTCTGATTTCCTCTAGGCGAATGATGACTATTGGCATAGTTCGTTCTGCGACGCTGCCAACGCTCGCGCATTCTGTAACTCTCAGGCGACCCATTACGTCTGTATTGCCACCTGTCTCTACGGCTGCGGCTTCGCTTGCGCGGCCGCTGCTCGTAGGCGCTCTGACCGTAATTCTGCGTGGTGCCATTCGCATCGCACTCAAGCTCAAAAAGGAGATTGCGAAAACCCTCTACGTCACCCTTAAATCGTCCTGCAAGGATAACGTGCCGCAACCGCATTGGAAACTTTCCCAGGCAAATACGAATAATTTCCTCAGGTCCATAAGGATCGTCAAGATGTTCATTCGTCTGCAGCATGTGCTCGAACATCTGCACAGGGCTGGAGAATTTTGACCTGTTTAACTCTGGTAGCATAATGAGTCCGTGTTTTACACGACTTTGCGCTGCCACTGACTAATAGATCGACAGGAAGTATTGTCGAAACTCCCCAACAGTGTAGCAATTGCGTGCAATTGACCTCATCCGCGCCGCTGGCTCACCTTCACGGTAGCCGCACATATACTCTATCTAGTGCGCTCTGGGCCACGTAGGAGGGAGGGAGAACTCGAACTGCTGTAACCAGGCTCGCGGGTGAATCCCCGTAGTCGAGTTACGGAAGACTTCAAAATTCCTCACGGTCAGAAAATGTTTAAAGTCAAATTCGTGAGTTTCCCTTGGCGACCGTTCCTGGGGGTATCCACGCCGTTCCCACCTGGTACGAGATTCGTGATCGAGACGATGATCAAATTCGCCATCGTTCCCGGAATCATCGTCGGAATAACGGCCCTTTCGTTCATTTCTTTCAACTTCATGGGCCTTTAACCCTTTTAGGTGAAGTTCTAAACGGGCCATGCGCTCGCATATTCCCTCGGTAACCCCTCTGTTGTATTTTTATTTCACACTGTCCACGCGGACATTTCGTTATCGACCGTATTTTGTCTGCATCCGCTGATGACGAGGTAATCGTTTCCCTATTATTGTCAGACTTACGCGTCACTGCGTCTGAGATCCTGGCGATTTCTTCTGCCATCTCTCGGTGGGCCGTGTCTTGTTGTGTTTGCGTAAGCCCTTGCTCTCGCTCGAGAGCTATTATCGCCTGGCTGAGGGTTTCTGCCTGCGCGCTAAGATGGACCGGGCACTTAGCTGCAGTGTCCTCTATTCGGGACACAAGAGCCGCGTGGTCACTCTGGCATTGTTCTGCTAACGCGCGGAGATCCCTGGCGGAATTTTGTCCTACTCGGGACTCAAGAGCCGCTTGTTCACTCTGGCATTGTTCTGCTAGCATACGTATATTCCCAGCGAACCTTTCTTCTTGCTCCATCACCTGATTGCTAATGACTTGCTGCCCCTCTTCTAAGGCGGAGATGCATTGGTCAATGATCGCCAGTTTCTCCCCAACACCCTGTACTATTTCACTAGTCAATCTTTTAGTTGCTTCCTCGATATGCCTCCTATTTTCTTCTGCATGTTTTTTTCACTTCCTCGCTATGTCTCCTATTTTCTTCCGCTTGTTTTTTATTCACTTCCTCGATATGTCTCCTATTACTGTCTAGTAATTGTCGTAGCATAGTCTGTAATGAATTTGCATCTATCGAATGATTCGAAATCACTACAGCAGGCTCAGGATGGACAACACTTGTACTTGCGTTTTCCGCGTTTCGTTTCTGGTCGGATTCGACGTTTTGACCTCGTCCTTGTTCAGGGTTATTGTCTGGCAGGTTTTTCCGATCGCGGCTCCCTGAACAGCTACGCGTCTCCATCATAAGGATAGTTACTCCGTGCTCCAAAATACAACAAGAATAATGCCAAAGTCTCCTAATGGACTCACAGTCCCCACAAAGCACCCAAGATTTACTATATGACACCGATACACGCCACAGGACAAGAATTAACGCACACTTTTAACACAATTGAATACTAAATCACAATGTCTATACAGTAATACATATACTAGATAAAACATGTAAGAAAATGCACACCTATATATCATAAATTCACGTAAATTCTGTATTGCAGAAAGACAATATACCAATTAGCACATCCAACCGAAAATAACTAATCCTCACTGCGCATCAGAAGATTTCTGGTTTACCGAAATCCGTGAGCGGGGTAAGCCATTTGTAACTAACCTGTTACTACGGGTTATTACGTTATTATTGGGAATGTAAATACTTCTTGCTTGGGAAGTTAATGTGAGAAGATTAGGGTCACCACCGACTCTAACCATACAACTAATCGAAGGTTTGGTCGAGTCGGAAAATAAATTAGGAGGGTAAAAATCGTAGAGGGAGACCAAGAGATCAATACACTAAGCAGATTCAGAAGGATGTAGGTTGCAGTAGGTACTGGGAGATGAAGAAGCTTGCACAGGATAGAGTAGCATGGAGAGCTGCATCAAACCAGTCTCAGGACTGAAGACCACAACAACAACACAGACCAAAAACACACAAAAATGCAAACGTTGTTATGTCGCTCATAGCGGATACAATGTAATTAATAGTATCGCCCGTGCGTTGTTCACGATAATCAATCATTTAAAATAAAATACAACACTACACGATTCCTGATAACACGTGGTTTTTGGAGACAATTTCTAGGTATAGTGCGAAATTCGAACAATATCACATCACACAATCATGTTAACATTATCTAAAACAAACATGCGATCGGACAGTTAGTGATGCCGGTAGCCCAACAACTATAATGTTCAACCACGTGGTTGGCTCCCCACGGACGAAAGACACATAAAGCGAGGAAAATTTACGAGAAGGCAAAGCTCTAAATATTTAGAAAGGTGAAAGCTTATGCAGGCACAGCTGAAGGCAAACCGACATTCATACAGAAGCGAGTGCTCACTTCTTATCGACACCTTTGTGTGGCGCTCTTCCGGCGGATCCAAGTCTGCTACAGAAATTTGCTAAAAGAAAAATCTGCCGAAGTTTTGCATTCCTTGCTGCGAAAAGGCAAAGCAATCTTCCAGATTTGAAAAGCGAGACCAAAAGCTAACAGCTCTCCCCTCGCCAAGTAACAGCGCGCCACGCGATCAGTCTAACTCACCTTCTTCGACTGGAGCACAGTTGTGGACGCCTCCCGTACGGCGGCAGACTGCCTCCCGCTTCTTCTCAAGCCTCTTCCACGCTCCGCGTGGCCCGGAAAACCCAAAGATGCCATTTCCGCCACCAACGTAACGCAGGTGGATTTCTCACAAGTAGCGAAAACCTCTTTGCTTACTTGACCACTACGAGAGTTGGCTATTCTGTACAACTCCTGCTGAATCTGTACGACTATCGCAGACTTTCTGCAGCAGACTACGCCACCGTCTAGCAACGTGACACACAACCACATTCATTCAATCACGCCACTATGAGAGTAAAGAGAAAAGAGAAACAAGGAAAAGAAAGAGAAATGGTAATGAAAATGGGCTACCGGACTAATGAAAGGTGGCTACAGGACCCATTCAATTGTAAGAAACTTTCTTGATGTTGAGCTCCAGCAAACCAGGCTAGCAGAAATTGATGGAAGAGCTTAGGCTCAGAATATGACATAATTCATTATTTGCCAAGTGATTCACATTTATTGAACAACTTTTTTTCAAAGCGACAATAGTAAAATACAATGATAGCAAAATGGTACCAGGCTAACACAATGGTTTTGAATTACACACCCAAGATTTAACACGGTCGTTTAAGAGACATGAAAAAATTAAAGCAAAATTTGGAATGTCAAATGTAACAGTGACTAGCACGAATTTAGTAAAAGGTAAAAAACCTTTTAAAAAATTCAAATGGCCAAGCTAACAGAATGTTTATAAAATTTCAGATCAAAATTTTACATGGTACTTTAAGAGAGCTGACTAATTTAGAGTAAGATTTTTAGATGTCAAATATAACAACTGGCACAAAATTAGCATCGAGTAAAATGTTTGAACAGAGTCAAAAGTCAAAGCTAGCACAATGGTTTTAATTAAGAAATCTAAATTTAACACGATTTTTTGAGAAACCCAACAAATTTAAACAAGGGCCAGCAAATGGCCCGGATGGCTACGGAAAGCTTGTTACAGAAAGGTCAGGGCACCAAAAGGGAACCAAGCCAAAAGACAAAAATACACGAACTCTGAAAGATTTAGATCCACCTGAATCAGAGAATAAAAAATTTATACAGCAGTCAGTGTGCCATATAGCTGCTTCACACAAGGTATCCCAGATGCTGTCCAGTAATATAGTGCCGCCGGTGCGCTCACCCTTCTCAGGCCATCCCAATTGCACGCACACATTGCAGAAACAGTAGCTGACTCATCACGCAACAGTAGGGCGCTCGTAACATAAGCGTCATGCACAAGAAGATGCCTAGGAGCGCCAATAGGACAATTAGTAAGATAAGACACTTTAAAAAATAGCTGCCTGAACGAAGAATCCAGAATTAAGTAAAACATCCCCCCTCCCCCAACTTCGACTAACAGATTAAACTAAGAATTTCAAGAGTAATACAATTTAAACGCTGGTGGGAACCAAGAATAAGTATATTAATAAAACCAATCTACAAACATAATAATAATTTTAAATAATAATTTTGAACTTACATTCCGGGTTGAAGTAATGGTTCTATTAATAATACAGGGTGATCCAAAAAGAATACCACAACTTTAAAAATGTGTATTTAATGAAAGAAACATAATATAACCTTCTGTTATACATCATTACAAAGAGTATTTAAAAAGGTTTTTTTTTCACTCAAAAACAAGTTCAGAGATGTTCAATATGGCCCCCTCCAGACACTCGAGCAATATCAACCCGATACTCCAACTCGTTCCACACTCTCTGTAGCATATCAGGCGTAACAGTTTGGATAGCTGCTGTTATTTCTCGTTTCAAATCATCAATGGTGGCTGGGAGAGGTGACCGAAACCCCATATCCTTAACATACCCCCATAAGAAAAAATCGCAGGGGGTAAGATCAGGGCTTCTTGGAGGCCAGTGATGAAGTGCTCTGTCACGGGCTGCCTGGCGGCCGATCCATCGCCTCGGGTAGTTGACGTTCAGGTAGTTACGGACAGATAAGTGCCAATGTGGTGGCGCTCCATCCTGCTGAAATATGAATTGTTGTGCTTCTTGTTCGAGCTGAGGGAACAGCCAATTCTCTAACATCTCCAGATACTTTAGTCCAGTTACAGTAGCACCTTCGGACCAAAAACTTTATTGGCTGAAATGGCACAGAAAACGTTCACCTTAGGCGAGTCACGTTCATACTGAGTTGTTTCCCGCGGATTCTCAGTGCCCCATATACAGACATTGTGACGGTTGACTTTCCCGTTAGTGTGGAAAGTTGCTTCATCACTAAACACAATCTTTGAAACGAAAGATTCATCTGTTTCCATTTGAGCAACGATAAAATCACAGAAATCGATTCTTTTAATCTTATCAGCTGCAGACAGTGCTTGAACCAATTTCAGACGATAAGGTTTCATAAATAACCTTTTTCGTAGGACTCTCCATACAGTTGATTGTGGAATTTGCGGCTCTCTGCTAGCTTTGCGAGTCGATTTTCCTGGGCTGCGACAAATGCTTGCTGGATGCGTGCTACATTTTCATCACTCGTTCTCGGCCGTCCAGAACTTTTCCCTTTGCACAAACACCCATCCTCTGTAAACTGTTTATACCAACGTTTAATACACCACCTATCAGGAGGTTTAACACCTTACTTCGTTCGAAATGCACGCTGAACAACTGTCGTCGATTCACTTCTGCCGTACTCAATAACACAAAAAGCTTTCTGTTGAGCGGTTGCCATCGTAGCATCAACTGACGCTGACGCCTAGTCAACAGCGCCTCAAGCGAACGAATGTACAACTAAATGAAACTTTATAGCTCCCTTAATTCGCCGACAGATAGTGCTTAGCTCTGCCTTTTGTCGTTGCAGAGTTTTAAATTCCTAAAGTTGTGGTATTCTTTTTGAATCACCCTGTATAACAGGCAGATACCAGTACGAAACGGCCCGCAGACCCAGCAGGCTCGAAGAATCATGTAAGAAATCTCGCCTTGCAATACCCATGGGGGTCCACACAGAAAATTTCACAGCTGTTCAGCAGTACACCCCGTATGTTAATAGATCCTGCGAGATCAGAACACCCCGTATTCTAATAGATCCTGCCAGATTAGAATGTAAAACATAATTAAATGAGCACATTAGTCATAAATGTTCATGTGACGACCTGTAACACCTGCGAGAGCTGTCACATTCCCACCGCTTGCACAGATGGTGACAGTAATGGTGTTAGGAATCATTTGCGAAGGAGAAGCACTACTAAAACCAAACAATAAAAAACTTTCACCACAATCGCCACACATGGGAATCGCAACTAAGTTATTTTGCAGGAAAGCAACACAGGGCTCTCAGCAAACTCCCAGGTGGACAGGCTCAATCAGTTTCTATAAGCGATTCACACCACACTACGGCGAATCTAAATGGAAGAGTCACATGGGACAGGAGAGTAACAACACAGCCCGCTAACGCCAACCCTCTAACGCCGCCAAACTAAACCACACGACACAGGCCGACTACAGGAGCCGGCCGCGGTGGTTTAGCGGTTCTGGCGCTGCAGTCTGGAACCGCGGGACTGCTACGGTCGCAGGTTCGAATCCTGCCTCGGGCATGGGTGTGTGTGATGTCCTTAGGTTAGTTAGGTTTAAGTAGTTCTAAGTTCTAGGGGACTTATGACCTAAGATGTTGAGTCCCATAGTGCTCAGAGCCATTTGAACCATTTGAACCGACTACAGGAAAGCGGTGCACCGGAATCAGATAATCATACTCAAAGTCGTTCCCGTTGCAACGGTTCCCTCAGATCGAGTCGGTCAAGACACCAAACACTGGCGCGTGACAACATACGTTTGCACCAGCCGACTTCCTTCCTGCTCCTAGCCCGGAGACGTCCGTTCTACAACACACCAGGCTCGCGAACGTTTCAAAGCGGAAGACACGGTTAAAGAGCGCCACCCGGCGTCCTGAGGGAAAATTAACCAGGGACACGATCTACAGACCGCAATCGACACGATCCTACACGCCACAGAGCGTAGATTAGAAATGACCTCCAGTAATTCTTCTCTTTGCTACGAGATTGACTATTTGGTTAAGTGTGATTTCACGACGTCCTTTTATCCGTGGCAAATATACGTCTATATTTCATTTTTCCTTAGTTCTGTGATGGTCTCTAATATATGCCAAATATATCTTGGTCTCACATCTTCTGCATATGTTTTAACAACTTTTAAGCAGACAAATTTTAAGTAATATGGACAGTTATAAGCTTCTGGAGTAGGAGAGGTGGCTGGACAAGATATGTTTAACTACTATTTTAAAAGAACTTATTTATTGTACTAAATATCAGAGACCAGGAATTTCAAAATTAAAACTTCCTGAAGTCTCTTCTAATTTAGACAGTGCACTCATTTACCCATTTACTGCTGCATACATCACTGTTGGCACGACACTTGATGGCAGGTAACGTTTCCCAGGCCCAAATCCACCGTACTGCATCAGGGTATAGTGTGATTCATCACTCCAAATTACTCATTCATTGTCCCGTCGCATCGCTTACCACTGACTACAGAATATTGTTGCTTGTGAGGAGCTTCTCGCCAACTGATACACCATTCTTTTTAACTCAGTGCGCACAGTTATTGTACTAGCTAGACTCAGCAGGCTAAAACCATTTTGGTACTAGCGAGAGATTCATTCCGCTGATTTCTCACGATTTTGTCACAAACGTCTTCCGAAGTACTCAACAGTTTCCGTACGGAACATGATGTCCGCCTGGTCTTGGTTTAGCTGTCTTCACAATAGCATCTTCATGTACTTGTTTACTCACGAGTTCACAATTAAGTGTCTGGCAGGTGCTTCATGGAACCACCTTCAGGCTATTTGTCTACCGTTTAATTCTCGAAAAGCGCAAGGGAATAACGCTAACTTAAATCTTTCTGCTTGAGTTATGATTTCTCTTATTTTATAATGCCGATCATTCCTACCAACTCAGGTAGGCGCCAAAAAAATATTATCACACTCTGAGGACACAGTTGGTGATTGAAATTCATGAGAAGATCGTGCAACAACGGAAATTGCCTTTTCCTTAATGACTCCCACTCCAATTCGTCTATCGCATCCGTGACACTCTCTCAGCTGCTTTTCTATAATACGAAACGAGTTGCTCTCCTTTGTTTTTGATGTCCTCGTCAATCCTCTCAGATGCGAATCCCGCACCGTACAGCAATGCTCCAGAAGGGCAGAGAAGCGTAGTGTAAGCAGTCCCTTTAGTAGACCTGTTACATTTTGTAAGTGTTCTGCCAACAAATTGCGGTCTTTGACTTATTTTCCTAACAGCATTATCTATGTGATCGTTTCAATTTAAGTTATACGTAATTGTAATCCGTAAGTACTTAGTTGAATTTACAGCCTTTAAATTTTTTATGCTTTATCCTGTAACCAAAATTTAGCGGATTCCTTTTAGCACTACTACAGTGGATTACTTCATATTTAATATATATATATATATATATATATATATCACCAATGTAGTGCGCTTGCCCATTATCCACACGGGTGGCATGTATGGCCATTGTGTCTGGATGGCGCAGTGGTCAGTGCATCTGCCTAGTAAGTAGGAGCCAGGTTATATATACAACTCTAAAGAAACATAAAAAACTTAAAACCAAAAATCTAAACTTTCAGACATGTCCGAAAGAACAGACACCATTTTTGATCCAGCAGACACTACGAATTAAGACACAAAGGAATCACAGACATTGGCTGTGAGTGGCCATTGATTTAAATCAGTGGGGGAAATTGAAAATTTGTGCCAGATCGGGTTCGAAACTGTCTTCTACTTGCTAGGCAGATGCACTGACCACTGCGCCATCCAGACACAATGGCCATGAAAACTTGCACGGACAACACTAACATGCCACCCGTATGGATAATGGGCAAACGCACTACATTGGTGTTGTGTTGTGGTCTTCAGTCCAGAGACTGGTTTGATGCAGCTCAACATGCTACTCTATCCTGTGCAAGCTTCTTCATCTCTTCTACTTCTTCTATTGCAACCTACATCTTCTGAATCTGCTTAGTGTATTCATCTCTTGGTCTCCCTCTACGATTTTCACACTCCACGCTGCCCTCCAGTACTAAATTGGTGATCCCTTCATGCCTTAGAACATGTCCTACCAACCGATCCCTTCTTCTAGTGAAGTTGTGCCACAAATTCCTCTTCAGCCCAAGTCTTTCCAATACCTCCTCTTTAGTTACGTGATCTACCCATCTAATGGCTCTGAGCACTATGGGGCTTAACATATGAAGTCATCAGTCCCATGGAACTCAAAACTGCTTAAAACGAACTAACCTAAGGACATCACACACATCCATGCCTGAGGCAGGATTCGAACCTGCTACCGTAGCGGTCGCGCGGCTCCAGACTGAAGCGCCTAGAACCGCTCGGCCACACCGGCCGGCCTACCCGTCTAATCTTCAGCATTCTTCTATAATACCACATTTAGAAAACTTCTATTCTCTTCTTGTCTAAACTACTTATCGTCAACGTTTCACTTTCATACATGCCTACACTCCGTACAAATACTTTCAGAAAACACTTCCTGACACTTAAATCTATACTCTATGTTAACGAATTCTTCTTCTTCAGAAACGCTTTCCTTGCCATTGACAGTGTACATTTTATATCCTCTCTACTTCGACCATCATCAGTTACTTTTCTCCTCAAATTGCAAAACTCTTCTACTACTTTAAGTGTCTCATTTCCTAACCTAATTCCCTCAGTATCGCCTGATTTATTTCGACTACATTCCATTATTATCGTTTTGCTTTTGTTGATATGTCCATTCCGTTCAACTGCTCTTCCAGCTCCTTTGCTGTCTCTGGCAGATTTACGATGTCATCGGCAATCCTCCAAAGTTTTTATTTCTTCTCCGTGTATTTTAATTCCTACTCCAAATTTTTCTTTTGTTTCCTTTACGGCTTACTCAATATACAGATTGATTAACATCTGGGGGAGGCTACAATCGTGTCTCACTCTCTTCCCAACCACTGCTTCCCTTTCATGCCCCTAGACTCTTATAACTGACATTTGGGTTCTGTACATATTGTAAATAGCCTTTCGCTCCCTATATGTTACCCCTGACACCTTCAGAATTTGAAACAGGGTTTTCCAGTCAACATTGTCAAAAGCTTTCTCTAAGTCTACAAATGCCAGAAACTTAGGTTTGCCTTTCCTTCATCCAACTTCTAAGATAAGTCGTTGGGTCAGTATTGCCTCACGTGTTCCAACATTTCTACGAAATCCAAACCGATCTTCCCTGAGGTCGGCTTCTACCAGTTTTTCTATTCGTCTGTGAAGAGTTCATGTTAGTATTTTGTAGCCTTGACTTATTAAACTGATAGTTCGGTAATTTTCACATCTGTCAACGCCTGCTTTCTTTGGGATTGGAATTATTATATTCTTCTTGAAGTCTGAGGGTATTTCACCTGTCTCATACATCTTGCTCACCAGATGGTAGAGTTTTGTCATGGCTGGCTCTCCCAAGGCTATAAGTAGTTCTAATGGAATGTTGTCTGCTTTGTATCGAGTTAGACCTTTCAGTGACCTGTCGAACTCTTCAAGCAGTATCATATCTCCCATTTCTTCTTCATCTACGTCCTCTGCCATCTATATAATATTGCCTTCAAGTACATCGCCCTTACAAACACCCTCAACATACTGCTTCCACATTTCTGCTTTCCCTTCTTTGCTTAGTACTGGTTTTCCATCTGAGCTCTTGATATTCATACAAGTGGTTCCCTTTTCTCCAAAGGTCTCTTTAATTTTCCTGTAGGCAGTTTCTATCTTACCCATAGTGAGATAAGCCTCTACATCCTTACATTTGTTCTCTAGCCATTCCTGCTTACCTTTTTTGCACTTCCTGTTGATCTTTTTTTTTTTTTTTTTTGAGACGTTTGTATTGCTTTTATCCTGTTTCATTTAATGCATTTTTATATTTTCTCCTTTGATCAATAATGCAATATCTCTTCTGTTGCCCAAGGATTTCTGCTAGCTCTCGTCTATTTACCTACTTGATCCTCTGTTGCCTTCCCTATTTCATCTCTCAAGGCTACCCATTCTTCTTCTACTTTATTTCTTTCCCCCATTCTTGTCAATTGTTCCCTAATGCTCTCACTGAAACTCTGTAATACCTCTGGTTTTCTCAGTTTATCTATGTCCCATCTCCTTAAATTCCTACCTTTTTGCAGTTTATTCAGTTTTAGTCTACAGTTCATAACCAATAAATTGTGGTCAGAGTCCACATCTGCCCCTGGAAATGTCTTACAACTTATCCACATACTACATTAGTAGTGTGTGGATAAGTTGAGAATTTAGATGTGATATGAGTCTGTGCAAAGTGCAATGGTTGCTATGTATAGGTGACGCAGTGGTGAGCGTATGAACCAACTAAGCAGCGAACAGGGTTAGAGTCACGGTCCGGTGTAAATTTTCAACTATCCTCACTGATTTAAATTAATTCGCGCTAACAGCCAATGCCTGTAAGTCTTTTTGCGTCTTTTTTTTTTTACTGGCGCGTCCGGCTGTTGCGACATCTAGTGGTCAAGTATACATTATGTTCAGGTCACGTGTCCGGATACTTTTGAACTGATAGTGTTGTTCGTAGATAGGTAACATGCAGGGCCTACAGTAAGGGACTTAATATGGCATTCCGCAGATGGTCACGTGTCGCTATGCGACGAGTCACCGTACGACAGCCGAGATAGAGGTAAGGATTATATCGTTTTAAATGTCATTTGAGTAACGACTTTATTTTATCAATTTTGGTTGAAGAACACCGTAGCTTTTTTCGCAAATTACCATGTAGAAAGTACAGCAACCAGTCACAAGTTTGTTTTTGAACTGATTTTATAACACTATTACTAGGTTCCGGCCTCAGCCCATCGCCAGGAGATAGCGTGACTTTTTTGCAAGTTTTTTAGTTGTGCCCTAATAATGACCAAGTTTTTGTGGTGGAATGATTTACAAAAGGTTTTACATTTGCGTCCTACAACACAACAAAAATTATATTTATCCTTATATATGCTCTACGCATTGTACTTACTTCCTGAAGAGCCCTCCTTTACGTATTGCAAAACAGAGGTTTGATTTTCCTTTAAAATCCATGCTGATGAATAAACTGAATAAATAGAAAATGGCGGACACATTTACTTATATCGACTGCTGATTTGTTGTGCCAAAGAACGTGATATGTTTACAGATGAGGCACACTTCTGGAATTACTTCAAAGATACTTCTTCATAGTACAGATAATTTTACACAGTTAGACATTTAATTACACACATCAAAAAAAGTTTTCCATCACCCCGGTTCCCAGAAATCCTGAACATATACGTTGACTGTGGCTATTGTAGCACAGACACAGTCGTTTTGACTGCTCATAGATGTCACTAAACCCACCAAAGGTGTAAACAACCGTTCATGAGCAGCGCCTATTAGACGGAGGGGGTCCGACAGCCGATCAGTTCCAGTCATTCCACCAGGAAAAAGGTACACAGCTCGTGTTGTCTGTACTTCAACCGTGACTGCAGGGTCAATAACGAGGTTCGATCGCGTCCGCATTGTTACTTTGTGCCAGGGAGGATTCATAACAAGGAAGATGTCCAGGCGTCTAGGAGTGAAACTGAGCGATGTTTTTCGGACATGGAGGAAATGCAGAGAGACAGGAGCTGTCGATGACACGCTTCGCTCAGGCTGCCCAAGGGCTACTATAGCAATGGCTGACCGTTACCGCCGAGCGCTTCTAGGCGATACAGTCTGGAACCGCGCGACCGCTACGGTTGCAGGTTCGAATCTTGCCTCGGGCATGGATGTGTGTGATGTCCTTACATTAGTTAAGTTTAAGTAGTTCTATGTTCTAGGGGATTGATGACCTCAGAAGTTAAGTCCCATAGTGCTCAGAGCCATGTTTTTGACCGCTACCTACGGATTATGGCTCGGAGGAACCGTAACACCAACGCTACCATTTATTTATTTTATTTTTATTTATTTTTATTTACACGTCAAGTTCCGTAGGACCAAATTGAGGAGCAAATCTCCAAGGTCATGGAACGTGTCAGTACATGAACTTACACCATAAAAGTAATAACACATAAAAATAAATGTTCATGAACCTTTAAAAAAGTCTGTACATAAGTTTAAGTAAACGCTATCAGCAATACAAAAGAATCAGCTTAATTTTTCAAGGAACTCCTCGACAGAATAGAAGAAGTGACCCATGAGGAAACTCTTCAGTTTCGATTTCAAAGCGCGTGGATTACTGCCAAGATTTTTGAATTCGAGTGGCAGCTTATTGAAAATGGATGCAGCAGTATACTGCACACCTTTTTGCACTAGAGTTAAGGAAGTCCGATCCAAATGGAGGTTTGATTTCTTCCGAGTATTAACCGAGTGAAAGCTGCTTATTCTTGGGAATAAACTAATATTGGTAACAAGAAACGACAATAAGGAATATACATATTGAGAGGCCAATGTCAAAATACCCAGACTCGTGAACAGAGGTCGGCAAGAGGTTCGTGAACTCACACCACTTATTGCCCAAACCGCCCGTTTCTGAGCCAAAAATATCCTTCTAGAGGCCAGCCGAAGTGGCCGTGCGGTTAAAGGCGCTGCAGTCTGGAACCGCAAGACCGCTACGGTCGCAGGTTCGAATCCTGCCTCGGGCATGGATGTTTGTGATGTCCTTAGGTTAGTTAGGTTTAACTAGTTCTAAGTTCTAGGGGACTAATGACCTCAGCAGTTGAGCCCCATAGTGCTCAGAGCCATTTGAACCATATCCTTCTAGAATGGGAAAAGTTAACCCCAAAACATAATACCATACGACATAAGTGAATGAAAATAAGCAAAGTAGACTAATTTACGTGTCTAAGTATAACTCACTTTTTATTCCGTTCGAATAGTAAAAATGGCAGTATTACATCTTTGCACAAGACCCTGACCATGGGCTTTCCACGACAGCTTACTATCTATCTGAACACCTAGAAATTGGAACTGTTCAGTTTCACTAATCATATGCCCGTTCTGTGAGATTAAAACGTCAGGTTTTATTGAATCGTGTGTTAGAAACTGTGAAAACTGTGGCTTACTGTTATTTAACGTTAGTTTATTTTCTACAAGCCATGAACTGAGGTCATGTACTGCACTATTTGAAACCGAGTCAATGTTGCACACAACATCCTTTACTACCAAGCTAGAGTCATCAGCAAACAGAAATATTTTAGAGTTACCCATAGTACTAGAGGACAGATCATTTATATAAATAAGGAACAGGAGTGTCCCCAACACTGATCCTTGGGGCACTCCCCACTTGACAGTACCCCACTCAGACCCCACATCACAGCCGTTATCAACATTGTGAATAATGATCTTTTGCTGCCTGTTGCTAAAGTAAGAGGTGAACCAATTGTGAGCTACTCCCCTTATTCCGTAATGGTCCAACTTCTGGAGCAATATTGTGACATCAACACAGTCAAATGCCTTAGTTAAATCACAAAATACGCCAAGCGTTCGAAACTTTTTGTTTAGCCCATCGAGTACCTCACAGAGAAAAGAGAATATAGCATTTTCAGTTGTTAAACGACTTCTAAAGCCGAACTGTACATTTGACAGCAAATGGTGTGATATAAAATGATCAATTAACCTTGCATACACATCCTTTTTCAATAACTTTTGCAAACTCTGATGGCATAGAAATAGGTCTAAAATTATCTACATTATCTCTTTCTCCCTTTTTATAAAGCGGCTTTACTACTGAGTACTTTAATCGCTCAGGAAACTGACCATTCCTAAAGGAAAAATTACAAATATGGTTAAATACTGGGCTAACATGTGCAGCACAGTACTTTAATAGTCTGCTAGAAACTCCATCATAATCATGAGAGTCCTTACTCTTCAGAGATTTAATTATTGACTGAATCTCCCTCTTGTCTATATCGCAGAGGAGTATTTCAGACATCAATCTCGGAAAGGCATTTGCTAAGAAATTTGTATGATTTCCTGTAGAAACTAAATATTTATTTAATTCACCAACAATGCTCAGAAAATGATTGTTAAATACTGTACATATATCTTATTTATCAGTAACAGAAATATCATTACTGCGAACTGCCTTTATACACTCCTGGAAATTGAAATAAGAACACCGTGAATTCCTTGTCCCAGGAAGGGGAAACTTTATTGACACATTCCTGGGGTCAGATACATCACATGATCACACTGACAGAACCACAGGCACATAGACACAGGCAACAGAGCATGCACAATGTCGGCACTAGTACAGTGAATATCCACCTTTCGCAGCAATGCAGGCTGCTATTCTCCCATGGAGACGATCGTAGAGATGCTGGATGTAGTCCTGTGGAACGGCTTGCCATGCCATTTCCACCTGGCGCCTCAGTTGGACCAGCGTTCGTGCTGGACGTGCAGACCGCGTGAGACGACGCTTCATCCAGTCCCAAACATGCTCAATGGGGGACAGATCCGGAGATCTTGCTGGCCAGGGTAGTTGACTTACACCTTCTAGAGCACGTTGGGTGGCACGGGATACATGCGGACGTGCATTGTCCTGTTGGAACAGCAAGTTCCCTTGCCGGTCTAGGAATGGTAGAACGATGGGTTCGATGACGGTTTGGATGTATCGTGCACTATTCAGTGTCCCCTCGACGATCACCAGTGGTGTACGGCCAGTGTAGGAGATCGCTCCCCACACCATGATGCCGGGTGTTGGCCCTGTGTGCCTCGGTCGTATGCAGTCCTGATTGTGGCGCTGACCTGCACGGCGCCAAACACGCATACGACCATCATTGGCACCAAGGCAGAAGCGACTCTCATCGCTGAAGACGACACGTCTCCATTCGTCCCTCCATTCACGCCTGTCGCGACACCACTGGAGGCGGGCTGCACGATGTTGGGGCGTGAGCGGAAGACGGCCTAAAGGTGTGCGGGACCGTAGCCCAGCTTCATGGAGACGGTTGCGAATGGTCCTCGCCGATACCCCAGGAGCAACAGTGTCCCTAATTTGCTGGGAAGTGGCGGTGCGGTCCCCTACGGCGCTGCGTAGGATCCTACGGTCTTGGCGTGCATCCGTGCGTCGCTGCGGTCCGGTCCCAGGTCGACGGGCACTTGCACCTTCCGCCGACCATTGGCGACAACATCGATGTACTGTGGAGACCTCACGCCCCACGTGTTGAGCAATTCGGCGGTACGTCCACCCGGCCTCCCGCATGCCCACTATACACCCTCGCTCAAAGTCCGTCAACTGCACATACAGTTCACGTCCACGCTGTCGCGGCATGCTACCAGTGTTAAAGACTGCGATGGAGCTCCGTATGCCACGGCAAACTGGCTGACACTGACGGCGGCGGTGCACAAATGCTGCGCAGCTAGCGCCATTCGACGGCCAACACCGCGGTTCCTGGTGTGTCCGCTGTGTCGTGCGTGTGATCATTGCTTGTACAGCCCTCTCGCAGTGTCCGGAGCAAGTATGGTGGGTCTGACACACCGATGTCAATGTGTTCTTTTTTCCATTTCCAGGAGTGTATCATCAACCTTGTGCTGCTGACCAGACACTTCCTTCACAACTGACCATATGGCTTTATTTTATTCTGTGAATTAGCTGTTCTATTTGCATACCACATACTCTTTGCCTTCCTAATAACATTTTTAAGCACCGTACAATACTGCTTGTAATGGGCTACTGTAGCTTGACTGTGACTACTTCTAACATTTTGATATAATTCCCGCTTTGTTCTACAAGATATCCTTATCCCACTAGTCAGCCAACCGGGCTGTCCATCACTGCTAGTACCCCGTTTAGAATGTTCTAATGGAAAGCAACTCTCAAAGACCATGAGAAATGAGTTATGGAAAGCATTGTATTTATCATCTATATTATCGGCACTATAAACATCTTGCCACTCTTGTTCCTTGACGAGTTTTCGTGCAGCCATAGGACGTCGTGTAACGACTCCAACTGTGCGCAGAAGGCTGCATGATGCGCAGCTTCACCCCTGAAGTCCATGGCGAGGTCCATCTTTGCAACAACGGCACCATGCAGCAACAACGTGCTGATGGACCGCTCAGGATTGGCATCACGTTCTCTTCACCGATGAGTGTCGCATATGACTTCAACCACACAATCGTCAGAAACGTGTTTGGACGCAACCTGGTCAGGCTAAACGCCTTAGATACACTGTCCTGCGAGTGCAGCAAGGTGGAGGCTCCCTGCTGTTTTGGGGTGGAACTACGTGGGGCCGACATACGCCGCTGGTGGTCCTGGTAGACGTCATAACGGCTGTACCACACGTGAATGCCATCTTCCGACCGATAGTGGAACCATATCGGCAGCATATTGGTGAGGTACTCGTCTTCATGGACGAAAATTCGTGCCCCAATCATGTACACCTTTTGAACGACTTTTTTCAGGATAACGACATCGCTCGACGATAGTGGCCAGACATGAACCCTGTCGAACAAGACGGGATATATTAAAAAGGGCTTTTTATGGACAAAAGTGACCCACCAACCACTCTGAGGGATCTACGTGGAATCACCGTTGAGGAGTGGAACAATCTGGACCAACAGTGCCTTGGTGAATTTGTGGATAGTGTGCCACGACGAATACAGGCATGTAGCAATGCAAGAGGACGTGCTACTGGGTATTAGAGGTACCGGTGTGTACAGCGGTCTGGACTACCACCTCTGAAGGTCTCGCTGTATGGTGGCACACATACAATGTGTGGTTTTCGTGAGCAATAAAAAGGTCGGTAATGATGTTTATGTTGATCTCTATTCCAATTTTCTTTACAGGTTCTGGAACTCTGGGAACCGAGGAGACGCCAAACTTATTTGATGTGTGTATATAGGTTTGAAAGATGCTGTTAATGGCCATTGAAGAGTTTTCACTCTGTCAATTAATTATTATCTCTATCATTTCAAACTAAAGGAGCTACAAGAAATTTTGGAAGCACATTTCTTTTTTAATTGTAGCTTATCATTCAGTATAGAGTCAGGTTTATTGTGACTGTTTCTAATTCCTTTAACAAATTCATCTGTACTTTGTTTTCGGCAAAATGTAATAACTCTAAATTTTCTTCGATGTTTATCTCTGTGTTCTCTTGTTGGGCCAAGTGAGTAATGAAAGTGGATTTACTTAACTGAGAGCATTCGTGTGTTCACAGTACTGTACGTTGAAACTCCTACCGCTTTGGCCAATATAAAATTCGGGGCGCAAGGAACAGTTTATTTTGCAAATACCAGCATTATATTGTACTTAATTTTTTTTTAAATTGAAGCAGTGAACTATTTTCTTTTTGAATTTAATGTTTGCGGAATATTTTATTTTGATATTTTTGGCACGGAATAAGTTTGTGATCTGATATGTCACTTGACCAATGAATAGTATCAGACATATTTAATAGAGTTTTGAGGAGCTATTTCTGATAAAGTGCTGTTTAATTTGAATTTTGAGCTATCTTTATTATTGTTTTTGTTTTTGATTGTATTGTGAAGTTTACTATGGTGTCAGAGCTGTAACCTTTACAGTGGGCTACTAGTTTGATTGTAATAATTAACCGACAGACAGAAGCCTCTTCATTAGTCATTACCACCATCTTTCAAACCTAAAAAATTTAAGTAACTGCCTGTATAAAATTATTTGTACTATGAAGAAGTACCTTTCAAGTAATTCCAGCCGTGTGCCATACCTGTGCACGTATCACGTTATTTGCATCAAATCATCATTAGCCACTATAAACAAATGTATTCGCCATCTTGAATTTAGTCAAGTTTATTCATCAGCATGATTTTAAAACAAAATCAAATCTCTGTCCTGTAATATGTAGCTGCGCGTGATTAGCCGAGCGCTCTAAGGCGCTGCAGTCCTGGACTGTGCGGCTGGTCCCAGAGGAGGTTCGAGTCCTCCCTAGGGTATGGGTGTGTGTTTGTCCTTAGCATAATTTAGGTTAAGTGGTGTGTAAACTTTGGGACTGATGACCTTAGCGGTTAAGTGCCATAAGATTTCAGACCCTTTTTTTTTTTTTAATTGTAATGGAGGGCTTTTCAGAAAGTAAGTATACTGTATAGAGCTTGTATCAGCGTAAAACTATGTAATGACAAAAACATTGTTATATTTTAGGACGCAAATGTAAAACCTTTTGTGAACTATGCATCACAAAAAATTTGTTATGTTTTAGGACACAAGTGTAAAACTTGCAGAGAATTCACGCTACCATCTGACAGTGGGACAGTACTGAAACTAATAGTGGTATAAAATAATAATTTTTAAAAAAACTTGTGGCTGGTTGCAGTATTTCCTACAGTATAATACATAGCGTAACGCAAATTAAGTTTCCTTTAATTTACGTCTATGGTCACAAACTTTTTGTTAACAGATTACCGGTTTCGGTATATAATGACCATCATCAGATCTGCAGCAAAAAATGTGAAAAACGTAAATACACTCGCAGATTGTCTACAGCTTAAAAACAATACATAGACCATAATGAAAAGTACTGCTAACAAATATATGCATTTGTGAGTACAATCTGCGAGTGTATTTATATTTTTCACATTTTTTGCTCCAGATCTGATGATGGTCATTATAGACCGAAACCGGTAATCTGTTAACAAAATATTTGTGACCATAGACGTAAATTAAAGGAAACTTATTGTATATACGGTCACTGTTTCATTCACGACAATGTCGCAGCTTTTGTAACGCAAATTTTCGTATTCTTCGAGGTTCGGTAAAGAGGTTGCGTAATCGACGACTGTGCCGCTCCCTCAACTTGGCTCTCGCTCCATGAGACGCGGAGAGCTACCGGCTCCCTGGCAAGAAGGACGGATGTGGGGCCCTGGCGACTAAGTGGTGCGTAATTCGTCGTGGTAGGTGCGGCGCCGGCGGCTGCCCACGCGCTGCCCTCCGGAGCGACCCGGCGCCGCGCCGCTCGGATCATGGACGGCTTATTTCAGGCGCGGTCGTCGACCCGCCAAAACTTCCGGCGCGTCTCGACGCCTGGGCCGGCAGCGCGAGTGCGCTAATGAAGGGAGGCGCCCCTCCAACCGGGCCAGGCGAGCTGTGGAGTGGCGGGCCTGCGTTTAATTCGCCCCTACTTTTAGCCAACCGCACGCCAGGTCCCACCCGCTTTTTTAAACCGGAAGATAAAATTAATTAAAACCTCGCTAAATATTTGCTTTTAAATGAAAATGCCGAATGAAAACTTCGCTTAATGAGCGTGGCCGAAGAATGTGTGGCATTTATTAGGTTTAGTTTTCACCCACATGTAAATATTTAAACATAAAGTGAAATTAATTAAACATCAGTCAAATATTTGAGCCTAGCCTTTTTATTTTTCCTCGAAATATGTGGCTCGTTTGCCGGCGGTGTACTGGGGTACACAGCGTCGCTTCCCGACAAATGGTGGCGGCGTTTTGGTTCTGGCGGTATTGTTATTCCGCCGGCGTCAACATAATGGAAAACCAACAGCGCGATGCCAGAGCATGATTTGTAGGGATTCCATACTCCAAAATACTTCGTAGCTCGACTATTTAATGTACGTGGTTGTAAAGTTTTCCAGACTCGTGTATTTAAATAATTTCGTGGGTAAACACAGTATAGGAAAGTTTGTGAACCAGAATACCGCGAACTGCCTGAATAAACCCGCAGTATATGTTGCGCTTCACGGAATTTCATGACCGTTGTCCAATAGAATTTTAAGAAAAGCTGTCGCTCCAAACACAATGACAGTATCGCTCCAACGAATTGCGGCGGAATTCTTCGTGTTAGAGCGACGAAGCTATTATGTAGCAATAAAATATACCTTATTTCGGCTTTCTTGATTATTCTCTGATTTATTTCTTTTCAGTAAAAACTAAAATATACCTTATTTCGGCTTTCTTGATTATTCTCTGATTTATTTCTTTTAAGTAAAAACTAAATTTTTTCTCTAGATATCATTACCTGCACGGTGGTGTTAACAGCATCATTAAGTTGTTGTTTTAAAAGTTCATTTAGTCTCAATGATCATTCAGTTTGTGTGTTAGAATGTAACTTGCTATCGACAGTCGGCAGTCCGGAGAAGATATTCAGTTTGTCTGTTAGTCGGCAGTCGGAAGAAAGCAGCAGAAGTAAGAGCACCTCTGAACATGTCCAACACAGCTGTAGACGAAACGGTGGAAACAAACTGTTTCATGAACAACGACGATACAATACGAAAAATTCACCATCAACTCATTAGAGACTGACTTCTATTAACAAATCATACATTTCCCCGGGATGCCTGCTCTTCAAAGATACACTGCGTAAATGTTGTGTAGATACAGAAATTATATAGAATAATTGTCAGAGAATACTACATGGTCAGTTTCGAACTGCTTCACATGAACTGAAGTTCACAGGTTAATGATGGCTAGTTTTAAGCTTATTTACAGTTACTAGTACTATGTTCGCAGACGTTAGTCTTGTAGTGACTGTGACCTGGAAACGATTCTGTTGTTCTTAAAAATTTAATATGCACTTTTTACATTCAAGCCAGTACAGGCGTCACACGATCAGTCTGTTGGTTTTAGGAAACGTAAATGCACCGGAGAGAAATTGTGAAGTTGCCCTTGAAAACGGAAGTAAGACAGAAATAAAATCATAACGCGTTCAGAGGATTTGTGGGCTGAGAAAAGCTTTCGACAATACAAAGTAGTGCAAGATGCTCGAAATTCCCAAGAAAAAAGATGAAAGCTATTGGAAAGGGCGGGTAATAAACAATACATACGAGACCTAAGAGATAAACATAATAACGATCCTTTCGGTAGCTGTGGGGTCAGTGTGGCAGATTACTAAGGGAAGGGGTCGGGTCGGCGATTTTCTCCATCCGGAAACGGGGTGTTATGTTTTCCCCAACTTCGTATCGTCAAAACTGACACAAAGGTTGCCTAAAACACACTGTCTTATCATCTTTCCACTATTGAGTTGGATGTATGGGCATGAAACGTAAGCCATTAAATTCAAATAAATAAAATATAGGTCTAAAAGAGCAAGAACGAAGTACTCTCTTTAGAAAGGATGTAAGGCAAGAGTGTAGTCTATGATTGCTACTGCTCAACCTGTCTCTCGAAGAAGCAGCGACGTAAATAAAAGAAGTTTGGGGAGTGGAATTAAAATCCTGGAGGGAAGAATATCAATGATGACATTATTATCCGCCGCTAAATTGAGGAAGAACTGCTGGAGCTATTGACTGGAACGAACATCCTACGGACTGAAAGCAAACTGAAAAGTGTCCAAGGTATTGACGACTAATAAAAATGAGATTAGCAATAAAAATAACATCAAATTTAGAGACTGTGAGGTACATGAAGTGTAGGGTCTCTGCCTTGGAAACAAAATAGCACAAAATAAGTTTAAAATGGCTCTAAGCACTATGGGACTTAACATCTGATGTTATCAGTCCCCTAGACCTAGAACTACTTAGACCTAACTAACCTAAGGACATCACACACATCAATGGCCAAGGCAGGATTCGAACCTGCGACCGTAGCGATCGCGCGGTTCCAGACTGTAGCGCCTAGAACCGCTCGGCCACACCGGCCGGCTAGAAATGAGAGCTCGCCCAAAGAATTGCCCTGTTACACCTTGTGTACGCAGTGCTACTGCCACCTATATTTGAGCATATCGCTATCCCAGATTCCTTAGTGTATACTCGTTACGGTATCATAGGTGGTGAACAGGCACCATGACTTTAAAGCCCATACGTTTAATGATGTCAAAAGCAGAGGATTGTACTTTGAACCAAACAAATTACTGAGTAGTATTGACACAAGTGTGAATGGTGGCTTCACATAATTTTCAGATTCTTGAAGAGTAATTAAAATATGTTGTGTAAGCAGAGCATCGATTACCAAAACGTATATGAGAAAAGTTCATTTATGTGTGCGTTATTCGACCAGAGATCTAGGGGTAACTTCTTGGACTAATAATCAGAAAGCCGTAGGTGTCGGCTTTGAATTTATCCCCCACTGCGGAAGTTCAGAATAAAAATTATCAGCAATAGCGGCTGAAGACTTCCCCCATAAGAAGACACAATGCCAATGGCCTTGTCGAAGAGAGCGAAGGATCGGTTGGTGGTTCACGGCTTTGTCTTGCCCATGGTGATGAAATCAGCCCTTAAACGGTGGAAGAAAAGTGGTTCAAATGGCTCTGAGCACTATGGGACTTAACATCTTAGGTCATCAGTCCCTTAGAACTTAGAACTACTTAAACCTAACCTAAGCACATCACACACATCCATGCCCGAGGCAGGATTCGAACCTGCGACCGTAGCAGTCACACGGTTCCGGACTGAAGCGCCTAGAACCGCACGGCCACCGCGGCCGGCAATCGGTAGAAGAATCGGTAGTGATAAACGACATGAAGATGCGGTAGGCATTAAGGACACAAGTGGTATATGCACGGGACATGTACCCTGTAATTAAAAAAAAAAAGGAAAAAAAAGGAGGTCGTGTGGTACGACCGTCTGGTGCAGTTCTTTCAATTGGACTCCACTTGGGGGATAAAACAAACCGGACTTGGTTTTCCCGGATGGTTACCCAGCCATGTACTAGCCGAAACCAACGTTGCTTAACTTCTAGAATGGACAGGAACCGTTGTTACCAATGTAACAAAACCATTGCGCTTTGTACGCAAAGAAGTATCGTGATGATCTCTCGATCGTTAAAAGATTACGGATCAGTCCCCCTTTCGGATTTTTGGGAGATAACTCCCATGGGGCTGGTAACGATGAGGGAAAGATGGAATGACTAAAAGACAATAGTCTAAAAGTTGGAGCGTGGAGTATCAAAACTTGGAAAGTGAAGGTAAGCTAGAAAATCTGTGAAAGAAAATGCGAAGAGTGAGTCTAAACATAGTGGGAATCAGTAAAGCGAAGTGGAAAGAAGATAAGGATTGATGGTCCGAAAATTCAGGGTAATATCAACAGCAGGGGACAATGGTAATAAGGGAGTAGGGTGCGTTGTCGTACAAATGGCTCTGATCACTATGGGACTTAACTTCTGAGGTCATCAGTCCCCTAGAACTTAGAACTACTTAAACCTAACTAACCTAAGGACATCACACACCATCCATGCCCAAGGCAGGATTCGAACCTGCGACCGTAGCGGTCGCGCGGCTCCAGACTGTAGCGCTAAGAACCGCTCGGCCACTCTGGCCGGCGGTGCGTTATGAACAGGAAGCCAGGGCAGAGAGCGAGTCGCTGTGAAGAATCAAGTGATGGTGTTCGACAGCAAACCAACGCCGACAACAATTGTTCGGATGTAAATTCTGACGTCCCAAGCGAAGATGAAGAGACAGGGTAAACAGACAAAAGTATATCACAATACTGAACGGGTAGTTCGGTATGCAAAGGGAAATGAAAATGTAATAATCAAGGGAGATTGGAACGCTATTGTATGAGAAGGAATAAGAGAAATGATTATCGGATAACATGGGCTTCGCGGTAGGAATGAGAGAGGACAAGGACTAACTGAGTTCTGCAATAACTTTCGGCTAGTAATTGCACATACATTGGTCAAAAATCACAAAAGGAACGGATTTATTCGGAAAACAACCGGAGATACGGGAAGATTCTAGTTCGATTATATCATTGCCAGACAGAATTCCAAAATCGGAAACAGGATTGTAATCCGTACCCAGAAGCAGATACAGGCTCGGATCAGAGTTTAGTAATGATGAAGTGTAGACTGAAGGCTAAGAGAATCGTACAGAAGGATAATGTGGAATGAGGTAGGATACTTAACTAGTGAGCAATGAAGCGACGCGTTATAAGTTCGCTAAAGATATGGATGCTGCAATGAGGAATAACTCAGTAGGTAAAACCGGAACAGAAGAGAATCAAAGCGTTTAAGATACGATGCTACTGGAGGACGTGAGAATTAGGTGGACTGATAAGGTAAGGAATGTGGGGGTTCTCCTCAGAATCGACGAAGAAAGGAACATATGGAAAAAAAAATTACGGGAAGAATGGATAGGACGTTATGAAATGTGTTAAGAGATCAGGGAATAATCTTCACGGTATTAGAGGGAGCGGACATTGGTGAAAACTGTAGTGGAAGCAGAGCTTGGAGTGTTTCCAACAAATAGCTGAGGACGTAGGATACAAGTGCTACTCTGAGATGAAGGGGTTGACGCAGGAGAGAAATTGGTGGCGAGTCGCATACAATAGGTCAGGAGACAATGTCTCAAAATAAAAGTAAATAAGTAGTAATAAAATTGACGAAAATTCAACAGCAAGCACCCAAAGTCTTGAAGTACAGTTTCACGTAATCAGTCGTAACCTAAAGTTAGTTTTGCTGACTAACCACCGCAAAAACCGAGCAACAAGCCCCTCACACAAATATAAAATATCTACAAATAGTCACAGTCCACAGCTGCCCCAAACCACATAAACAAAATTGAAGTTCTTAAGCCGCGTAACATCAGTCGTTGAAATCGGAGTCAAATGATCTGCGTGCAGTGATAAGTTAAAGTATGTAACTCTCGCTCACGAAAATCATTCCAAATCTAATGAAAAGTTACACTGCCTAAATGATTCACATGGTTGCTCGGCTACAGGGCCCTCTCGACAAAAGCACAGTGAACATTGACCAGCAAAAGATCGAAGGTCACGTGTGTCCTACAGCTCTCCCTTAAATACTTTCTTTGATAACACACGTTAATGATCAGTGTTGGAAATTTAAATACAGACCACACCTGAAGCTGATGCACTGCATTTAAATACTACTTAAATACTCGAATAGCCTTAAATCATTGTTGTCATTTTCCTAGCGCTTATTAAAATACGATCACGATATTAAGCCAGTTATCAATTAAACAAGTTATCAACAAAATTCACATAGCACTCCTACATCTGGTTAAACAATCTAGCGTCCTCCTGCTGCTTAGCTGGAATGTCTATTATTTTCATATAAAATGTAATAGTCAGCCTACCGGATGCACACAATTTTTTTGAAAAAATATATAAGGTGTAGCTAATATACATAAAACAGATACATTCGTGAAAATTCTCAACCAAAGCTAGAATTTTCACATATGTATCTATTTTACGTGTATTATCTATACCTTACATATTTTCCTGGGTAACTTTTACCATTCTAATGAAGACTGTCTTAGAACTATCGAAACCTGGCTAATGTGTTTTTTTTTAATTGTGTGCATCCGATTGGTTGACTATTACATTTTATATGATTGCCTAGATGGTAGCTGAGCTCACAGCCACAAAATGTTTAAAATATTATTATTTTCATGTTTTATTCATTACAACACACGCCCACACGGCGGTCTTATAAGATTTTGTCATTGGTTATTCACGTATCAGATACTAAATCATGGGTACTAATCCAGCAGGATGTATTGGTAAGTGCCTTTGTACTGAGTGTAATTGTAAAGGATTCATAGTATTGGCATTCTTGCATATAAAGTTTTAATACACTTGACTGTTATCCTCTATACACAATCATGACTTGAAAAGTAGTTTGTTGTGGTGTTTACTTCCGTCGCCAGATTTCGTTTGACACTTTATATGATCAAATTGCTCTGGTGGTTCAGTTCCTAACAATTTCATAATCTACAGTCGTGCTTGACGTTGCAATGAGCTCATCCCATCACAGTGATTTTTCTGATGTTCTTGATTTTTTATGTTTCGCCTTTGTGGGGTTTGTAAGAGAGTTTCGTAGAATATATACACTCCTGGAAATTGAAATAAGAACACCGTGAATTCATTGTCCCAGGAAGGGGAAACTTTATTGACACATTCCTGGGGTCAGATACATCACATGATCACACTGACAGAACCACAGGCACATAGACACAGGCAACAGAGCATGCACAATGTCGGCACTAGTACAGTGTATATCCACCTTTCGCAGCAATGCAGGCTGCTATTCTCCCATGGAGACGATCGTAGAGATGCTGGATGTAGTCCTGTGGAACGGCTTGCCATGCCATTTCCACCTGGCGCCTCAGTTGGACCAGCGTTCGTGCTGGACGTGCAGACCGCGTGAGACGACGCTTCATCCAGTCCCAAACATGCTCAATGGGGGACAGGTCCGGAGATCGTGCTGGCCAGGGTAGTTGACGTACACCTTCTAGAGCACGTTGGGTGGCACGGGATACATGCGGACGTGCGTTGTCCTGTTGGAACAGCAAGTTCCCTTGCCGGTCTAGGAATGGTAGAACGATGGGTTCGATGACGGTTTGGATGTACCGTGCACTATTCAGTGTCCCCTCGACGATCACCAGTGGTGTACGGCCAGTGTAGGAGATCGCTCCCCACACCATGATGCCGGGTGTTGGCCCTGTGTGCCTCGGTCGTATGCAGTCCTGATTGTGGCGCTCACCTGCACGGCGCCAAACACGCATACGACCATCATTGGCACCAAGGCAGAAGCGACTCTCATCGCTGAAGACGACACGTCTCCATTCGTCCCTCCATTCACGCCTGTCGCGACACCACTGGAGGCGGGCTGCACGATGTTGGGGCGTGAGCGGAAGACGGCCTAACGGTGTGCGGGACCGTAGCCCAGCTTCATGGAGACGGTTGCGAATGGTCCTCGCCGATACCCCAGGAGCAACAGTGTCCCTAATTTGTTGGGAAGTGGCGGTGCGGTCCCCTACGGCACTGCGTAGGATCCTACGGTCTTGGCGTGCATCCGTGCGTCGCTGCGGTCCGGTCCCAGGTCGACGGGCACGTGCACCTTCCGCCGACCACTGGCGACAACATCGATGTACTGTGGAGACCTCACGCCCCACGTGTTGAGCAATTCGGCGGTACGTCCACCCGGCCTCCCGCATGCCCACTATACGCCCTCGCTCAAAGTCCGTCAACTGCACATACGGTTCACGTCCACGCTGTCGCGGCATGCTACCAGTGTTAAAGACTGCGATGGAGCTCCGTATGCCACGGCAAACTGGCTCACACTGACGGCGGCGGTGCACAAATGCTGCGCAGCTAGCGCCATTCGACGGCCAACACCGCGGTTCCTGGTGTGTCCGCTGTGCCGTGCGTGTGATCATTGTTTGTACAGCCCTCTCGCAGTGTCCGGAGCGTATGGTGGGTCTGACACACCGGTGTCAATGTGTTCTTTTTTCCATTTCCAGGAGTGTAGTATTAATTTTCCATTCAGCCATCTTAGCCGCGATTTAGTCGTTTCCTTGCTTCAGTCGAATGCTCATTGCCGGACCTCTGGAAAAACCCCGCATTCCGGAGCTCAGCCGCCAGCTTACCTGCGTTAATTACCCGCTAGGTTGCCGCAAGGTAAACACTGATCACTGCCTCTCGCTCGCTGATCCGGCTTCTCGTAATGTTGCAATTGTATCAAGACGATTCACTGTCTGCTGGAAAATCGGAAAAGAAGAGAATCGAGCGTTGGAGATGTGGTGCTATAGAAGTATGTTGAAAATGGGATAGACTGGTTACCCTACAACGTGGTAAGTTTATTGGAAATGCTATTACATTGGTCACACCTATAAAAGAGCATACTGGTAGCACTCTAGATGGTCCAAAAGTGTTACCACGCCGTGAAGTGGTGCTCCACTGCTTCCGTATCTCATGGCAGTGAAGTGTGTATTTCCAAGCTGACCGCACGGGATCAGTGCAATATGGTAAGCAGACTCGAAAGCACGACAGATGAGCAAAAAGCACCTATTATGTTTGGACGTTCCCTTTATCACACCCGAATGAAGTTCAACAATTTGTTTGTATATCAAAGGGAGCTATGCAAATTGTCAGCACCATATAGCATGCTATTCGCAGTGAAGCAACAGGGCATAGAACAGCAGTCGTGAAAATATCGTAACAGATGGGGACAGGAAGCGTGTGTCACGCCTTGGCAGTCGTGACCGGACTGCTTCTGTTAGTGACTGCTGGTTTTTTCGAGAGAGCACTGCGAAGGAAACTGCATCCAGTGGACATGTCGAGTAGGGCACCTCGCACAGAGCCACTGTTTACAGCGGCACATCAAAGTGTACGTCGTCAGTGGGTCAAACAATACAGAAGCTGGACGGTAGTTGACTATCTGACAAGTCGCGATTTTGCACTTTTCAGGCGATACAAAGCGTAGAGGCCACCAACGATACAGTAAGGGGTTTTTAACTCGGTGTCTGGAAGATGTTGTTGAGGCCACAGTGATTCAGTTATGTTTGTACCTTGAATAGGACTCATTCAGATTACCGCGAACATGGACGAGGATGTTTATTTCACCATTCTGGGTGAGCGAGTTTGCTCTTTGTTTTACATCCTCATGTTGAGTACGCTTCGGATACTTCTGTATTCCAAGATGACACACAGGGCCGAACGCATGCGCTTATTGGTTTCACAATCACTCAGGCACCTTACAGCATCTCCACTGGCCCGATAAATCCGCCAAAAAATTTTAGGACCATCAGAAACGATGAGTGAAACGTAATAATCGACACACTCGAAATCTGGTAGGTCTACAGTATCTAGTCATCAGATCGTCGCTTTAGGTGGGTATGGAATTCCTGAAAAAACGAGTGATTCCTTTTTTCCGAATTGAGGCCGTTGTCTTTGCTTGAGGCTTTGTTAGTCTATATTAACGTGATGTGCTCTGCAGTGCCTTGTATTTTGTCCGGCTTTTTATATAGGCTATACCCCATCTTTGAATTACGACTATTAAGTAGATAGTTGAGACAATCCTCATTTATTGTTCCGTCCCAGTTGCACACTTTTTTAAATCGATTACACATTTCGATCACTCTGGATTATCTTCAGATCTGTGTAATTGCATCTGCAGCCCGTCTTGTGTGCTCTGAACAACGAGGAATTAAGTTTATTTAATCGTTGTTATTGTGGCCTTCAGTCCGAAGAGTGGTTCGATACAGCACTCCATCGTACAACTCTGACTCTTCACCTCCGAATAACTACTGCAACCTACATCCTTCTGAATCTGCTTAATGTATTCCTCTCTTGGTGTATTCCCCTCCTGTTTAAACTGTTTAGCTGGCCGGAGTGGCCGAGCGGTTCTAGCCGCTACAGTCTGGAACCGCGCGACCGCTACTGTCGCAGGCTCGAATCCTGCCTCGGGCATGGATGTGTGTGATGTCCTTAGGTTAGTTAGGTTTAAGTAGTTCTAGGGGACTGATGAGCACAGCAGTTAAGTCCCGTAGTGCTCAGAGCCATTTGAACCAACCATTTTTAAACTATTTATCGTCCATGTTTCACTTCCATACATGGATTCACTTCAGACGAACACTATGAAAGACTTCCGAAGGCCCAAATTAGGGTTTCTTGTCATTGATATTGTGCATTTTCTTTCATATGCCCAAACAATAAAACTCATCTACTACTTTAAGTGTCTCGTTTCCTAATCTAATTCCATGAGTATCATGTAATTTAATTCGACTACATCCATTATCCTTGTTTTGCTTCATCTCACATTCTCTTTTCGAGACACTGTCCATCCCGTTAAACTGTTCTTCCAAGTCTCCGACAGAATTACAGTGTCGTCGGCAAACCTCAACGTTTTTATTTCTTCTCCCTCAACTTTAATTCCCACTCCAAATTTTTCTTTGTTTCCCTTCAATGCTCGTTCAAAGTAGAGATTGAATAACATCGGGGATAGGCTACAAACCTGTCTCACTCCCTTCTCAACCACTGTTTCCCTGTCTTGTCCCTCGACTTTCGCAGCTGCCGTCTGGTTTCCGTACAAGTTATAAATAGCCTTTCGCACCCTGTAGGTTACCCTGCTATGTTCAGAATTTCGGAGAGAGTATTACAGTCTGCAATGTCAAAAACTCTTCCTTAGTCTACCAGCGGAGGTTTGCCTTTCTTTAACCCATTTTCTAAGAATTTAGTAGGGTCACCCCGTGTGTTCCTGCATTTATCCGGAATCTGAACTAATCTTCCCCGACGTCGGCTTCTGTCATTTTCTCCATTCTTTCGTAAGGAATTCATGTTAGTATTTTGCAGACATAAAATTGGTAGTCCGATCATTTTCACACCTGTCAGCAACTGCTTTTTGTGGAATTGGAATTGTTTTATTCTTCTTGAAGTCTGAGAGTATTTGGCCTGTCTTTCATCTATTAGCCCTGTACATGTCCACATGTATATTGTTGTTTGTTCATCTGGCACGTGACCATACATGCCATAGGGAGAACATTTTCTTCCTTAACGAAATAGTAACATGCATAAAATGCAAATCATACCTTCAGTTCACCTTTTATAAGTTCAATGTTTGTCGTTTAGTTTCTGTTTCTTATCAGTTTTGTCTTAGGAATGAAATTTCCCGATCGAAAGTGGCACGCGACAATTGTCATTTGCAGTATATTTAAATGATTAAGGCAGGCGGAAACGTAGTACAGACAGATTGTTTTGTGCAGCTTCCCCATGACAGCTCTTTTGCAGGCGATCGACTCCCTAGCGGAAGCGACAGCTGCATCATGCGGAACGGAATGGGACGGGTATCGTTTCGTATATCTGGGACGCGCGATGCTGAATGGCGCGTTAGGTCGGCCAGCCAGGCAGAGAAACCAGATGCCGCCTGGAACAATAGCCTATTATCATTAACGGAGGCGGCACCGGATCGGAGGCAGCACAAAAGGCAATGCCGCGACTTGTGAAGGGCCGATTCAGAACAGTAGCGAGCCGCCGGTGTTCTGTCGGCATGAGCCCTCGCCGCAAAGGTGATCACAAAGAGAGATACGGGAACAAATCCTCTGCTTGCATTTTTACGCACTTTCTGTACCAAGAAGACAAAAGCTACGAAAGAAGAATACTGTTTTTACGTCCCGTCGGCGAGGGAATCATAAGGGACGTAGCAAAACTTCGGATTCGCAAGAATAAAGGAATACCTCATACCGACGGTGGTCTTTCAAAAGACCTGTCCCGCCATTCGTGATTTACAGGAGTTACAAAATGAAAAAGACATTTAATATATCGTCAGGAAGTTAATAAAGGAGTATAAAAATGAGGCCTTCAAATCAATATAGAGAAAACAAAGCGTACGGTAATAGGAGGAACAAATCAAGATTCGACGTTAGTGGAAGGGAAGAGACGGGGACGGGGACGATTAAGCATACTGAAGAGAACATGCAGCGTACATGTTAAAACCACACAACATAGTAAACACGATAAAGAAATTTATTCAGGAATAAATTCTGGAAAATTAACTACTGAAACATGAAATAATGTAATTTGAAGCCACATGTCTACCGTGGGTATCAACCCATTCTAGGTCTCAAGTCTTTTCAGTCAAATCAGAGCTAGCTGTCACGGGAAATATTTGGGAGGGGATACCAAGTTAGGGTATTTGTCTTAACGACGGGAAATCTCTCGAAATCCGTGACTGGAACTGGAGAATGGCAGCTGTTTTCATTTTCTTTCAGGTATGATACGACCCAGGCAAAAGTAGGTAGACGTAGTCTGGGTGTTTATGTGTTACTGTAAGTGTACGCGTACGAGAGAAAAAAATGGCTCTGAGCACTATGGGACTTAACATCTGAGATCATCAGTCCCTAGAACTTAGATCTACTTAAACCTAACTAACCTAAGGACAGCAGACAAATTCATACCCGAGGCAGGATTCGAACCTGCGACCGTAGCGGCCGCGCGGTTCCAGACTGAAGCGCCTAGAACCGCTCGGCCACAAGGCCGGCCGTACGAGAGAAGTCAATGACTTATTTGACGTATGCTTCAGTAAACGTCGACCGAGTCGACATTAAATGTCAACAAAAACCCAGTAGAAACTCAGAACCAAGTGCTCGCTGTGCAAGCCCAACTGGATACCTCAACTACTGAAACGTGTAGGGAAACCATTGCTTCGTAATTTATTTATTTCTTTATTTAGCGTTTGATGAACTTGGACAATTAGAAATACTTTAAAATTTAATTAACTGTAAACTTTCCATTATATAAACAACAGGATGAATCAGAGGCCAATGACAGGTTTGCTACCCACTCCTGTGCCTTAGAACCAAGTTGATGCAGTTCTTCCACAGCTGGATGTTCGACTATTCTGAAGCCGTTCTGGGATATAGAGGACCACTCCGACTTACAAGCAACCACATAATTGAAAGCACTGGCTAACAGGCTCATGGCAGTTCACTAAGCTGGTTGACGACGTTTTAGTCCGATTGTAAAACCTTGCTGAGTGATACCATATATATGGAAGAAACTGGTTCTTCGGTAGTAGTCAGCCGAAGTGGCCGAGCGGTTCTAGGCGCTTCAGTCTGGAACCGCGCGACCGCTACGGTCGCAGGTTCGAATCCTGCCTCGGGAATGGATGTGTGTGATGTCCTTAGGTTAGTTAGGTTTAAGTAGTTCTAAGTTCTAGGGGACTGATGACCTCAGATGTTGAGTCCCATAGTGCTCAGAGCCATTTGAACCATTTTTATTTTTCTTCTGTAGTCTTGTGCCGAAATGAGTGACAGAACGCGGTGTTCTCATATGAGGTGGAGTGGTGCTGCGTATCGTTGCTTGTGACTGAGCAGCCATAGCCAGGACGTACCAGATCTATGCATATAGCATATGAAACTGAATATCCACTGGCCCGCATCTCGTGGTCGTGCGGTAGCGTTCTCGCTTCCCACGCCCGGGTTCCCGGGTTCGATTCCCGGCGGGGTCAGGGATTTTCTCTGCCTCGTGATGGCTGGGTGTTGTGTGCTGTCCTTAGGTTAGTTATGTTTAAGTAGTTCTAAGTTCTAGGGGACTTATGACCACAGCAGTTGAGTCCCATAGTGCTCAGAGCCATTTTAACCATTTGAATATCCACTAGTTTGGTGTGGTGACTGTTGACTCATACAGCTGAACAACACTCAGTTGATGGATAAACAAAAGCCAGTGCCGTTGTTCTTAGAGAGTCAGCATCGACTACTCAAGAAGTTCAGTTACCTTCAGCAATAAATTATTGCAGCACTTTATTTCTGCATCTTTTTACCGAAGATTTAGCCTGTAGGTAAGCGGACCCTTCAAAATGACGCGCGGATACTGTGAGTTGCTGTTGCATTCTTATACACCATTGCTGGGTATTGCCTCCGACAGTTGTCTGAATATTTGTTTCTCAAATTGGCTGCTACTGCTTCTCTCTCCAGATGGTTTGATTTTAGCTTCCATCTCCTGAAATATCTTATATTCGTAGATACTTAGCCACTATTTTTTCTGCCTCTGCAAGACTGGTCTATTGAGTCAGCAGACATGTGTCATATATAAATTCTTTTGACCCGGTTTTGTGATAAAGAAGTTACTTTGCATTGCTAACAGAGGACTACATACATAACAAAGCACTGCTTCTCTCTACGGACATCACATGTGTCCAGTTTTCTGTATCAATTCGGGACAACTGCTTCCCCATCCACAGACGCCTTCTACAGACAACTGGCGGTCACAGTCCCTCCAGACAGGCTCTGCAAGATTGAATCTTCCATCCTTTCTCGCGCTTAACAGCGACGTCTAACATTCGGCCACCGCCCAGCAAGGAGAACAGGCCACATCGCCTCAGTTCACTAGCATGTAGTGGAAGCTGGTTTCTTCTGGACACCCTTTCACAAAGCGCGTCAGCCTTTCCTGACAACCTTTTCACGGTCGCGGGAACCGTTAGGCGGCTGTCCTTTGTGCAGATGAATGACTACAGCAGCAGTCCAGCCGCCTACTAGAGGAAACATGTGGTGTCCGGTGGCTGGTTGCTGCCTGCGAAGCCCTTAAGTCCCCAAGACCACACCAAAATCAGCGGGACTCAGGAAAGAGGACCGTCACGATGGTGGAGAAAATTACTATACCTGTAGCGTACTATCATTTGTCGATACTTCGTCTAGACATCCTGAAACTATTATGAGATATTAAACTACATACATCAGTGAATTGGATAACACCCGGCAACCAATGCCTGAGTTACGGAAGCCACGCTGCAGTGTTCGATAGGAAAGTACCTTCCCTATCGCGTCCTAACTAGCTCGCTGTACAACTGTACATAGTTTATGCAAAAGGAAAGAAGAATGGAAAACAAAGTCGGACAGCTGTTGGATATCAGTTTGGCTTTAGGAAAAGTAGAAGCGCCACAGGGGCACTTCTTACCTTAGTAATGAAAGACTTAGAGAAAAATCATCACACATTGATAAGATTTGTCGACCTATGAAATATTTTCTGCAATGTAAGATGGTGCAAGACGTTCTAAATTCTCAAAAATACAGGAATAAGGTTATGTACAGGAAACAAGACGGAACAGTAAGAACGGAAGTTCTGACGTTGTGCTTATTAATGGAAGCAAGATTGAAGATAAATCAAGACACGCTCGTAGGTCATTATGATCAGAATAGGGGGTAAACTATATGGAAAGGCGGGCGACGTACAGTATGTATATACAAGAACCAAGAGGGGACAGTAAGACTGGGAGATTAAAAGTGTATAATGCAGAGATCCAGTCTTTCATCCATATTGTTCAATATATACACAGGAGAAGCAACGACGAAAATAAAAATAAAAGTTCATCAGGATATTAAAATTCATCGTGAAAAGATATCAATGATAAGATTCGCTGATGATATTACTATCCTCAGAGAAACTGAAGAGGAATTGCAGGACGTATTGAATGGAATAAACAATCGACTACCTACAGAGTATGGATTATGAGTAAACCGAAGAAAGACGAAAGTAATGAGGAGTAGCAGGAATGAGATTAGCGAAGCAATTAATACAGAAACTGGTGACCACGAAGTAGACGACGTCAAGGAAGTCTGCTGCACTGGTAGCCAAATAACACATGACGGACGAAGGATGGAAGACACAGCAATCAGACGAGCCCAGACAACGAGGGCATTCCTGGCCAAAGAAAGTCTATAAGAACTAAAAGTAGGCCTTAATTTGAGGAAGAAAATCTGAATCTGTACATCTGAAGCAAGATATTGTACAGCAGGGAGTTACTGTCAGTGAAAAACTAGAAAACAATAGAAACAAAGCGTTTGAGAAACGGTGCTACGAAAGAACGCTGAAAATTAAACAGACTGATAAAATAATGAATTAGGTCGAGGAAAGCAATATTCGGATAAAAAGTCAAGAAGGAGGAACAGAGCAAAAGGACATTTGTTAAGACATTGTGAAATAACTTCCATTGTACTGGAGGAAGCTTTAGAGGGTAAAAACCGTAGGAGAAAAAAATATTGGACTATATGCAACAGATAATTGAGGACCTTGAGTGTAAGTGTTGCTCTGAGATGAAGTCATGGCGATCACATTATACCAGCCAGAAGACTGACGACCCAAAGAAAAAATGATTATGTAACGCAACTGCCATAGGAAAGAATTCTACAGCTTATAAATTCTTTATCTGGAAAACGCGAGGTAGAGAAATGTTTTTGCCCCTCTTGGCCTTTATTATTAGGTTACAGCACTGATTATCATAAAGCCGACCCCAAGAAACGTTCGTTAACAGAAAGTGCTCTAGCCCGTAAATTCAAATTTGCGCTTACGCCCTGACGAATTTTCTGTGGTGCTATGTTGACCAGCAAGTCTCCCCTCTGTGTAACTGTTATAAGCTGAAGTATGTACGTTCCCCTTTGACAGATATTGCTTGCTGCTGTCACACCGTTTCCAGTGTCGACTAAATGTAAACTCTTCGCTTTTCTTGTTTCTGTTAAACTTAAAATAACAGACTCGTTGTGTAAAGACGCTTGTGCATCAATCTTAGCTTGAGAATATGGAGTCAGATTTAAACAAGGTTACCTAACATTAAAATAAACAAGGATACTATTATAAAATTTGCGAGTGTACTTGGTAGTAATACTTGTAGCTTCCACAGATAGACCAAGTTTGGAATAAACTCCTTCCTTCAGATCAAACTATAACCGCATTTGAAAAGCAATCAAACTGCCAATTTTTTCCCGAAAGGGCAGGTCTCAATAAAGAATATGATCATAAAAGTATTCAAGACTAGCTATAATGCTATATTGATGACCCTGGCTAAAAAGTGTCGGCGAATGATGAAATAACAGGCAGTGCCATCGACGATCTTGTTGCTATGATAAGGGACAGCCTAGAGAACGACAGTGCTGAAAAAGGACCACCCAGTGAGATGCTTTTCTGATACGGCTGTGAAGTGATTAAAACAACAAAGAGATTATCACTCTGTCCATTTGCTGTATTTAGAACGTTCACAAAATAGAGAGGGAAGAAACAAGCCCCAGCTCATCCCTAAACTGGAGGCTTACTTCAATAGTCATTCGGGGCTTTAAAAATAAGTTTCGGAGTCTGTTCACTATGATATCTGTAAGATGTGTGATAATAAAATATATATGTAGAGTTCTGTGTTTAAATGGGTTTCATATTCCAATATATACTGATGCAATACGTTTTCGTAAATGATAAGTATCCGAAAAATCAAGTATTCCCCATCCACGCAACAAAAAAAATCACAAACTGTTTCAGATAACTGCTGCACGACTGTAGTTTCTTTATAAACCCTTTAGTGACCAGTGGGAACTATAGTTCACACTTATTTGTTTTCGCTGTAAGTTCAGTGGTAACCCGTGTTCCCACTTCTAACTTGTGCTGTCAGCTCTGTTAGAGCATGCTAACTACATGTAAATTGTCTACGTGTGTGCGAAAGCGGTTGTATTTCTACCTTGTTAGTCAATCAATGCAGAAGCGCAATTTCCGCGTGTTAACGAGCCACTGTTTCGACCGCCACAGTGTTTTTTGTATAGTATGTTTTCCTTTTACGTGTGAAGTGACTTGTGTCGTATATATCTACTTTTACAGTTGTGAAGGAGATAGTATTCATGTATATTTGTTGGATTTGACTGAAAATTACGTAAATATTACAAGGTAAGTTAGTGGGAATTATTTTTCCCACTGAACTTGAGTGAAGTGCAATGCATATGGCTTCGTAATCGGCATCGTAGTTATTGCTTGTTTCTTGTTGTTTATAATGCCTTGACTGATGCCAGAAGAGGTTTTCGGAATTTTGTATGCTTTACCAGAAGATGTAGAATATTCAGATATCGATGCTGACTCTGATGATGATTTTGAGTCACCAAATACTTCACAGATATGCCGAAAAAAAATTCTAGACTTAGCAGGGGAGAATTCGAATTATCTGCCAGGTCGTGTGTTGCTGCAGTGAAGTGTCAGGATAGCAATCCTGTTTGTATACTATCACATTACCACAATCCAAACACATTACAACTGTTTTGAGAAGAAACAAAGATGGAAGCAGAAGTGAAGTATTCTGCCCATTGGCTGTGGCTGAGTATAATAAAATAATGGGAGGAGTGGATATGCTTGATCACCTGCGTGAACGGTATTTTGTAGGCTATCGTTCATGGAAGTGGTGGCACAGAGTGTTTTTCTTTCTTGTAGATTTGGCAGTTGTCAATTCCTACATTATGTGTAAGCTACGGAAGACAGAAGCAGACCAGCTAACATTTAGATTGCACTTGGCAAGGCAGCTTATCTCTGGATTCTCAAGTCATAAGCGAAGAGGAAGGCCCGTTCATTTTCCAACACCAGAAAGGTGACAGGTCTGGAGTGCCAGATGAAGTTCGTCTGGAGCAAGTTGGAACTCATTTGCCTACAAAAGGTACATCAAACAGAGGATGCCGCCAATGTAGCACCAAGAACAAAGAAAAGAGAACAAAAATAATGTGGCAACTGTCGGGTACCTTTGTATGTAGCACCATGCTTCTCTAAGTTCCATAGTACATCACCTTAGTGAACTCAAAGGACAATATGAACAAATACAAATATAAATGTAATGTTAAACACGCTTTTTGTACTAAAAATAGGGATATACATTTTTTTTTTTTAATTAGCAAGAGAAGTTACTCCAGAGTTTGGTGGGAACAATAGTTCCCACTAATTTTTTTATACTCTTAGGCTAAACTCTCACTTTCAAGATTTAAACTATGATTTTATGAATGGTTCCTTAGCCCAATAAAGTGTTCATAAAAAGTTTACACCTTCTGGAAATAGTTTGGTCACTAAAGGGTTAAAAATATTAAGGATTAAAAACTGTACACGAATATAATCGATCAAAAGTTCAGTTTCGTTTGACAATGAAACTGCAAATGCTTAATTCAATTCCTCTAATCATTCCTCTGTTCTCTCCCCACTTTTCAACTTGGGATACCTAGCTGTTTCTGGAGCTTACCAGCGCATTAACTTGGATGAGCGCCGAACAGATTATCTTGCGATGAAACCATTTACCATTCCATCACTGTGCAACAGCTCTCCTATCACGTGCATGATCTGGTGTGCATCAACACTGTTGCTCCAACAGGAAGCAGTCAGGAGTATCGCGTGCTCTATTTTAGCACTTCCTGGATATTACAATACTGGGGAATGTTGCTGCTACCTGCGGCTATGCAGTGCCTGTGCTCCGAAGCGGAAACACAGCGCGCTGTGTCTCAAACTCTGCATATGCCGGCTCTGTCCAAGGCATTACTCACGCCTCACAAAAAAAAAAAAAAAAAAAAAAAGTCATACCCGGGAGACACCCACTAATACCGTTCAACACTACCTCTTGCCTCAATTCGGCAAGGCACAGAACGGAAAAGTTTTTTTAGATATGCCTTATCCACCTCAAGCTACTCATTGATGATTAGATTTTATAGAGTAACTAAATTATGGGACTGTTAGGAGCTACTTTTCACTCACTGTTCCACATTTTCCAAAATATTTTCCAGTGCATAAACGTTCGGCGATTTAGCGTTTCACTCGAGGTGTGATAGTGTGCATGAATGTTCTTCAGACCAGGAATGCATCCATGCAGCGCTGTGAACAAGACGCCTGTACCTTGGAAGAGGGGGAATGGCCACAGCATATTCATCACGAAGATATAAAAGGGAGGGCAACACCTGGTCACAGAGAATATTGAAAGAGACGCTCTGGTTCTTGTTCACAGTAACCTAAATGAGTGGTCCCACTCCCAAGACATGGTGTGAAAAACAGCCCCAAAACATGACATGATGAATAACACCCTCTACATATTCATGGTTAAGTGCCTTGTTGGGGTACTTCTGGCCAAAAGAATTCTACTACTATCAAACTTAGCTGGCCGCTGTGGTCGAGCGGCCCTAGGCGCTTCAGAACCACGCGGCTGCTTCGGTCGCAGGTTCGAATCCTGCCTCGGGCATGGGTGTGTGTGATGTCTTTAGGTTTAAGTAGTTCTAAATCTAGGAGACTGATGACCTCAGATGTTAAGTCCCATAGTCCTTAGAGCCATTTTAACCATTTTTATTATCAAACGTAGGCCTCAATTTGAGGAAGAAATTTATAAGAATGTACATTTAGGCACAGCGTTATATGGTAGTGAAAGAGAAATCAGAGCAGAACAGAATCGAAGCATTTGAGATATGGTGCTACAGGAGAATTTCGAATTTCGAAAATTGGGTGGACTGATTAAGTATGGAATGAAGAGGCTCTACGCAGAATCGGCCAGGAAAGGAATATGTGGAAAGCATTGGCAAGAAGGGGCAGGGCGATAGGACATGTTTTAAGGCATTAGTGATTGGCTACAACGGTACTATTGGGAGCTTTGGAGGGTAGAAACTGTAGGAGCTAGACAACGCTTGGAATACATCCAATAAATAAGCACGCTGGGATGAAGTGGTAGTGTGGGATTAAAAGTTTGGAATCGGTGAGGAATTCGTGGCGGGCCACTTCAAACTAGTCAGAAAAGAAATGAAAAAAAAAGTGAAACTAGTGTCAGGCAGTCAGGTGACCACTTCAAACATAGGTCATGGCGGGAAGTGGTTAGTATGTGCCAGTCATTTAAATAAAATCAGCACACAGATCAACGTGGAGTCGTGGAGGAAAGGAGCTATTGTAATTGCACATGCCCATAACCACTCCAGGAATGGAGTTGCCAGACTGATTACTGTATTACCGTTGACTGTCGAATTTCTCTACAAGGAATGGTGCATCATGCGCAGCCATGTAGCACGTTGCAAAATACTGGTTGCAGAAGCAGACAAGGAACGAAGACTAGTGTTTGAGGCGCGCAGGCTCCTATCGGTTTTAATTGCCGATATTAATCTTTATGTGGCTCTTCAAGCTTTTCCGGCAGATATGTTGTAAATAGTCTTCACGGGTTTGCCGCCGGATGACACTGTGTAAATTCCACAATATCTCCTCGCAGCAACTGTCCAACATCTTCAGGTAGTTGAATCTTGCTGGTGGCTAGGTGCGACTGACGTTTTCCACACGTCGACCAATGTCGAGTATGGTTTTTTAGTGAGTGACGTCTGGCCTCACTGTAAGTAAACATAGCGTACAGCTCAAGCGCATGAGAGCTACTCTGCGTTTTTCGGCAAATGGCGTTTTGAGTAAGGCGCGATCTAACTGCAAATCATTGCGCACTCGTGATTTCGGTGCCTGCGCATTCCTTGCTCGCGTGTTCTATATACAGGGAGTCGACGTGTGGATACCGTCAGTCCTAACTAGCCACCAGCAACTTTCATCCACCCGAAGATGTTGGAGAGTTGTCGCGAGGAAATATTCTGTAATTTACACAATGCCATCCGGCGGCACACCCGGGAAGACTATATACAGTACTCGTTATCTTTGATTGAACGCCACGCTTGTGTGGTCGGTCATTCTCAGCCCGGCCAGTGAGGTAGTCTGGACTGACGGCTCTCTTTGGCTCCAGCGAGCTGCCATACCGAGTGCATGTCCGGCAAGCCATGGCCAGTCGTTGACACGTGGCTGTGAGAGTGAATTTTGGGCGGTTAGCCGCCGCGGATCATATACCGAGTCACCTACATGTTTATTGTGATGTGCCTTGGGGCTCTCATCGGTGGAAGGCCTTGCACTGAGTTTCATGCACTTCGATGCCGTTTTCTACGCCAGGAAAGGGCATTTATCTACACATCTGGCTATTTTGTCAAAACGACAGTTACTAATTATTTTGGTGAGCGTTTCTGTTGCTTGTGTGCTATGGCCGCCCCAATACTTACGTGGAATGCCGACATATAACTCAGCTTTTAGACTCACCATGAATTCTGCAGAAGTACATTGTTCAGCTGTATGATAGGAAAAGCTATAAACTTAAAATGTAATTGACTCCACTCGTATTTGCGCTCTGGCGGAAGTTGTCAATATGGGTAACTGCAACGCCAGGCATAAGCGTATGCATGGTAGCCTTCGCTTGTTTTGTATTTCGTAAGTAACGCTGGCACAAAAATTGGAAATAAGCTCTTGAGCGAACTTTCTTAGTGTTTCTTTTCAGATTACTTTGTGCTTAATAAAAGCACTCAAAACATATTGGCCTATACCATTTTGGGAAGCAAAGCTGTTTCAGCCATTTGTTCTCGTTAATTTTGAGAATCTCATTGATCAGCCAGAATGATCTACTATCGATATAAACACATCCAGGCGATAGCAAATTCACTTGGCGAGGAATGACTGTTAATCAGACCGTACATATAGTATCACTGAGAGCTGTCCGTGTGTATAATGGAGAAGGCTCACGATCTATATGAGTTTAACCGACGGCAAATTGAGATGGCCCATGGGCTCGGCATGACCATTTCTTAAACTTCGTGATTTGTTGCTATGGTGAGAGTCTTCAACACGAGGCGACACCAAGGTGAAACAACGCCCAAACATAGTGGGGTTGGGCGGCCACCCGTTATTACAAATATCAGGTGTCGTAGGCTGGGCAGACTGATAAGTTAGAATAGGCGACGAGCTATGGAGTAACTAACATCAGACTTTCATGCTGGGTAGAATACAAGTGTGTCTGAACACACAATGGACCGAACACTACTAACGATGGGCCTCAGCTGACGACCCACGCATGTACCAACGTTTACACTACGACAAGGGCAACTGCGACTGAAATGGGTACGTGACCATCGTCACTGGACGTTGGCGCGATGGCAGAGCGTTGCTTGATCTGATGGATCCCGATACCTTCTTCATCGTGCTGGTGGGAGGGCACGAATCCGTCGTCTTCTAGGCGAACAGCACAGTGAAATCTGCAGTACAGAGACATGCGGCGGCCTTTCCATTATGCTCTGTGGACGGCAGTGACATTTTTCAACACGTTAATGAGCCATGAAACAAGGCCAGGAGTGTAAGGGAATGATTGGAGGAACAGGGTGATGAGTTCCAATTGATCTGCTGACCTCCCATCTCGCCATCTGGGAGGTGACTAAACGTGGCGTCCGAGCTCATCGCCTCCATCCTCGGAAATTACGGAATTCGATGTGTGCAGATGTGGTACCAACTCCCTCCAGCGACCTACAAGATCTCATTACTTTCATGGCAGGACGCGTTGTCAATATTATCCATGCCAGAGGTGGACATATCAGGTATTAGGTAGCTGGTCATAATGTTCGGGCTTGTGTGGCTACCCCATACTGGGCAAATGACTAGAAGGCCCTGCTAGCCCAGAAAAGTTTACCTGGTTCTTACGTTGTGCAGCTTCTGAGGAGTGTTAATCAAATTTTAAGTGATTACGGTGTATTGTATAGGTGGTTTGGTACCTGTTGCATTAGACAGTTTAATCCACAAATGGCAGCTTGCCGCTAAAAGACAGTTACATATGTTTTCTTGAATTGTGGTTAACCAGTTTAGAATAAATTTAACTCAACAGATGAACGTTGATATTCTGTTAAAAGTAAAAGACATATTTTTTCTTAAATTAGCTCATTTTTAATTATTTGTAATACCATCATTATTATCAGTACCGTTCAAACTAGAGTCTTCTTGGAGTAATACTGGAATTTTCTTAAAGTGATTATATTTTAAAAAATTTTAAGTTTATAGTTGTTTATGGCCATTTAAGTACTGTCGAGCACAGTAAATTCAAATATTTTAATATTTACTTGACTTTTCTACTGTTCCACAGTTTAAGCCTTTAAAGCATTTCATTTTTCTCCTTCAGAAATGAAAGATTTTTTGGTCTGTCTATATCTGAAATCTAATTTTAGTTTTTAGTCTGTTATAGTGATTTGACTGTAGCCTCCCATTTACCCGCCCTCTTGGACACGTTGTGTGTTCCTGGTACGACGGCTAGTTCAGCTGTATTGTGACCATCTTTGCCCTGTCTGTCTGTGCTAGTCTACTTTTTATATCCTCTGAGCCGTGCTGCGGCTCGCGTTGGTGCTGTTTGTAGGTTTCCGCCCTCTGCTGGAGGCCAGACGGTATCGTTTAGTTGCCATGGCTGTGGTTGTTTGTCTTCTTCTCGTGTTGACTGGCGCCTCTCAGTTTCGCAAGCGTTGCCTGTCCTCTAGTGACAGCAGCGGCGGTTATCGATATGCAGTACTGTTGCCCTATCTTTGGGGCGACGTCATTGTTTTCCCGGGTCATGTGAGTGGGTCAGTTCGGTTGGGGACTCAGAGGATCCAGGTCTGCACAGTGCCAGAACACGCCAAGACCACTGGCGGCATGCATGGACTGCCGGGTGGAAGGGCTGTGGTCATGAGGGTGCACGACCTCGGCATAAACCGGATCTAGCAAGCTTTAAGATGACTGCATTTCAATCCAAGTAGAGAAACCTCGACTATTGTGATATCTCGCGAATCTCCAGTGGCTTGCTTTTAAAACATTATCTATTGTATCTGTATTTAATGGTGATTTGCTAAATTGTAACTCACTGGAAATACTATTATTTTCACAGTTGTTTATACCTTCATTGGTACTTTTATTTATTGTTCAGTCTGGATTTACTGGTTTGAAATAAATTGTGTGTAATTGTGAAAGGCAACCAATAGTAACAGATTACAGCCCCATCCACAATCGTAACGAAATCCTGCCTTCCCTTGACTACCAGGTTTCATCCTCCTTGCTTCTTTCGTCATGTTATTTCTATTTCAAGGTATCCGTATTCCCTCGGTTTACCTACTTTGCGGTGCCCAATTTTGATATTTAGTATACCACTACTTTCCTTTTTCTTCAGTTTACTCTCAATTCATAGAGTTTTCTAGATAAGCTCCTCATTTCGTTGACCAAGCCCCGCAGCTCTACCTCACTTTGATGCTATTAGTGTCATCAGCGAATCTCATCATCGAGATCGTCCACCCTGAATTTTCACATCACTCCTAAGCCTCTCTACAGCACTCCCACCAACCAGTTTGTTTTTGAACGGGAAGCTTATGTACAGAACGCGAACAATGTCGCTGCGGTAGTAACATCGGTTTCTGTCATATTACCAAGGTTAAGCGCTATCTGGCTTGGCTAGCTTTTGCCTGCGTGACTCTGTTCTTCTGCGCCTAGTGCTGTCGGTAAACGGGGTGCACTCAGCTCTTGTGAGTGCAATTGAGGAGTTACTTGCTTGAGAAGTGGCGGCTCCGATAATGAAAATTGACAAAGGCTGGGAAAGTGATGGGCTGATCACATGCCCCTTCAAATCCGCATCCAGTGACGCTCATCGGCTGAAGGTCTGAGGCTTACATGACGGTCGGACGGTACCGTTGGGCCTTCCGAGTCCTGTTCGGATGGAGTTTTACCTGCGGAACAAGAGTAGCTGAATGAGACTCGCAAATGCTCCCCTGAATTTAATCTGATTTGCGATGAACCCTCTTCGCACATTCCAGAGAGCACAAACCTTAGAAGCGCGTGCCCGTGCCATTAGGACGTTAACTGTACCGACAAACGGGAACGGCAGCGGCGTATTGGCTCGTGGGCTGACTGTGCGGGCTGTGAGTGGGAGGAAGGAAGGGCGTCACGTGCCGTCGTGCCACGCCGGCTGTCATAATTACATCAGGGCGCAGCGCGTGCAGCGGGGTTGGGCGGGGGTGGGGGGAGGGGGGGGCGGGAAGGGCAGTCTGGCGGGCACCCAGCGTGTCCAACGCGAAGGGCGCGCCTCGCAGCTCGCGGGACACGTGCCCCGGTATCGGGGAGCAGCCAGCTCTGCGCTCCGCTGCCAGCAACCTCACTTCATGTCGCTGTGGAGGAGGCGCTCGCTTTCCAGTCCGCTATACGTGCCAAGAGATTACGGAGAATTGCGTCAGATTTGTGATTGGCTTCAGAACTTTATTGCATAGGGAATTAAACACGTTGTTAACGGAACGCAGTCGACAAGTAATTTCAGGAGTATATCCAGTGACTTCTATGGGATGGAGGGTTGTTTTAAAATACTCGCATTTGTTTTCTTTGGGCTTCGATTCGGTCGTACACTACTGGCTATTAAAATTGCTACACCACGAAGATGACGTGCTACAGACGCGAAATTTAACCGACAGGAAGAAGATGCTGTGATATGCAAATCATAAGCTTTTCTACATCTACATCTACGTCCATACTCCGCAAGCCACCTGACGGTGTGTGGCGGAGGGTACCCTGAGTACCTCTATCGGTTCTCCCTTCTATTCCAGTCTCGTATTGTTCGTGGAAAGAAGGATTGTCGGTATGCTACTGTGTGGGCTCTAATCTCTCTGATTTTATCCTCATGGTCTCTTCGCGAGATATACGTAGGAGGGAGCAAATATACTGCTTGACTCTTCGGTGAAGGTATGTTCTCGAAACTTTAACAAAAGCCCGTACCGAGCTACTACTGAGCGTCTCTCCTGCACAGTCTTCCACTGGAGTTTATCTATCATCTCCGTAACGCTTTCGCGATTACTAAATCATCCTGTAACGAAGCGCGCTGCTCTCCGTTGGATCTTCTCTATCTCTACTATCAATCCTATCTGGTACGGATCCCACACTGCTGAGCAGTATTCAAGCAGTGGGCGAACAAGCGTACTGTAACCTACTTCCTTTGTTTTCGGATTGCATTTCCTTAGGATTCTTCCAATGAATCTCGGTCTGGCATTTGCTTTATCGACGATCAACTTTATATGATCATTCCATTTTAAATCACTCCTAATGCGTACTCCCAGATAATTTATGGAATTAACTGCTTCCAGTTGCTGACCTGCTATTTTGTAGCTAAATGATAAGGGATCTATCTTTCTATGTATTCGCAGCACATTACACTTGTCTACATTGAGATTCAATTGCCATTCCCTGCACCATGCGTCAATTCGCTGCAGATCCTCCTGCATTTCAGTACAATTTTCCATTGTTACAACCTCTCGATACACCACAGCATCATCTGCAAAAAGCATCAGTGAACTTCCGATGTCATCCACCAAGTCATTTATGTATATTGTGAATAGCAACGGTCCTATGACACTCCCATGCGGCACACCTGAAATCACTCTTACTTCGGAAGACTTCTCTCCATTGGGAATGACATGCTGCGTTCTGTTATCTAGGAACACCTCAATCCAATCACACAATTGGTCTGATAGTCCATATGCTCTTACTTTGTTCATTAAACGACTGTGGGGAACTGTATCGAACGCCTTGCGGAAGTCAAGAAACACGGCATCTACCTGTGAACCGGTGTCTATGGCCCTCTGAGTCTCGTGGACGAATAGCGCGAGCTGGGTTTCACACGACCGTCTTTTTCGAAACCCATGCTGATTTCTACAGAGTAGATTTCTAGTCTCCAGAAAAGTCATTATACTCGAACATAATACGTGTTCCAAAATTCTGCAACTGATCGACGTTAGAGATATAGGTCTATAGTTCTGCACATCTGTTCGACGTCCCTTCTTGAAAACGGGGATGACCTGTGCCCTTTTCCAATCCTTTGGAACGCTACGCTACGCTTTTCAGACCATTCAAACAAGGTTGGTGCCGGTGGCGACACCTACAACATGCTGACATGCGGACAGTTTCCAGTCGATTTATCATACACAAACAGCAGTTGACCGGCGTTGCCTGGTGAAACGTTGTTGTGATGCCTCGTGTAAGGAGGATAAATGCGTGCCATCACGTTTCCGACTTTGATAAAGGTCGGATTTTAGCTTATCGCGATTGCGGTTTATCGTATCGCGACATTGCTGCTTGCGTTGGTCGAGATCCAATGATCCAATCAGAATATGGAATCGGTGGGTTCAGGAGGGTAATACGGAACGCCGTGCTCGATCCCAACGGCCTCGTATCACTAGTAGTCGAGATGACAGGCATCTTATCCACATGGCTGTAACGGATCGTGCAGCCACGTCTCGAACACTTAGTCGGCAGATGGGACGTTTGCAAGACAACAACCATCTGCACGAACAGTTCGACGACATTTGCAGCAGAATGGACAATCAGCTCGCAGACCATGGCTGCGGTTACCCTGGACGCTCCATCATAGACAGGAGCGCCTGCGATGGTGTACTCAACGACGAATCTGGGTGCACGAATGGCGAAACGTCATTTTTTCGGACGAATCCAGGTCCTGTTTACAGCATCATGATGGTCGCATCCGTGTTTGGCGACATCGCGGTGAACGGACATTGGAAGCGTGTATTCGTCATCGCCATACTCGCGTATCACCCGGCGTGATGGTATGGGATGCCATTGGTACACGTCTCGGTCACCTCTTGTTCGCACTGACGGCACTTTGAACAGTGGACGTTACATTTCAGATGTGTTACGACCCGTGGCTCTATCCATCATTCGATCCCTGCGAAACCCTACATTTCAGTAGGATAATGCACGACCGCATGTTGCAGGTTCTGTAAGGGCCTTTATGGATACAGAAAATGTTCGACTGCTGCCCTGGCCAGCACTTTCTCCAGATCTCTCACCAATTGAAAACGTCTGGTCAATGATGGCCGAGCAGCTCGCTCGTCACAATACGCCAGTCACTACTCTTGATGAACTGTGGTATCAAGCTGAATGGGCAGCTGTACCTGTACACGACATCCAAGCTCTGTTTGACTCAATGCCCAGGCATATCAAGGCCGTTATTACGGGCAGAGGTGGTTGTTCTGGGTATTGATTTCTCAGGATCTATGCACCCAAATTGCGTGAAAGTGTAATCACATGTCAGTTCTAGTATAACATATTTGTCCAATGAATACCCGTTTATCATCTGCATTTCTTCTTGGTGTAGCAATTTTAATGACAAGTAGTGTATTTTGTCATTTGACGAACCTTAGCTTGTCGTTCCGTCCAGTCAGCCAGCGCCGAAGTGGCGCAGTCTACCCAGTTCCAGGGTACTGATGAAAGGTTTGCTGAAATCTTCTGGATACCAAGCACAATTCCAGACCGCACGAGCGCTCCCCTTCTCTCACAAGTGCCCCACTCGCACGTCGTTTAATTCTAATGAAAGCCACAGAGAGAATTTATATAATGTTTAAATTTAGCAAACATAGGAATAGTATACTTGTCGCTGCATCTCAGTATTTTTACTGTGGGTGCTTAACAAGGCATGCCAAGAAGACGTACCGTGTTTAATCTCACGGAGAAGACTTTGGGCGGCGCTGCAGTTTCGGTGCTAGGGAAGGGTCTGGGTGCTAGAGAAGAGTCTTAGTTTTGCACCTATACTGCGGACCATTCCCACCCGGGATGTGATTAGTGGAATAGAAGAGGCTGCTCCGAAACTTTCCGATAGCCTTCGAAAACAGGCAAATAAATGAAAACTTAGTCCGTTCACCATTCCAAGCTTTTATCGAAAAGGGAATATTGGCTGACCACAACAAAAAACCATCAGTATTCTTCTGTTGATTCTAATTGTTTGAAACACTACTGAAAAATCAAGTTGTAGTCGACAACCATACCACTATTTGGACATTATGAATATTCAGTGCTGAATGGTGGAAACTGAGGCTGAATAACTCAATTTTTTTTTGTTAATTTTTCCGTTTTCAAATCAGATAAATAAATGTTGTGTGTTCACACTTTTATTGTAAACTAAGTTACTAACATTAATAACATTGTTGTTAAGCTAGCACTGATCGCTGTTCCCCATTTTCTATTATAAGACAACATTTCAAAGTAATGCTAATTTAATGAATAAAAATTGCTCGTTCCTGAAAAAAGTATTTCTAAAAATGAAAAATTTTAATACTGCTGCTATGGCTACTTTATATTTCGGCTTTTTATTCGGTTTTTAGTAACAAATAAAAACACCAGTTACAGCCGAGACCAAAAAGGTACCGGTTATTCAGAACTAAAATGTCAGTATTTGCTTTAGTTGGCCGATTTTTCCCATCCCTAGGCTATCCACACACCTGAAAATAGCCATAACGAGTTCCCTGTAGTCTATATACCCAATATTCCAGCCCTCCTCAGCTCAAATAACTGTAACTTAATTATGTGCAGTAATAAGAAAATTGCTACTGAAATTATACAGGGTGTTAGGGGTATGGGTGCAGATATTATGATCGTTAGTACTTTAATATGTACGAATATAGCATGCTACTTTCTTTTTCTCTGCATACAAAAGCCGCCCAGCAACAACATTACATAATTCAATATCAGACGTTTCCAGCACAGCTGTAACTGCGACACGAAGTGGACTACGCCTGCCACTATAGATTTTCCATTTTGCTTTGCAGCCTTATGACAATCACTAGGCTTTCTGCGATTATAACTAAGTTTCTTGCGAGATTATTAGTTTTCCTACACCCATGTGTCATACATGCCAAAAATATTAAAGTTGCCATAAGTTTCCATTCAATTGTTTATTTCCCTATGACATTATCTTGTTAATGTTGCCGCAGGTTGCCACTGTTTAATATTCGTTTTATTGTAATAAATCAAAGTCATTATAAATCTTGTTTCATTTAATGATCATAAATTCCCGTCACAATTTGTGAGACTACGTTCACACACGTTTTGTTATCGCCTGCCAGAATTAAAGTAATTAATCTGGAGCGTCAGCTACGCTTTGAGTAGATAGAAGAATAAAATATAAAACGATCTTCTACTGTGAGGGTCATTCACAATCCGTTTCATTACTTGAATGGATATGGCGTTATACAAAGCACTGTTTCATCTTTCCGATTCACCTGTTAGCACAAGTACCACAGAATGACTTGGACAGCTCGACCAAGTCATAAAGCATTATTTAGTAGTTTTCTTTACGTGGGCACTTAAAAATCTGTAATCCTTCGCAATAGATGAAAAGCGGACCACTTCAAATAGAAACCTGCCTTCGGATTAATATGCAGTAAGATCATGATTTTGCAATATACTGTGGAGCGTGCTCAAGACAGCAGCACACCGTGTGAGGCTCCCTCTAGAAAGACGCAGTGTTTGTTCTTCTGTTCCATTCCTTTTTCAATCTGCTGTTCAGTTCTCAGTGGGAACAACTTGCTGGCATCCTATGTGAAATTGTTCTGGGGAATGCTTCTTCATGCATTCTGTTTGAGATGATAATTCGGTCGGTTTGCAGATTACATCGTTCGTGTGCACGTTTAGTCTCTTTGAAAATGGTGTACTTATTCAAGAAAATGATTTCAGGTGTACAGGACCATGGGAAAGTCAATACAATGCTGGAAGGAAATTAGTGCACCCCTTTAGAGGTTTCCAATTCGCTAAAGATTCATTGTTGCAACATGTATATAGAGTACATTTACAGATCGATAGCGGTTCTGAGGTACAAGGTAACGACCCACACTGAAACACCTAAATTGGTACGCGGTGTAGCCTCGAGGAGTGGCAATGCAGATGCTCACTCTGACATTCAGTCGATCGTACAGATGGCGAATACTGTTCTGGGATGCTTTATGTCGCGCCTGCTCGACCTGTTCACGTAGTTCTGTAAGAGTTGTTGGTTGACGAGTCGCACGCCTCACTTCTCGTCCCATCATATCCCACACATGCTCGACTGGAGAAATATCTAGAGAACGTGGAGGACGGGGAAGTTGCTGCACGTCTTGCAGAGCACGTTGAGTTTTACGGACAGTGTGAGGGCAAACATTATCCTGTTGAAACAACACATTGCCTTCCTGTTGCAAGAATGGCAAAAGAACGGGTGTAACCACATTCTGCAAGTGCCGAGCGCTGGTTGGTGTCCCCTTCAGAAACACCACAGGTGAGCAAGGGTTGTACCTTTTCGCTCTGAACACAATAAGGGCTGGGGTGAGGCCAGCATCTTTTGGATGAATGCACTCTATAAGACAGCGCTCACCGTGTCCATGTTGTAAGTGCGCAGGCCGAAGTGGCCGTGCGGTTAAAGGCGCTGCAGTCTGGAACCGCAAGACCGCTACGGTCGCAGGTTCGAATCCTGCCTCGGGCATGGATATTTGTGATGTCCTTAGGTTAGTTAGGTTTAACTAGTTCTAAGTTCTAGGGGACTAATGACCTCAGCAGTTGAGTCCCATAGTGCTCAGAGCCATTTGAACCATTTTGTTGTAAGTGCAAACGATTATCACTTCCATTCGGGCAGAATCTGATTCCATTTTTTAAGATCACGGATCACGATTTCATTTTCCAAGTGATCCTCTGATGGCACCAGTTGAACCGTGCACATCGATGCTGTGGCTTGAGTGGAAGAAGGATAGAGGCGTGCGTACCCATAACCCCACTGCTAATAACCGGTTTGCAGCAGTTCGTGTTGACACTCCGGGCTCACAAGCCTTGTGATCTGTGTTGTAGTAGCTGAACGACCTGCCACTGATGCCCTTACAATACGACGATGCTGCCGGGCGTCTGTGTTACGCGGGGATACCCGTAAGACCAGAATCTCGTCTAATGGTGTGAGAATGTTTATGTGACCACAGCAGCGTTGCACAAATGATGCAGCACATCCAACGTGTGACAATTCTTCGAAAGGACTATCCCGCCTCTAGGAAGGCCACAATTTGACCCCTTTCAAACTCCCTCAGTTGGCTGTAGGAAGCACGAGTGCATCTCTATGACGTGGCTGCCTGCGTACGTCACATATCTGCACCACACTTAGCCTTCTGGCTCTGAGTATTCCCTATTAAAGGGTAGACACAGTTGGAACTCTAGTGGTGTGCTACTATGCCATGTTAGCGGATATGCCATTATTGGATCAAAATTCACATTGTCTGAGCAGGTGTACTATTTTTTTTTTTTTTTTTCGGCAGTGTATAACCTTCCTAGTATAACATGCAGCTCATCTCTGGAGCTCAGTGGCAGAACATCTGATTGTCATGTGGAGAACCTCAGCCCGATTCTGGGGATCATTAGGGATTTATCCATGGGGGGAAGGTAGGACGCCAATGCTACTTTGGGGTCCACTCTGCCTCGTGTCACCATTTCAAGAGCTACCTCAATCAAAAGTAGCGGCTTCAAGGTCTGGAAGGATGATAGCTGCAGGCAGAGCTGAGTAATGTCCGTGTGCCCTTCCTTACTATATCTGAATAACATCATGTGGCAGAAGATGTGTCCAGACGGCATGACGCTGTTATCTGGGCCTGATTGTGGAATACAGTTTTTCTTTCTTTTTATTTGTTTGTTTAGTATCTTGCCGTCTTACAATAACGTGCCACCTTTCCCCCGCATCTTACGGTATTCACGGTACTTACATAGAGCGTATTGTAAACTGGAGGGTGCCTAGGCCTTTAGGCTCACCTCTCTATTAATTAACTGATCTCAGTTATGGACTGTATGCAGATCAGGACACTCGTAAGGAGACACAGTGACCAATTCAGTGAACAGTATGAAGGACTGACACTGATTAGGCGTGTCTTGCACGCTGTATTTCAAGGCGAAGATATTGTGCTCATTTTGGAAACGCATCTTCGTCATGGCTTCAGGCTGCTGTCGAGCGCGATTGCACCACCGGCGTAGATAGCAAAACAGCCACTTTGTGGTAGGCAATTTAGAAATTGTGAAGAAATGAGAACAAGTGTGCTGGGTGACAGGCAAAGAGTCTCAGTCACCGCTTTCCCCTGTTGGAGGAAAGGTGGCAGATGGGCCACACACTTACCAGGTACTAATGTAGAGAGAGAGCGCCTCAGCTTTCACGGGTAGTCATAGACACTGTTTTCCGTGAATCTTCTAGATATCATCCTTAAGGTCTATGAAAGAAAACTTTTCACTGCTGTCCCTGTAATGGGTTGGCGCAGCTAGACATTTGCTGCACAGGCGTTCAAAAAATGCCAAGAACCGCTGGTTCCCACGCCGGTGTTTCGATGACGCCATAAAGAAAACACTGGTCGAAAAGGATCTGCCTGGTGGTTGGAGGGAGGCAGTACTGGGCATTAAAAGATACGCTATTAACAAAAACAAAGTTCACGGTCCGCCGTTGGTGGACTGTGCTTTGTGAAGTAGCTACACGTGGCATATATGGATTTAGAAGGCACTTAAGACTGCAGAGAGAGGGATCGCATTTTGGATGTTGTGAGGAAAGGACATGGATTGCAATTAGACTGCCGGAGAGGAGATGTGATCAAATCGCCGGAACTGCAAACCCGAAGACCCATCATACTCTTAGGTATAGATACAAGGGAACTGCGACTGCTGTGAGGCAAGTCTGAGCGAATTCCCGACTGAGAAGAGCCTTTGTTTACGAATCATCGAATTCATGTCTGGTTTCGAGACGCAGCTGCTGGCACTGTACTGAGTAATGGAGGCTATGGTACGTTGGTCGAGTCGCTACTGTTGCGTGGAGTTCACCGCGTTGCAGACTCCCGACAGTGCATGGTAAGTATTTTATTGGACCACCTTGTACTCCCATTCAGTTTCATCACTACGACCATAATATTAATTAGATAAATCAGATCTCCTTTGTGAGTAATTTTGTAGTGATATTGCTGAAGAATGACTCTGTCACATAGAGTGCTACCTGACAAATTGAAGTAAAAATAGATCCACACCAAACGTCTTGTAAGTTACACCATCGTTACCGTATTACAATACATACTCTTGTCATCGTAACATGTTGATCAGTCTGTTCACATTAGTTACGAGAGACGGTTGACACATGGAAGCATTATCAATCAGAAAATAGTGCAACAACAGCCCACTGTTATGGTTTCAATTCTTGAAGCTTGACAAACCACACTGACGTGACATAGTTGTAGTTGAGATAGAATGGAAAGTTCAACACAGGCTTGTAAGAAAACAGTGAGAATTTCTGAATGAAGAATTTGAAAGTGGGTCTAAGTTAACTTTCCACTAATTTCACAACGTGCCACTGAAGACCTCCAGTTCTCTAATGACAGCATTATTGTTGTTCTGGTCTTCAGTCCAGAGACTGGTTTGATGCAGCTCTCCATGCTACTCAATCCTGTGCAAGCTTCTTCATCTCCCAGTACCTACTGCAACCCATCTCTTTGTGAATCTGTTTACTGTATTCAGCTCTTGGTCTCCCTCTACGATTTTTACCCTTCACGCTGCCCTCCAATACTAAATTGGTGATCCCTTGATGCCTCAGAATATGCTCTACTAACCGATCCCTTCTTCTAGTCAAGTAGTGCCACAAATTTCTCTTCTCTCCAGTTCTATTCAATACCTCCTCGTCAGTTATGTGATCTACCGATCTAATCTTCACCATTCTTCTGTAGCACCACATTTCGAAAGCTTCTATTCTCTTCTTGTCTAAACTAGTTATCGTCCACGTTTCACTTCCATACATGGCTACACTCCATACTACACTTAAATCTATACTCGATGTTAACGAACTTCTCTTCTTCAGAAACGTTTCCCTTGCCATTGCCAGTCTACATTTTATATCCTCTCGACCATCATCAGTTATTTTGCTCCTCAAATAGCAAAACTCCTTTACTACTTAATGCGTCTCATTTCCTAATCTAATTCCCTCAGCATCACCCGATTTAATTTGACTACATTCCATTATCCTCGTCTTGCTTTTGTTGATGTTCGTCTTATATCTTCCGTTCAACTGCTCTTCCAGGTCCTTTGCTGTCTCTGACAGAATTACAATGTCATCGGCAAAACTCAAAGCCTTTATTTCTTCTCCATAGATTTTAATTCCTACTCCGAATTTTTCTTTTGTTTCCTTTACTGCTTGCTCAATATACAGATTGAATAACACCGGGGATAGGCTACAACCCTGTCTCATTACCTTCCGCGACCGCTACGGTCGCAGGTTCGAATCCTGCCTCGGGCATGGGTGTGTGTGTTGTCCTTAGGTTAGTTAGGTTTAAGTAGTTCTAAGTTTAGGGGACTGATGACCTCAGAAGTTAAGTGCCATAGTGCTCAGAGCCATTTGAGCCTCACTCCCTTCCCAACCACTGCTTCCCTTTCATGCCCCTCGACTCTTATAACTGCCATCTGGTTTCTGTACAAATTGTAAATAGCCTTTCGCTCCCTGTATTTTACCCCTGCCACCTTCAGAATCTGAAAGAGAGTATTCCAGTCAACATTGTCAAAAGCTTTCTCTAAGTCTACAAATGCTAGAAACGTAGGTTTGCCTTTCCTTAATCTTGTAAGGTAAATCGTAGGGTCAGTATTGCCTCACGTGTTCCAACGTTTCTACAGAAGGCAAACTAATCTTCCCCGAGGTCGGCTTCTACCAGTTTTTCGATTCGTCTGTAAAGAATTCGTGTTAGTATTTTGGAGCCATGACTTATTAAACTGATAGTTCCGTAATTTTCATATGTGTCAATTCCTGCTTTCTTTGGGATTGGAATTATTATATTCTTCTTGAAGTCTGAGGGTATTTCGCCTGTTTCATACATCTTGCTCACCAGATTGTAGAGTTTTGTTAGGCCAGGCTCTCCCAAGGCTGTCAGTAGTTCTAATGTTGTCTACTCCTGGGGTCTTGTTTCGACTTAGGTCTTTCAGTGCTCTGTCAAATTCTTCATGCAGTATCATATCTCCCACTTCCTCTTCATCTACATCCTCTTCCATTTCTATAATATTGTCTTCAAGAGCATCGCTCTTGTATAGAGCCTCAAAATACTCCTTCCACCTTTACGCTTTCCTTTCTTTGCTAGAACTGGGTTTCCATCTGAGCTCTTGATATTCATACAAGTGGTTCTCTTTTCCTGTAGGGAGTATCTATCGTACCCCTAGTGATATACGACTCTACATCCTTACATTTGTCCTCTACCCATCCCTGCTTAGCCATTTTGCACTTCCTGTCGATCTCATTTTTGAGACGTTTGTGTTCCTATTTGGCTGCTTCATTTATAGCATTTTTACATTTTCTCCTTTCATCAACTAACTCCAATATCTCTATAGTTACCCAAGGATTTCTACTAGTCCTCGTTTTTTTACCTACTTGATCCTCTGCTACCTTCACTATTTCATCTCTCAAAGCTACCCATTCTTCTTCTACTGTATTTCGTTCTCTCATTCTTGTCAATCGTCCCCTAATGCTCTCCCTGGAGCTCTCCACAACCTCTGGTTCTCTCAGTTTATCCAGGTCCCATCTCCTCAAATGACAGCATAAGATTGTCTTTTTTTGCCCCACAGTAATTGCAACGAATGGGGCAATTTGAGTTCTCACAAACCAAGCAACGGCTATTCACTGCATACATTAATAGTTCACAGTAGCTCGTAACTAAGTCCTCTGATAAGTTTTGGGGCCTCGTGGTCAACAGAAGAGCTGAACTGTATCTTACCAGGATTATGGCATCACTGAAGAGATTACCACTACGATAGACTGCCCTTGATCGTGTAGATACATTACGGCAACTCACCGCGTTGCATGTAGATATTTGCTCTGTATTTCTCGGACTTAAATACTGAATTTTGGAATCTGTTTAGTCAAATGTTGGTTATTTCGTTTCACTTACAGTTTTCCCCACAAAAAGTTTCATGATCGCGCTAACCGTAGGACAGAAGTAACAGAAATTTTTGTTGTGAAACATTATAAGCAACAGTACACTCATTTCTATAAAGTAAGCCTGTACCTTTAACTCAAAGTATTCGAGTAAGAGGGAAGAAGTAATAACTAACACCTGTGAATGACATTATATGTGGACAGATGATTCACAGATTGAAAGTAGCTCGTGGTCAGAATCTATAGCTGAATGCCACCACCAATTTTACTTCTCGGCAGTGGTGGAGGATACCAGACCAGAAGATATATTCGACTGGTGCACAGCCGAGATTAAGCACGTCCTGCATTTCAGTGTCTGCCTCTTTACATTGTCTTAAGTGCCTGTAGACGTCCAAATAGCGCAGCACCTGCTATTTACAGAGGCTTTGCTGTTTGCTGGATGCACTGGGCGTACAACTCCTGTTGGTCTGCGAACTGTTGCCTTTGTCTGATCTTCGGCCCACGCATACGTTCCCGACCATGACTGAACCTGGAAACAGTATGTCAGCGTCCTGCCTATGGATAAATCGAAGTATAACATAGAATGATTTTCACCACCTGTTCATTAGTGACTTACTGCGATATTTTCCGTCCTACTAACTTTGCGAAAAGACATTGACATTGATATATCTGGATCATGTTTTACCGCAAGCAGTGTTCGACGGTCTGATTCAGAAAGTATGGGCGCGGTCCTACATCCTACATTGCCATTCGACAGCCTCACATCCCGTATTGATGCTCTGATGCCCGCATCCCAGCTTTCGTATCATTGTGACATATGCCAGAATGTTTCCAGGCCCCTTTCAGTATCGCTGCAGATTACGTTCTTTCGCTGCCCCCTTAACTTATGGACATAAATAAATACACATAAAAAATGTTTTGCATCACCTCGGTTCCGAGAGTTCCGCAACCTGTACAGAAAATTGGAATAGAGATCACCATAAGTCATTTCCGCCCTTTTTATTACTCATGAAAACCACACATTGCATGTTGCACCACCATACAGCGAGACCTTCAGAGGTGGGTGTCCAGATTGCAGTTCACACTGATACCTCTAATACCCAGTAGCACGTCCTCTTGCTTGATACACGCCTGTATTCGTCGTGGCATACTATCCACAAGTTTATCAAGGCACTGTTGGTCCAGATTGTCCCAATCCTCAACGACGATTCGGCGTAGATCCCTCAGAGTGGTTGGTGGATCACGTCGTCCATATACAGCCCTTTTCAATCTGTCCCAGGCAGGTTCGATAGGGTTCATGTCTGGAGAACATGCTGGCCACTCTAGTCGAGCGTTGTTGTTATCCCGAAGGAAGTCATTGACAAGATGTGCACGTTGGTGCCGCGAATTCTCGCTCATGAAGACGAAAGCCTCGCCAATACGCTGCCAACATGGTTGCACTATCGATCGGAGGATGGCATTCACGTATCGTACAGCCGTTACGACGCCTTCCATGACCACCAGCGAAGGAAATCGGCCCCACATAATGCCACTCCAAAACAGCAGAGAACCTCCAACTTGCTGCACTCTCTGGTCAGTGTGCAGGCTTTTGCACAAGGTTTGAGTCGTAACACGACGTCCTGCGGCTGCACGATAAGCGTTATTCAACATGGTGGTGTTGCTGTCGGGGTTCCTCCGAGCCATAATCCGTAGGTAGTAGCCCTTGGGCGGCATGAGCAAGGCATGTCATCGACATTTCCTGTCACTTCGTATATCCTCAATGTCCGAACAACATCGCATGGGCGCATTCTGAGACGCCTGGACACTTCCCTTGTCGAGAGCCCTCCTTGGCACAAAGTAACAATGGGGACACGATCGAACCACGGTATTCACCTTCTAGGCATGGTTGAACTACAGACAACACTAGATGTGTACCTCTTTCCTGGTGGAATGACTGGAACTGATCGGCTGTCGGACCCCCTCCGTCTAATAGGCGCTGCTCATGCATGGTTGTTTACGTCTTTGAGCGGGTTTAGTGACATCTCTGAACAGTCAAAGGGACTGTGTCTGTGATACAATATCCACAGTCAACGTCTATCTTCAAGAGTTCTGGGAACCGGGGTAATGAAAAACTTTTTTTGATGTGCGTAGTTAGCGTGTAAGGTTACAACGTGTGCGGACCGGTGTACAACGCTTTGAGGATATTGAGCAGAAAAAACATTCAGCGGATGCTTAGGTTCAATATATCAAATGATTAAAGGTCCTCTTTGATATTCTTCATGAGTTTTATTTTTGTTCATTCCTGGGCATGTTCTTGGAAAGTGTGAAGGGATCATTTTTAGAATAAATCATTTGAAAATATTTCAACGAAATTTTCAATCTTCTTTCACAGTTAAAGAAACTATGTACATTTTGTAAGAGAATTTGAAATGATGAAATGCCCATGAATCAAAAATACAGCAGTCACTCTAAAAGGGGTAAACTCTTTGGCTGAACTCTTTGGAATTTTTAATGTCGTCTGGTCGTGGCTATATTGACTGCTGTTCTGGATGAGCTTTAAGACTGAAGAGCGCCACAGATACTTGACAGGAGTCACAAGTGGCAAGGCGAAAGCAGCCCCAGCCGGACTAAGGAACACAGCCTTTACAGAATCGCTGGTTGGGTAGCGACCGATATAGCTGCCCTCGAATTGAGAAAGTCGCCTTGGCTAGCGTCGTACTGGCACCGGGTCTATTGTGCTGTTTATTACAATTTGGGTGGCCAAGCTGAAAGCATTTATTCCAGATGGCAGAAATCTGCTGGCAGGAGATACGCATTCCGATCATGTTAAGAAACGTGCATGCAGCTGATAAATATCTCACTGCTTTCCCAAAAACATGCCAAAACAACTCTGACGTGCTACAGGTTCAGAAGACACCTCACAGTTGGTGGCTAGCCTCAAGTACAGTATTTCAGTTTTCCCCATGGCCTGTAGTGTGAGGGTAGCTGCAGCGTGAGAGGTCACTGACAGGCGAAACTGATATGATATCAGGAGGATGTAACAAGTAAGTTTTTGAGAAAACTGTGAAGAAAATCGAAATTATTGTCTTTTTTTAACGGTTCGTCTCTTCTTGGAGGGATATTCTCTGAAGGAAAATCACGCCATTGGCAGGCCGATATAACTTTAAAGAAAATTAGTTGGTTAGATTCTTAGCGGGACTAAGACTGGAGTCAGTTCTTTACTGACTGCAAAAACAAAAGACGTCGTATTTGGACTTGACGGTAATCACAACCGTACTCCACGGGTGCACTCTCCTCTGGAACAACAGACCCCTGCACAGAAGTGGGGTCCGAGGTTCCAGTTTTTGGCAGAGCTAATCTAGGGTGGTACTTTACGGCAGCAAACTACTTTGCCGCTATCCTGTTCATATCTCACTGACGATAGTGGTGAGCATAATTTGCAGCTCCGGCATGTTAGGACCATCATCAACTAGTAATTCAGATTCATGATCGTATCTCTTTCCCACATTAGTCAGGGCAATCTCATTTGCATGGATTTTTGCAGTTTTCTGCCCAGACAAGCAATTACTTTAACTGCCTTGAAGGCAGGTCTACATAAAAGTCACAACGTCAGATACATTATTATTAACTAATTCTGATCCGCAGCAAATAACCTGGCAAACCTCTAGTTCACTTTTATGATTATCGTTGTTAATACTCTAGCCCTGTAATTGGGGTGATTTCATGATTTATTTAGATGCTTCTCCATTCTAATGATTTTTATAATAAGCTAAAGAGTTCTCTTAAATCATGCTTTTGATTCCAGTAGATATTGCCTCCATTATCACATTTGATGTTTTTCAATGGCAAAATGCAATTTCCCCACCATAATATTCACTGGTGGGGCCCCAATCTTTCGTAGCATTAATAAACCCATTACATACATTTATTGCACCATTAGGTCCCAAGTGTGTACCTGTATCAACATTAGCTCTGATTCAGTTAGCTTCACTCTCATAGAAACGTGCGTCATCGTTAATAATTTGAAAAGAAAGGCAGTTTAGTTGGAGTATCTTAGGGAAACGACACAAATGTATGTATGACAATTGTTACTCCTTACAGTTACCATGCCTCTGTGCAACCAGGTGAGGATTTTTTTTCAAAAAAGAAAAAAGTAATTAAAAATGAGTGAAATTACTGATGGCAACCAAGGAATATCAAAATGTACTTGGCCGGTAGGATTCAAATACAGGGAGCGAAAGGCTATTTACAATTTGTACAGAAACCAGATGGCAGTTATAAGAGTCGAGGGGCATCAAAGGGAAGCAGTGGTTGGAAAGGGAGTGAGACAGGGTGGCAGCCTATACCCGATGTTATTCAATCTGTATATTGAGCAAGCAGTAAAGGAAGCAAAAGAAAAATTCGGAGTAGGAATTAAAATCCATGGAGAAGAAATAAAAACTACTTTGAGGTTTGCCGATGACATTGTAATCCTGTCAGAGACAGCGAAGGACCTGGAAGAGCAGTTGAACGGAATGGACACTGTCTTGAAAGGAGGATATAAGGTAAAGAAAAGAGAAGTTTCATTGCTTTCACCGACTGAGGGGCCAGACACTGCCTTATTAAAGCAAATGTTCGTCAACGGGCCTCTTATTTCGCCGTATTACTCGCATTCACTGTTAAAAAGCGGTCCGTGTGTCAACCGGACACGCTCAGCCTTGTTCGTCATCCAGTGAGCCACGATGACGGCATCCCGTCGGAATTCCTGGAAGTCCTGCGGTCACGAGCCTCTGCTAATCTCGGTGGTGAGTGCGGTGTCTGTGAGCACGCGCATGCGTGCGTGTGGGCTGCCAGAATTGCGTCTCAAGGACCCGTAACAGTATAAATGCGCTCTAATTTCGGCCCAACAGCTGCAGTTTGCGAAGAATGCCTGACTGGACGAAAAGTAGCACAGTGCCAAACTTCCAGATTTATCTCTCTAATTTTATTCATTTACTCGAGCCTGAAGCACAAGGGGCAACATAAAATATAGCAGTTAAATTTACAGCTACAGCTAAACCACACCAGTTAGAGCCTATGTACTACTACCTCAACGGCCTTGTCATTAACAGAAGAAAAAAATAAATCTTCACTGAACACACGTCTCTCAAGCTGTTGCAGACCAAGGGGTTTTCTGGAACCTTAACGTATTCACAAGATCATAGTTCTCCTTCTTCCGTATAGTCCCGCTTCCACGTATTGTTTTTCTTCCACGTCTCCCCTGTTCTGAATTGGGTAAATACCTTTCAAGACCCAAATGGTTGGTGGTAACCATTTTTAGGGTCTCCTTTATATCTCAGAATACTACAGATTTGCTGACATCTCACGATTGGACGGAGTAGGCATCAGGTGAAAGCTAAGGTGAAATTAATGACTGTGTTCTCCAAATTTTTCCACCAACTCATCCCTGAAGTTTCTGATGTTGTGAATCTGTATCGTGCTTCTTATTTTCCATTTCTGCTGCTACTATTCTTATGATATCTAGGTGTGCCATGTCAATGAGCGGGAAGATCGTATTGACTCGAGTTGGTCTTAGGCAAGCCTTTATTGTTCCCATTGTGTCATTAGGTACTGTACCGGCTGGATCAGCACGGGCCGGTTCCTTCCAGACTGGTGTAGCGTGCTCAGCTCCTTAGAGGCACAATGTGGGAAGGACGTGCGAATGTGCTCCTCTTGTGCTCTCTCTTAGCTTCTGAACGACGTTGCTCTTGGAGCTGTCTTGGCAGCGGTTTATGTAGCTTCCATGAGTTTTTCATTGTTTGTGTTGTGTACACCAAGAAAGGGTTCGTCACGAAAGCGCCTGTTTGAAAGAGATGTCGATTTATTTTCAATAATATCGTGGAGTTGGAATCGCAATCTGTATAAAATTGTTTTGTTGCTGTAGTCTTCAGTCCGAAGACTGATTTGATGCAGCTCTCTGCTCTACCCTGTACGAGCCTGTACCAAACGATCCCTTCTTCTTGTCAGGTTGTGCTCAAAAAAAATTTTTTTTGCCTAATTCTATTCATTACCTCCTCATTACTTAGGTGATCTATACATCTAGCATTCTTCTCTAGCTCCACATTTCAAAAGCTTCTATTATCTTCTTGCCTAAATAGTCTGTCGTCCGTCTTTCACTTCCATCCGTCGTTACACTCTATACTAATACTTCGAGAAAAGAGTTTCTAACACTTGTTGTTAGCAAAATTCTCCTTTTTCAGTAACGCTTGTCTTGCCGTTGCCGGTGTGCATTTAATATTCCCTCTATTTCAGCCACCATCAATTATTTTGCTGCCGAAATAACTAAACACTTATACTACTTTCAGTGTCTCATTTCTTAATCTAATTTCTTTAGCATCACCTGATTTAATACGACTACATTCCATGATCTCTGTTTTGCTTTTGTTCATGTCCATATTATACCCTCCTCTCAACAAAGCACTGTCAGTTGTGCCACCATACGTGGGACTGTCGCCATCTCCATTTTAGTTACTACTCTACTGTTTTTAGTGAAGGATCAGTTTCTGATTCCTGATGCCATTCCTTCGCCTTTATAAACCGGACATTCATCATTGATGATAATTGTACCAATTGAAGAAGGCTGAGAATTTTGCCTAGCCATGCCAACTGTTACTCTGTGGCATTCTCTAACAGCTCCATACACCATATGACGTAACATTGTAAGTAACCATCTTTTGCTATGAAACCACAAATCTTATTTATTGTATATGAATAGACCCATTTTTTTGTGGAGAATATACGATCCACACCTATTTTAAAACTGGTTCCATAATATTTGTTTCCTATTTGATTTTAGTCACTCCGTACTTCTAAATATCTCAGATATCTTCACTTCCACATTATTACAGTAAAACTTTATAAAATGTTTTGTGCAGGTATACACCAGAAGAACCAACTTAAAAGCAGCGAAACCGGATGTGTCTTATCGAATTCAACAAATACATCTATTGTCGACTATTGGAATTTTCATTGCTTTATATTTTAATATTTAACAACTATAGGTAAATACATCTCATAATGTATGAATGGTCAATCAGTTATCTACAATTGCTTTAACTGTGGCTGCTATAGTTTTAAAACTTTCTGTAGTTTACGAAGAAAAGAGTGACAGTGTTATCTGTAATAACTTCATTAAATCTATCATCATAGTGAGCAATGAGAGATCGAACAGGAAATGCACTAAGAGTTAACCATTGAACATTTCTCGATGAGAAGTACCTGAACTGAAAACCTGACTGAAGCTCTGTGACACGGAAAACTTGTGTGCCTAAGTGGCAGTGTGCTTTCTGGACGGTTTTGAAAGTAAAACGGTTTGAAATTAATGGCTCCATCTTTAAGGAAACTCGCCGTTTTGAGGATTTTAATATCATGGTGAACGGGAAAAATAATTTGGCTCCTCCAGAGGATAGTCAGCCAGGCAGGCTTGTCATTGGTAGTGTGTTTTGTATGGAGAAAATTAGTTTCGATACGCAAATTGATTGATGTAGTAAGTGAATCTTTTAAATATGTGGGTAATGCTTCTGAGCATCGGTACGATACTCTCACCATATCCTCAACCTTATGAACTTGTAATCCGATTTTGGGAATTAATTGTAGCAATTCTCTATCTCTACCTCTTTATTTCCTGGTGGAGAAAAGGGCAGTCTGGGAGGCTTTGTAGCTTGCTGCGTCTGCTCACGACAAGTCTGTGGTTTACATATTGTTTCTCTTTCATAGTTTTCGCCTCTTAATGTGTTCAACCGTGTTACTGAATGACTAAAACGGTAACCGAGTCACCTACTCATTCAGTGTTTGAGAATGAGAGCACTTAGCACCTTCCAGTAAGCTTTATATTTAATTTCGAACCTTTTCGAAACTCTTCCCAGCTAAAACTCCGACAAAATAATGGAAGGAAAATTGATTATCGCTCACAAGACTTCCGCTGTTCCTGCAGCAAAACTTCAGCATCAGGTATTAAGTTATAATTCATTACTGCTTTGTTTCTAGTTCAACTCGAAAGACACTTTGCAGGCAGTATCCAAGGACACCACTGGTGTACGAGGTCCAAGTAAGTTCCGAACGGGGCGACGTGGAAAATATAGTGTAAATCTGATGAAACTTTGAACAAATGTGTTAGGCGGTGTCTTTTTCAGTCCTGAGCTCACAGTGTGTACGTAAAGATGCCCAAAAAGTAATGCATCCCGCCAAGTACGAGGGTCTGGTTAGAGATTTCGCCTGATGTCATGCGGTACATATAACATTGCTGTCGGGCGTTTCATTTTCCGTGAAAATTTTCGGCCGCCCTCTGCATGGGCAATGAAGATGATCTTGCAGCGTTTTTAATGGGAAGTGTGTGATCACCCAGCCCACAGCACGTAATCGGCTCCCTCTGAATTCAACTCTGCTCACGTGAACCGCTGGCTATGAAGGCAACGTTTTGGCACAGACAATGAGCTGTGAACCAGCGTAGAGAGCTGGAGTAAAGCATAGGCGGCTGCAAACTATGGAGAGGGTACAGGAAAGTTGGCTCAGCGCTGCGCTACGCTACGTAACTGTTGCAAATAAAATATTTTCGGTTTTCATAGTGGTTTGCATTTCCCGACCGATCGGACCTTACTTTCCGAATAGCCTTCGTACCTGAAAAATTATATCATTGCGCTACACATAGTACATCAGGTGTGTCATAAGCATTAATATGCGTGGAAAATTAATTTTCCTAAAAACGTTGCGTAAATCAGCGAGACTACACTTACCCAATGTTCGATAATGAAAGCTCTTAACTACTATATATATATATATATATATATATATATATATATATATATATAGAGAGAGAGAGAGAGAGAGAGAGAGAGAGAGAGAATAGTTTAGTGACTTACCTATCGTGTAATCACCGAACAAAATGCCGCCTTTTTTTACGGGTGGTTAGCGTAGCCGCTAATAACGCAGTGGTGCCCATAAAGCGATTGTCGCAGTTGGGTATCGTTACCCGGCTATAAATTCGTATAAGCCATCGAGAGTGGCAGGGGCGGAATCGGGTGCGCCCTGACGGTCAGGACAAATTGGGCGGCCTGCGTTATTAATTTTTAAGCCCCCGTCTTTGGCAGCGCTCCCCCGCTTCGGGCCAACGCTTTCCGCCGTATAATCCTCACTGACCGCGGGGGTGGCAGCCGCGTGGGCCTGGATTATCTGCAGCTGCGACTCGTTGCGCGGCAACCAGTATGCCTGCCGGATGGCAGCGCGCGTCTACGGTTTCATAGGTCCGTCCGGCAGGGCGAAGCGATGAGCGGCGCGCACGTGCTCCTTTGTCGGGGCATGCCGGTTACCGGGGGGACGCCAGGATTCTAAGCAAGGGAAATCGACACGCTGCCGGCGGATTTAGTTCTCACACAGGAAGTACGCGGTCATGATAATAAGAGAATCGTTCCAAGCGTATTACCTTTCATTTAAAGTTCGGCCAAGTGAAGTGTGAGAACAACAGTCTGCCGTGTTGTGCTGCTGCGTCTACGTTTGTGTGTGTGTGTGTGTGTGTGTGTGTGAGAGAGAGAGAGAGAGAGAGAGAGGGAGAGAGAGAGAGGAATCCGTTATGCTGACCACACATAGAACATGTAGCAAGGAGCAATTAACTCGCCATGGTCCACATCAAGTGTACTTACACATAACATACAGCAAATGTTGTGTCGTGAAATTAAAAAAGAATAGAGGAAGAAAGTTCCAGGTTTAATATCCTACCGACCTCGAGGTCGTTCGAGAGAGAACACGACTCCAGACTGGTTCGGAATGGTGAAGGAAACCGTCCATATCCTTTTCAAAGAAACTACTCCGATATTTGCCTTACTCGATTTACGCACTCTACGGAAAACATATAGCTGTACATTGATCAGCCAGAACACTATGACCACTGATATCCTATCGATATAAATCCGTTCAGGTGATAGTAGCGTCACCTGGAGAGGAATCACTGCTAGCCAGACACAAGCGCAATGCATGTAGTATCACTGTTAGTACCGTCCATGTGTAGACTGGAGAAGGTTCACGATGTGAGTATGACGAAGAGCAGAATGTGATGGCCCAGAGGCTCGGCACGAGCATTTCGGAAACTGCATGACTTGCCGAGTGTTCGAGGAGTGCTGTGGTAAGTATCTTCAAGATGTGGTGGAAGCGAGGTGAAACCACGTCCAGACGTCGTGGGGTTAGGCGGCCACCCCTCATTACAGATGTCGGGCGTCGTAGGATGGGCAGACTGCTAAAACAGGGCAGCCGACGAACTGTGGCGGAACTAACGGGAATGATGGGAAGAATAAAAGTGTGTCTGAACACACAGTGCACGAAACACTAACGATGGGCCTCCGCAGCCTACGAACCACGCATGTGACTATGTTATCATCGCGACATAGGCAACTACGACTGAAATGGGCACGTGATCATCGGCACTGTACATTGGTGCAGTGACAGAACGTTGCTTGGTCTGATGACTTTTTCATCATGCCGATGGGAGGGCGCGAATCCGTCGCCTTCCAGGGGACAAAGACATGACGATAATGTTTGCCGACGGCAGTGGCACTTTTCATTAAGACTACGCACCATGTCAGAAGGCTAGTAGTATGATGGAGTGTTTCGAGGAATATATTGGGGATCTGCCATCGACGTGCTAGCCCACTCAACTCGCCAATTCTGAAGACGATCAGGGATGTGATTGAACCTGGCGCCAGAACTCATCGCACCCCTCCCTATAATTTTCGGGAATTAACTTACTTGTATGTGCAGATGTAGAGTCATCTCCATCCAGCGACCTATCAAGGCCTCATTGCTTCCAAGCAACGACGCGTCACAGCTATTACCCATGCTGAAGGTGGACATACGGCTATTAGTCAGGTGGTCATAATGTTCTCAGTATACCTCCGGATGGGGATTTCGTTGCCGTCCACCAGAACGGAAGTGCAATGCATTATCACTGATCCGTCTCGCTCGGATCCCAAGCGTTCGGTGAAATTTGCTCCCAGAAAAGATTAAGGAAATGCATGCTAAATCCCATGACCGAACGTTGAAACTTGCCCATCAGATAGAAGATCAGTGATAAGAAAAGGTTTTTATGAGACATTTACCAGTTCCAGAACGAGATTTTCACTCTGCAGCGAAGTGTGCGCTGATATGAAACTTCCTGGCAGATTAAAACTGTGTGCCGGACCGAGACTCGAACTCGGGACCTTTGCCTTTCGCGGGCAAGTGCTCTACCAACTGAGCTACCCAAGCACGACTCATGCCCCGTCCTCACAGTTTTACTTCTGCCAAAGGTAGGAGACGATATACCGGCAGAAGTAAAGCTGTGAGGACGGGCCGTGAGTCGTGCTTGGGTTATCTCGTCTCCTACCTTCCAAAGGTAGGAGACGAGATACTGGCAGAAGTAAAGCTGTGAGGACGGGGCGTGAGTCGTGGTTGGGTAGCTCAGTTGGTAGAGCACTTGCCCGCGAAAGACAAAGGTCCCGAATTCGAGTCTCGGTCCGGCACACAGTTTTAATCGGCCAGGAAGTTTCATACCAGTTACAAAATTCTTACTAACAAAGCGAATGATTCCCGAATGTAATCTTCACTCTGCACCGGAGTGCGCTCTTATATGAAACCTCCTCGCAGATTAAAACTGTGTCCCAGACGGAGACTCGAACTCGGGGCCTTCGCCTTTTGCGGGCAAGTTCTCTACATCTGGGCTACCCAAGTACAAGGGTGGCTCACATGGTAGAGCACTTGTCCGTGAAATGCAAAGGTCCGGAGTTCGAGTCTCGGTCCGGCACACAATTTTAATCTGCCAGGGCGTTTCAAAGCGAATGACTATTTTTAAATCATTTTTATGAAAGCAGACCGACGTACGAAGTGTTTAGTCACTCATATTAGGCTATCCTTCCCCTTCTTCACAGGATGACCACAGCACGTGCCAAGATATTAACGGAACAAGTTTAACGTATATGTGTACTTTTGTAAATGTTTTTGTATTGCCATTGAATACTGAAGACAATGTTTATACCTTGAAACACGTTGCTTCATTAAGCAGTCAACAAATTTTGTGACATGTAGCGATCTCTGAAATGCAAAAAAGCAAAATTTTCATATATTCAAACAGTCGACGTTGATGACTTTAGATTCCCTTATGTGACGTTCTGTTAGATAGTAACTGCCGATAAATAGGACTGGACACGCCAAAATTTTTATAATCGGAAGTGACGTATATTTATTTTTATTTCCTGTGTGGCATAAAATGATCTATTCATGAATCCTCTAACGCACGGAGTATGCATCATAACAAACATTTCTAAGGTGACGAAGCGTAACATGATCTTTGTTATTACAACGGAGAAAGGGTACGTGTCATAAAAAATGAAAACCAGGGTTTTATTTAACGTTAAGACAATTACAGTCACTGTAATACACATCTGGAAGAGGATACACCGTAGGACGTTATGTCGACCATTGGTGACGCTCATCTTGAGACAGTAGGATGTTCACATTGCTGGTGATTTGCAAGGCACCGCCGCCACGAGTTGGACGACGCGACCAGAACTTCAGAGCGGCCACCAGCCAACACTAGCAGAAATAAACAGCAGCACCTGGTTCAACCGAGTACATCATCATAAATGCTGAAGTACGTTCAAGTAGCAAGTTCGTGTTGCTCATTAAACAGACCGTCTCGATTAATTCTTTTTGCAAATTAGATCTACAGTTCTTCTAAAGCATCGAAGCATCTTCCTTTTGTTGTTATGAACATAATTTCTAATTATTCTTCAGTGTTATTCATGCTAAATTTCTCCTTATCGAACTGTGAATTTAATATTGTTTTCTTGTATTGCTACTATAGGCACGGTTACCATATGTCGGAGCCCATCATATCGCAGTGTAACGATAATTTGGCATTTCAAGAACAGAAAACAACATCAACAGAAACAAACGCCTATACCAAACAATGTACAGTGCTAAATTTCTCAGTTGGATTTACTCCAAGTGCACCTGTGTTGTAGTCCCCGAAATGATGTTAATCATTAGTTGCTACCTCTGTTCATATCACAACCTAAAGTTAAAACCAGGTCAAGACTGCAGAATCAGACCCAGACGACTACCAGTGAAGAACACACAACAGCAAGGGTTGTCAAATAGAGTGTGTACCTATTTTTCCATTAAGCCAGGTGTGGTGTTGGCAATATATTTTCGTCGGCAAAAGGCATAAGCGTATTGACAGATATCATGATTATTTTTAATGCACGCAAAAATTGAAACTAGCCTTGACAACTACATTTATTAATTTTATACTGCCGAAGTCGTTTCGGCCTTCGTTGTTCTCAAAGGCTCTCGAAGAGAAAAACATGAAAGGGTTCAGTGAAAAAATATTGGTAGAACTACGTAAAACGCACATCGTAAAAACGGAAGAAGCAAGCCTTAAACGAAAAAAAGAATTCGTAAAAACATGAAATGCACATCATAAGAAACGAAGAGAGGTAGCCGGCCGCTGTCACCAAGCGGTTCTAGGCGCTTCAGTCTGGAACCGCGCGACCATTACGGTCGCAGATTCGAATCCTGCCTCGGCCATGGATGTGTGTGATGTCCTTAGGTTAGTTAGGTTTAAGTTGTTCTAAGGTCTAGGGGACTGATGACCTCAGAAGTTAAGTCCCATAGTGCTCAGAGCCATTTGAACCATTTGAAGAAAAATAGTTCAAATGGCTCTGAGCACTATGGGACTTAACATCTCAGGTCATCAGTCCCCTAGAACTTAGAACTGCCTAAACCTAACTAACCTAAGGACATGACACACATCCATGCCCGAGGCAGGATTCGAACCCGCGACCGTAGCGGTCGTCCGGTTTCAGACTGTAGCGCCTAGAACCGCTCAGCCACCCCGGCCGGCAAAACAAATTTAACAATACATAAAAAATGGATACAAAAGTTAAGGCTTCTTTTTTGTTGAGTAATCAGTCTTCTGACTGGTTTGATAGGGGCCAACACGGATTCCTCCCCTCTGCCAACCTCTTCAACTGAGAGTAGCACTTGCAATGTACGGCTTCAGTTAGTTGTTGAATGTATTCCAGTCTCTGTCTTCCTCTACAGTTTTTACACTCTACAGCTACCTCTAGTACCATGGAAGTTATTCGCTGTTGTGGTAAGAGATGTTCTACCATCCTGTTCCTCCTTCTTGTCAGTGTTTTCTATATATTTATTTCTCGCCGATTCTCCGGAGAACTTCCTCATTTCTTATCATTCCCTACCTTAACAGTCAATGTAATTTTCAATATGCTTCTGCTACACAACAGATTAAATACTTCGATTCTCTTCTTTTCTGGTTTTCCATACATGCTGTGCTCCAAACGTACATTATCAGAAATTTCTTCCTCAGATGAAGGCCTATGCTTGATACCAGTAGTCTACTCTTGGCCAGGAGTGCCCTTTTTCCAGTGCTAGTCTACTTTTTAAGTCTCCCTTGCTCCTTCCGTCTCGGGTTATTCTTCATCTGCTTCGTGATTACCACTCCTCACATCAAGTTTCTCGCTGTTCTCATTTCTGCTACCTTCTTTACTTCCGTCTTTCTTCCATTTACTCTCAATCCATATTCCGTACTCATTCCATTCAGCAGATCCTGTAATTCTTTTTCACTTTCACTGAGAATGGCAACGTCATCATCGAGTACCATAATGAATAAATTGAACAGTAGGGGAAAAAGACTACGTCCTCGTCTAACACCCTTCTTAATCCTAGCACTTCGTCCTTGGCATTATTGTTCCCCCGTAGCTCTTGTACGTATTATGTATTATCCAACTTTTTCTATGGCTTACCCCTAGTTTTGTCATACTTTCCTACTTCTCACCCGTTTGGCATTTTCTAACGATTTTTCCAAGTCGACAAATCCTATGAATGGGTCTTCCACTAGCTCTTATCTACTTACGCTTCTGAAAAGTCACGTAAGTGAACCATCTACATAAATACAACGATCAGATCCATTATATTACATCAAAACTATGATATTTTTTCTCCCATAGTAGCAGATTTGTACGTGAAACAATAATTATTGCAATACTCTCGTATGGCTGAGAAGAAATTTTGCAGTAAAGAAAAGAGAGGTGAGTATGGGGATTTTTGTGGTGCTGTTGTACAAGTTTAAATGCTGTACAACTCAGAAACTTACGTCACTGTCTACGGAAACTAGTGCCGCCA